>NC_137891.1:95201785-95797710 GCF_963455335.1 Martes martes | reverse complement strand
GACCCCGGGATCATGACCTGAGCCGAAGGCAGAGGCTTAACCCACTGAGCCACCCAGGTGCCCCTCCCCACATCTTCTTTATCCATTCATCTGTTGATGGACATCTAGGTTCTTTCTATAGTTTGGCTATTGTGGACATTAATGCTATCAACATTCAGGTGCATGTGCCCCCTTGTATCACTACAATTGTATCTTTAGGGTAAATACCCAGTAGTGCGATTGCTGGGTCATAGAGTAGCTCTATTTTCAACTTTTTGAGGAACCTCCGTGCTGTTTTCCAGAGTGGAGCAGCTCATATATTTAAAGCCTAAGTGATTTTTATTCTGTGTTTTTATTTACACATGATTAATGAATTAATCCATGGTCAGCAAGGAGGTTTAAAGTATTCAAAATTAAAATCTAGGCTATTTGGGAGGGGGTTTAACTTTTTCGTTTACTTAAAATGGAAAGGATGTTATTTAAGTATTGATCTGGGTAATGTTATTACTTCATTGGAATGTGAAATGGTACTTTTCCCCTTCCCGGTAATCCTTTAATTAACATCCTTTCTTTTTTCCTTTTCTTTTCTTTCTTTCTTTCTTTCTTTTTTTTTTTTTTTTGTATTGTTGGAACACTTTGGGGATGGAATTGTAGCTGTATAAGTTATATTGTTATATTAAAGCAAGGTCACTCTTAAAATTCTGAATTATAGCTTTTGAAAAGTTTTGTTTAAAAAGCAGTCTGAAGGTCCCTTTGAAGCCCATTTCCATTTTGTACTGAAGAGTTCTACACTCCAAACTGCTCCTTGGAAAGGCACTAATTATTTTAGTCTGATATTTGCTTTGAGTAGATGAATTAGATACTGTATTTTACTCAGTCTCTACTCCCAAGGTGGAGTGTCCTGTGTGGATGTCTGTGTAATATACAAAAAGCGCATAGGTCTTCCTTTCTCCCCCTAAGACATTTCATGTTTTATGAAGATACATATGTGCATCTATAGAGTGATTTGAGCATGATATTAATAAAGAATTCAAATAAGAATAAAACCAATATTGTACCACATATTTTAAGGCTGTTCTCAAATAAGGTAATTAAAAGTAACAATTTTAGCAATCTAATTCCTTTGATTTTTTTTCTTTTTCTCCCTACCCTCATTCTTGGCCTACTTTTTACATAACTATTTTTTTTTAACTTTATGTAACTATTGCTTAATATAAGTATTGTTTAAATTTTAAAATTCCTTTTTTTAATCTTTACAAGCTTGGAATTCAACTTGTCCTTCTCTATTAATGTTTAATAAGAAGAGTAGAGTTGGAATTAGAGCAAGCACATGTTCCATTTTAAGTGGATTACTACTTCCTTCATTCATTACTCATTAAACAGCCTGATTTTTCTAGTCCCTTGCTTTCTTCCCTTCTTTCTTTTTCTTGCCTATCTCATTGTCTTGTAATTAATTTGTGTTTTTTAGATTCCCCCCTCCTCTCTAGATAGTAGAAATGGAAAGAAGGTAGGACTTAGGGATTACTTGATTTTCATTCACTTATTTATTAAACTATGTCTGCCACTGGCAGGAATATCTGTGTACTACCTTTGTGTATATTGAATGATACATAAAGCTACATATATTCAGTTACTCTTTCAGTCCAAAACCATATAGAATTAATTTCTTTCTCCTACTTGGAGGAGCAGTATAGTTAATAGTTCCGAAGTTCAGAGGTTTGTCACACTTGTTCTAGTTGTATGCCGCCTTTGTTGTTGTCAAATCTTTCTTCAGTATACCCCCTCGACCCTCACTGGCAATCATCCTTTTTTTAAACAATTTCTTTCTTTCTTTCTTTCTTTCTTTCTTTCTTTCTTTCTTTCTTTCTTTCTTTTTTTAGATTATTTGTTTATTTATTTATTTGTCAGAGAGAGAATGCACAGGCAGAGGGAACAGTGGCAACTCCCCACTGGGCAGGGAGCCTGATGCGGGTCTCAATCTCAGGTCCCTGGGATGATGACCCCAGCTGAAGGCAGCTGCTCAACTGATGGAGCCACCCAGACATCCTGCAATCATCCTTTTTTTTAAATATAAGGACTTTTATAATCTGTTTCTTGCCCAACCCTCCAGCCGCTTCTCTGGTCACTTTTCGTTATTAGACCCAACTGTACTGAACTACGTGTAGTTCCTGAAGTATATCTTGTTTTCTCTTACATCTGTGCCTTTGCATATACTGTTCCTCCACCTGGAGCATTCTTGTGCTGTTGCCCTGCCCTTTCTCATCACCCCGCAAGCTCCTTGAACTGTGTTCAGAGGTCCATTTCCTCCAATTACTTCATGACACCTCTTCCTCTTCTGGGCTTCCCCAGCATCATCTCTGAGCCTCTAAGATGACTCTACAGTATTGTTTGGAGCTCGCTGGGCTAATAGCTTTGTGAGAACACAAACGGACTCCTCTCTCCATGCTTTGCACAAAGCACTTAAATGACAGAATGAAGAGGAAAGAAAACACTGAAGTTTGAATGTCTCATATGTCCAGAAACACGCGTAGTTCTTTTGGAAACAGTTCACTGAGTTCTGTTGCCACAACAGTTTGCAAGGCCATGTCATTATCTCCATTTTATAGTTCAGCAACCTGAGCTGATTTGCCCAGTGATGTACGGGAAGTAGGAGAGTCAGGATTTGAACTCAGGCGTGGTTTGATTCCAGTCTCTGGTGATTTCTTTTTACCACGCAGATGGCATGAGTAATTGACAATGAGCAGTAGTATAAGGCAGTGGGAAGAACATGAGCCTGGACAGCAGACGGATCTGGGTTTGAATTCTAATCTGCCCTTTAACCAACTGTCGGCAAGTTTCACCATCTCAGAAATCTCCGTTTTCTGTTTTTAAGAATGTGGCTAATGATGTTACCTACTTCAGGAAATCGCTGGGAGCATTAAATAAAATCCTATAGGAAGAGGGTTTTGAATCGGATAGCACTATATATAGCTATAAGCAAAAGAAAGACTAACAAAGGTTCAAGCAAAGACAGATTTTAAACCGCTTCCTATAATAAGAAGTCTGGAGATAGTTCGTCTTCAATGACTGAAGTTTCTTTTTCTCCTAGTTGCAGGGCATGTGTGAAGTCTCCAGCATCATATCAAAAGCCGGACAAAGTGAGGAGGCGTGGACTACAGTAATGGCTTAACTGTTCTCCTAACCACAGTCCTGCCATTGCCCCAGCTAGGGGAGAGAGTGATTTCTTTTTAATATTCATATTTTGAGGTTCAGTTATTTTTCCAATAAAGCATCACTCAGAGAGCTTAGAGATATATATATAAAGAATAATGTCCAGTTATCGCATGACTCATATTGAGTTTCATGCTTTGGCTCAACTATGTTTTACAAATTTATGTCAATGCCAAATTTTCTACAACTTAGATTCACTGAATGGTTTTTAGTTACTCAGAAGCCACTGATAATTCTGTAAAATAATAATAAACATAATGATGGTGATCAAGTTCAGCTTCCAAATATTGAGAGGCATATATGCTTTACTGTGACGACTCATAGGAGCTGTTTCGAGGTAGATGAAGAAAAGGCAGAAGATATGTTGAGAAGCAGATGTTGTATGACTGAAGTACCCAGCTGTGTACTAACAAAATGTATCTCATGCTGATTAGTTACAATTCTTTGGCAGTCAGAGACATATGTAAAGCAGTAAGCACAGCATGGGGAAATAAAAAAAAATTAAAAGCATTTTCTAAGCTTAAAACATTGGCAGTGTCTAGTCTACCATCTGTGTTACCGAAAAGTTGATTTTGTTGTGGGTAAGTCATACCAAGGTCACTTCCAAAACAAAAAAAATTGTCAACCCATAGAGTCTTCATTCTCAAATTAGCATCACATGTCTTGGCACTTTGAAATAGTGAAAAATGTTAAATCAGTAAAGTAAATTTCATTGGGGTGCATATAAACATAATAATTTTATATTGGTACTTCTGTATGTCTGTTATGAAACGGGTTTTTGTTTTTGTTTTTGTTCAGTTCTTATTTGAATTTTTTCAGGTCAAATATATCAGTTATTTTAAAATTTTCTGTCAAAATGCTTCTTCGCCTAATTTAGATGTATGACCATTTAAATACAAACGAAAGCACCACTCACCCTTCCTGTCATGGTCTTCTGGTAAGAAGGGCAGGGCTTTCTCATCCTAGAAGTCCTCTTCCTTTGATTGAATAGATGGTCGTCTGTAGGATGGCCTACTTAGGCTAAAAGTTCACTCCTTAGTACTTAAATTAATCTTGTTCCATTTTCCCTTACAGGACCAAAAATTGAAAATTTATATCCGTAGATTATTTCTATATACTACATCAGCTCTTTGTAATTAGTTTCTTTTGACTCAGCAATTTTCTTCCTCACTAATTAGAGATGTTGCAAACCACAACATGCGATTTTCTTAGAAGTAAAATGAGGTATCTTAAAACTTTATAGAAATCAAGGCTGATATAATTTGTCTGAACTGAAAACAAAAAGTATAATCAAACATTTATTAATGTGTGGGTGTGATGAAATTAGGCTGCACAAAATTATTAAGCTTTGGTATTCATATTCCTATATTAATGGTGTGCAATAACTTGAAAACATACTTTTGCTTTGATTCAAGAACTAAATGAAGATAGTTTTTATAATACTGTGGATCCAGAAGGAGATCCTTTCATTGAAGTATTAAAGTTTCTTTATACATAACTTATTTTTTTTAGGATTTATTTATTTATTTTAGAGAGAGTGAGAGTGCATATGAGAAAGTGTGGGGGGAGAGGGAGAGAGACTCTTAAGCAGACTTTGCATTGAGCGTGGAACTCAATGCGGGGCTTGAGCTCATGACCCTGAGATCATGACCTGAGCCAAAACCAGGATTTGGACGCTTACCCGCCTGAGCCACCCAGGTGCCCCAATGTATAACTTATTTTTAAACTAAAAGCTAGGATTCTGAGAGCCTCGGCATCCCACATAATTTATAACATTGTTCTGGTTATGATATCTACAAAAACTTTTGCATATTGGCTGGTCTTATTTTTGCCTGTATAGCTTTGCTTTTGATTGGAGTTGAAATATTTTATGCATAGAATGTGGTAGTGTTTGCCTTCTTAAGTACAGAGAGAGAAACTTTGTTTTGGTTAAACACCATTATGGCAGTACCATAGTAAGCTTAGATTAGAAGTGGACAGAGAGAAGGATGTGTGCAGTCAAAGGAGTGAATTATAAAAAGAAAGAGATGGAAAGTGGTGGTCATTATTGGCATTTAGAGATTTACTGCAGGGTCTTCTAGATACTCCATTAATTCATATAGTATCTTTGTGAACTGGGTCTTACCGAGAAAGAAATAAAGCTTCTGCAGTGTCTGGGTGGCTCAGTCAGTTAAGCATCTGCCTTCGGCTCAGGTCATGATCCCATGATCCTCAGGCCATGATCCCCCAGGGTCCTGGGATAGAGCCTTTGTCAGGCTCCCTGCTCAGTGGGGAGTCTGCTTTTCCCTATGCCCCTCCTCTTGCTCACGCTCACTCTCTCTCTCTCAATAAATAAATAAAATCTTAAATATATATATATATAAAAGAAAGCTTCTTAAAATTGTCATTTTCTCTAAATTATATTTATTTCTCAAAATGAAGAAAAATGTTAATTAAATTTCAGTAATAAAATATTTTAGGAATATATTTACTTGATTAAAAACAATTTTAAGGGGCGCCTGGGTGGCTCAGTGGGTTGAGCCTCTGCTTCAGCTCAGATCATGACCTCAGGGTCCTGGGATCAAGCCCCACATTCAGCCTCTCTGCTCAGCGGGGGGCCTGCTTCCCCCCCCCCCCCGCCTGCCTTTCTGCCTGCTTGTGATCTCTCTCTCTGTCAAATAAATAAATAAATAAAATCTTTAAAAAAATTTTTTAAAAATTATCATTAAAGACAGGGAACCTGGGTGGCTCAGTGGGTTAAAGCCTCTGCTTTCGGCTCAGGTCATGATCCCAGGGTCCTGGGATCGAGTTCCGCATCAGGCTCTCTGCTCAGCAGGGAGCCTGCTTCCTCCTCTCTCTCTGCCTGCCTCTCTGCCTACTTGTGATCTCTGTCTGTCAAATAAATAAATAAAATCTTTAAAAAAATTTTTTTTAAAAAATTATAATTAAAGACAAATTTTCATATTTAAAATTTGTCATGTCAATTGTACTCAAATTTTTTTTAATTTCAGAAAAGAGAAATAAAAATTTATCATATCATCAGGAAAATAATTTGAGTTTTCCTAAAATTCTGTACTTACTTTTTAAACAAGAGTTTTATTTATTTGTCAAAGATTTATTTATTTATTTTAGAGAGAGAGAGTGACTGAGCAGGAGAGGGAGGGGCAAAAGGAGAGGGAGAGAAAATCTCAAGCAGACTGCCCATTGAGTGTGGAGCCTGACATGGGGCTTGATCTCACAACCCTGAGATCATGACCTGACCCGAACCAAGAGTCAGACACTTAACTGACTGTTGCTACCCAAAGCAACTTTAGGGGCAACTGACTGTTGCCCCTAAAGAAGACTTTTAATGATATTTGTTGAAAACCTGTGTTATAACCATCACCACTACATTGCATTACGTCCTTTTAATTTTTATCCCAGTAATTTCAAATTTTCCAAAACATAAGGATAGGGTTAGAAGGAAGTTTTATATAAGGACTCAGTTTTGTTAAGCAAATGAAGAGTACGAATATCACTTATTTACTTATTTTTTTGCTGGGTGCAGTATACTTTATTGATGGTACGTGACAAGGTAGGACTTCCCAAGCTCCTCCTCTTCTTCAGGGGGTCTGGGATAGAAATTGAAAACTGTGGAGGTCAGGGGATTCTCAGTTATGAGTTGGGGCAAGGACTGCCCAGCAGCTGAGGGCTTTCTCTTCATCTTGTTCTTGCTGGGGCTGGTAGTCAAGGGGGCTCTTATTCCTTGGAGGCCATGTAGACCATTAGGTCCACTACCTGTTGCTGCAGCCAAATTCATCGTCCTACTAGGAAATGAGCCTGACAAAGTGGTCATTGAGGGCAATGCCATCCCTGGCATTGAAGGTAGAAGAGTGGGTGTCACTGTTAAAGTTGCAAGAGATAAACTGGTCCTCAGTGTAACCCAGGATGCCCTTGAGGGGGCCCCTCTGATGTCTCTTTCACCGCCTTATTGATGTCATTGCGTTTGGCAGCTTTCTCTAGGCAGCAGGTCAGATCCATGACCGACACATTGAGGGTGGGGCACAGAAGGCCATGCCAGTGAGCTTTCTGTTTAGCTCAGGGATAGCCTTTCCTACAGCCTTGGTGGCACCAGTAGAAGCAAGGATGGTGTTCTGGACAGCCCCTTACCCGTCACTCCACAGCTTCCCAGAGGGGCCATCCACCGTCTTCTGGGTGGCAGTGATAGCGTGGAGTCATAAGTCCTGAGTTCCTCCATGATGCCAAAGTTGTCAGGGATGACCTTGGCCAAAGGGGTCAAGCAGTTGGTAGTACAGGAGGCTTTGCTGACAATCTTGAGGGAGTTGTCATACTTCTCATGGTTCACGCCCATCACCAACATGGAGGCATCAGCGGGAGGTGGAGAGATGATGACCCTCTTGGCCCCACCCCTCAAGTGAGCCCCAGCCTTCTCCATGGTGGTGAAGACCCCAGTGGACTCCACAACATACTCAGCATCAGCATCACCCCATTTGAATGTGGCAGGATATCACTCCTGAAAGATGGAGATGGGTTTTCCATCAGAAAAAAACAAATTTCCCGTTCTCAGCCTTGACTGTGCTGTTGAATTTGCCAAGGGTGGAGTCATCCTGGAACATGTAGACCATGTAGTGGAGGTCAATGAGGGGTCATTGATGGTGACAGTATCTGCTTTGCCAGAGTTAAAAGCAGCCCTGGTGATCCGGTGCCAAAAATAGCCAAATCCATTTACTCCAAACTCCACCATTGTGTTTTGGGGACTCGGCTGGCACTGCACCAGAAGATGTGGCTGTGTGTCGAATGGGGAGGAGTAGAGAGCCAGTATTTAATTTATTAACAAGCTCATGCTATGCATATCAATGATTGGTGTGACTTTTGGGATGTTTCTTCATTCTGTGGGTCTTTGTTTTCTCACCTGGAAAATAAATGAAAAAAGAAAAGAAATGACATATATGAACTCTAAACATCGTATTTAGGAGACAGTAGATTTTTTATTCAGTCCAAATCCTATAGCAAGGTGTTCAAGACCTTTCATAGCTAGACATCTTTAGCTATATTTTAATTTAATTTACTTTAACAAATTTTGTTGTATTCCCCATTCTCTAGACTTACAGATTCTGTCTGTGGGGCGCAAGCAGAAATGTAGTATACTTAGCTAATCTCCACGCTTATCCCCATTTACAGTTCTTCCTGTGTTTCCTGTCCTGGTCAGTGGGATTACTGTTAACCTTGTCATCCTCTGTGGCAAGCACAATGCTAAGTGCTTTACATGCCTTCTTTTCTAATTCATCCTCACGACAACCCTGGTATGTCGACAGTATTATGACCTGCATTTTACAGAGGAAACAGAAACCCATAGAGATGAAGTCATTGCCCAGCTGAAATGAGTCTGAGCCAAACCTCTCACCCAGGAGTGTTCTCAGAGCATAGGCAAGCCTTAACTTCTAGGTGATACTGCCTTCTCTCTGCGCAGCCTCCCAAGTCCTGTTGGTTCTACCTTGTAAATAAGGCTCGAGAGCCTTTCCTCACCTGCCCTTCCCTTGCTATTACTTTAATTTAGATTCTTCATCCTCATCATCCAGACTATTGTGAGTTTCCTCTTCAGGGTTCCTGTAACTCTTCTCTCCTTGTCTAACATAGGAGTAGATGGTTCAGATCATTTAATGCTTTCCTTACTACCTATAGGTTAAACTGTAAGACTCTCAACATTTATAGTCTGTCCCCAGTTTATATTAGCTGCTCACTTTCCTCTTGCATTACACTGTAGAATTCTTGAGACTGGGGGCTAATATCTTTGTATTTCTTGCAATATTGTGGACGTAATTGCTTAGAGAACTGTTGTTGACTTAATGAGGTAGACCTTGGCAGGTTCTTGGCTTGGCAATTCAGAAAATACTTTGCTAGAATTAAAATAAATTACTCTGTGTAGTAGCTATAGTAAGGTTATTTTAGTATATTAATAATTCACACATTATTATTTTAATGTAGTAATAATTCATGTAGTCCTCCAGTAATATTAATTTGAATTAATAAGATTTTAAGTTATTACCTGCAGCTGTCTCGTGTTCCTGTAGAATTCTTTTTTCCAGAAGGAAATTAATAGAATTGAGACATAGCAAAAGCTTACACATCAGGTCTGGGACATTCATTATGGTACAGAATAAAAATTAATAGTCATCGGCTTCTTGGTAGAAATTTGAGTCAAAAATTTATGGTATTTACTTTGTGTAAATAAGTCTGTAATCAGGATCTTTTACTATGTTCAAAATGTACCAGTGATTCATGAACCACTCTAAGGGATAATGTGGATGGATAACTGGCATAATCCTATACTTGGTTTTGTTTTAATTTCCATCACGTCTTTTTAAGTCTTTTTAAATCAGAACTTTTGGCGGCTGCATTGGAACGTGGTAAAAGTTATTGGCTGCCAGTTGTGACATTATTTTTAATAGAAATGTTTATATCATAAAAAGTTTCTTAACTAACATATAGGTGGGTAAGTTTCCATGATAGATAAAATATTTAAAAATAATCTTCATTTAGTATCTCTGTAAGTGTTAATAACTGTATTTTTTGTGTTTACTCATGACTTTAAAACATTGAGATATAATTCACATATAGTAAAATTTACCATTTTATAGATTGTACTTCAGTGGCTGTTAGTCTATCCACAGAGATGTATAGCCATCACCGATCTATAATTCCAGGAGATTTTTTTTTACCACCCCACAAAGAGATCAGTGCCCTTTAGCAGGCACTTCCCTTTCTTGTCTCTAGCCAGCCCCTGGCCGCAAGTGATCTACTCTCTGTCCCTATCGATGTGCCTGTTCTGGACATTTCGTATGGATTTATACAGTACATGGCCTTTTGTGTCTGGGCTTCTTTCCTTAGCATGTTTCCAAAGTTTATCCATGTCACAGCATGTAGTAGTTCATTACTTTTTCTAGTGGAATCCTGTTCCACTCTATGGCTTTGACACATTGTGGTCATCTATTCATCAGTTGATGGGCATTGGAGTTTCCGCTTTTTGACTGTTATAAATAATGTCATTCTGAACATTTGTACACAAGTTTTTATGTGAATATATGTTTTCTTTCTCTGGGATATAATCCTAGCAGCAGAATTGCTGAGTCATATGGTAAGTCTGTGTTTAGCCATTTGAGAACACGCAGACTGTTTTCTAAAAGTGACTGCAACATCTTGCATTCCTGCCAGCAGAGCAATGTCTAAGGAGTCCAATTCTTCCATATCCTCGCCAACGCTTGTTATTGTATGTCTTTTTGATGATAGCCATTCTAGCGGGGGAGGCATGATCTCTAAGATAAGTGAGTTTCCTTATAACATAGTATTAAATTATGAAGGAATAATTATTTTCCAGTTTGCAGAAAACTAACTCAATTTACATTTTCTTCTATAACTTTTATTAAATAATTGAAGCCTATTAATTACACCAGCTCCAGATACATAAAATTAAATGTCCTTTAAAAAAATCGCACACGTAAATTTTCATAAATGTATTTGGTACTCCATCTCCTAAATACATGTGAGAACTGCTATTTTTATACACTTAAGGCATAAGTGCTTAAGCCCACAGAATAGTTTTTCTTTCATTGTTCATGTTGATTGTGAAAGAACAATTCTCTTGTCAATATATTCACACTGATTCAAATAGGATTAGAAGTGTAATTGAAAATAGCATTTTAAGTCTTTCCTTTTAAAAATACACAAACGTTGCATTTTAGTAGTTTCACAGAAATGGGTAGTGCAACTTTAATGAAATGAAAATAACTATAATAAGAAATGTCTTGTGCTAGTTTTGGTAGTACTCACTGTATTTTAAGTAGGCAAATACTAGTAAAGGATGAGCTAATTATGCTTGTAATCATTTTCTTCAATTGAACTGAGACAGATCCAAGAAGCGTCTTTAAAGACAGTGTGGAGAGAAAGCAGTTAGAACTTTGAATCCTTCTCTGTGCTGAAAGTCATGCTTTGGCTTTCTGTTGATTGTGTGTGTGTGTGTGTGTGTGTGTGTGTGTGTGTGTGAGCATATACAGCTAATTTGACTAATTTTCTCAAATACTTCTTGAGGATGTATATAAGAATAAGGATTAAGTTTTAATATTAAAATAGGGGTAACGTGGGGCGCCTGGGTGGCTCAGTGGGTTAAAGCCTCTGCCTTTTGGCTCGTGTCGTGGTCCCAGGGTCCTGGGATTGAGCCCCGCATCGTGCTCTCTGCTCAGCGGGGAGCCTGCTTCTTCCTCTCTCTCTCTGCCTGCCTCTCTGCCTACTTGTGATGTCTGTCAAATAAATAAATAAATAAAATAGGGTAGCGTGATTACTTAGTAAAGATCCTTTCTTTACCCAAGCTGCTGATTGGAGTTAAGTACCTGGCAGGCCTCAATCCATGCCTCTCCTTTCATAGTACCAGTCACCAGTGTTCCTAAGGTTGTACAAGCAGAATGGTCCGTATTCTTGTATATAATGGGTAGGAAAAGTTTTTAATTGACAACTAATCTGTGTGTGATAGTGTATCTGTATTCTTTCCCTCATCTGTTAGTAGGTGTCATAGCCCTTGGGTTGCTAAGACCTGTCTGCTCGGAATAATAGTGATATTTCTTCATATAGATGACCCTCGTTTCTTTTAAAGTAACGATTTACGGGGCATCTGGGTGGCTCAGTTGGTTGAGGGACTGCCTTCGGCTTAGGTCATGATCCTGGGGTCCTGGATTCAAGCCCCATGTCGGGTTCCCTGCTCAGCGGGGAGTCTGCTTCTGTCTCTCCCTCTGCCCTTCCCTCCTACTCCTGCACGTGTTCTCTCTGTCTCTCAAATAAATGAATAAAATCTTTAAAAAAGTAATGGTTTATGGTACTAACCAAATACATTAAAAAGTTTTATTTTTTCACTAAGTAATCTCTGTGCTCAACACGGGGCTCAAACTCATAGCCCCAAGATCAAGGGTCTCATGCTCTACCAACTGATCCAGCCAGGTGCCCCAATCCAAATGCATTTTTTTAATGTTACATTAGTTGCTTAGAAGAAAACATTTTGCAGTGGCAGGTGGCCATAATGTGACACACTGGTTGGTAAAGGATCAGTGCTAACATAGGTGCCCAGGTGGAATAAAATGGATAAGCAGAAGCTGATCATGATTGGTGGTAAGAGTGACGTCACAGCAGCCTGGCAGATGAGGCCTGAGTCCTGAGTTCCCTCATTCAGTCTCCTGTTAGGACAGGAAATGAATTCTTTGTAAGGGTTGTATTATGTTTGGGGCGTGTGTGTGTGTGCGCGCGTGTGTGTTTGTGTGTGTGTGTAGGCTCCCATCTTTAAGTCGTATAATGTTAAGAAAGACAAGATAACCTATCTAGAAGATTTGGGGGTTGGAACTGCATTTTTCATCATTGTAACATCTTGGGGTTATAATTCTAAACAACTGTAAGGACATCCATCTTGGAAATTCTGGGGAGATTCTCTGCAAATATATTATTTCTTTCAGTCCATTCAGTTAATATCTGTATTCAATTTGCTGATTGTTTTTTAGGAGAAAATTGGATCTGCCTAAGTGAAATTGGTTTGGCCTTTGTATTTAGGGAGGCTCTTCTTAAGTTTTGTTATCAGGATTAGGTCAGTCTGTAGAATGAGCTGATTAACTTTATATAGGGATTATGTGTTCTGTTAGGCTTTAACTTCTAAAAATGAACTCATCCTAAATGACTTTGAGGGTATATAGATAAGTGACTGTTTTTTCCATTCTCTGGCTTTGAGTCTCTTCAGATTGTCTTTGTCTTCTTGAAATACTTTTTGTAATGTGTATTTTTCCTAGAGCCAAAACTCTGTAAATTTTTAAATCTTTAAAATAAATTTGTGTACAGTATTATAAACTTTTAAAAAAAGATTTTATTT
Source organism: Martes martes (assembly GCF_963455335.1). Classification (NCBI taxonomy): domain Eukaryota; kingdom Metazoa; phylum Chordata; class Mammalia; order Carnivora; family Mustelidae; genus Martes; species Martes martes. Next base: position 95,784,644 of record NC_137891.1, on the reverse strand, counting down.
ATTTATTTGTCATAGAGAGCCAGGGTGCTCACTGGGGAGAGCAGGAGGAGTGACAGGCAGAGGGAGAGGGAAAAAGCGGGCTCCCCACTGAGCAGGGAGCCAGAGGCAGGGCTCAATCCCAGGGCCCTGGGATCATCATGACCTGAGCCGAAGGCAGACACTTAAGCTACTGAGCCACACAGGCCCCCCAGTATTATAGACTTTCAAAAATTTTGCATATATGCAGTTATATCACTCTTTCATTTCTGATGTTCCATAAGGCTCACTTTTTGATACCCGTCTTCCTGAAAGTGTCATAATGAAGATCACTACAAGAACAATGTTTTACTTCAGGTTTTTGTCCCTCATAAAGAGATCGACATCATTTACGGAGACTTTTTTGAGGCAGAGGTGGGCAGTACGGTCAAGGAGTTATAATTCCCCTGGGGATATAGCATTAACAGGAGAAAATCCTCCCAAATATTTTTTTCTCTGTATAGTGGGATTGTGGGTTGGTTTTATTCTCTAGCATTTTCTTCTCTACTTTGATACATTTTCTACAGAGAAAATAAACACATAGTAGAAATAAAGGTGATCTTAATTGCCAGAGCAGTGTGTCTGTACACACTAGTTTTTCCTCTCTGCCCACATCTCGTTGTCAGTCCCCTGACTGGTTAAGCAGAAATGAGGATAGATGGATAATGAATGTTCCTTCATGGTTGCTTTCTTAGCTCCCAACAGGGATTCTGATGTATTCCATTTAATAAAGTAGCCAATTACAGACATACTGAAATGATCATCTTTTTGCTCCAGAGGGATGGTCTTTGCTTACAGAGAGGAGAGAGAGATCCCAGTGTCTCTCTTTTCCTGAACAGAAGTGTAAACTGTTGATTTCTCTTTTTCCTGCCAAGAGAGGACCTTGCTTACTTCTCCCAACTTCCCCTTTCAGGAAGAGGGAGGAGTAAGAGAGACAGGAGGTAAACTGAGTATAGTTAGCACTAACTGCAGTAAGGTTCCTGTCCTGGAGATCTGGTGTGCAATTTTTAGGTAGCTAAAGTATGTAGCCATAAGGGATTCTGTTTGGGAATTAAAGTGCAGTGAAATCATTTGGCATCAATTCATTTTGGAGTTTTGAGACAATTAACTGTCTCACTGCAGACCTTTAATTTGAAGTCTGTTTTGAGGATTGATGACCTCTCTGAAAGATCTCCCTGTAACTATTCCGTTAGGACGTCAGATTTAGCCAAGTGTTCATGTGTTAATTCTACTGGATTAGTTTCTGCGCATACGTGTACACATGCACTGAAATCTCATTGTCCTCTGAACATGTTGTGTTTTAACTATTTGACCTCTTTTTATATACTGTTAAGAGACATGAGGGTGCAGATGTGGTACTTGGAGTTTTACCTTGACAATAAAGCTATTCTCTTTTTTCTTTAATCTCTAAGAGTATACCAAAGCCTTTGCAGTGACTTCTGATACAGGACAATCTCTTAGAAGTATGGCTTTAGTATTTTATAGTGACAAAAAGAGAGTCACAGACACTGTAGATGTGTATTTTTTTCCTCTGTTGCTTCGAATAGGATTATACAACCTCTAGAGTGATGTGCCAATTCGGCAAAATGGCACAGACCAAAAAGTAAGGAGGTTAATGTAAGATGAGGGAGAAACAAACAAACAAACAAACATAGGACAGAAGAAAATTCATTGACGTAGTTTTACTCAAGGACAGGAAAAGGTTTTTTTTTTTCCCCCCTCACTGTTGGCAAAGAATATAGCAAGAATTTTCAATTTGATTATTCATTATTAAGCAAGTGAAAGTGGCCAGAGTGGACCTTTAAAAAAATCCCAATAAAATTATAGGAACCCATAGCAAATCTAATAGAGGAAAAGAGAAGGAAATGACTATACAAACTAAAAAGGAACATTAGGGGAGGCGCCTGGTTAGCTCAGTCAGTTAAACGTCTGACCCTTGATTTCAGCTCAGGTCATGATCTCAGGGATGTGAGATTGAGCCCGGTGTCGGGTTCCGTGCTGGGTGTGGAGCCTGCTTAAGATTCTCTCTCTCCCTCCACCCTGGAAAACAGTATGGAGGTTCCTCAAAAAGCTAAAAATAGAGCTACCCTACAACCCAGCAATCAGACTACTAGGTATTTACCCAAAGGATACAAACATAGTGATCTGAAGGGGCACCTGCACCCCAGTGTTCATAGCAGCAATGTCCACAATAGCCAAACTATGGAAAGAGCCCAATTATCATATGATTTCACTCATATGTGAAACAAAGCAGAGGATCATAGGAGAAGGGAGGGAAAAATAAAATAAGACGAAATTAGGGAGACAAACCATAAGAGACTCTTAACTATAGGAAACAAGCTGAAGGTTGCTGGGGGTGGGTGGAGGGATGGGGTTAATGGGTGATGGACATTAAGGAGGGCACGTGATGTTAATGAGCACTAGGTGTTCTATGCAACTGATGAAATCACTGAACTTTACATCTGAAACTAATTATATACCATATGTTAATTAATTGAATTTAAATAAAATGAAATAGATTCTTTCTCTCTGCCCGTCCACCTCCCCATCTAAAAAAATAAAGTAAAAAGGAATACTGTGAATTGAGAAGTGATCTAAAAAATTATGAGACTGCTATGCAGTTTTGTGGTACCATTCTTGGAAATCTTGTTGAAATCTAAAATTTTCTAGCAAATGTAAATCATTAAAATCAACTAGAGAAGTAGAAGATGTTATTGTGATTCCTCTATGAAATTCCCTTAGCTGGGTTCCATTGTTCGTGAGGTAAAGAAACCTCCTACTTGCCGTCAAATCACATGTGACTTCTGCCTGCCTCTCCAGCCCTGTGGCCTTACTCCTTTGGTTCCTGCACTCTGGCCAGACCAGTTTTTCTGTTCATCTTGTACACAACTGTCCTCTCACTCCAGGCCTCTTGTATATCCTGTTTGTTTTGCCTGAAATGCTGTTAACCCTTGTTTTGAGCAGTTGATTTCTGTGTACCTTTAGGTTTCAATTCAAAATTTCATGTCCCTGGGGAAACAATCCCTTAATTTTCACAGACTTGATTTGGATATTTATGTCATATGTTTTCATAGTTCCCTATACCTTCTCTTCATATGCTTACTACTGTTAACAATGATTCTGATTATCTGTGTCTCTTCTCCCTGGACGAGACCATAGTCTCTTTGAGGGTAGCATTAATGGCTGTTTGGCACACTGTTGGAACTCTAGTGCCAGTGCATAGATGCGTACTAATGAATACTTGTTGGATGAATAAATGCCTGTATAGTCAGATAATTTTTCCATTTCTTTAATTACAAGAATTACAAACCCATTTTCTCCAAACAAGACCAACAAAACAGAACTAAGCGGGTGTATGGACACATTCTTCCAAGCTTTCCAGGAAATCATTTTCTATGTTAAACTGTTTCATAGTATACCTATATGCATATGGAAAGCCATTCAGTTCATTCTGTGCCAGTATTAAATTTGACAAAGACCAAAACGTAGTTATTATAGACCTAGTTCAGTTATGGGAAGCCAATATGAAATTCTAGTAAATCAGATTCAACAGGATATTAAAAGAACAATGTCATAATCAGATAGAATTTCTCCATTGAATAAAAAAATGTGTGGGGATAGAGGCCCAAATATGAAAAACTACATGATTATCTCAACCAATGCCAGAAGAGTTTGATAAAACTCAGTATTTATTCTTTAATAAGATGAAGATTACTGTAGTTAATTTTTAAAAAAAAAGAATTTCTGTCCAAACCAAGAACCAGCATTATGCTATGTAATGAAATGCCTGAGACATTTCTGTGAAAATAGAATAAAACAAAGCCTCAGTAATACCACCATTAGTTTACTTTTTGTTTTGTTTTTGTTTCTGCCAAGTTCAAGACAACATAATGAAATATAACAGAAATTAGAAGTAGGATTTATGGTAAAATAGATGCAGTTCCTGTGATTTGTAGGTGGGAATGGTTATACCTAGAAATGAAAGAGAAAATGAAAGACACTTAGAATAGATATGAATTCATATGAAAGTTGACATTGAATAAAAGATAAGGTTAGTGACTTTTCTACAACATAAAAAGGTAATGTAGTGGGAGAATGCTCCATTTATTATAGCATCAAAGAATAACTTAATGAAAAAAGATGAGGCTAATCAATGAAGAAAATTATGAAATTTTACTGAAAGATAAAAAAAGAAAATTTTAATGGAAAGTCATACTATGATCCTGAATGGGATGACAGAATAAAAATATGCATGCTTCCAAAATTGGTTAATAATCACTGTGTCAGAATCCCAAAATGTTTCTTTTGAAATTTAACCAGGAAATTTAAGTTCATTTGGAAGAATAAATAAAGGATAAAAACAAAGACAATTTTCAATGAATAGTTATTAGGAAGAAATAATATTACCAAATACCATTTTTTATAAAAAAAGCAATTTAAACAACATAATGCTGAAGACTAATCAAACCTATCGAATAAGCCCAGAAAGACATTTCACGATATGTAAGAAGTTAATACATGTGTTTTTTTTTTTTAAGATTTTATTTATTTATTTGATAAACAGATATTCCAACTAGTCAGAGAGGCAGGCAGGGAGAGAGAGGAGGAAGCAGGCTCCCTGCTGAGCAGAGAGCCCTACACGGGGCTCGATCCCAGGACTCTGGGATCATGACCTGAGCCGAAGGCAGAGGCTTTAACCCACTGAGCCATGCAGGAGTCCCCTAATACATGGTTTTAAAAAGAAAATGCTGGTGGGGTGGCAAAAAAAAATTTTTTTAAATAAGTAAGTAAAAAGAAACTTAAAGATCAGGCAATTAGCTTTGTAAAACAAAAGATATATGAACAGCCAATAAGCGCATGAAAAGATGATCAGTATATTAATTATCAGGCAAATGCAAATTAAGAACCCTCTTGAGATACTCCCATATATACCCATTAGAATGGCTGAGTTAAACCTGACAATACCAAGTGTTGACAAAGATGTAGAATTCTCGTTAATGGCTGGTAGAAATATAAAATGTTACAACCACTTTAGGAAACTGTTCAGCAACTTCTTTTAAAAAGTTTAACATACACCTAATCATACAATCCAATTTCATCAATCACACCTACATAATGGAAATCCAGTTTACCCAAGAGAAATGAAAACATATGTTCACTCAAACACTGGTCCACAAATGTTCCTATCAGCTTTATCTACATTAACCCTTACTACTAAGATCTGTTAATTTCTCACAACACTTCTGATACCAAATGTGGTTTTTCCACATCAAGTAATTCTCTAATTCTCTGCAGATACCAGATGGGAATTCTGCAATTTAATTCAATTCTTACACTATTTACAAGTCAGCAGAGACCTCCTGATTAAGGGTTCAGGCCCCAAGACTGCCTCCTACTTCAGGCACCAATCACATATGGTGGGTCCTCAGGTTACCCACACTTCAGCCTGACCTGGCTACTGATCGGGATTTCTTAACCCCCTTCTCGGTTTCCATTATTTGCTATATCATGGCTTATAGAATTCAGTGGAAGCCTTTACATATTACTACTGGTTTATTATAAAGGATACTATAAAGAATACAAATGAACATCCAGATGAAGAGGTATGAGAGATCTGGGAGTCCGAAGTGCAGGAGCTTCCTTCCCCATGGAGTTGGGGATATATTCTCCTGCTGACACATAGATATGTTCACCAACCTCGATATCCTCCAAACCCCATCACTTAGGGTTTTCATGACACTTCCATCATGTAGGTGTTGATTGATGAAATCGTTGGCTATTGGTGGTCGAACTCAGTTTCCAGCCTCTGAACGTCAGGGTTAGGGCTGGTAGTTTCAACCCTCTAGTCATACAGTTGGTTCTTCTGCTAACCAGCCCCCCGTTGTGTAGCTATCAAGGAGCCTGTGACAGTCATTTAATTAGCATGAACTCAGATATGGTTGAGAGAGGGCTTATTAGGAGTAACAGAAGATGTTCCTGTCACCCTTATCACTTAAAAAATTCCAAGGATTAGGAGCTTTGTGCCCAGAACTGGGGAAGGACCAACAAAATATGTATATTTTAATTGAGATGTCATTGACATATAATGTTAGTCTCAGGTGTACAACATATTGATTTGAAATTTGTATACATTGTGAAATTATCACCACAGTAAGTCTAGTTAATATCTATCATTACAGATAATTATTAGAATTTTTATATGTGTGATGAGAACTTTAAGATTTACTCTTCTAGCAACTTTCAAATACACGATACAGTGTTATTAACTATAGTCACCATGCTGTACCTTACATCCTCATGACTGCTTTTATGACTGGAATTTTGTACCTTTTGACCCCCTTCATCCATTTTGCCCACCTCTTTTCTCCCTTGCCTCTGGCAACCACCAATCTGTTCTCTGTGTCTATGAATTCGATTTGTTTCATTGTTTAAATTTGACATATAAGTGAGATTATATGATTTTCATCTTTCTCTGATTTATTTTTCTTTGCACGATGCCCTCAAGGTCCATCCATGTTGTAACAAATGGCAAGATTTCGTTTTTTTTTTTTTTTATGGCTGCATAATGTTCTTTTGTGTATATATACCACATTCCCTTCATCCATTTATCTACTGGTGGACACTTAATGTTGCTTTCATGTCTTGAAAATATGTATTTCTTTCTTTTTTAAAGATTTTACTTAGTTATTTTAGAGAGAGAGATCATGAACGGGGGGAGGAACAGAGGGAGAGGGACAAGCAGACTCTGTGCTGACGTGGGGCTTGATCTCACGACACTGAGATCATGACCTCAGCTGAAATCGAGAGTCAGGTACTTAACCCACTGAGCCACCCAGGCACCCTAAAAATATGTATTTCTTATACCACAGTATCACAGACCCAAACTGGAAACAATCTACATGTCCCGTCAGTGGATGAATGGATTATAAAAAGTGGTGTAGCTATATAGGGGATATACCACTATTCAGGAAAACAAGGGAATGATCCAGTGAGACTTGCAACAGTGTAAATAAATCTCATAATTATTATATTGAATGAAAGATGCTGGACTCTGAAGACTTTTATACTGTTAGGACTCCATTTATATAAAATTCTAAATACTTCTAACTAATTTACAGTGACCGAGAACAGCAGATCATTGCTTGCCTAGGGACTAAAAAGGAGTGTGAGGAAACTTTTGGGGGTGAAAGAAATGATCAGTTTCTTGATTGTGGCAGTAGTTTCATAGATACATACATCTGTCAAACTCTTTGAATTGTACACTTGAAATAGATGCGATTTATTATATATTTATGTCTGTATTGTGTGTATCATGACATATTGTATGTTTCTAGCTTTCTCTCACCTGCCACATCCAGTTGGTCAGTATATCCTGTTGGCTATACTTTCAGAAAGTGTCCAGAATTTAATGACCTTTTGCTATTCCAGTGCTACTTCTCTAGTCCAAGCCATTAGATAATTGTTCTAGACATTCGACTGGTCTTGAGATGCTATGCCTGCCTTCCGTACAGCAGTAGCTAGAGTGAGTCATCATGTTGAAACTTAGGTCTGGTCACATCACTCTCTTGCTCAATACCTTGTATTATATCATTTTATTTAGAATAAGTCCATCTTACTGGAGTTCTTACAGTGGCCTTATAGGAACTTACAAGATCTGGCTTCCTGATACCTCTCTGACCTCATCTCCTGCTTTTCTCCACCTCCTGCATTCCACCTATATTACCTTTCTTGCCTTGCCTTGAGCATTCCAGACAACCTTTACTTTAGGGACTTTGACCTTGCCTTCCCTGTAATGTTTTTCTCCAGGCATATATGTGGGTATTCCCTGACTACTGTATGTAAGTCACTACCAGCTGCCAATCCCACCCTCTATTTCTAGTCTCTGCTTTATTTTTCTCCACAGCACTTATTACTGCCTTACATACTATGCTTCACTTAAAGCTGATTTTTTGTTTGTTTGTTTGTTTCTTTTCCCTGCCTAGGGTGTAGTCTCACTGAAGGCTGGGAATTTCGTACCTCCTCCCACCCCAGCTGTTTTCACATAGTAGGCACTCCACACATGTTTGTGGAATGAATAAAATGCTTTCACTTGTACCACATACAAATCAAGTTCACAGTGAAGCTCATTGAGTAGATGAAAAGTGGATGATATGCTTCTGAAGCAAGTAACTGTAAAGTTTCTGTTCTTTGCATTTTCCAGTAGGTATTCTTCATCTAAAATATGGAATTTTAAGGAGTTGTTCAATTAGGGAATTAATTTGATATATAGTATTTTCTGTTTCCTTGTTTGTAAAAGGAGGTAGGTAGACTGATCCCTAAAATCCCTTTTTGTTTTCAAAGTCTGTGACCCTTTTAACCTGAATCCTTGTGGTTTGGGGCTGCTGAGAAACTACCTTTTAGTCTCTCTATAAATCGAGATTAGTGCCTTTATTTCCTTCAGTCTTTATTCCTTTTTAAAAAATCCCTGTAGCTCTGTTTGGCGAGGAAGAGGTTAATACTAGGAGAAGGGTGATAATTCAAGGGACCCGAGCTTATCTCAGCAGCTGGGCTGGGAGGAGGGGGGAGGGAAACGTTTCAAATGACTAAGAATGGCCAAGATGTAATCAGAATAGGAATCTGGACATATTTTTCTTTTGTCTACCGATTGAGGAATTTAATGGGGGTTATGCCCCGGAATTTAACTTCAAATTATGAATGTAAGTCAGGAGAGAAAGTAGAATTTGATACATTACATTTTATAGATAGCAAGGGCTTTGTCCTGTATATAGATGGATTTTAAAAAAAATTTTTTTTTTTTGGATTTAAAAAGTTTTTAAAGGCATAAAAAAGGAAAGATCACCAGAAGATCATAGCTCTTATTCCTTTGGGCCCTATCTTTAAAAAAAAAAAAAAAAGATTTACTTGAAAGAATGCTCTTTCTGAAAAGTGAGGAGTAATACAAAAGATAGAGTAAATTGTTTTCATGATCTAGAATGCAGTTCTTTTTTTCCCCCCTTGCTCGTAGCAAGAATTACTATCAAACTCCACTCATTAGGCCAGAGATCCTTGTATAAGCCCAAGACTTGCCCCTCCCAAGACTTGCACATTACCTACACTTGTGAGTTTTTAGCCCCCGCGGCTAAAAATGCAGTTCTTTTTATAGTCTTTAATTTCAAAGTAGTATTGATCATTGGGTTACAGATGTTTTAAGTTTCACCTACCCTTGCTTTTAGGATGAACTAGTTTTATATGCTCCTGTCAGTTCTTGTTTCACTGACTTGGGGAAGCATAAAACGCTGCCGTCAGTGATGGATTTTGGTTCATGCATCCATCACTTTTTAGGAGTATGCTCCCTAGGATTATTGTTTTACATTGCTTTTCCATCAAAACTTCAAAAGAAGAGATGTCTTGAATATTTTTAGTACCCTAGTATTGTTTTCTTGAAATACCTAGATATTTGTAACCACTAAGATGCTGAACATGAAAACAATGACAATGTCACTGAGTCAAGGTCAATAGAGCACATGCTGTAGGTTGTTTTTCTGATGGGGCAGATGTTTGTGAGCTGATTCATCCAAAGGCTTTCCAAGCCCCGGTGTGCTTCTTAAGTTGTGTTTGCGGCAGGTTGTCTTGGTCATGTGCAGTCATGAGTTGGGGAGGAGAAAGAGCCCAACCAACCTCTACAATGTTCTGAGGCATTTTTTTTTCTTTTCAATGGAACTAAACCAGTGTGAATGTTGAGAGAGATCAAAATTTGGCAGCTTTTCATTTGCTTGATATTTATAAACAGGCTTTTCTTCAGGGAAAGGAATTTGGAGGAGGGCAGAAATGTTATTCTCTTTTCTTATGTATCTGCAATTTCCTATTTGACCCACACAGATTTAACATTCCAATGCTGATGGGCAGTCCATTTGAGATCTGAGACTATATGACAATAATGGATCAATATACAAACATTTCTATACCTTATACAGTGAGGAAAATGGAGTAAGTATGGGTGTGGAGAGAATGTGCTGACCTCTACACTTCTCATCTTGTCCTCAGCAAGGAGTTTATGGTAACTTTCATGGATTCCCTTTTGTTGTTTAAATGGCCAGTATTTACTGAGTACCTATTAAGTGCTAGCCCCTGTTCTTGGTGGGGGAATGGAGTGGTGAACAAGATATTTTCTACTCTTTTTTAAAGGAAGATTTTATTTATTTGTTTATTTGTTTATGTATTTATGTATTTATTTTAGAAAGAGCATGTTTGAGTGGGGGAGGGCAGACAGAGGCGGGGGAGAGCGGGAGAATCTCCAGCAGTCTTCCCACTGAGTGTGGAGCCTGACGAGGGGCTGTATCTCACAACCCTGAGATCATGACCTGAGCCAAAACCAAGAATTGGATGCTGTACTGACTGAGCCACCCAGGCGCCCCAGATGGTTTCTACTCTTAAGAATGGATTGTGTAGGGAAAAAAAGGAAAAAAAAAAAAAAAAGATTGTGTGTGTGTGGGGGGTAGATAGATAATAAACATGTACATAAATAAGATAATTTTAATTACCAGTAAGATAATGTTGATAAATATGGAGAAGATAAAACAGGTTTTGGCGGATTGCGAAGGTCATGGGGTATGGTGAGAGCTGTTTAGCTGAAGTCAGAGAAAGCTGCATTGAAGAGGTGACTTTTGGATTGGGACCTGAAGGGTGAAGATGAGGAAAAACCATGAGAGGCCATATATAAGAATATTCCCAGCAGAGAAAACTACAAGGTGGTAATAAACCTGCTATGTTCAAGGACAGTGAGCCAAGGGGGAAGAAGTATAAGAGATAAGCTTGGAGAAATAGCCAGGGACCAGGTCCCATGGAGATTAGTAAGCCATAGGAAGGAGTTTGGATTTTTAAACACGTGACAGAAGACATTTGTAGGGTTTTTCAAAGTGAGATGTATAAATCCATGTGGAAGACAGACTAAGAGGACAGCAGAAATGGAAGCAGGAAGATCAGGGAGGACACTGTTGCTGATGTGGGGGGAAGATGGTAGTGGCTTAGAGCACCATGGTTGCAGTGGAGAGTCAAGCAATGAAGCCAGTGGAAATTGGCAGAGAGACGAATGGTATGAAGGAAGGAGTCAAGAATGACCCTAGTTTTTTGCTGTCAGTAATTAAGGGCATAATGGTGCCATTTGCCGAATTGGGCAAGTCTTGAGGTTGGATGTGGAAATGTAGGTTGAGAACATCCTCTCCATTTGGGCCACATTAGCCTTCAGTATACCAAGGAAAATAGTCATCATCATTTACCATCTGAATCCATTGTACCCTTTTTACTTTCAATTTTATAATTTTTAAGTTATTTTACAGACAATGTACAGAATTACATATACAGGAATAATGAAAACAGCTTTATTAGAAATGTTAATAAGAATTTAAACATAGCAAGCTCAACTTTAAAGATTTTATTTTATTTTATTTTTTTTTATTTGACAGAGATCACAAGTAGGCAGAGAGAGAGAGGGGTCAGTAGGCTCCCTGCTGAGCAGAGACCCCGATGTGGGGCTCGATCCCAGGACCCTGAGATCATGACCTGAGCCAAAGGCAGAGGCTTAACCCACTGAGCCACCCAGGCACCCTGCAAACTCAACTTCAAAAAATACTCCCCGCCCCCCCCATCAGTTTTAGGTTCATAGTAAAACTGAGCAGAAAGTACAGAGCTAACGCATATGCCCCCTGCCCCCACTCATGCACAGCCTCCTCCATTACCAACATTCCCCACCAGATTGGTACATTTGTTACAACTGATGAATGCACATTGGCATGTTATCACTCAAAGTCCATAGTTCCCCTTAGGGTTCACTTTTGGTGTTGTATATACTGTGGGTTTGGACAAAGGTATAGTGACATGCATCCACCATTATGGTATCATACAGAGTATTTTCACTGCCCTAAAAATACTCAGTGCTGTTCCTGTTCATTCTTCCCTCCCCCATAACCCCTCAAAACCACTAACCTTTTTACCATCTCTATAGTTTTGCCTTTTCCAGAATGATGAAAAGACAAGCCACAAAGTGGGAGAAATAATTTGCATCATAAAAGCCCATTAACCAGAACATCATATAGTTGCTATCATACACTATATAGCCTTTTCAGATTAGCTTCTTTCATTTAGAAATATGCATTGGAGGTTCCTATGTATCTTTTTATGGCTTGAAAGCTCATTTATTTTTAGTGTTGAATAATATTCCATTATCTGGATGTGCCACAGTTGATCGATTCACCTACTGAAGGACATCTTGGTTGCTTCCAAGTTTGGGCAATTATGAACAAAGTGGCTCTGAACACTTACATGGGTAACCTGCCTGCTTAGGCCAGTTTGTGTGGGTATAAGTTTTTAACTCCTTTAGGTAAATATCAAGGAGCAAGGTTGCTGGATGATATGGTAAGAATATATTTAATTTTGTTAAGAAATCTCCAAACTCTCTTCCAAAGTCACTGTGCCATGTTGCATTCCCACCATGAGTGAATAAGAATTCCTTTTGATCCACACCCTTACCAGCATTTGGAGGTGGAGGTGTTCTGGATTTGAGCCATTCTATAGGTATATAGTGGTATCTCATTGTTTTCATTTGGGCCTCTCTGGTGACAGGATGTTGAGTGTCTTTTATATGCTTATTTGCCCATCTGTGGATCTTCCTTGGTGAGATAGCTGTTAAGGTCTGTGGCTTATTTTGTAGTGGAGTTGTTTTTTTGTTGTTGAGCTTTAAAAGTTTTTTGTGTAGTTTGGTTAACGGGCTTTTATCACATATGTCTTTTGTAAATATTTCCTCCCAGTCTGTGGCTTGTCTTCTCGTCATTTTGACAGTGTCTTTCACAGAACAGAACTTTTTAATTTTAATGAAGTCAGGTCTTCAGTTTAATCAATCCTTTCATGGGTTGAGCTTTTGATGTCTTAGCTAAAAAGTCATCACCAAACCCAAGATCCGTCTAGACTTTTTTCCCTGTGTTATCTTCTAGAAGTTTTATAGTTTGGCACTTTTATTTAGGTCAGCAGTTCATTTTTGTTAAGAGTCTAAGATCTGTGTCTAGATTAATTTTTTTCATGTTGATGTCCATTTATTCCAGCACCATTTGTTAAAGAAGACTGTCTTTTCTTCATTGTGTTGACTTTGCCCTTTTGTCAGGGATCAGTTGATTATATTTATGTAGGATTATTTCCGGGCCCTCAGTTCTGTTCCACTGATATGTTTGTCTTTTCTTTCACCAGTACCACATGGATTTAATTACTGGAGCTTTGAAAGTCTTGAAATTGGTTAGTTTGTTCTCATCTTTCAATATTATGTCAGCTATTCTGAATTTTTTGTCTCTTCATATAAACTTTATTTATATATTTATTTATTTAAGATCAGAATGCTTGTTGTGTGACCAATCATTGAAATCCTTAAAATGAACTGCCTGCTGCATTAATCACCCTCTTGGGTTGAGGAGGTGTTCCTTCACGGACTCCATGCCTGAATCTGCGCAATACAATTCTTAGGTGCCTCATCTGACAGGTTCCAGTGGAATTTCATTTTTTAGCCTTGGCACTCCAGTTATACTTTCTCTTGCACTTGGCAGGATAGCCACATTTACCACAGGCTGATTTCCGAAGGTGGTAGACCATAGAGCCACAGCAGCAGCACATGTGAAACTTATTGTGACACTGTCCATATGATGATGACCCCTTCCTTATCTTGTTTCCAGTAACAAGACCAGAGAGTCCGTATAAATTTTTAGTATCAGTTTGCCGATAGCCACAAAATAGCTTGCTGGGAGTCAAACTCATTTATATTTTGTTTCCTGGTTGTGAAGTCATATAGATATTCAAAATGATGGGGCGCCTGGATGGCTCAGTGGATTAGAGCCTCTGCTTTCAGCTCAGGTCATGGTCCCAGGGTCCTGGGATCCAACCCCGGATCGGGCTCTCTGCTCAGTGGGAAGCCTGCATCCTCCTCTTTCTGCCTGCTTGTGACCTCTGTCTGTCAAATAAATAAATAAAATCTTAAAAAAAAACAAAAATAAAAACAAAATGAGAAAAGTCCTTAAATATAATTAACTCATCAATTGCCATTGATAAACCTGGAACATATACATTGAATACATACTAATTTCAGATTTCAAATACATTTCCAATAGGCTTTGGCTTATCATTACTTCTGGTTCTTGTGTTTTCATTGTCAAAGCTATACTTTGGAAAATTTTGATGGCTTTTTTTTTTTTTAAGATTTTATTTATTTATTTGACAGAGATCACAAGTAGGCACAGAGGCAGGCAGAGAGAGAGGAAGGGAAGCAGGCTCCCTGCTGAGCAGGGAGCCCAACGCGGGGCTTGATCACAGGACCCCAGAACCATGACCTGAGCCGAAGGCAGAGGCTTTAACCCACTGAGCCATCCAGGCGCCCCATGGCTGATGATTTTGTTTGAAAAAAAAAAAAGGATGACCATTATCAGTTGAAAAGCATTTTTGTTTTTTAAATTAATAAATTCGCAATTAGAATGATCTATCCAATGAGTTTTTTCATTTCTGTGTCACCAGTGTCCTTTTTTTCTGTACACCTTTGTATAAATATCTGCCTACAGCGTTTATACATCTGTGAGCTTTATCATGTAAAGTTTGCTGTACAAACATTATAAAAGATGAAAGAATACTGCCACATATCCTTTTAGGTAAGTGAGATAGTCCAGATTCTTGTAACATAGTACATGATAAAGTCCTTATTGAATTAGCTATGAATCCTGTATTTCCTTTTTGTCCTTAAAAATATATTGTAAACTCACTGCTTCTTAGATTTGAGAAGATTCATCTAGAATTATTGCCATTTACAAATTCATTATCTGAAATTTTACTATGACCTGCCTGTTCACACTCAGCATCTAATAATTGTGAAACATTTTTCTCCATTGATCTCTTTGCCATTATGGGTGGATAATGAAATATTCTGAATTCTCAGCTATGTCCACTGAAACCCAAAATGAATACAAGGATGATTTGTCCAGACTTCATTTTGAAAGACGAGGCAGGGGGCATCTGGGAGGCTCAGTGGTTAAGTGGCTGACTTCAGCTCAGGTCATGATCCCAGGGTCCTGGGATCGAGTCCCATATCAGGCTCCTTGCTCAGCAGGGAGCCTGCTTCTTTCTCTTCCTGCTGCTCCCCCTGCTTGTTGTGCTCTCTGTCTTTCTCTGTCTCTGACAAATAAATAAAGATGAGGCAGTACTTTTTGGGTAACGCAATAAGAAAGCTGAAGGATGGTACAGTAGTGCATCCTCCTTCTAGGCAATTCCATTATTCTTCCATTATCTTATTATTTAATTTTTAAAATATAGTTGGAAATAACTGGTGAGTAATGATGAAATAATTGCCAGGATGATGAACTAGAAAAGATTTCAAGATTATTGGAAAAACATTGAGGTCCCATAATATATCTTGGATTTATAAAAGGGTCCAATGTGGTTATATGGTAATTGCAAGAAAAAAATGACTTTATTATTTTTTAAAATAAATTTTCTCTTTGTTCTTTGGAGGACCTCTAGGAAAAAATAAAGTCATGAAATTTCAATCCTTATAAATACAACTGCTCAAAAAAGAAATTAAGAAACAAAACTTGGATCCAGTAGAGCCTGATGGTATTACCAAGGGTTAAGTGTGAAATGTGTATTAGATGTCCTGGTGGTGATGTGGAGTAATGGTTGTCTCTGTGAGGCTGGAGCTCTGGGGAGAGCCAGGCTAGAGATTTCATCTGAGAGTCATCAACACATTTTTGGTATTTAAAGCCTTGAGTTTAGATGGGGTCACCTGGGAAGGGAGTATAAATTGAAAAGAGGAAAGAGCCAGGAATAGACCCATGGCATACTAGACTTTTTAGAAGTTTAATGAAGGAAAAGAAGCTTCTGAGAAGGTGTGGTCAGTGAGGTAGGACCCTGTGATATTTAGAGAAGAGTGTTTTAAGGAGAAAGTAATCAGTTGGGCCAAAAGATGCTAAGAGATAATTTAAAAAAAATGAGGTCAGAGAAGTTTAACCATTGACTGGAAAAAAAAAAAAGGCATCATTGATGACCTTGAGAAGAGCTGTTTCATTGACATGGTGGGGCCAAAAGCACATTCATAGTGGATTGAAGTGAGGAAGTAGAGATAAAAAGTAGAGACAACTTTGTCTGTAGATTTTGTTGTGAAGAGAAAGCAGAGAAATGGTAGGTAGTTGGTGGAAGTTTCTTTTAATCCACAGTAGGGGATTGAGAGGAGTGGGTAGAGTACCTAGAATTGGGGGTGTAAGCCCGGAAGATGTTGGTACCTTATCATATTATAAGGTTCTATATTAATATTCTCTAGGAAGGAACAGAATGTCCGGACTGCTCAGTTTCTCCCTCCCTCCCTTCTCTCTTTTCCTTTTTTGATGTTAAAAAACTCTTCAGGATTTTTACTTGCTTTTTTCTGTGTTAGAGACAAAACACTGAGCACTGGCTTGCCTTGTCTGATTTTCTGATTCAAATCAAGAGGGAAAAAAATTAAATCTTAAGCAAATCCCAGTTTTCTGGTATATATTTAATACTTTAAGTGAAATGTACTGGTAGCAAGATTTTCTTATCATTTGGGGCTTGTATGAACTATAATAATTACTGTCTAAATGATAAGATGAACTGAAACAGCATTTAATTTAGACTAGTCTAAAATTTGAATTTAGCTATTGTTTTCTTATATGAACATTGCTTAGGATTACGAAGAACAAAGATTCTGAAAATGTATTTTATGTTTTGAGTTATAAATAATTAAAATTGGGGAAAAGTCTTGAAAACCTTTACTGTAGAAACTAGTTTACTAAATATCTAGTGAATGGGCCAGTTTGAAGCAGTCAGAACTTAAAATACTATTTTGGATACTGTTTTGTTTCCTTAAAAAATAGTATTTTTCCAGAGTGTGTGAGGGTTATATCCAGTGAAGTTGGCTCTGATCTTGTCCCAAGTTTTCTTATCTGCCTTAGATTTGGAATATGATTTTCAGAAAATGTTCAGTTTTGATATGTAGTTGTGCCAACTTCATTATTTTATGATTTACAGGAATCAAAACATCTTCTTTACAACTTTTCATCTTTATTCTTTATTTTACTTATTTTGTGTTAAAACCTTAAGCCTTTGTGTTAGATATGATAGCTCAATATTGTAAGCTTACTTAGACAATAAGACTTTCTGGAACAATTCTAAGTGAGATTCCGGGAACTTAGTGGCAGTTAAATAATACAGATGTCTTGGCTTTTTAAATTTTCACGTTTGGCTTTCACTAAATGAGATTGTTGGATGTAGAAATTATTTAGCATCATTCTCAAAAACCCCTTTCAGACTAATTTCCAAACCTAGTTTCTAAAATTCTCCAAAAAAGCAAGATCTCAAAATTTTGTAAAGTTGACCATTTAAAAAATTCTTTGGTGTTAATGATAAGATGGTTAGTTAAGCTTATTTGTGGTGTAATGTTTGCCAAAGTATTATTTTACATGTTTCTGCTCATAAATTTTGTATTTTAACATTTATTTAGCTTCTTTGGTTCTCTCCCTTTTCCTCTCATTTCAACACACAGTTCTTTCTTCAATTTCACTGCAAATTTAGAGAGGTTTCTTCCAACAAATCTTATGTATCCCATAGTATTATATCATGGGCTGTAAAACACTTTATTTTTGGTCCCTGCCCAAGACCTGGCCAGTTGCATGTCTTCAGTAATCTTGATGTATTTGAAGTTTTGCTAATAAACCCTTTGAAGCTTGTGGGGCTTTTCTCTCTCTCTCTTTTTTTTTTTTATTTTTTTTGTGCCTTTTACCTGTAGTATTGTCTCCTAACCTGCCTCTCTAGCAAGTTCCTGCTATTCCTTACATCTCTGCTGACAGTTCACCTCTCTCAATGGGTTTTTTCTGGTGCTACTTCTTAAATATTCCTGCTGCACTTTGCAGATACTGTTGCTGTAGAAATTATTTAAATATAGTTGTTGCAGATTTGTCTTCTCCCTAGACCTGCAGTGTCCACTAGAGTAGTTCCTAGCCATAAGTGGTTAGTGAGCACTTAAAATGGGGCTACTTCAACTGAAGAACTGAATTTTTTAACTTTACTTACTATAAATTAAATGTGAATAGTCACCGAGGCTAGTAGCTCCTTGGTTAGACAGCATAGTTCATAGCCTTTGTAGTGTGCTAATAGGATGAATATGGAAAGATGTGGGTAAAGAAATGTGTCCTTAAGTGTAAAATACACTCTGAATTTTGAAGACAATACCAAAAAAAGGAATGCCATTAATAATTTTAAATATAATATATTGAAATGATACAATTTTAATAGATTAAATAAAATACATTATTTAAAATAATTTCACCTGTTTTACTTTTCTTTTTCTTAAAATAGCCACCAGAAAATTTAGAATTCTACATTTGATGCACATTTGGGGCTTACATATTTCTCTTGGACAGTGGTGCTCTGACAATGATCTCCTTTGTAGGCAAGGACCTTGTCTTTTCATTTTATCACAACTATTACGGCACCTGCTGTAGTAGGTGCCCAATAACCAGTTGTTGAATGAATGAAATAAGTTGTTTCTAGAAATTGTAATCAGAAGCCTTTTGAAGAATTGAAACTTTAGATTAAATTAAAGAAAGGACTTTGCCAGTCTTTAGGGGTTTCTATTTCTATACTATTTCATAGTATATTTTGATACATGATACATACATAAACTCACACATCTGCACATTGAAGGAAGAAGCACGATCTAGAAAGACAATAAATAGTCTTAGCACTTTTCTAGAGCACTTTCTATAATGATTTCATTATAATCATCAAAACAACATCTATGGCTCATCAGGGAGGCAGGTTTTACTAATAATCTCCATTACCAGGAAACTGAGGCAGAGAAATTAAGTAATCTGCCCTAAAACACAAAAATATTAACTGGCCAACCCATGACTTGAATTCAGGCAGTCTGGCTTCATAGTTTGTATTTTTACCAGTATGCTAAGATGTCTGAAGTAGGTAATTTTGGTTACCCATGATTATTTAATTACTTTAAAGGTATGAAAGGATTTGTTTAAGTGAAACTTGGAGACACTTAGACTTGGAGGACCTTTGGTGCTTCAATTCCTTTGCTTTCCTGGAATGAAAGAAATTTACTTAGAACTTGCAGTCTGCTTTTAATTACTTTAAGATTTATTAAAGTTCAGCCGTTAAAGTCTCTTACATTTGTGTTTCACAAATTAGTGACAGGTTTTTTTGTTTTTTTTTGTTTTTTGGCTCCCTTTCTTTATAGGGTATAAGTAAAAAAATGTCATTTGGCTTCTGGGAAAACAGGAAAATGAATGGTTGCTTATATACTGGTCCCAGGAATCAACTTCCTTCTTGTATGAATAAGGAAAATATCTTCTCAGTGACGAGACCTGTAATACTTTACTTTTGGGGGAAAGTGAAAAGGCAAGGATGTAAGTTTATTTCTCCTCAGCTTTCTATTAACATTTCCCACTGAAAGTTTTATTTCATATCTAATTGAAAATCCAGTATGCTATTATACTGAATAAATCTTATCAAATAAATAGTCATGAAGCAGCAGGGTATAATATTCAAGGGAAAAGATACATTCCTTTTCATTTTTAACGTGCTGCCACAAATTCCCATATATGCTGTTTTTTCCCCCTGTTCACATTATTCTTTTCAGTAGTGACATATCTTTTGAGGATTCAAACATTTGTAAGGGCATTCTGGAAAACTTAGCTTGAAAAATATGTTGAAGGAGTCAGATGGATTCTAGGTAGTGAAAATGAATTTACTTCTAGGCATCATCATTTTGCAGGCAAATTGGCTTTTTCTTTTGCTTGTATGTGTCTCTGTTGGTGGGTGGGCACTTGGGTTGGCAGTTCTGCTTCATGCTGCCACCAAGGGACCTTGGGATCTTTTGTCTTGTCCCATTGTCCTCTAAGCAAGGTGTTGCTCTTGCCAGCAGAGATGAATCTGGATCACCGCCACCACAGTCACATTCTAGTCTGTGTGACGAGGGCAAAAACAGGTAGACAGCAAGCAGCTTTTAAAAAATAGACAACCTGAGAGTTACATACAACATTTCATCCTCCTATCCCATTGGCTAGAACCTAGTCACACGGACACATCTAGCTTCTCGGGAGGCCTGGAAGTGTAAGGTTTTGTTTTGTTTTGTTTTGTTTAATTTTATTTCTTTGAGAGAGAGCAGGAGGGAGTGAGCACCAGCTGGGGGAGTGGCAGAGGGAGAGGGAGAAACAGACCCCTTTGCCAAACAGGGAGCCTGACTTGAGGCTCAGCCCCAGGACCCTGAGCCGCCAGGCGCCCCAGGTGTTATATTTAAAGAGAAAGATGATCTTGGAAGATTATCAGTCTCTCCCCTGTGAATAATTCTCATTTATTCCGCATCTATTGTATGTTAACATTATGCTTAAGTGCTTTATCTGTTTTCTCATTGGGTCCTCGTGGCTGGGATGCAGAGAGTATTTTTTACAGCTCAGTTTAGGTCATCCAGAAGTAGAAGAGCTGGAATTTGAACTCAGGGTCTGTTGGACTCCCAGAGATTGTGGTGTTCCCACCACATGCCTGAGAATTTAATTAATTAGAAGAAGGGGTCAAGATTTTTGACTCAAGCAACTGGAAAGATAGTGCTGTCATTAACAAAAACAAAAAAAGTTGGACAATGTTGAGTGAGATGATCAAGGATTTGCATCAAGGTATTTTAAATTTAAGATACTTGTTTAATCCAAGTGAAAATGTGGCATAGGCAGTTGTATTTGTGAACTTTGAGTTTAGGATAAATGGTTTGGCTAAAGACATTAATTTGGTAGCTTCTAGTTTATAAATGGCATTTAAAATAAGAAAATAAGTGTAGATAAAGAGAATAGGTCAAAGACTAGAGTATTCCATCATTAAAAGATCTGGGAGATGAAGAAGAATTGGAAAAGACTGCTTTCATGGATGAGCTTTTATTCCTCTCCTCAATTTTCTCAGTGTGTTTCTGTCTCTCACACACAGAAGGAGAATGTCCTACTCTGTACTGCTTTTGAATCCACCAATAGCAAACCTTTTATCATCCTAAGAATCATAGATGGTGTCTTTGAAGTGGGAAGTATAGCCAAAAGTACGTGGGCCAACAAAGCCAAGGAACAAGAGACTCGATTGCCAATATGCTACTTTTTAACGAGATGGGAATCTGAAGGCAAACTCTTAATCTGTTGATGCCTGGTTGGTGTTTTCACTACCCCTGTATTACTTAGGTAATACTACACATCTCTTTTCTTTTCTGGCAAGTAGTCTTTCTAATTCTTTGCTTGTTTTTGTTTTGTTTTTAATTTTCCAAGTTTCCTGAAACAACTTTCTAGTTAGTAATGAGTATTACTTTCTAGAATGTGCATCTCAGCAAAGCATACACAAGGATTTAGAGATACTTTTTAGAAGAGTTCTACTTACTTTATCCCCCAAAGCGTATGAGCCTTGTTAGGTCTGCCTTTGTAGTTCACCATCTGAATCTGTTCCCATATATCTGAATTGTTCGGGTAGAAGTATTTTTCTAGAATAATGAACACCACATATTGAAAGAAACAAATGGCTGAGTTTCGTAACAGTTAAGTTCAGTTATGCTGGCAATTAAAATCATTTTATAAAACTTGCAGTTTTGATCTAATGAAGACTATATTTTTTAGCTTTACATTTTTGAAAAGGAGAAGTAAGCTTCTATCTTGATCTCTAATTCTTTAACTTCAGGCATCTAGAGCTGGTAGCATGTATTTTGTTACTGTGATTGGCAAATTCCTCAATCTTACATATAACCCAAATCTTTCATTCCTAATTTCTTTCCCAGATCAGGTCTGGCATTTTCCGTGGAATCCCATCAATCACCTGTACAATAAATTTAATTCTTTATTTATATTTAGTTTTGAGCTGTTCCTGTAGCAGAGCACCACAATTTTAGGGGCTTAAGCTACAAATGTTTATTACCTTTCCGTTTGGGCATTCAGAAGTCCAGCAAAGGTCTCACTAGACCAAAATCAAGGTGTCGCAGGGCTGCCTTCCCTCTGGAGACTCTAGCAGGACCTACTTCCTTGCTTACTCAGGTGTTGGCAGAATTCAGTTGCTTTTGGGACTGAGACCCCGTTTTTTTGGGTGTCAACTGAGAACTGTTCTCAGCTTCCAGAGTCCTAAACCCATCCCCCAACCCACCTCCCCATCCCCCTGCCTCACCCCTCCACATCTCTTGGCTTATGGCCCCTTCTTTCATTTTCAAAGGCAGGGACAGCAGGTTGAGTCCTCTTCAGCTCTTCAGGCTCTGAAATTCTCCTCCTCCTTCAGTCTCATTTCTCTCAGACTAGCAAATTAAATTCCTTTTACAGACTGGTGATTAGTATGGGCCCATGGGGATTTTCAAGGGTAATCTCAACATCTCAAGGTTCATACTCTAATCACATTTGCAAAATCCCTTTTATCATGTGTAAAGTAGCATATTCCCAGGTTAATGGAGGAGGATAGCCTAGGGTGGGGACATCTTTGGGAGTGCATTCTGCCTCTTACAGCATTTTTCATGTTTATATATTTCTAAATAGAATATAAAGTATATAAAATTTATATATTCTATAAGTAGAATATAACATATATAAAGTATAACCAGTATATAAAGGGGCTCTCAAGCAGATTCCCTTGTTTGGCTTTAGCAATAAAAAATAATTTAGGCAAACTCTCATTCCTTTTTTCTTCCCTCATCCCTTTTAATATGATTGTAATCCCAGGGAATTTAGTTTAGAATTTGAGAAGAGATAAAATTAATCTCTGTGACTAAAACTTCAGTATAACTAGTTTTATCTAAGTCACAATATTCCAACTCTCTATTTAATTGTGATGCTCAGGAGACAGGAGAGAAAGGCTTGAATATTGATGGTGACAGTGATGGTGATTACGATTATGATGTTGAACCTTTGAGGGGTTCAGTTTCCTTTTCATACACATGAAAGTTCTCTTGTCTTTTGAAAATTCTCTTCTAATTGTTGATGTCTGAGAGTTTCGTGTTTAATTCAGATTGTTCAACCCATTTTTTAACTGTACCTGGGGATCTTACTCTGACTTGAATGTTGCAATTTATATGGAAAAGGAAATGTGTTTATGAACTGACAGCATGGTTATAAATGAGAAAGCTTTTTTCAGTTGCCTTGTCAATATCAGAAATAAGAACGTCTAGTACACTTTTCTTATACTTTCTCTGCCTTTTAAAAGATTATTAGAAAATTTTTTTTTTTTTTTTTTTTTTTTTTTTTAAGATTTATTTTTTATTTATTTGACAGAGAGAGATCACAAGTAAGCAGAGAGGCAGGCAAAGAGAGAGAGGGAGGGAAGCAGGCTTCCCGCTGAGCAGAGAGCCCGATACGGGACCCGATCCCAGGACCCTGAGATCACGACCCGAGCCGAAGGCAGCGGCCCAACCCACTGAGCCACCCAGGCGCCCCAAGATTATTAGAAAATTTAAAGGTGCCTCATATTTTAACATGTGAGTGCCATTTTAGTACAAAAGCAAGCAGGTACTGATATTTACATATGAGATCTGTCCTTAGGTAACTGACTTCTGATGCTGTTTCTTCTTAGCGATGTTTAGATAAATTAAGTTCTGGTACTAAATAACAGTGCCAGTGCCTCAAAGCTCTGTTATTTGAAGGATATCTAAGCGATCTAAAGGCCTGGAATGAATACTGTTGGGGGTGGGGTGGGACTCGAACATATATGTTTTTCTCTACCTTTTTATTTTGAAAAATAACAAGCCTCAGCATAGTTGCAAGAAGAGTACAACAAACAGTTGTGTAACCCTTCACCCATATTCACTGATAGCGTGTGCATAAATGTAGCAAAATATTAACTAACATGTGTAAGTGTGTGTGTATATTGTGTGTATCTGTATAGGTATAAGTACAGATTCTTTTCTCCCTGAATCATTTGACAGTTGGTTGCAGACATTTCACTTAGAAATATTTTAGCAAGTATCCCACTCAGGAAATTTAACAGTGATACAATACTATTTGTACTATGTAGTTCATATTCAGATTTCCACACTTTTCAGATTCTGAAATAGCAAATGATTTTGAAAGGGCATTTATTACTTTGAAAATAGGAAAATCACTTTGAAAAGAATTTTAAATATTTATCATGTGAAAACCATGGCAAATTCTAAATGAATGCCCTGGAGTACGGTTCAAAGCCAGAGAGAATTCACGCTGTGAATTTTCAAATACAGTTTTAGGCATCAAAACTATCAGCAATTGATGTGAAGTCCTAAGCTCTGTGTACTGTTTGTTTTTTTATAATTTACATACTTCTTTTGTGGAGATAAGAACATGGAGACTCCAAAGTCTTGAGATGGGAATGGAGTAGAAGGTTTCTTGTCAAGTTCTCTTTGAACTCTAAAATTCTATGGTTTCAATAATTTAACAGATATTAACTATCTATTAAATATGTAACATTGTACTGGGTGCTCTAGGAAATATGGAGATAATCTTTGATCTCTAAGAATTCAAAGGGAGAAAGAAGTTGTAACGAAGCAATGAATGAAAGTAAAGTATGTGAAGAACAGTAAGATATATATATTAACAAAATACAATGAAAATTCAGAAATAGAAGAAAGTGGGCTGGGTGAGAGAGAATAGGTAGGCTTTACTGGGTTGTAAATATTTGTTAACAGAAATCCAGGGTTTCTATTGTAGTTTTCCTGTTTATGTAAAAATTTTAACTGGAATTAACTGCATTAATAAGCATCAGGCAAGTGTAACTCACTTAGGTTAACTGAACAAAAATAGAAGCTCCTGTAAGTGATACAGTGCAAATACGAATAAGCATTACAATTTTTAATGAAAAGAATATATTAAACTAAATATAAGTGTAGAGAAGTAGAAATTAAAAAGAAAAATATCTATAGCCATCCCACTGAAATCTAATACCTGCCGATATGTCACTTGATTTTCTTTCCATTATCTCTTCTGTCTTGTCTGTATATTTATTTACATTGATCTTGCCAAATGTAAATTATATTGTTTTAAATTATAAAATAATCAGTTTTCATTTTATTTATTTTTTAAAGATTTATTTATATGAGAGCAAGAGAGAGGGAGATGCGGGGCAGAGGGAAAGAATCTCAAGCAGATTCCCTGCTGAGCACCGGCTTAGGGCTTGATCCCAGGACTCTGAGATCATGACCTGAGCTGAAATCAAGAGTCAGACTCTTAACCAATTGAGCCACCCAAGTGCCCCATTTTTTTTTTTTCATTTTAGTATCACATTTTGGTAAACACCATTTTAAAAAGGAATATAACAGGGGTGCCTGGGTGGCTTAGTTGGTTAAGCGGCTGCTTTCAGCTCAGGTCATGATCCCAGAGTCCTGGGATCGAGCCCCACATCAGGGTCTCCACTGAGCAGGGAGCCTGCTTCCTCCTGTCCTCTGCCCACCACTCTGCTACTTCTGATCTTTATCTCTCTGTTGAATAAATAACAAAAATCTTTAAAAAAAAAAAAAAAGGAATATAACATCGAGTGCATCTGGCCTGATATTTAAAAACCATCCCTTTGTCAAACGAAAGAATTTCAGTCTTTGTAAAGAGGAAACAATTGCAGAAGTGGTAAATTGCTGATGAGAGAACAGACCCATCTCCTTGAAAGGATCCACCTTCATTTTTCACCCTGACAGTTCAACACACCAAATGTTTCATTGTCATTTCTCTTGCTAATTTGTGGCTAACATTTTTAACGGACCATTGCTGAATTATTTAAACCTTCCATTGGATTGAGTCTAGAAAATTCAATGCTTTGTTGACTATTGGGAAGGAGTGTTCTGTATATAGTTTTGCTTTTATAAAATACCTTATTAAGGGGCGCCTGGGTGGCTCAGTGGGTTAAAGCCTCTGCCTTCGGCTCAGGTCATGATCCCAGGATCCTGGGATCGAGCCCTGCATCGGGCTCTCTGCTCAGCGGGGAGCCTGCTTCCCTTCCTCTCTCTCTGCCTACTTGTGATCTCTGTCTGTCAAATAAATGAATAAAATCTTTAAAAAAAAATACCTTATTAAAAGGGGGAGAGGTGGGGTGTCGGAGTGGCTCAGTCAGTTAAGTGGCTGCCTTCAGCTCAGGTCATGATCCTGGGGTCCTGGGATTGAGCCCCACACTGGGCTCCCTGCTGCTCCCCTTGCTTGTGCTCTCTGTTAAGTAAATAAAATCTTAAAAAAAAAATTAAAAAAGGGGGAAAGGCATAAGAAGCAAGTGAAAAAGAAATGTGGTTGTACACTGGGAGAATTAAAAGACTTTTATTACAACTAGTAAAAATCTAGAAAAATGAAAATTTTGTGTAGTATTTAATTGGTAATTCAGACATATACTACTGAACAGAAAATGGTCTTTCTCTGGCACCCCATAATTCCCCTAGATCCCCTTCCAGGGGGCAGTTACTATTATTCTGTTCTAGTGTCTCCTTACAGGATGTTTGGTGCATATATAAGCACATGTTCACATATAAACATATTATTCAACTTAATACAGTAGCTATCTCACACCCATTCAGATGGCTACTATTTAAAAAAAGAAAGAAAGAAAGAACCAGTGTTGGTGAGGATGTGGAGAAATTGGAACCTTAGTGCACTGTTCGTGGAAATGTAAAATGGTGCAGCAGCTATTGAAATCAGTGATGGCAGGTAGTTCTGTAAAAAATTAAACATAGAAATACAATATCCAGGGACACCTGGGTGGCTCATTCGGTTAAGCATCCGATTCTTGGTTTCTGCTGTGGTCATGATCTCAGGGTTGTGATATCTGAGCCCTGAGTCTGGCTCTGTGCCAGGAGTCTGTTTGGGATTCTTACCCTCTTCCTCTTTCTCTGCCCCTCACCCTGTGCATGCATGCTCCCTCTCCCTCTCTCTCTCAAACAAATAAAATCTTAAATTTTTTACACTTTTTTTTTTTTTTTAAAAACACCCTTGGAGTTCCTTTCATGATTCTCAAATATCTGTCTCCAGGTTCAACTTTCTTGAACCCCCTGCTTGCCATCTCTGCCTGGTTGTTACATAGGCATCTCACCATCACGTGTCTAAAACGGGGCTCGTGGTTACTATCTTTCTACCCAACCTGTTCTTTGCCATGTGTTTCCCTCTACTGTAAATGGCAGCTCCATTTGTTGAGTTATTCCAGCCCAAGCTCTTGGAGTTGTCTTCAGCTTCTGTCTTTTTTGCACATTTCATATCTAACATCAGCAAATTCTGCAGGTTCTAACTTCAGAATATCTCACATCTGGCAGCTTCCACCACCTCCACCTACCCTGGTCAAACTGACTTACCTTTCTGCTGGAGTTGTACTTCTGCTGGCCTCCTGATGATTTTCTCTGTGTCCACTCTTGCCTCTTTAAAGGCCCTTCCCACAGAGTTTTTGTTTTTTTTTTTAGATTTTAAAACTCTTTTCTTTTAAAAACATTAACCAATTGTCGCACTTCCCTGTTCAGAATTCTTCGATGACCACTCACAGCACTTTGGATAAAGTAACACAGTTCCTACCATGGCTTACAAATCCCTACCGGGTATGGCTTGGCTACCTTGCTGACCATAGCTTCTGCCACTGTCTCCCATGTTTTCTCAGTTCCAGCTTTAGTTTCCCTGGACATTACCAAGAACAATCTAGCCTTAGGGCCCCCCCCTCTTGGTTACCCTCCCCTGAAACACCCCTAGATATCCACACAAACATCCATAAAATGCTTCCCTCTGTTCATCCAGATACCAACTCAGATGTCATCTCTTCAAATCTTACTTGGCTACCTTATCTACCCAGTTACCCCGTTCTGTCCCATCATGCGTATTTCCTTAACTTGCTCTGTTTTAATTCATTGCGTTCATCTCCCTGACATCATGATTTACATTAGTTTTAGTCCATTTCCCCTAGTAGGCTTTGTGTCTGTTCACTACCTGGAGCAGTGAATGGCTTGTGAACAATAGTGCCTGGCTTGTGAAAGAAAAGTAGAGTGTAATATTAAAAATGATGACAACAACAACAACAAACCGCAGCTCTGGTAGATTGCTTGGGTTCAAACGCCATTTCCACTACTGTGATCTTGAGCAGGTTGTTGAACTTTTGGGTGCCTCAGTGTTCTCGTCTGTGAACTGGTGATAACAGTCTCTGCCTCTAGGACTGTTCTACATAAAATGAATTAATCAAAGTTGAAGTGCTAGTTCTTGTCACATAGTAAATGTGTAAGTTATCTGTTGCAGCATGATATATTACCCCACAATCAAGTGG
Source organism: Martes martes (assembly GCF_963455335.1). NCBI lineage: Eukaryota > Metazoa > Chordata > Mammalia > Carnivora > Mustelidae > Martes > Martes martes. Next base: position 95,756,369 of record NC_137891.1, on the reverse strand, counting down.
CTAAGACAACAATAAGCATTTTTATCTCATAATGTTTCTGAAGCTGAAGAATTCGGGAGTGGCTTGCTGCTCAGAGTCTCTCACGATGTGACACTCAAGATGGAGGCCAGGGCTGCAGTCATCTGAAGGCTTTATTGGGGTTGGGGTCATGCATTCACAATGGCTCAGTTACTCTCATGGCCAGCAAACTGATGCCAGCTATGTTTGGCAGGAGGCCACAGCTCTTCACCACGGGGTTCTCTTCATAGGGCTATTGAATATTCCTCTGGCTTTCCCCAGAGCAAGTGATGCCAGAGAGAGCAAGGTAGACTAAGTCACAATGTCTGTTGTGAGTTAGCTTTAGAAACTACACACCGTCATTGTTAAAATATTCCAGTGGTCCCACAGGCCAACCCAACACAAGTAGGGTTGGGGCACACTTCACAGGGTGAATACAAGGAGGCAGTAATCACTGGAGGCCATTTTGGAGTGTGGTGGCCTTAATAAGTGATATATAAGTTTTACTACTATTATAGTAGATAAAATATTTGATCGATTGCACAGAAGCATAAAGATCCAGTTCAATTTGATGATGTTATTGCTCATCCTGTAGTTTTCAGCTTCTCTGCATCTTAATATTTAAGGTGCTCTTTTGTTAGTAGCATATACTTTTGGTTTTGATCCAGTAAAATAATCTTTCTTTTAATTGAATATTTAATCCACTTGCATTTACTATAATAACATTTTGGTTTGAATCTTTCTGTTATTTTTTTTTTAAGATTTTTATTTATTTATTTGACAAACAGAGATCACAAGTAGGCAGAGAGACAGGCAGAGAGAGGGGAGGAGGCAGGCTCCCCACTGAGCAAAGAGCCCAGTGCGGGGCTCGATCCCAGGACCCTGAGATCATGACCTGAGCCGAAGGCAGAGGCTTTAACCCACTGAGCCCTTCCTGTTATTTTTTACTTGTTCTACCTGGCCTACACTGTTTGGTCTCCTTTCCTGCCTGCTTTTGAATTTTTTTTTTTTTTTTTTTTTTTTTTTTACTATTCTTTTAGTGATTTCCTAGAGGTTAAAACTTGCTTTTTTTTTTAAAAAAAAAACTTGGTCTGATCATCACTTCCTGACAAAGTGAGGACTTTGGAACACTTCAACTCCCATTTATTACCCTTTTGCCTTTGGGCTGCTCTTACTGTGAATTTAGATTCTCTGTATATTTTAAATTCAGGACATGATTTTTGTTGTTTTATATAATCATTGAGATTTACTGACATTTTCACACCTTCCAGTGATACGCACTGTTATTGTGTGTCATCACTTCTGTCTGGGATTATTCTTTGTTTGCTAGAACTCCTTTCATTATTATTCCCTGTACTTCAATTCTGCTGATGGTAAATTCCCTTGATTTGTATTTGTTCAGAAATGTCTTTATTCCACCTCCATTTTTGAAGAGTATTTTATAGAATTTAGGTAGGGCGTTATTTTTTCCCAGCTCTTAAAATATTTTATCCAGTTTTCTTCTGACTTATATTTTCCACTGAGAAGTGGGAGTTGCTCTTTTGAAGGTACCACTCTGCTGCTTTTCAGAGTTTCTCCTCCTCGTTTTAGCAGTTTGTACTCTGATGTGCTAAGTATGGTTTCTGTTGTGTTGATTGTCCTTCTTTTTCTTACCCCTGTGGTAGCAAATGAACAGTTTAGTTTTATACTATATTGATTGACTGATATATAGGTATGTATATATGCACATGCATTTTTTATTATTAACGTATAATGTATTGTTTGCCTCAGGGGTACAAGTCTGTGAATCATCAGTCTTACACATTTCACAGCACTCACCATAGCACATACCCTCCCCAGGGTCCATCACCCAGCCACCCCGTCCTTCCCAGCAACCCTCGGTTGGCTTCCTGAAATTGAGAATCTTTTATGGTTTGTCTCCCTCCCGATCCTATTTTGTTTTATTTTTTCCTTTCCTACCCACTACGACCCCCCGCCCTGCCTCTCAATTTCCTTATATTAGAGCGATCATATGATAATTATCTTTCTCTGATTGACTTATTTTGCTGAGGGGGCACGTGCACCCGAATGTTTATAGCATCAGTGTCCACAATAGCCAAACTATGGAAAGAACCTAGATGTCCATCAACAGATGAATGGATAAAGAAGATGTGGTGTGTGTATATATACATATAATGGAATACTATGCAGCCATTCTGTTGAGTGATTATACTTTTAAGTGTCCATGTTGCTTCTTGAATCCATGGTTTGGAGTGTAAGGTCAGTTTGGGGAAGTTCTTGGCTGCTGTATCTTCATATATGGCTTCTGCTATGGCCTCTTTCTCCTGTTCTCTGGGACTATAGTTAGATCTGTGAGACCTTTTCACCATGTCTCATGCTCATATGCTCATTGCTGTATTGTCTTACCTTTTTTCTGTATTTTAGTCTGGATAATTTTTGCTGACTTACCCAGCAGTTCACTTATTTGTTCCCCTGTTCTGTCAAACATGCTTGTGAACCCCATCTATGAAGTTCTTAATTTCAGTTATTGTCTTTTCAGTTCTAGAATTTTCATTTGATTGTTGTCCCTCTGACTTTATGTTGTGGAACGTTTTCATAATTTGAAAATTTCAAATTTTGAAGAAGAGAACAATCAATACTCATACACTCTGTTTGAATTTATCAGTTGAATACGTTTTGCTACATTTGCTTTATCTCTCTATATAAATCCTTTTGCCTCTACCCCAACCATTTGAAAACAGATTCAGACATCATGACTCTTCATCCCTAAATATTTCATTATGTTTCCCTGCCAAATACTTTGACATGTATTTCCCACAAACAAGGACTTCCACTATATAAATACAATGATCACACTCGAGAATTTAATACATGTAAATATATGTAATGTAGAGTCTATATTTAACTTTTCCCTAATGTCCCAGTAAAATCCTTTATAGCTGACCCACCCCCGATCAAGGGTCACATATGGCATTTAGTTGTCCTGTTTGGTCCCCTTTAAATTAGAATCATTTCCCAGCCTCTTTTGGGTTTTCCTTGGCACCCACATCTTCAGGTTCTAGTTTCATTGTTTTGCAGAAGTATCTCCAGTTTGGATTCATCCAGTTGTTTCTTCATGATTAGTCTTGGATTAAAAGTTTTTGGCAAGAATACATCAGATAATCATGGTCAGTTTGTCTCATTATTGGTGTTTCTAAGTTTGATCATTTATGACTGAGGTGAATATGCTTATAAAAAATCCATCTCTAAATTAGTAATGGTGCATACATGTTAAATGATGTATCAAAGTATCTCTTTCCCTAGAGCAGGAAACTTGGCAGAAACTTAGATCATTTCCAGTACTAGATTATTTCAAGTGGAAGGAGTCATAAGTACAGTTCACATTTTATGCCTGACTCACTGACAACTCAGTTAACATGTCCACAGAACTCTGGGGTCTTTTCCCTTTTGAATTTTGATTACGCACTGAAAGCTCATTAGTGAGAGCTGATGTGAGTACTTCTATATACTTAATACAAATTACTGAGTTTTGTTAATAATGGTTTAAAGGAGCAAGGTTGTGTTTACTTGTTTTGTGATTTGTAAGAAATCCTGACTCCAGATCTATTATGCTGGCTTAAATAGATTCTCAAAATAAGACCATACGTTAGAACAAAAACAAATAAAAAATCCCATGTGTGTTGGAAAGACTCTTTATAGTCTTCTGTTGTACTTGATTTTTTTTCTAGGTTTTCATAGGGATTAATTTTTACAAAATGCTTCTTAGACTATATTGTCTGCAGGCAGATGCTCCATTTACTCCAAGAGATGCGAAAACAATTGGAACCAGTGTAACTGCTAATTGATGAGAAACAATACTAAATACATGGACTTCAGGAAATCATAAAGTAGCTTAAGAGTTTTAAAACCCATTTGCCAAGCTCACCTATAAATGTAGTACTTGATAGAGAAAGCTCCACTTGCTTTTTTAGAATTCAAGAAGATACTTAGCTTGTAGATTTCCAAAGAATGTGACCTTGTGCTTTGGTTTAGTTTTCGAGTACCTTTCTTTTCATGCTGGCTTATAATGCATATTTGAACTTGTAACTTTATAATTCTATGAAGGTAAGATAAACATGGTAGGAACTAAACTGATTAAGATCCTATTTATACAATATCATTAATAAAACAAACTGAATTATCATTTAGGGCTAAAGTTTGTGTTTGTTATTAGGGATATAAAGTCTTATCCCTGGGAGCATACAGACTAACAGACAGAGGTATAAACAAATACTTACAATAAGGTATATATAATCATCATCAGAAGATATGGAAACACAGCAGAGAGCTCAGCTATCTGCCGTATTAAAACAGAGCTGTGTTATGACTATATAAATCAAAACAGCTGATATCATCAGACCTGCAGTGATTCATAGAGGTCTTTGCCTTGGCAAATAGTTGTGCTGTCCTCTAAGATATTCCTGGGTCTTCTTTAATATACCAAATAGACCGGATTAATGACTTTGAAGCTTTTAAATCTTTTAAAATTTAAATTTAAATCTCTTATAAATCTCGGGGCACCTGGGTGCTCAGTTGCTAAGCATCTGCCTGGCTCAGGTCATGATCCCAGGGTCCTGGGATCGAACCCCACATGGGGCTCCCTGCTCAGTAGGAAGCCTGCTTCTCCCTCTCCCACTCCCCCTGCTTCTGTTCCCTCTCTTGCTGTGTTTCTCTCTGTCAAATAAAACAAACAAACAAAAATCTCTTAAAAGTCTTTTAAAATCTTTTTTTCAGCTTTTTGTTTACCTTTACCTGATATTATTTTAGACTCATAGTCTGATAAAGGAATTGCATTTTAATTTGCTACTTTTTGCCTGTTATTAATGCTATTTATGATTTTCAAATATTTTGGCTTTAGACATGTTTTTAGGTAGATATACTTTAATTGATTACTACTTCAATTTAAAATTTGTTGAAATTTGTCTTTGCCAAGAATAACATTTCTGGTCAGTATAAATAGATTCTCTTGTGTTTTTGTTCTAGAAGAGGTTGCATGTTTCTAAGTTGAATGTTAGAATTAGGAATTGGGTGTTCCAGTTGATGGATGGACAAATGCGTGCAATAGCTCACTGCTTCTGAAGTCGTACATACGTTTGTTTAATGTGGCTGTCAGCATTGAGTAAATCAGTAAGCATATTGCTCTCCAAACCCAAATAAGGATCTGCAAAGTTTCTTGGCATTTCATAGAAGGAGCAAACTGCTGCCTTGACAGAATAAGCACTGATACTCAATTTCTTGTGTATTTTCCTAGCATTTTATCTGCTTATTGATTTATTAATTTCTTAGTATTTATCCAGATTGCCTTTTACTGGGAAATTTTTTTCCTGATTTTTTTTTTAATGACATTGAACCAATCTTCAGTTGTTTAGATTTTTAAGATGTGTAAATGTTTGTATTTATAGTTTTCCAAATTTTTGCTCGGTCTTGGGGGTAGTATTGCTTACCAAAGAAAACTTGGCCCTTAATGAGCAAGTAAATTTGCAGGCTGGAAACATTTTTTTTTTTAATTAATTTTTATCTAGGCCAGACTACTCTTCAAGATAAGTGATTTATTGCCCGAGCCTTCTTAGATCTCTTATAAAAATGTATTATATTGCCTGGCCCAAATATAATATTATCTAGTAATACAGTTTAATTAGAGCTTAATTGATTGAACCAGATTCAAGAAAACAATGCTAAATTTTAATTTTCTCAGTACTGTTAATGTCTTTTTCTATCTTCAGCTTGGTTAACTTCTATAACTTGCAAGTATTCCAGTTATTGCCTAATATATGCACTAGAATTCCTTAAAACAGATCTTGAGAGGCATTTTCACAGTACAGTATTTTCCTTTATTCCTAGATACAATGTATTTATATATTCAGGTATATGCACATATACATTAACTACATCATGACTTTAGAGTCAGAAGTTGTGTTTTTCTTATCTTTATCTTTCTTTCTTTTATTTCCTCCCCCCCCCCTTTTTTTTAAAATAGACTCCACACCCAGAATGGAGCTCAGTGTGGGTCTTGAACTCACGACCCTGACATTGAAAACTGGGCTGAAATCAAGGCTCGGACACTTAACCAACTGAGCCATGAGGCTCCCCTTTATATTTGTATTTCTAATATTTGATATAAAGTAGCTATTCATTGCAAGGAAGGGAAGAAGAAGTTGAATAATGTTCAGGTATAAGAACATCATCATTAAATTACTGAGTCCAATTTCCATTCTCTTTTATATTTTTACTTAGTTTGGTTATTTCAGTGGGAATATGAAAAGTACAGATATCACTCAGAAGGAAATGAATAGAAACTTCTGGAAAATGAAATAGTAAGGTCTATAGAAGTGATAAGTGTCTCATCACTGGAAATGAGCAAGCAGAGCTTACTTAGGTTATTCTTTGACAATGATGTTGAAGAGAGTCCCTATAATGGACAGAAAGTTTAAGGTGACGTCTAGTATCTTTTTTATCTTCACATTTCTGTGAAAAGTCTATTTAGTAATTAGAAAGTCAGATTTTACAGCATGGGAACTAGAGAATCAAAAGAACTAATGGGAAAAGAAAAGCAAAGGGTATGGTTCTTAAAGTACAGTTTAAGGATGATTTCTCATATTTTATGTGGGAAGGAAGGAATTTTGATATTTAAGTAGAATTCATCCTTCAGAGAACCTCCTTGATAGAACAGGAAATCTAGATGTTGGACAAGAAGAAAAAATAATGGCAATATAAAAGTTGAAACATACTGCAAGTAGAACATAAAATTAATACTTGCAAATTTGGAAAATATTTGCAATAGGGATGTCAGATAAAAGGGTTTGTATGTATAATAAGCAAAGAGCTCTTACAATTTGATAAGATAATCAAGTTGGAAAATAGAGAAAGGATACGAATTTTAGAAAAGCAAATTCAGATGGTCAGTAGCATTTCAAAAGATGAGCAGACTTATGAGCAGTCAGTGAAATGCAGATTAAAATAATGCCCAACTATTATATCCATAATAAGATTGGCAAAAACTAAAATGATCCAAAACACCTGTTACTTGGGATGGGGCTATGGAAAGTTATTTGTATACATTGCTGATAGAAATTAGTCGTTACTGCCTTTCTAGGAAGACAATCTGGCGATCTCTATTAAATTGAAAATACACATATTCTATGCCCTACTAATTCCACTTCAGAAAATCTGCCTCTAAGGAAAAAAGCACTGGTATGTACGAGAACGTTTATTTCAGCCCTATTATATTTTGGAAAGTTACAGACAATTCCTGTTAGTAGTGGAATGGATAAATAAATTACAGTAAATCACAATGTGAAATATTATATTGCCATCAAAAACAGCATTATTTGAGCTAACTTGGACTTTCTGTGAGGCATTATTGAATGAGGAAAGAAAAATGTACAGATATATGTATTGATACACCCTATTCTTTTGTAGAACACACAAAAAAACTGTGTGTGGGTTTATGTACGTATGTCTTCATTCATATGAATGTATTAGCGTGTGACAACATTGAAGAATGGCATTACTAGAGGGATAACATGTTTTGGGGACTGATAATAAGGCGGCATGAGTAGGAAGAGGAGAGAGAAGCACGCATTACCAGGCAATTAGATGTGAGAATGGAACTCAAGGGACAAGTCAAGACTCCAGATCTAAGTTTGAGAGCCCATTATAGTGGTAAGATTAGATGCCGACAAAAACCATGGCTGCCGCCCTCTTAGCCTTTATCTCTATTTTCTGCCATATATTTTACCACTATCTGCTTTGCCTTTGCAAGAGCTCAGCAACAGTTTTTATAGTATTTTCCGCTCCAGTCAACTTACATAAAAACAGTGTCCCTCAGATGACCTCTTACATCCGGGAGTTACACAAAAATCTTTCAATTGATGAGGTCTCGATTTTTGATTCACAAAATAGTCATCATACTGCTTTGCTTTCATGTCCACGCTGCCCAGCACAACACTTAGCACGGAACAGATGTGCAGCAAATGTTAACTGAATGACTAAATGAAGAGACCAGTTTCTCTCTATAACGTGGTGCCATCTTTATCTTCTAAAGAGAGACAGGTTTGTTAGGAGACTGGAAAATACGACTACTGACTGTTCCCATTTAGCCACCCTGGTGGACAGAGAGAGGTCTGATCTCCCAGTCTCTACCTGTCAGCCTTATTGAGGACCCTGGGCCCTTCAGGCTGTCAGTATGGCCAAAAGAAGAGAGATTTTCTTTTTTTTTTTTTTTTTCCCAAGCAAGCCTCTTTCTTAACCCCTGCAATTTTATGAAGAAGTGCAAATTCAAAAAAGATTTTAAAAAGAAAGAGACGTGGTTACGTAAACATGGGAAGTGTACATCGAGGTATTTTTATTAAGGGGAAAAAAACAGGAGACAGACTCTGTAAAGTGATGGGAGTCTTAAGGGTGAAAACCTCTCTTTTCAGGTTTCCTTATGTGGGTCTTAACTTCTGTGGGTAGAGGTCTGAAGTCCAGGCTGGGTTTGCAGGCCTGACTCAGTTTTCCACGGTTTTCCTCACAGGCTCGAAGGTCCCTTGAAGCGGCAATAAATGCGCTTTGAAGAAGCTATCGCAACTCACCTTGTTTAGCTGAACTTGGCTCAGGGACAATTACCCCAGTTCCCAGTCAGCCAAGCTTGTTTGTGCTAACTGTGGAGGAGGTGTGAGAAAGACAGGAGAGGACCAGACAGGGAACCGTTTGGGAGATGGGAGAGTGTGCCCCGGTGTGCTCTCCCCTCTCTGCCTCTCTGACAAAAAGCGTGCTTCTCCTCCTCGCTCTAAAGGGACCTGTGTCACATTCTGTCATGTGCAGGAAGTGTTCCCTAATGGGAGAGTGAAGTCAGAGCAGGAGGAAGCATCTAAGCTTTATTGATCGGTGCTTATCCTATATCACTCCTCCCCACTGTGAAAATGATTGATGTTTCAAAAAACCTTCAGGAGCCTTTGTTGGATGTTGCCATTGCTGTTTCGAAACAGGAAAACAATTATGCATAAATGATGGGGAGAAGATATTTTTCTTGATTTTTTTTCTTTCCCCTCCTAACAATGAGTGGGAGGAAATTACACAAACTGAGTAAATTATGGTATCATTTATAAACCATTCGGTTTTCACTCAGGCAACCCTAATGTTAAACAAGAGGGTCTTTGTGAAGACTCTGCTGTTATGTTTGCATATTTACCAAAACTCTGATAGAGTGGTTTCTTTGTTCTTAAATTACCATTCTTAAATTACCATTTTGAGATCTAGACATTTTTTCCCCCAACACAAAACAACAAAGCCAGCCCCCTACAAAAAGAAAAAAGAAAAAAAAAAAGAAAATCCCTATTATTTAAACCTATTTCTCAATCATAGAGCAAGAGACTCCGTGCTTACTTTTGCCTTGTTATGGAGTCTCTCAGCTGAAATGAGAAAGTTTCAATTTAAGTCCTCACTAATGAGTGCTCCTCAGTGATCTTTTCATGTAAGTGATGTCCGTGTAGCTCCTGGGCAGTCTCTTTGCGTGAGAACGATTATTCAGTAATTCATACAAGTAAATCTCAAAGGTTGCCTGTGACTAGTATTTTTTGTATTATTGTTCATCATTTATGGCCCCATTTTCCCTGCAATTATTAAGTTCTCTTTAGCCAGATATTTCCAAACCATAGTCTCTTGGATATTGTTGATATGGTAAGTGCTACTTCTGAACATGCCATAGAAGAGCAATAAGCTTCGAAGATAAACAGAGGTGTCATACAAAGTTAATCCTAGGTCTTGACTGAACTTGTTTTCTTTTTCATTCGGGAGACTGTTATCCACCCCCATGACATTTCAAGTGTGTAAATGTGCACCTGACTCAGATCACCAAATATCTTTTTGGTATGACTCTTGAATCCAGCCCTTCTGCCGATAACTTCATCTTTCACCAAGACAAAAAATAAACTGTAATTGGGATCTCTCTGTAAAGTTTTTTCCATACTTCAGCTGTTTCTCTTTCACGCTGTTGCCAGATTATTTTGCCAAACTTGGAGTCTTGGTCATGCCACACTCGTGCTGAAGACCTCCAACCTCTCGAATTGTGTAGAGGAGAAATTCTAAGCTCAAGATTGACGTGGAAGTCCCTCAACTTTCTGGCCTCAGCCTGATTTGCTAGTTTCATCATCTGCCCCGTGATCATCCCCTCCCCCGTCACATCGTATTAAAGCCGTATCAAACAGCTTGCTCTTCTCTAAACCTGCCTCTGTTACTCCACTTTCACAGGCACTGTTTTCCCAGAGTGTCATTCTCTTATTTTTGCTATTCAAATGACCTTTGATTTCTCTAGGACTCTGCGTCCTTAGAACGTGTGTCCAAATCCTTTATAACATTAATATATTACCTTATGCTTATTTATATCTTTCTCACTAGATTGGGGTCTCTTCAAAGATGTGGACTGATCATTATTTTTGTAAATTCTCCCTCCTGTGTCCATTGTGGTGCCTGACTTATAGTGGGTGTTCCATATGCCTTTGAATGTTGTTGAATCGAGTGCCGATACATGGTTTAAACCATTTTTCACTCCCCAAAGAATTTGTTTCAGCTGTAAAAATGCCCAAGGAATATAATGTCCTCTTTCTATCACATTCTTCCAAAGTAGCACCTGTTGAGAATATTCTGGTAGTTAAGTTGTGGGTGAGGGGAGGCATCCTTAAAGTATGATCTGTGAAATCTTGTTACAATTTACCCGGTAATTTTACAGGAGAGTGATCATACATGTGTACAACCTGGGAAAGAAGGAAGGGATTGTCATTTTTAATCAGACAGACTCTCAAATTATAAAGTTGTCCTTCCCTGAGTTATTTGTGTGTTTTGTTTTTGCTTGACTAGAAAATAGTCATGTTTGGAGTACCAACTGTTGATTGCTTGGAAGCTAATTGGTTGAAGCAGGTGAATGGATTTGGTGTGTCCGTTGCCTCAAGGGGCAAAAAAAAAAATCAGTTTTGCCTTATTTTTTTTTTAAAGATTTATTTATTTATTTATTTATTTATTTGAAAGACAGGTCACAAGTAGGCAGAGAGACAGGCAGGGGGAGAGGAAGGGAAGCAGGCTCCCTGCTGAGCAGAGAGCCCAATGCGGGACTCGATCCCAGGACTCTGGGATCATGACCTGAGCTGAAGGCAGAGGCTTTAACCCACTGAGCCACCCAGGCACCCCTCAGTTTTGCCTTATATCATCTGATTTGTTGTCTCCTTTCTTTCAGTCAGCAACAAATCAGTTTCAAATTTAAACATAAGTATGACTGAACTTAAGTATTTGCTGTGCAAATGTTCTAGGTGTGTACTTTACATTTTTATGTCTCTAGGTGATTAGTTTAGAAGATTCTGCTTCATGAAATGGCAGATGTCTTCCCTGCCTCCATGAGGTAATTACAGGTTGATTACATTTTTATATTCTATCTGCATAAAAATTTGCTTAGCACTGCATAAAAATTCGGCATAGGACCCCGTTAAATAATAGCGTTCATCAGGCAAATATTTATAGTAGTATTCACCTCCCATCTACAAAAAGGACCCAAACATCTTTACTTAAGTACAGTCAAGGTAAGTTGAAGGTCACAGATAGTACTGAAGGAAAAAAGGAAGCTGCCTCCTAGCACACTGAAGGTCAACTGTGAAGAGCTGAAGGTCAACTGCTGAAGAGCTGGGAGGGATAGCTTTACCCTGTTACCACAGACGGGACAACCAGTTGTCTTCGTGACCTATCAAAAGGCCTGGCACACGTGGGGCACTCAGAATGTGTTTCAATAAATGGATGCCTGGCAATTGAGATTATTTTAATAGCAAAATCGGTAGTACCATCCCCACTCACCATCTCCGTAGTTTTTTCTAAAGTGTAGGGATGTTCTCTTATCTGAAGTCAAGTTAAGGTAGTTTTATTTTTTGTTGTTGTTTTGTTTTTTTCATTGTTGTTACTGTTTTGTTCTAAGTATTTTCTTGTGGTTTGGGGCCCCTAAAGCCCAGTGTTAGAATTTACAATTGTATTAGGTAGTAATTAATAGGAAGTGGAGTGAAGATAATTTCATAAAAAAAGTATTCACTGTCTAGGCAGCCTTGCACAAGTCCTTCATCTTTCCTGTGCCTCAGTTTCTTTGTACAGTACAATGAAAGGATTGAATCAGGAATCTGAGAGAATTCTTACTGGGGAGTTAGAAGTGGCTAGTTTTGTGAAAATTAATAAGGATATTTCATGAAGCTGATACTCGACTATAACTTAAATGGTTTTGACCCAATAGAATTTGAATTCATTGAGGAAGAAGTCACCTTTGAGGAACATTGTTCTCAGGGGACAACAAATTGGAACCATAAAAACAGTACAATGTTACAAGTATGGAAGGTTTAACTATTTGAAATGTATGGGGGAAGTTGAGGTGAATGGGGAAAGCATGATTTTCAAAGTTACAATAGCAGCATTGGAAATCATTACCTCCATTACACCCTCCCCAGGACCCCTCATGCAACCATAGGAGAGGCTGAAGTCCTGGCTTCAATTTTCTGCCCTAGTTCCATCTATACGGATGATGAATTTTAAAAAATAAAAAAGTTTCCCCTTCAGTCTTCTTTATTTCTCTTTAAAGTTGGAAGTCATTTTGTACTTTAAGTACATTTAAAACCTTAAGTTTTAAATTATAAACTTAAATTTGAAAATACTTAAATGGCCAAAAAAATCCCCACATTTAAGATCAATAAAATCATTATTCTTAGGGTAAGACAGAGTGGGAAAAATGATTTGTATATCTTTGTGGGATTAAGGGATTCATTAAAAAAAAAAGTCTTCCTGTATGTCAAGTGTTAGATTTTTAAATCAAAGTCCTACTTTGCAGATGTTTAAGAACATTAATCTTCTATTCTGAAAACTAAAAGACTTAAAAATGAAATGTTAAGATCTCTCCTTATTTGGCTTTAATTGTAAATTGCAGGCCTTGAAAAGAGCATAATTAACTCTATTACTGCAGCAAACATTTAAAGATGTAAATAATTTTGAGTGTTCTCTTTGAAAATGAGGGAGAGAATTGCACTCTAAAAGCCATCAACAGCTCTCTGTGTTCCTTTAATTGTGTTTCCTTAGAAAATTATATTTGTTACATCTATAAGGAAGAGGAATGAAAATAAGCTTTGAGGGCATAATGTTTAGAACTTTTATTTATTTGCTTAGTTTATTATTACTATTATGTTGAGAGGGAGGCAGAGGGAGAGGGAGAATCTTAAGCATGTTCAGTGCCTGGCACAGAGCCCAGCGCGAGGCTCGATCTCATAACCCAGAGATCATGACCAGAGCTGAAATCAAGAGTTGGACACCTAACCTGAGCCGCCCAGATGCCACTTAGTGTTTAAAACTTTTGAAGCTTGTTGTCTTTGTTCTGTCCTCTTCCGAATGATCTAATGATGATGCACAAATACTTGTGCTTCTGTAGCTTTCTTAAACCACAGATCCAAATGCCAAACATGGAATTCCCTCCAGGATATGGAAGATGGCAAAGCATAATGCTAAAATGTAAAGTTTGAGGAACAAGGAAGAAAGGAATTTTCATTCCGTAATAAATTCTGACATCTAATAGTTCTGGCTCAGTGCCCTAATTCCAACCTTTGCCTGATATTTGTGAGCATATATTATGTGTTGTTATAAGCAAATCTGATGTAAATACAATAGAGTTTTCCAGGTAGATGTTGATTTTGGTCTCTGAATAAAACATTTTCTTCTGCAGACCTTCACACTGCCAAAATGGAAGTGTGGGAAGGAGAAAACCAGTTCTTCAGTAAAAATGGGAAAAAAAATTGTGATCTGATTTGAACAAACTCCCAAAGGCTGCTGATTTTTATCATTTTGTTGTGGCATTTGAGTGATGTAAGTAATGTTTGGGAATGTTTGGTTTTTGTAACGTGACTTTTGTTGTAATGGAATCTAACTTGTAAAGTGGTAACATTCAAGGCTTGATGTAGAGTTTTGAATCAAAAGAATGAATGAATGAAGACTAGGGCATTAATGGGGTGCCTGGGTGGCTGGGTCAGTTAAGCATCTGACTCTTGGTTTTGGCTCACTCATGATCTCAGAGTTTTGAGATCCAGGCCCACATTGGGCTCTGCGTTCAGTAGTGCAGTCTGCTTCGGATTCTGTCTCCCTCTCCCTCCCTCCCCCTCTCTCTCTCTCTCAAATAAAATAGAGTCTAAAAAAAAAAAGACTAGGGCATACATTTTTCTGTCTCTTCTCAACTGGTTCAAATTAGTCAAGAAGTTCATTACATTAAAAAGCAGTTATATTTCACAACTTAAGTTGTTTTTTTACTTATATGTAACTTCCAGAAGTGATCTGACCTTTTTTGAATGCATACTCTGCCAGTGTGTCAGACCATTTACATGATTATCTCAGCATCTCATTTAATCCTTAAACAACCCTGTAGAATAGAATAGATATGATCTTCATTTACAGGTAAGGAAAGTGAGGGAGTAGAAGTAAGTAAATTGCTCAAGCCCCATTACCCAGCTACTAAATAAATGACAGTGGCAGGACTCAACATCAGGTTTGAATGATTCCTTCCGGGGTATCTTAGGTCCCTGCTGGAGCTGAAGCAAAAATTTGATCCTTCTAATTCCCTTTCTCTTAACCCTTTAATGATTCCTCATTGCTACAAGGAAGATTTTCCAGTACTTTCATACTCTTTGGTATCTTTAAAATCGACCCCTACCTCTTGTGTGCCCCTCTATGTATCTTACCTGCTCCTGAATTAACACCAGCAATGTAGTGCTGACATTGTTCCTGGAGTGCAAAGACCATCCCAGGGATGGTTCATTCATGTTGGCAGAATAACTGAATGAATGAAGTTAGATTTTTGGCTCTAGTTTCCATTCAGAGACTGGTTTCCTTTGCATTGATATTTCTTAGAGTAATGCTTTATACATTCAATAGTATTTTTAGTTATATTTTTAGTTATAAAAGGAATGGCTTTCCAGTGAACATTATGATTAGCCTCACACTTAATTTCAGGTTAGTGGTCAGGAAAAGCAGAGTAGTTAAAATCCTATCAAAAAGTCACCATGCTTGTTTTGTTCTCACACATCTATATATTGTACAATAAAAGCATAATTATTTAGGGGCACCTGGGTGGCTCAGCGGGTTAAAGCCTCTGCCTTCGGCTCAGGTCATGATCCTAGCGTCCTGGGATCGAGACCTGCATCGGGCTCTCTGCTCAGCAGGGAGCTTGCTTCCTTCTCTCTCTGCCTGCCTCTCTGCCTACTTGTGCTCTCTGTCTGTCAAATAAATAAATAAAATCTTTAAAAAAATTATTTATATCTTAAACTTAGCTGTTTGATTAGATATTGAAGCATTTCACCTACAATCAGAATTGCAAATCCCTACTTCTGTTTATTCGTTACCCCCATTCATACCGTGATTTAACGTTTTGACAAAGTACCTCATCTTTCTCTTAGCTAGCAGAATTATTTCAAAGTAAAATTGCTGTGAAGCTCATTAGGTCAAATATGTTTCCCTATGATAGATAAAAAAGAGTGTTGTGTATTGTCTCTAAAAGGATCTTAAATATAGCCATTTTAATTAAAAAGTAATTACATTTGTTTAGAATGTTGTTTAATATTTGGTATAAAATATGCTTTTTAGTCTAGGGGTATCTAAGGGGGCCTCAGTCAGTTAGGTGTCCGACTCTTGATTTTGGCTCAGGTCATGATCTCCGTGTCATGAGACTGAGACTCACATAGGGCCCCACATTCAGTGTGGAGTCTGTTTGAGATTCTCTTTCTCTCCGTCTGCTTGCAACACCCCCCACACACAGTGTGTGTCTCTCTCTCTCAAATAAATAAATCTTTTATGAAAGTATGCGTATCCATCCTATTCAGTGAATATCAGTTCTTACTTATAAATCAAAATATATAATGCAGGAGAAAGCTAGATAATTGTTGAATATATTCTGCTTCCACATTTTATTTCTTCCGAGGACTGAGCAACAGTTTGTTGCCCCCATTACTATAAGCTACACATCCTTTTAGGAGAAAGAAAAGCATGGGGGAGGGCACTGATGCTTTCTGACATCACCCTAATCCTGTCTATGCAAACAGAAACAAGACCCTCAGAAACTTCTTTTTTAAAATGTAATCTTTGTGCTCCAAAAACCTGTTCTAGACGTATGCCTTTTGGGGTTTATATGAACTTTTTGAGGGTGAGTTGGGATGAAAATGAGATTTCTTAAGAAAAATTCCATTACTTTGGAGGCTTGAGACCTGATTCATAGCTTAAAGTTTGATTGAATTTCTCATAATTAATTATCTTTTTGTTTCCTTATCCCATGAGGGAAGCCTATATTAACCACTAGATAGAAGTAATTATTGTAAAAATAGCCAAAGTAAAAATCTTAATGGCTTCTATTAAATTTCTTTTTATTATGACTTTTTATGGAAATGTGTTAAATATTTGATAATGTTCATTATCTCCAAATAATGGGACTACTGTCTGATCTAGCATGCCTGTGTCAGGGGTCTCCAAACCCCCTCACAGGTTTGGTGATTTGCTAGGAGGACTCACAAGACCAGCGTATAGTCCTCTTCATAGCTGTGACTTATTGCGGCAGTAGGAAAGGCTCTTGGCATAAAGTCGGAGGAAACCAGATTCATGCTCCTGGTGGAGTCACACAGGATGCCAGTACGTCATCCAGCATTGAGTTATGACAACACGTGTGAAATACTGTCTACCAGGGAAGCTCATTAGAGCCAGTGCCTAGTTTTTATGGGGGCTGGTCACACTGGTATCCTCTGCCTAGCACGTACCAGAGTTCTAGACTCCCAGAGGGAAAGCACGAGTTCAGCTTGAGCCACACTGTTTTCACAAACAGGCACAGTGAGACATTCTTATCTGGGAATGATGGGAACCTTCCCAAAATCCACATTGCCAGAGGCCAGCCAAGGACCAGTCTTGCCAGTAGGCCTTTGTAAGGGTATCAGTGTCAGGTCTGCTGTCTTAAGTGGTTTCCGCCCACATGCTATATAACTTGAATAATTATGGGTGAAGTTGGTCTATCCTAATTATTATAGTTTTGGAAGATGACAATAAATTCAGTATGTTTTATGATAGCTAATATCAGTAGTTTGAATAAATACAAAATGGTCAGTTCAGACTTTAATACTTCAAGCATATTAACTTTGGGATCTGATGGGTTGTTCTTTTTTTAAAGATTTTATTTATTTACTTGACAGAGATCACAAGTAGACAGAGAGGCAGACAGAGAGAGAGGAAAGGAAGAAGGCTCCCTGCTGAGCAGAGAGCCCGATGCAGGGCTTGATCCCAGGACCCTGGGATCATGACCTGAGCTGAAGGCAGAGGCTTTAACCTACTGAGCCACCCAGGTGCCCTGGGTTATTTTTTTAATAGACAAAAAATTGCATGTTATAAAATGATCACAGTATGAATGAATATACCAAGACTTTATTTTACTCAATTCTTCATTGTGTAAGTTCTATAAACACTTATGATAAATTCAGTAACATTGGAGTGTGTGCCATGTACCTATCCCTGCTTTAGATACCAGGATGTAGAGATGAACCAGGCATGGTTCCTGCTTTGGAGATGTCCATATTCCAGCAAAGGTGTTAGAAATGTAAACCATTAAGTGTTTATAAATTAACATAGTTGTTTTGTTTATCAAACTATTTTATCTTTTATTTTTTTGAAAGATTTTGTTTATGTATTTGACAGAGTGAGAGAGCACAAGGAAGGGGAGCAGCAGAGGGAAGGGAGAAACAGGCTCCCCAGTGCCAGGGCTCCATCCCAGGAGCCCAGGATCATGACCTGAGCCGAAGGCAGACGCTTAACCAACTGAGCCACCCAGGCGCCCCTGTTTATCAAACTATTTTAGAAGATGTTTTAAAATACATTTTCTTATGCTGCTCTTTATAACTGTCTGTGTATAGTCTGTGGACACTACTATTGCAATCTTCAGACTTTTATTTTTTAAAATTTCTTCAGTATCCTTTTCAGATTTCTGGACTTTTTTGTCAGACAAGGAGGTCAGGGGGTGTGTTTGATTATATAATTCTTGGCTGTGATAAATCACTGTGTTGGAGACCATTTTTGCTCCACTTGTTGTACCTCAAACATTTTACTAACTAGATTTCAGAAACATTTTGCATTTAATGCTAATCTTCAATACTAATAGTAATCACGTTTTGATTTTGCATACAATTTTAGATGGAAAGAAGTCAGTCATCATTGTTTCTGGTCACAGTCATTCAGTGTGTCTTTTTACTCCTGTCTCTATTCCTGAATTACCAAATTATGAATCAGTTTTGCTTTCTTTCATGTGTCTTTATTCCCCTTTTTGATTTGGCCATCTTAACAGGATAGGGTTGGAATTCTCTTCTAGTCTGTAATCCTCTAGGGTGGTTGGTTCAGTCTGTGTTTTCACCTAATAATTGGATTCTTCTGTCATGTCCAGAGCTCCTCGAAAGAACACAAGATGGGAAATCAGGAGGCAGGAGCTCTGGATCAGAGAGACTTTTGCTAACTCTTCTTCCCTTTCACTTTAAGTTCCAACAGTGCCATGTGTGCAACCTCTGGTTTATTGTCGTTAGAGTTACTTGGGTGTTTGACTTCACCTTCTGCTCTCTGAGAGGCTGTGCTTTCCTCCTCCTCCTCCTGCTGCTGCTGCTGCTTTACCTCAATGATACAACTAGCTGTGTGACTTTAAGCTACTTAACCTTTCAGTGCCTCAGGCTACTCATTTATCAAATGTGAGTATTAATAGTAAGTTCAACGTGAAGACTCGCAGGGGATCTTGTGAGGATTGAGTTAATTCATGCAAATATGCTAGGATGGGGTCTAGCCCATATTCATCACTCAATAAATGGTAGCTCTTTTCCCCCAACTTTTTTTTTTGAAGTTCAGACCTTTGAAAATGGAAAGAGTCACTGAATGTTCACATACTCTTTGCTTTAGACTAACTTGTAACCTATGCCAGATTTGCTTTGTCTTTTTCATGTGTTTGCACATGCACATGTGTAATTTTTTAAAGTAAACTACCTGAAAGTGAGATACACACATCGTGATATTATGATCCATCAGCACGTATCTCCTAAGAATAACAACGTTTTCCTACATAACCACAATACCATTTGCACCCTCAAGAAATGTGAGAATGAGACAATGAAAGTATTTAACATGCAGGCTGTGTCCAGATTTCCCCACTTGTTCCAAAAATGTCCTCTATAGCTTTTTTTCTTTTTCTTTTCTTTCTCTCTCTTTTTTAAAACCTAGGCTCCAAAGAAGGATCACATTTGCTTTACTTCTCTTGACTCTTCAGTCTATTAATTTAGACCAATCTTCCTTTTTTTCTTTTTCTGTTTGTCCTTTCATGACATTGACATTTTTGAAGAGTCTGGGGCAATTGCTTTGTAAAATGTTCTTTTGAAAACTGCATATAGAGATTAAAAGACAGTAGACTTTGTTAAACTGTTTTTTCTCTATAGTCCACTTAACTGCTACAGTTTAAAGCTTTGAGAAGATAAATGACTAATGGAAATAATTTGAACAATGTGAAAAATCATTAAAAATAAAATAAATGTTTTGATTAAAATATTCCTGAAGATAAGATTTATTAGATTTATGAAGAAAAAAATGGTTAGACCAAAAAGGTTGTTTTATTTGACAAAGGCCTTAAGTTCTGTTGCATTTTACTCTTTAATTTTAATTAATTTTTTAAAAAAATATTTATTTATCTGACACAGAGAGAGAGCACTCAAGCAGAGGGATCAGCAGAAGGAGAGGGAGAAGCAGGCTCTCCGCTGAGCAGAGAGCCTGATGCAGGGGTCAATCCCAGGACCCTGGGATCATGACCTGAGCCAAAGGCAGACTCTTGAGGACTGAGCCACCCAGACACCCCTACTCTTTTTTTTTTTTTTTTTTTACTTTAAATCCAATTAGTCAACATATAATACAGCTTTAGTTTCAGATGAAGAGTTCAGTAATTCATCAATTGCATATAATACCCAGTGCTCATCACATCATGTTCTTTCCTTAATGCCCATCACTCAGTTACCCCATGACTCTACCCATCACCCCTCCAGCCACCCTCAGTTTGTTTCCTAAAGTTAAGAGTCTCTCATGGTTTGTCTCCCTCTCTGATTTCTTCCCATTCAGTTTTCCCTCCCTTCCTCTATGATCCTCTGCAGTGTTTCTTATATTCCACATAGGAGTGAAACCATATGATAATTGTCTTTCTCTGATTGATGTATTTCACTCAGAGTAATATCTTTCTTTCCAGTTCCATCCATGTTGATGCAAATAGTAAGATTTCATTCTTTCTGATGGATGAGTAATATTCCATTGTGTGTGTGTGTATCTTCTGTATCCATTCATTTTTGATGGACATCTAGACTCTTTCCATACTTTGGCTGTTGTGGACATCACTGCTATAAACATTGGGATGCACGTGCCCCTTCGGATCTACTACATTGTATCTTTAGGGTAAACACCCAGTAGTGCGATTGCTGCATCGTAGGGGAGCTCTATTTTTAACTTTTTTTTTTTTTTGAGATTACTTTTCAACTTTATTGAGGTATAACTAACATATAAAATTGTAAAATATTTAAAGTGTACATTGTGATTATATTATATACATGTACATTAGAAGATTCTTCTCATCTAGTTAATTGAAACACCTATCACTTTACATATTTACTTGTGTATGTGTGAGAACATTTAAATTCAACTCTCTAAGCAAAATTCAGTTATAAAGTGTTATCAACTATAGTCATCATGTTATACAATAGATCTTCAGACCTCTCCCTAATCCCTTCACCTCCCAGCCCCCCACAACCACTTTCTACTCTATTTTTTTATTTTATTTTTTATTTTTTTTATAAACATATAATGTATTTTTATCCCCAGGGGTACAGGTCTGTGAATCGCCAGGTTTACACACTTCACAGCACTCACCATAGCACATACCCTCCCCAGTGTTCATAACCCCACCGCCCTCTCCCGACGCTCCTCCCCTCAGCAACCCTCAGTTTGTTTTGTGAGATTAAAAGTCACTTATGGTTTGTCTCCCTCCTGATCCCATCTTGTTTCATTTATTCTTCGCCTCCCCCCCAACCCCCCCATGTTGCATCTCCACTTCCTCATATCAGGGAGATCATATGATAGTTGTCTTTCTCCAATTGACTTATTTCACTAAGCATGATACCCTCTAGTTTCATCCACGTCATCGCAAATGGCAAGATTTCATTTCTTTTGATGGCTGCATAGTATTCCATTGTATATATATATACCACCTCTTCTTTATCCATTCATCTGTTGATGAATGTTGATCTAGGTTCTTTCCATAGTTTGGCTATTGTGGACATTGCTGCTATAAACATTCGGGTGCACGTGCCCCTTCGGATCACTACGTTTGTATCTTTAGGGTAAATACCCAGTAGTGCAATTGCTGGGTCATAGGGTAGTTCTATTTTCAACTTTTTGAGGAACCTCCATGCTGTTTTCCAGAGTGGTTGCACCAGCTTGCATTCCCACCAACAGTGTAGGAGGGTTCCCCTTTCTCCGCATCCTCGCCAGCATCTGTCATTTCCTGACTTGTTAATTTTAGCCATTCTGACTGGTATGAGGTTATATATCATTGTGGTTTTGATTTGTATTTCCCTGATGCCGAGTGATGTGGAGCACTTTTTCATGTGTCTGTTGGACATCTGGATGTCTTCTTTGCAGAAATGTCTGTTCATGTCTTCTGCCCATTTCTTGATTGGATTATTTGTTTTTAGGGGTGTTGAGTTTGACAAGTTCTTTATAGATCTTGGACAGTAGCCCTTTACCTGATACGTTGTTCGCAAATATCTTCTCCCATTCTGTCAGTTGTCTTTTGGTGGTGTTAACTTTTTTCCTTTGCAGTGCAAATGCTATTGATCTTGATGAAATCCCAATAGTTCATTTTTGCCCTTGCTTCCCTTGCCTTTGGCGATGTTCCTAGGAAGACGTTGCTGTGGCCGAGGTCGAAGAGGTTGCTGCCTGTGTTCTCCTCAAGGATTTTGATGGATTCCTTTCTCACATTGAGGTCCTTCATCCATTTTGAGTCTATTTTCGTGTGTGGTGTAAGGAAATGGTCCAATTTCATTTTTCTGCATGTGGCCGTCCAATTTTCCCAACACCATTTATTGAAGAGGCTGTCTTTTTTCCATTGGACATTCTTTCCTGCTTTGTCGAAGATTAGTTGATCATAGAGTTAAGGGTCTATTTCTGGGCTCTCTATTCTGTTCCATTGATCTATGTGTCTGTTTTTGTTCCAGTACCATCCTGTCTTGATGATGACAGCTTTGTAATAGAGCTTTAAGTACGGAATTGTGATGCCACCAACTTTGGCTTTCTTTTTCAATATTCCTTTGGCTATTCGAGGTCTTTTCTGGTTCAATATAAATTTTAGGATTATTTGTTCCATTTCTTTGAAAAAATGGGTGGGATTTTGATAGGGATTGCATTAAATGTGTAGATTGCTTTAGGTAGCATAGACATTTTCACAATATTTGTTCTTCCAATCCATGAACATGGAATATTTTTCCATTTCTTTGTGTCTTCCTCGGTTTCTTTCATGATTTTATAATTTTCTGAGTATAGATTCTTAGCCTCTTTGGTTAGGTTTATTCCTAGATATCTTATAGTTTTGGGTGCAATTGTAAATGGGATTGACTCCTTAATTTCTCTTTCTTCTGTCTTGTGGTTGGTGTAGAGAAATGCAACTGATTTCTGTGCATTGATTTTATATCCTGACACTTTACTAAATTCCTGTACAAGTTCTAGCAGTTTTGGAGTGGAGTTTTTTGGGTTTTCCACATATAGTATCATATCATCTGTGAAGAGTGATAGTTTGACTTCTTCTTTGCCTATTTGGATGCCTTTAATTTCTTTTTGTTGTCTGATTGCTGAGGCTAGGACTTCTAGTACTATGTTGAATAGCAGTGGTGATAATGGACATCCCTGCCGTGTTCCTGACCTTAGCGGAAAAGCTTTCAGTTTTTCTCCATTGAGAATGATATTTGCGGTGGGTTTTTCATAGATGGCTTTGATAATATTGAGGTATACACCCTCTATCCCTACACCTTGAAGAGTTTTGATCAGGAAGGGATGCTGTACTTTGTCAAATGCTTTTTTAGCATCTATTGAGAGTATCATATGGTTCTTGTTCTTTCTTTTATTAATGTGTTGTATCACATTGATTGATTTGTGGATGTTGAACCATCCTTGCAGCCCTGGAATAAATCCCACTTGGTCGTGGTGAATAATCCTTTTAATGTACTGTTGAATCCTATTGGCTAGTATTTTGGTGAGAATTTTCGCATCTGTGTTCATCAAGGATATTGGTCTGTAATTCTCTTTTTTGATGGGATCCTTGTCTGGTTTTGGGATCAAGGTGATGCTGGCCTCATAAAATGAGTTTGGAAGTTTTCCTTCCATTTCTATTTTTTGGAACAGTTTCAGGAGAATAGGAATTAGTTCTTCTATAAATGTTTGGTAGAATTCCCCTGGGAAGCCGTCTGTCCCTGGGCTTTTGTTTGTTTGGAGATTTTTGATGACTGTTTCAATCTCCTTACTGGTTATGGGTCTGTTCAGGTTTTCTATTTCTTCCTGGTTCAGTTTTGGTAGTTTATATGTCTCTAGGAATGCATCCATTTCTTCCAGATTGTCAAATTTGTTGGCGTAGAGTTGCTCATAGTATGTTCTTATAATTGTTTGTATTTCTTTGGTGTTAGTTGTGATCTCTCCTCTTTGATTCATGAGTTTATTTATTTGGGTCCTTTCTCTTTTCTTTTGATAAGTCTGGCCAGGGGGTTATCAATCTTATTAATTCTTTCAAAGAACCAGCTCCTAGTTTTGTTGATTTGTTCTGTTGTTTTTTTAGTTTCTATTTCATTGATTTCTGCTCTGATCTTTATTATTTCTCTTCTCCTGCTGGGTTTAGGCTTTCTTTTTTCTTTCTCCAGCTCCTTTAGGTGTAGGGTGGGTTAGGTTGTGTATTTGAGACCTTTCTTGTTTCTTGAGAAAGGCTTGTACCACTATATATTTTCCTCTCAGGACTGCCTTTGTTGTGTCCCACAGACTTTGAACCGTTGTGTTTTCATTATCATTTGTTTCCATGAATTTTTTCAATTCTTCTTTAATTTCCTGGTTGACCCATTCATTCTTTAGAAGGATGCTGTTTAGTCTCCATGTATTTGTGTTCTTTCCAAATTTCCTCTTGTGATTGAGTTCTAGCTTCAGAGCATTGTGGTCTGAAAATATGCAGGGAATGATCCCCATCTTTTGATACCAGTTGAGACCTGATTTATGACCCAGGATGTGATCTATTCTGGAGAATGTTCCATGTACACTAGAGAAGAATGTGTATTCTGTTGCTTTGGGATGAAATGTTCTGAATATATCTGTGATGTCCATCTGGTCCAGTGTGTCATTTAAGGCCTTTATTCCCTTGTTGATCTTTTGCTTGGATGATCTGTCCAGTTCAGTGAGGGGAGTGTTAAAGTCCCCTACTATTATTGGATTATTGTTGATGTGTTTCTTTGATTTTGTTATTAATTGGTTTATATAGTTGGCTGCTCCCACATTAGGGGCATAGATATTTAAAATTGTTAGATCTTCTTGTTGGACAGACTCTTTGAGTATGATATAGTGTCCTTCCTCATCTCTTATTATAGTCTTTGGCTTAAAATCTAATTGATCTGATATAAAGATTGCCACCCCAGCTTTCTTCTGATGTCCATTAGCATGGTAAATTTTTTTCCACCCCCTCACTTTAAATCTGGGGGTGTCTTCCGGTCTAAAATGAGTTTCTTGTAGGCAACATATTGATGGATTTTGTTTTTTTATCCATTCTGATACCCTGTGTCTTTTGATTGGGGGCATTTAGCCCATTAACATTCAGGGTAACTATTGAGAGATATGAATTTAGTGCCATTGTATTGCCTGTAAGGTGACTGTTACTGTATATTGTCTCTGTTCTTTTCTGATCTACTACTTTTAGGCTCTCTCTTTGCTTAGAGGACCCCTTTCAATATTTCCTGTAGAGCTGGTTTGGTGTTTGCAAATTCTTTCAGTTTTTGTTTGTCCTGGAAGCTTTTTATCTCTCCTTCTATTTTCAATGATAGTCTAGCTGAATATAGTATTCTTGGCTGCATGTTTTTCTCGTTTAGTGCTCTGAATATATCATGCCAGTTCTTTCTGGCCTGCTTCTGTCTCTGTGGATAAGTCCACTGCTAATCTAATATTTTTACCATTGTATGTTACAGACTTCTTTTCCCGGGCTGCTTTCAGGATTTTCTCTTTGTCACTAAGACTTGTAAATTTTACTATTAGGTGACAGGGTGTGGACCTATTCTTGTTGATTTTGAGGGGGGTTCTCTGCACCTCCTGGATTTTGGTGCTTGTTCCCTTTGCCATATTAGGGAAATTCTCTCCAATAATTCTCTCCAATATACCTTCTGCTCCCCTCTGTCTTTCTTCTTCTTCTGGAATCCCAATTATTCTAATGTTGTTTCGTCTTATGGTATCACTTATCTCTCAAATTCTCCCCTCGTGGTCCAGTATTTGTTTGTCCCTCTTTTGCTCAGCTTCTTTATTCTCTGTCATTTGGTCTTCTATATCACTAATTCTTTCTTCTGCCTCATTTATCCTAGCAGTAAGAGCTTCCATTTTTTATTGCACCTCATTAATAGCTTTTTTGAATTCAACTTGGTTAGATTTTAGTCCTTTTATTTCTCCAGAAAGGGCTTTTATCTCTCCAGAGATGGTTTCTCTAATATCTTCCATGCCTTTTTCGAGCCCGGCTAGAACCTTGAGAATCGTCATTCTGAACTCTAGATCTGACATATTACCAGTGTCTGTATTGATTAGGTCCCTAGCCTTCGGTACTGCCTCTTTTTCTTTTTTTTTTTTTTTTTGTGAGTTTTTCCGCCTTGTCATTTTGTCCAGATAAGAGTATATGAAGGAGCAAATAAAATGCTAAAAGGGTGGCAAAGACCTCAGGAAAATGCGCTTTAACCAAATCAGAAGAGACCCCAAATCGTGGGGGGGAGAAAGGGGATAAAAAGAAGTTCAGGGAAAAAAATTTTTTAAAAAGAAAACACATAAAGAAAAAATATAAAAAAGAAAAAAATTATATATATTAGATAAACTAGTTAAAAAACGTTAAAAAAGAAAAGGGTAAAAGTTAAAAAAAATTTTGCAGAAGAAAAAAAATAAAATTAAAAAAAATTAATTTAACCGCAAGACTAAAGAATCATGGGGAGAAAGCCATGAGTTCCGTGCTTTGCTTTCTCCTCCTCTGGAATTCTGCTGCTCTCCTTGGTAGGTCAACTTGGTCTTGGCTGGATTTCTTGTTGATCTTCTGGGGGAGGGGCCTGTTGTAGTGATTCTCAAGTGTCTTTGCCTGAGGCGGAATTGCACCACCCTTACCAGGGACAGGGCTAAGTAATCTGCTTGGGTTCGCTTTCGGGAGCTTTTGTCCCCTGAAGCCTTTCCGTAGAGTTCCGGAGGATGGGAATGAAAATGGCGGCCTCCCAGTCTCTGGCTGGAGGAGCCGAGAGCTCGGGTCCCCACTCCTCAGTGCGCCCTCGGAGAAAAGAGCCCAATCACTCCCGTCTCCCTGGCCTCTGGCTGCGCTCCAAGCTCACCCAGCATGTGACCGGTTCAAGGTAACCCCGAGCTGAGAGCTCACACCATGGCTCTGTCTCTGTAGCCAGCTTCCCCGGTCTAATACCTGCGAGCTCTGTGACACTCAGACACCCCCGATCCTTCTGTGACCCTGCAAGACCTGGGGCCACGCTGACCCCACGTGGGCTTCCCCCCAGTTTAGCCTCTGGAGCGATGTCCCTCAGTGGAGCAGACTTTTAAAAGTCCTGATTTTGTGCTCCATTGCTCCTCCAATTGCCGGGAGCTGCCCCCCACTCCCCTGCGGTCTATCTTCCCATCGCTTTGGATTCACTTCTCTGCCGGTCCTACCTTTCAGAAAGTGGTCAATTTTCTGTTTCTAGAATTGTTGTTCTTCTTCTCTTCGATCTCCTGTTGGATTTGTAGGTGTTTGCAGTGGTTTGATAAGCTATCTAGCTGATCTCCTGCTACCTGATGTAGTCTCAGCCTGCTACTTCTCTGCCATCTTCTCTACTCTCTATTTTTAACTTTTAGAGGAACCTCCATACTGTTTTCCAGAGTGGCTGCATCAGCTTGCACTCCCACCAACAGTGTCAGAGGGTTCCCCTTTCTCCACATCCTTGCCAGCATCTGTCATTTCCTGACTTGTTAATTTTAGCCATTCTGATGGGTGTGAGGTGGTATCTCATTGTGGTTTCGATTTGTATTTCCCAGATGCCTAGTGATGTCGAGCATTTTTTCATGTGTCTGTTGGCCATTTGGATGTCTTCTTTGCAGAAATGTCTGTTCATATCTTCTGCCCATTTCTGGACTGGATTATTTGTTTTTAGGGGTGTTGAGTTTGACAAGTTCTTTATAGATCTTGGATAATAGCCCTTTACCTGATATGTCATTTAGTTGCATTTTGTTTTTCAGTATTGAGCTCTTGCTACATCATCCCTATTCTCCTAATGGTTGTAGTCGTGGGAGTGAGACAAGCAATTAGACAGTTATAGTACAGTGTGATAAGGCACATGTGTGTGTAAGTTTGGTACTGGGGCATCAAATAGGAGAGGCAGCAAACTTAGAATTGGGAGATCAAGAGGCTTCTTTAAAGAAATGGCATTCCTGTACACACATGAATGTAGATCTAAAAGGTATGTGAGAAATAGCCAGACCAGGGGTTGGAGGAAAAGCATTCCAGAGAGAGAGAGAGAGAGCATCGCATATAAAACCCTAGGAGAAAAAAATGAGCATTTGAGGGATGTAAGAATTACAGTGGATGTGGAATGTGGAAAGGGAACTACAGAGGAGCTGAGGCTGAAGAGGAGAGCTGGAGGCCTCATCAACCATATTAAAGGCTTTGGCTGCTGTTCTTAGTTCAGTTGGAAGCCATTGGAAGGTTATGTATGAAAGTAGAGGTGTGATACAATCAGATTTGTATTTTAGGAAAATCATCCTGGTTCCACTGTAGAGCAATGCTGGTGGCAGGGAGTCCAGTTAGGAAACTGTTGGTTTGACTATGCAAGAGCATATGGTGACCCTGAACAAGCTAGTTGTTAAAATGGAGAGAACTGAGTTTGAGCACTATTTAGATGAAATCAGTAGTCTTTGGTGATGGAAGAGGAAGTACAGCATTAAAGAAAACAGACTCTAAAGCCAAAATGTTGGGGTTCAAATCCTAACTCTCTGCCACTGAATAGCTTTGTAAACTTTGGCAGATTCCTAACGTGCTCAGTGCCTCATTTCCTAATCTGTGAAAGGAAGAGAAACATGAGGATTAAATGAGTTAATATATGTACAGAGCATAGATGGGCGCCAGGTACCTAGTAAGTACCACGTGTTAGTTACTATAATAATTATTGTTGCAATTTGTTATCATTATGGATTTGATACGTCATTGAGGGAGAAGAGCCAAGATTGATGCCTGACTTTCTAGTTTGGCCTCTGAGGCAAGTTATGGTGCTTTTTTGGTAGCAGAGGAAGGATGATGAATTCACATTTAGACTTGCTGGTTTTGAGGAACTTTTGGGACGCCCAGGTAAAAACATTCAATAGGTTGAAGAGTTTGGAAGTAGATATCATTTGGGGAATTATTAGAATATAGGTGATAGAGAAGTTGTAGGGGTAAATGAGACACTGCCCACCGCCCTAAAGAGGAGCATGATAAATAGGGATGAAGGCATATTAAAGGCTGTGTTATCTCTAAGAATGTGTTATCTCTAAGAATTATTTAGGTCAGAAGCCAAGGTTTAAAACACGGTGCCAAGTGGAGGGTTTATTAAAAGGCTTTCAGCCTTCAGTGCCTCTTTGTTTACGTTAACTTGGGCTTCAGGAGACCTTGAGCTGAGGTCAAGTGGCGTCACATAGAAGAAAATTCTTCCTCCACTGAGAAAAGTTGCAAGTCTAGAGAAGTCAATTTGCTAACATGGGGAAGATGTAGTGAGCTGACTGCTGTTTTGCCTCTGACTGTGGGAAATAAATGATGTAAGACCAATTTCAAATTGTCAGAGCGTAGAGTGGGTTCTAAGTTCTTTTTTGTGAATTACGTTTTCTATTGAAACACATATTGCTAGAATTAGTTAACATCATGTTTGCTGAAGAATTCTCTATTTTTCCAACTTCTTGCTGATGAAAAATTTCAAAACTATGAAGAACTTGAAGGGAATAGGACAATGAACACCCGTATAACCCTCCCAGATTCTGTACTCTTCAACCATTTCAAACTAAGCTGCTGATTTTGTGATACTTCATTCCTAAAATATTCCTAACTATTTAGCATGAATTTCTTGTTGTAATACCACTACCACACTTAGGAAAATTAACAGTAATTTCTTAATATCCCTTATTATTCAGGCCATATTCAGATTTCTTGATTATCTCAATGTTTTGTAAAGATTTTTTTTCCTTACTAAACAGAATTCATTTAAGGGTCACATGTTGCTGTTAGGTGTTTCACCTCTGTAGTCTCTTTATTCTAGAACATCTTCATGCTTTTTCTGTTATTGTCTTGTTTTACAAGGGAGCATTGGCTTTTTAAGAAACCAGAATGTTCTAAATCCTCTATTTGTCTGAGTGTTTCTTTGTAGTATCATTTATCTTGTTCCTCTATCCTTTAGAATTCCTGTAAACTGGAACAAAAGTCTAATGGCTTGACTCTATTTAAATGAAAATTTTGGGCAAGAATATGGATACATCATAGGAGGTGCTGTGAACTTCATGTTGTGCCTCATCAGGAGGAAGTCAGAGTGTCAGACTGTTAGCAGTACTAAACTTGATCTTTTCTGTGTCATAATCTAAGTTTCCCCTCTGAAATTAGCAAGTAATCTGTGAGGTAATAATTTCATAGCACATGTCTTAGTGTGTCTATTGATGATTCTGACCTGAACCAGTTATTTCATTGGTGGTAATTAATTCTATCAATTTTTCTGCAACTGTTAGCTGATATAAAGCACTTTTCCTCTTCTGCTGGAGACAAACAGCAGTTCTTTCCCTCAAAGGCAGAATAAATGTGTAATTCTTTAGTTTTAATGTGAAGTTTTGAGGACAAGGAATTTGGTGTTATAATCTCCACCACTGGTTACACATGAACTCCCCTCCCCCCCACTCTCTCTTGTTAGAGTATCATTATAGACTCATGGATTTTTATTTGTTCAATTTGTTATAAACAATTATAGCTGTTCTTTTTGATGTTCAAATTCTCTCAAGTGGCTGGTGAGAGCCTCTCAAAGCTGCCTTATGTGCCTTTTTGACAGCCCTTCATTAGTTTTTTCCTTACTTTTCAGAAAAACATAATGAACTACGCTCGCTTATACTTTTCCCTGCTCTAGTTCTGGAACCAGTCATTCCTTCAAGGAGCCCTGGTTCCTTTTAATGGAGAAGGGTATTTAGAAAACAAGATCTGAGCATTAGGGATGTTCATTGCTACTGGGATGCTGTTACCTCTAGTGGATATAATTAAGGGGTGTGTGTGTATACATACATACATACATGCACATACATACTACTTTTCTAGTTATGTTTGTACATGCATGTGTGTTTTTTAAGTCATGGCTTTGTGTTGATAACTGTGAAGATTTAATACTGTAATCCAATACGGTGTTTTCTGTCTTCTACTGAACATCTTGGTTCCTAATAGTATTTACATAACCACCTGTTTTATTGTATGGTGCAAATAAAATAGGTTCAAAATTACATAAACTAATATTAATACTACAACTGTCAAGTGAAAATTAAGATTTCTTTGCCATTTTATTATCCTTAGGTTATATCCCAGTATATATGCCAGAGTGCTCTGTTCAAAAGTGACCTGAAATATTTTTTGTCTTCATGTGGTTATGTTACCAACTTGATATGCAGTTCATTTATTTCCACTTGTTTTCAGTGTTAAGGTTTGCTGATTTCGATTTTTGCTTGGTTTTATTCTCTTGAATGTTTAAGACATTTGGAAAAAAAAAAAAGACATTTGTATGGTTCGGAAGTCAAACTATATTAAAAAATATAGTTAGAATTTTTCTTCGTTTTTCTGTCCCTACCCCCTACCGTAGTTCTTTCACCACTTCTGTGGTAGGTAACCATTTTTATTAATTTCTGGCTTAGCCCCCCACAGTGTTTTTCTTTGTTATTATGTAACTAGAACTGTAACTGTCCCTGTTTTTTTTTCTTCCACACTGGTTGAATCATTTTATACTCCACAGCAGCAAACCTAGTGCATTTGATGCCTTAAGCAGGTAATTTTTAGTACATTACTCTTCTATCTGATAAAATTATTTTCAGTAATACTATGAGATAAAATGAACCATAATAATTATAGAAACAAAATGAAAACATCTTTTATTGAGCATTTGAATATATAATCGTGGCTAGTAAAAGTAAATTAAAAATAAATGGTATATTATAGAAAATATTTCCTAAAATATCTGCCAGAAAATCATCTTAAATTTCTATTATATTTGATTTTAAAACTCCTGAAGTTTTTCTTCTTTTGCAATATTGAGAGAAAATGACTGAATGATCGTGAATATTGACATTATTTGATGCACTAGTTTATAACCAAGCATTCAAATAAACATTGCCTTTTTGGTTTCTTCTGGTAAGAGCAGGATCTTTTGTTGTCTCTCCTACTATTCTTCCAAATTTGATTTGTAAATGTCCATTTCCTTACATTTTGTTGTCATATATTAATGACCTTAACCACAGTTTCCATGCACTGTTCTTTAAATAACTGTGTTTAAAGCTTTGTGTTTTACTATTCATTGTTTGAGGCTGATTCCAGCTGTCTGGAAATATTTTGGGGTCTGATTAACTCATCTAAAGCTTCCTACCAGGAAAAAAACAGATAACCTAGAAAAGAGAAATCGCATACAGCTGTCCTTGTTTATTTGCAATCTATTGTTTCATGCAAGACTATATAGTATATCATGGGGGCTTGAGACTAACTGTGCTCAAATGGAGCTTGAACATTTCAAAACATTACAACTTAATTTCTGACATGAATATATAGAATTGAGTCCATGTATGTCAGGCTAAACTGGGAGTTCTCCCAATTAACTTCCATATAGAGTTCAATGTTTAAGAAATAAGTAATAAAAACATCCAATTTGAGTTTGCATAATGTTATTAAAACACAACAGCAACCACAACGATTATTTAGAATTAGGAACAACCAAAGATGTTTTTTTACAGGATATTTCATTGCTTATATTTTTTAAAAAATTACTGGCATATGATGATAAGCAAGTTAACTTTAAGCTTTGGTTTGTAAAATCTCTATAGACAATGTTCTTTCTTATTGTGGGCACCTGGCATGGTCTCTTTCCACCATCCCACTTGGTATCCACTGCACCCGCCAACAATGTATAAAAATGCCTGTTTTTTCACAACCTCAGCAGTGGTGTTGAGTGTTTCATCATTCTGACGGGTAAGAAATGGTATCTCAGTGTTTTAATTAGCATTTATCTTGTTATGAGTGAAGTTGAATATCTTTTTAGAAGTTTAAAGGTCATTGCATTTCTTTTTCTGTGGTTTAGTCTTTTATTTGGCCATTTTTTTCCCTAGTAGCTTTCCCCCTCTCTTTTCAGTTTATAAAAAAAAGAAGACTATATTTAAACAAGTTATATGGGGGGAAAAGCAGGATACCATCTTAGACTAAATTGATCATGTTTATGGGAAGTCTTAGTACATAACATGGTATTTATAGAAATCTCTATTTCCCCCTTTAATGTGGCTAAGGCATATTGAAGCCCTCTTGAGGAACTAAAATCATCTCATGTGTTTTAGTCTGGTAGATCCATAGAGCCATACTGGTAAAGCAATGCTTTTCAAATTGGACTCTGCAGTCTTAAGCCATTTTTGTACATGGAATTCCTCATAACATGTTTATGAAGATAGAATTCTGTTTTTATAAAAATATTTAAACCATTGCTATAGAGTTGTTATTTTAAATTTTATAACACATGTACCATTGCTCAATGACAGATACACCATTATGGCTAAAATAATTAGAAATCACTAATTTAACAAAATCAGTTAAATTGGTTTCTTCACCAGTTATTAATTGAGTTGACTAGACAATTTAGTTAAAATAGTTATCACTAAATATAGCCTTACTTAAATATTATTCATTCTTTGAGGGAAAAAAATGGTGCATTTCGTTTTTATAGAGCCAACTGTGAATCTTTTTATATCTCAGTTTTTCATTAAATTTTATATTAAAAATATACACAGCTTCCTAGAAATAGAACTGAACATGTTTTAATGTCTGCAAATTCCCTTTCAGTCATAATTAATGGATATATTTTTGTCTTCATAGTTATGAACAAAGTATAGCCACATATTTTTGTTTGGGCTTTTTCTAGTTTGTTTTTAATTATAAAAAATAGTAAACAATGTTTAAGACAAAAACTTAAGGCACCGTCATTCAGTCTTATCACTAATGGCTATTTAATTTTTTGCCAATTTGTCTTACAGGATATCATCTAAAATAATCATATTTGACTCTTTAAAAGCCCTTGATAGGGGCACCTGGTGGCTCAGTGGGTTAAAGCCTCTGCCTTTGGCTCAGGTCATGATCCCAGGGTCCTGGGATCGAGCCCCACATCAGGCTCTCTGCTCAGTGGGGAGGCTGTTTCCCTCTTTCTTTGCCTGCCTCTCTGCCTACTTGTGATCTCTGCCTGTCAAATAAATAAAATCTTTAAAAGCCCTTGATAATTAAGAATAATTTTATTTTCTGTAGTGGTTTTTGTCATCCACTTGGCCTTCATTTAACTAGAATAGTTAGTATTTTCAAGAGCAGCAGAAGTGGGCTTGGTTTTAGTTTTAGATTTGAAGTTTAACAAAGTACTATATGTGAAATTTACTGAGGTTAATGCACAAGTGAATCACATTGTTTCTTGGAGAGTTTAGAAACATTAATTCCAACCATGTGTATTATAAAAGTGCCTCAAAATGTTAGTAACAAGGTGATACAATCATATATGTTTTTGAGGAGCCACAAAGAAGAATTGATGTTAGTCTTGAACTTACCATGGACTTTTCCCAATCTAATTGTGATCAATTTATGTTTTTTTCTGTAAAGCAGTAATTCTTGACTTTCTGTAAAGCAGTAATTCTGTGAAAAATAAGGTAGTCTGTGGCTTGTGCCTGTTCCTGGTATTTATTGGTCTTGTTACCTTGCTCAGGTCTCTTGTTTCTTCTTCATGTGTCACCTTATTTTTTCATCATGGTAGCAATATAATGTAGCATTTACCTGCAGCAGCTATAAATTACAAGATTTTCTTTTACCTTCAGTCCTAGAGTTCTCAGTTTCTCCTTTCTTTGTTCTCTGAAGAAAAGATAGATGAAAAAAAAATTTTTTTTAACCCCCACCCTTCAACCTGAAAGATTCTTTGTTTTCAAGCAAATCACATCATGTCTTTCACCATGGATCTCTCGTCTTAATCTCTCTTGATTTTGACTCTTTAAATACCTATTCTTTCTTTTGGGAAGCATAGAGATTCCCCTCCCCTCTCAAAAAAAACTAAAAGAATTTAAATCTGTGTCTTTTTGATGCTGTTGTTTTTCTTTTTCTTGAGACAGTGGAAACCTTTCTGTTTCCAATCGTATTTCTTTTAAAATTTTCAACTACACTCCTTGTTTATTAATTGTTCGTTTTCTTTTTCCTTCAGGGACTCCTATAATTTGAATTAGAGCACTCTGCAAATCTACAAGCATTCACTTCATGTCTTTGTTAATTTCTTACGTTCAGTGTATGTTTCTTGAGCCTGCCTCCTGGTTCACCCAATCCAATTTTCTGCTGCGTTGATTCTTCTATTACTGCTTCTAGTGCTGGTATTAATTGGATTGTGGCTAAGTTCATTCTGCACTGGAATCCAGCTCTCCAGCTATTCTCATCTCTGTAGTCCACAGTGTTGCCAGAATGATCCATCTAAAACACATCTGGCTATATTGTTCCCCTGGTAAAATTTTTAGTGACTTCTTCACTACAGAATAATATTCCAACTCTCCATTTCCCCAAGCAAAGCTGTTATCTGAGCTTCCCAGATAGTTCACTGGTTTTATAATAAACCACCCCTCTCTTTACCCCCATGCCACTGTGCATGCTCCTCCTCTGCCTGGAATGCCTGCTGTGCTTCCTTTTCCATCCTCCCCATCCACACCCCCAAGCCTAGATTTACTGTCTTTACTCATCAAACACAATTACTTATTTTCTCCTGGCAAAAATACTACTGTGCACCTTATACATGCTTCTTAGTTGAATTTTCTGGTTATTTGTTTATCCTTGTCTATAATACCATAACACCAAGGCAGGTTCTACAGTATGATTTTTATAGCCTCAACACTAGCGCAGTGCTCCATGTTTTGTTTTATGACCCTCCTGTCTTTTGGTTTTATTTACTTTAAGGGAGAGGCTGATCTCTATCATATCTTTTTTTTCTTTCTTATGGGAAATATATTTATTGTAGTCAGGCTATTTAATTGTTTTTCTCTGGTCTATTTTCTTGTTTGTAATTTACTAATCCTTGGGATGTGGTCACACCCTAACTTGTCCTAAATCACAATATCGCACCCAGTCCCAGAGTCAGGGTTCAGAAACCAGTTTTGTGAGTGATCTCTGGAAATAGCCAGTCACACTGTTCACTTCACTAATCAAATTACAGTCCTAGGTCAATCAAGACTAACTTCTCCAGCCTGGTTGTTTGGTCTCAAGCCTGGGTGGTGCTCCAGCTTTGACAATGTGTTTCTAGTTATACAGCCCTGAAATTGGAAGGCCACTGTACTCAGCCAGGGTGGTCTTCCTCTCCTGTTTTTATTGTTTACCTCCAAGATTATATTGTGCTCTAATTCTTAAAACACTTAAGAAAAAGGAAAAAAAAAACTTTATAGCTTTCTTTAAAAAAGGTATACTTTGGATTTTTTAAATTAACCTCTCAAACAAAATAGAGAATTACAAAGATGAGGGTAAAAATCATTTAACCTCTCACCATTCAGAGATGAGCCCATTTTAGAGTACAGTTTTGCATAGAGACACATAAAAAGTGTGCACCTGTTTCATAAATGACACTTTGCACTGAACGTTGTTCTCCGGCTTCCTCTGTTTTACTCAACAGTGTGGTCAGAGTCCATGACGCATCAGTATTCGAAGGTGTGTTTCATCATTTGCAGTCACTCACCAGTTACCTGTAGTCGGAGATTTAAGTTCCTTGTGAATAATGCTTATATATTTGTTTACGTTTATGTAAACAAATGAACACTCAGCTTATATATTTGTTTACGTTTATGTGTGAAGAGATCTTTAGTGGAGCTCTTCCATCAGAAGATAGGCAAATACATGTTACAGATATTGCCATAATGCCTTTGAGAAAGGTGGTAGCAACTCTCATCAGGGGTACATCCTCATTGCCCCACATCCCCACATCCCATCCAAGGCCACTTTTTGTCAGTTAATCCCCGTGAGCTGAAGACTCCCAATTTACAGCTCTAAATTCAGATGTCTTGAAATTTTCACATGGAGTCTGCCTCACTAGCATCTCAAATAACATGCCCCAAATCATAGCCTAATTTCTTGCTTCGATTCCCAAAACTGTTCTTCCCCCGTCTACTTTTTCTTTTTAAATGGAATTCAAATTCACCTGATGATTCAAGTTAGACAACTGAAGTGATCTTTTTTATTGTCTCTTTTCCCCTCACTCTTCAGATTGCCAAGGCTTGCAGGTTCTATTCACAATATCACTTAAGTCCAAATATTAGCAGACTCTGGAGTTAAGCTACCCCACAGTTTTTAAAAAGATACTTTGAAAAATATCCTTTGACTAGGCAGCAAGAATCTAAACTTTGAGGGACAGAATCAAATTTCTATGTTTAATACCTAATTTAGTTACATATATGTAAAATTTAGAAATACCTTGCCCCACTATTTTATGTAAAAATTTTGTTCCAGCTCTTCAGCATACATTTTGAGTATTTTGTTAGCACCGAGATGAGCCCTGTAACATGGCTTTCCAGATCACCCTCTCCTCCCTTCCATCCAAGTCACTTGAGATACTGCGTTTTTAAAATCCATGTATAATGCTGTCCCAGCCACAAGTACAATTAGTACATTTCTTCTGTTGTCATGTATTCATGATCTCATAACCTAAGCATGGACTGAGTCATTTTGTTCGGGTGATTATTGAAAGATTGCTTGCCAGCAACATCTTCCACATGCAACTGTGAAGTCCTACCCCAAGGAATAATCCCTACATCTTCTTTCTTTATTTGCATTCCCCCACCCTCTGCTTTGCAGTTGTGTCAGCTTATCTCTGGAAACAGTTGGTTCAGGCTAACATGTCTTCTCTAGACAATACTTTGTATTTTTTTAAATAAAATACTTTGTAGATCATTCTGTAATCTGAGACTTTGTAAGGTTCAAATATGACTTTTTTTTTAAGATTTTAAAATTTATTTTTAGGGGAGAGAGAGTGCGTATGTGCGCACTAGTGGGGGGGAGGGGCAGAGGGAGCAGCTCAGCAGGGAGCCTGATGCAGGGCTCCATCCCCAGGACCCTGGGATCATGACCTGAGCCTAAGGCAGACGCTTAATGGACTGAGCCACCCAGGCACCCACAACCACTTCTTCTAAGGATAGTGTTTGGTGTTGAAAATCTTTTCATATATGCGGTTGTATGCGGTGAATCTCAAATCTGTTTTTCTTCTCCAGTATGACTACTGATCTAAATCATCTCTCACCTGGACAGTGACCCTCGGCTGTTTTTGGCTCCTTCCCCTGTGTATTCTCCAGTTAGTTTTTAATATGCCCGTGTCTGCTCTTGTTATTTCCCTGCTTAGAACCCATCCGTGCTATTTCTTTAGTACCTTTCCTATGTCCCTGGGTTCCACTTGGCTTTTATCATTAGCACACGAACTCTCCAGCTTGATGTAGAAGTATCTAGCCTCTCTTTATAGCTTCAGATGTCTGGTGAGGTACAGGGCCTTAGGGAGCAAGCCAGAGCAAAGGGCAGCTACATTTTGGGGACTTTGTCACCGTTTCTCTCTGAACTTTCTGTCCTCTGCTCTTAGGAATGGGGAGCAGCAGCTCATACATTTTGTTTTGGAGAGCAGTATGTATCATTCCACTCTCAAAGTCACTCTGGTCTGCAGCTTTGAAGTAGGTTTGCCTGCTGCCATTACACCTCCCACTTAAGACCCTAGGACAAGAAAAATGGCAGTGCTTGGCCAACGAATTCTTCCTTCAACCCTGTTATACCCTCCCAGAACCCATGTGAGCTGTAGATGTCTTTGGGGCCCTTCTGAATGTTTCCTATTCAGAGTCTGCCAAATGTGCTGGGCTTATGCACTAGAGCATTGCCTCTCAGCTTCTGGTATTTTCTCAGTATTTTGTATCCCTTAAAGTTAATGTTGGATGGACAGAGATTAACTTTTTTCCCCTTTTTTTGATTAATTTTTTATAGTCTAATTTCTTCTTTTATAGCTACATAGCTTTCCACTTTGATAGATATCTATAGCTAATTCAACTTTTAAAAAATTTAATTCCGGTGCAATTAACATACAGTGTTATATATTAGTTTCAAGTTTACATTATAGTATTTCTTCCTTCAGTTTTTGGTTATTCCTCATTTCTTCTGTACTGGAGACAGAGTTTTGGGGGGTTTTTTTGTTTGTTTGTTTGTTTGTTTTTGTCTTTTGTGGGTTTTTGTTTTGTTTTGTTTTGTTTTGGTAAAAGTGACTGATAACTGCCAATAGCCCAAAAAGATTTTCTTTTAGTACTTGAACCTAAATTCAAGATTATCAAGCTAGATAACGTCACTTAGTACTCTTGATTATTGTTCTTAGAGTGCAGTTTCTTAGTTTTGACTAATAGATGCTGGAATTTATAGCAATTCCATCGTCTTCTGGAATAGATTTATTTCTTGCCATTGGTTTATTTTTTAGGGGTATTGATTTCTTCCTTTTTTCCTTCCTATCCTTTAATGGGAAATGGAAGACTAGGGATCTTCTGACATTTTCGTTTATGCTGACATTTTCTGGAAGGTCCTGATTCACTCAGCCTTACAGGTAGGGTGAGTGGGGGAAAGTAGTCTTAGTGGAGAAATCTGAATGGGGGATGTGCGTAGAAGTGGCCATTTATCCTCCAAAATGTTTCTTTGGAATTTTGATGTTTTTTATAACCGTATTTTTAAGGATAACTTTAAAAATCTTTCAAAATATGTTCCTGATTAAACGTAGAGATTAGAAATGAAAATGGGAAATGCTTAAATAATTTTGTTTAATGAGTATTGATTCCCACTAGATTCAAATCACTTTTGGTATATACTATAATTTATAGGACCTTTAGCCACCTACACTAGAAAATTTCTGAGGATTCATATAAAGTCCTATATTTAAAATCAATCAGAGAAAAAGAGGCTGTGGAATTGCTTATTTAATAGTGATTAACTATATTTATTCTACTACCCAAACCCAGAGGTTGAGATTGTTTACATAATGATGTATCTTAAAAATATGAACTCTCTAGTAGCCATTGTTCTGGTCAGAACTCTAATCAAATACATCTGTATTCCCTTTCAGCTGTCTGTATTAGCTGTTATAATGAAACCTCAGTAACTGATCTTCTACCTCAAGTCTTGGACATTCTGTTGAAGCATATAACTTTGATTTGCAAAGACTACTGAACCCAGTTATTCTGTTTTTGGTAAAATGACAGTGCGTAATAGATGGCTTTGTACCCTCTTGTCAAAAGGATGAAGCATTAATACTGTGATTCAGATATTGGTGTGCCAAGCAGGCACTGGTTATCTGGCATTATGACAGGTTTGCTAATGATTCCTGACATGAGTGTCATAAAGAAAAAATTGTAAATAGCCACAGGATAGTACTTTACAAATACTGTTTTTCTTTAAGTGCTAAATCTACATGATCCCATCAAATAAGAGCCTCAAAAAGAAAAGGACCCACTTTTGATGATTTATTCCTTATTTTTCCCACTGTCTTCTGCTAGGAAGGTTCATTTTACTTTGCTCTTCCTGATAAATGAGTTCTTAAGGGAAAATTGTGATTTTTGTCATGTCTTTTCTAGACTGATGATTTCTGTCTTATTTTTCAAATGTAGATTTTAGTTCTGTAGCTTATCGATTTTGAGAGTTTCAGTTAAAAGCAAAATGGTTGCAATTTAACCTAGTAGGGTAAAAATAATACTTATTTTTGTATAATATACCTCAATTTATCTTTTATTTTTGTTTATTTTTGAGTGCAAGAGAGATAGGTAAACACAAACATGAGTGGAGGGGAAGGGTAGGGAGAGAGGAAGACAGAGAATCCTAAGCAGACTCCACACCCAGCACAGAGCCTGACGTGGGGCTTGATTTCATGATCTTGAGATCATGACCTGAGCCAAAATCAAGAGTGAGATGCTTAACCAACTGAGCCACCCAGGCACCCCAACGGGTTGATACCTTAAAGAAAAAGCATTTAGGTAAAAGCAGTTTTTAGATTAAAAACTTCAAAAATTATAATTAACTGACTGAGCTACCCCGGCACCCCGAAAACAACACTTATTAAAAACAAATGATTAAAAGAAAACCACACAAATAGTCTCAGCATTCACGTAGATTTTTAGCACATTTTTTGGTCATGCTAGGGCCACTGGGTCAAGCTTCCTTTTCCACTAATGACCTTTGAAGGGCACAGTTTGTTTGTTTTTTTTATTAAATTTTTTAATAAAAATTTACAGGTTCACAGGTCGGTGAATTGCCAGGTTTACACACTTCACAGCACTCACCACAGCACATACCCTCCCCAATGTCCATATCCCCACCCCCCTCTCCCAGCCCCCCTCCCCTCAGCAACCCTCAGTTTGTTTTGTAAGATTAAGAGTCACTTATGGTTTGTCTCCCTCCCGATCCCATCTTGTTTCATTTATTCTTTTCCTACCCCTCCCAACCCCCCCATGTTGCATCTCCACTTCCTCATATCAGGGAGATCATATGATAGTTGCCTTTCTCCGACTGACTCACTTCGCTAAGCATAATACCCTCTAGTTCCATCCTCGTGGTCACAAATGGCAAGATTTCATTTCTTTTGATGGCTGCATAGTATTCCATTGTGTATATATACCACATCTTCTTCATCCATTCATCTGTTGATGGACATCTAGGTTCTTTCCGTAGTTTGGCTATTATGGACATTGCTGCTATAAACATTCGGGTGCACGTGAAGGGCACAGTTTTTGAAAATACAATCTACTTTCTTAAAGTTTTTTCGTATTATAGCAATAGGTTTTCACTGTAAAAAATTTGCAAATATAAAAACCATGAGGAAAATTGTTTTTAAAGAAAACTATGTAATAATTATTTTAAAGAAATTTATTTTAAATTATTTTAAAGAAAATTACCCAATAATTATACCCTGCAGTAATACTTTAAGTATTTTTAAGTATTTAAATAGGAGTTTGTCTTATGTATGTTTATTTGCATGTCCTGAGATTGTTTCAGTTTGAGGTCAAAATGAATATTCTGTGTTGCAACCTGCTTTTCTCACTTAAAATATATCCTGAGCATTTGACCACGTTGTTATACTGAAAACATTATTTTTAATGCTGCTGCTTTATGAAAGGATTTCCTTGTCTTTAAGAATTACAGTAAAAGTATTTTTTTTTAAATATTTTATTTATTTGACAGAGATCACAAGTAGGCAGAGAGGCAGGCAGAGAGAGGCAGGAGGAAGCAGGCTCCCTGCTGAGCAGAGAGCCCGATGCGGGGCTCGATTCCAGAACCCTGGGACCATGACCTGAGCCGAAAGCAGAGGTTTTAACCCACTGAGCCACCAGGCGCCCCTACAGTAAAAGTATTTTTTCTGAGATGGATTCCATTTGAAAGTCTATCAGTGTAGCAACCATATTATTTAAAGTGTCAGTTTGGTGTGTTTAAGAGAAGTATTTACGCAGCACTATGCTAGGCATTGTGGAGAAGAGAGTTAAACAAAACAGAGTTCCTGACTTCACACAGGCCTAAGACCCAGCAAGGGAGGCCGAAGTGTGCCCCACTGTTCTGTAGCAAGAACCAGCAGGGAGGAGAGATGAAAACAGGAGCTTCTTACTGCGGACTTCAGAGCTCTGCTTGGGTCTTGGCTTCAAAGAGCAGGGGGACAAGTGGCCAATGTGCAGACCTTTTGCTCTGACAGTATTTATATGTACACAACACTGGGAGGTGCCTGGTAGAGTAGACAGAAAACTGAAACCGGTAGGGGTAATAGTTGGAGGTGAAGGTTCGAAGGGTAGGGCAGGGTGTTAACAGGAGCAGTGTAGTTGCCTCAGAAGTAAGAACATACAGAGGTACAATGACATTTTCCTCTGGGACACTCACTCTTTTTCTTTATAATTCAGATCCCTGGCCATGCATCCGAGTTTTTTTCAGAGAGATGATTGTTATTTGCAAATACATCCTACCCTGAAATACTTGCTTTGTTTAAACTAATAAAAACCATAAAAACTTCTTTAAAAAGCACGATAATGTGTTTTACTTACACCTAGTTTGAATATAATGAAACGAGTTCAGTGCTGCTTTAGCATTGAATTCTGCATGTACTACGCAGTATTAGGCATTCAGGAGTGAATATATTTAGTTCGGTATAGTTCAGAGGTTTTTCAGATGTATGGTCTACCTAAACCAAAGAATTGTTTATAGCTATGCTCTCAGTTCTGGAGGCAGGGAAGGAGGAAAGGAAGGAAAGAAAAAAAGGGAGGGAAAAAAGAAAACCTTTCTTGGGTGCACAGGGCAAGAACCAGGTACATAACAGCAGACTTGACCACAGACTGCCCGTGACATAGAACCCCAGGCAGTAAGATGAAATGTGACCTGTGTATTGTGGTGGCTGCTTCCAGGAACCATTGGAGAATGGACCCTCCCATTTTAACAATTGCCATAAATATGTAATGTAGCCAAAAAGTGTGACCTCTGACAGAGAAAGACAACTACTGTGTGTTTTCTTACTTGCGTGTTCTCTTACTTACTCTAGGAAAGCCAAACTCATGGAAATAGAGAGCAGAAGGGTGGTTGCCAGGGGGCTGTGGGTGGGGAAAATGGAGAGATGTTGGTCCATGGGTACAAAGTTCCATCTGTA
The DNA here is from genome assembly GCF_963455335.1 of Martes martes. Lineage (NCBI taxonomy): Eukaryota > Metazoa > Chordata > Mammalia > Carnivora > Mustelidae > Martes > Martes martes. Next base: position 95,713,104 of record NC_137891.1, on the reverse strand, counting down.
AGATGAGTAAGTTCTGGGTGACTAACTAACATGACTGTACCTAACATGGTAGCTGTAACTTAACAATATTGGGTTATATACTTGAAAGTTAAGAGAATAGATCTTACATCTTATCACCCTCTACCCAAAAAAAATTATAATTATGTGAGGGGTTGGAGGTGCCAGGTAACCTGATTGCAGTAATGATTTCACAGCATATGTGTGTATCAAGTCATGGCATCGTACACCCTAAACTTCCCCGTGCTGTATGTCAATATTATCTCTGTAAAGCTGGGGGGAAAATCGACGCTGACTATGACCTCTGTGAGCAGGAGGCTTTCTCCTGACTGAGTGGGGGGGGGCGGGGGGAGGACAGCAGGGTTCTGCGGCAGATGGCAGCGTTGCCTGTTTGCTTTGCTCTGGGTTTCTTCAGACTGTAACTCGGGACAGTACTGGACACCAACCAGTGGCTCAAGCGACTCCAGAGCATTTCATGCTTTTCAGATTTGGGACTGAGTCAGAATTTAATTATATACATTATTTTTAAAATTCATTACGTTCCTACTTGCCTCTGATGACAGAGGCATAAAGGTTTCTGTAGGTACGTGTCCTCCAACTTTTGAACCATGGATGTAGAGATAGAAGACAGAACAGAAATAATGAGATAGCATTGGAAGTACGAAATGTAGAGGTGGCCAGGCCAGTAAGAACATATCCATAGTTGTTAGCGTAAAGCAATTATTAAGGGCCTTCATGTCAGGCTTAAGTTGTTGGTGTTCTTATTGTTGTAAGGTGCTAGTCAACCCACTGGTCCCCAGAACTCTTGTCTCAGCTTGTGGGAACTCTTCCTCACTTTCTAAGAACCAGCTATACTGGATTTCTCTCCCTTCCTGTAAGCACTGTGTTCTTTCCCACCACGAGTAAGTGTCTTTGCATGTCCCATTCCCTCGACTCCCCCCCCCCCAACCCTTTTTTTGGCCCAGCTGGCTCCTGTTTATCCTTCAGGTTTCAGCTCCACTGTAACTTACTTAGTGACATTGTCTTTCCGGGCTGCCCTGACTTAGAATCTAAATTGTGGATTCCCACAGTGCTCTATGCTAATCTTCCCTAATGCTCTTGTGTTTGAAATGTCTTCTTCAATGTTCATTTAACCTGCGAGGCTTCAGGTTTCATTTGGGTGAACTCTCATTCCCTGCTTTAGCCCCAGGTGCCTACTTCCCAGGACTCGGTGCAGTCTTGTTTATACAGTAGCTGCAGGTGTTTCAAGGAAGGGTAGGGTCTTACTGAGAGAGCTCGTACAAGCTCACGTTCTCATAATAAGCTTATGCTAGAGAAGAAATTCATCAAAAGATATAGATAGATGGATAGGTGGGGGCTGGGCATTTAGCACAGTACTCCAGGATAGGTTCTGGAGCTGACTGGGTTCAGATCCCAGGTCTCCTACCTTTAATGATGTCACCTTGGCCAAGTTACTTAACCTCTTTATATCTCAGCCCCTTCTCTCTAAAAAGCGGGAACAATAATAACACCAACCTCAAAGGTTCTCATGGAGTGGAAACACATAGCGTGAAGTATATATAATAACATTTCTAAAATAAGTCCTAGGGATCTCTATTTCCTGCACTCTTCTCATTCCTACATCTTCCCCCTAGGAAAAGCAGAAGGGTTTGGGGTTTTTTTCCTGCTTGGACTAGTTATCCCCAGTGGTGCTAGAACACAGTAGATATGAGTGGTTAATTTAGCCTTATTTTATATTTCAGGACAGCCAGTTACCATTTTGTGAATATATTTAACAGTATTAATAAATAAAGAACAGAATTTAAGGAATTAGCATATAAACTATAATTAAACCTACTTTTAAAGACTTACAGAGCATGCTGCCTCAATGAAAATTTATTTTAGTGTTTTGATAGTCAAAATCAGTTTCATTGTTTAAGAAACACAGTTTAAGATAAAGTTGTATATGGACTACTATAAAGTGCTTTATCATGTAAGTATTCTCTTCTAAAATTTTGTGTATTCAAGGATGGAGAGGGTCAAATGAAAAATCACAAATACAAAATTCAACTGATTGACTCACCTTGTGTGCTAGATACTAGAACTAATTCTGTAAAAACAAATCATGGCTTGGCACTCAGCTGACAAACTTGTATGTTTAACAACTGTATAAGGTAATTTTGGGGGCACCCGGGTGGCTTAGTTAGTTAAGTGTCTGCCTTTCTCTTGGGTCATGATTCCAGGGTCCTGGGATCAGTCCCTCCATCGGGCTCCTTGCTCTGTGGGGAACCTGCTTCTCCCTCTCCCTCTGCCCTTCCAGCCCACCTGTGTGTGCGTTCTCTCTCTCAGAATACATAAATAAGAAATCTTTTTAAAAAATAACTTTGAATAACTTCTGTGTCATAGAATATATTTTACTGTGAAATGTGTAGGTTGACTTTCTAGAGAAGTCCTTTTTTAAAAAGATTTTATTTATTTGTTTGACAGGGAGATAGAGAACACAAGTAGGCAGAGCATCAGGCAGAGGGAAAGGGAGAAGCAGGTTCTCTGCTGAGCAGGGAGCCCGATCCAGGTCTCAGTCCCAGGATGCTGGGATCATGACCTGAGCCGAAGGCAGATGCTAAACCGACTGAGCCACCCAGGTGTCCCGAGAAGACTTGTTCAAATACCATTTACAGTTTCACAAACAAGTAGACTACCATTTGATTTATTTTGTTTTAGGGGCATCCTACCTTAACCAAGGAGTTAAACTTCTGTATATTCTCTTACCACTTTCACGCAGCTTTCTCTTACTACTGTAGAGCTCAAGAGGTGGAGGAAGCACTAAAATACACCTCTAGGGCTAATGGGAAAGGACTGATGAGTAACATTCATTGTGTTGAGCTAGTTAGATCGAACAGCTTATTGGGGAAAGTCACTAGGCTATCCTATAGTAAGGAAGAGAACTAGGACATGGTTATGCCCATACTTTTTTTGCTGTTGAGCACAACAGATTTTTAAAAGTTTATCACATTTCTAGGTGTGGTTCCGAGACGAGAGATTTTTTTTTTTTTTTAAAGATTTTATTTATTTATTAGAGAGAGAACGCACTAGAGGAGGGGAGAGGCAGAGGGAGAGGGAGAAGCAGGCTCCGTGCTGGGCAGGAAGCCTGACGCAGGGCTTTTATCCCAGGATCTAGGGATCCTGACCTGAGCTGAAGGCACATACTTCACTGACTGAGCCACCCAGGCTCCCCAAGACTAGAGATGTCTAAAAGAAAAGTTATATAAGGAAATGCTTTATGGGGACACAGAAAGCTCTAAGCAGCTCACATTTTTTAAAAAAAGATGTTTATGATTGGCAAATGGAAGGAGCACATAATCACATTTATACAGAGCTAAGTAGACTGTAGGAAATGAGCATTTAATGAAACAAGATGGGATCGGGAGGGAGACAAACCGTTAAGAGACTCTTAATCTCACAAAACTTTTAAACTGAGGGTTGCTGGAGGTAGGGGGGTAAGGAGAGAGTGGTTAGGTTATGGACATTTGCGGGGGGGGTATATGCTATGGTGAGTGCTGTGAAGTGTGTAAGCCTGACAATTCACAGACCTGTACCCCTGGGGCAAATGATACATTCATTATATGTTAATAGAAATAATTTTTTAAAAAATGAGCATTTAAGAATTTTGTTCTCTACAGACCAAAGCTCAAAAGGAGCTAAGATACTTCAGAGAGCACAAAATGCTTTTAAGTTTGTGTCTGGAGCAAGAGCAACAGGAAGGAAGAGGTGGACTTGCTGTCGGAAGATGTTGTTAATATTAGCTGTTTGTAGGCAGAAATCAGACATGTACCATTTTTGCTTTGCTTCCATGATCTTGAACTAGCAGAATTACTTTTCAAATAGTAAAAGGAAAACAAACAGCCTGAAATGGGAGAAATTAATTTTTTTAAAAATGAGAAGGTCATAAAAGTTTCATTCAGTTTAAATGAATTTACATTTTCAAAACTCAACTAAACTGCCTCCCAGGAGTTAAAGGCACTAAAGATTTGATCTCAGAGCTATTGTCAGTTTTCTTTATGAAATTATGGAGAATATGGAAAGTACCAGGAAACTGAAGGCAGACCAATGTTCCAGTTTCCGAAAAGGTGTGAAGTTGATCGTAAAAACTCAAGTCTATTACCTTAACTTGAAACTGTGGCAAAATTTGAAGAGATTGAACAAATATAAAATATTTTAAGTATTTAGAAAAGAATGGGATGATCACCATGAATCCATGTGAATTTATAAGAGCAAGATATGCCAAACTCATCTCATCCCCTGCACTCAATTTTATAATTAACTACTGGATTAGAGAATAGTAAAGTCATGCGCCATCTTGTCTTTATGAAGTGGTTGGCAAAGTCTCTTAGACGATCCTTATGGAAAAGGCAGTTAAATTTTGACAATGAGACCAGTTTACAACTGGTTGAACAGCTACTCCCATACTGGCATGCCATAGGATTTATCTAACTTGTAACTGGTATCGCTACGCACAGATTCCCCAGAGAGAACGGCTAGTGAATATTAATTTGCATATACTCAGAAAGTATGGATTTGTAATGATGGGTTCTTTTGACTAAGGATTTGTATGTTGAAACTTGAGTGTCTGGATTTATTCATATGATTGAGATTTCAGTTACAGACTTTTCCCCACCTGAGCTGTATGTCTAAGATATATCGATCCATTTTTGTGTTTCATGAATAAACTTAATAAATCACTTAGAAGTCAGGGAATAATCTTAACACTTAAAGCAAAGGCTGGCTGGGTAAGAGTGCTAAATTATGAAGAATCTTTTTCCCTTCCTTGTTTAGCAACAATTGCATTAACCCCAAGTAAATGTTTTTCATACCCTTGAAATGTCAAGTTTCTGTGAAACTCTGCCTAAATAAAAGGCTGACTTTTATATACAACTTGATAATATAGATATACTCAGCGGTGTTTTTGTGAGTTAACGTTTCTGTTGGCCTTCTAGTAATTCAACAGTCATCTGCCTACTCAGGATATTTATACTTTTTGTTTTTTTAAACAAATTCCCTGGAATCCTATCAAAGAGGGAACCATAATATTCTGTCCCCTTACAGAAGGTCTTTGGTTTCTTGAGTTAAGGAAGTCCATGATGACTACAATATCCATTGTATTTTACTATTAATTATTAATCTGAAAGAAGGCCAACCCTGTATAAGTTGTTCATCTTTTATAATTGACATTTCACTGCTGTTTGTAATATTTTGTCCTCAACCTTGAAGATGTGTGATGACTTCTTTGAATGACTTGCACATTTGAAGTAAAATATCACATTCATGAAATTGTCCCTTATCCTGTTCTTGGCAACTGTGCATTTCATCACTGCTTCCAGAACCCCAGCAAGGGGTGGTAATTGAGAGTGAGTGCAGTTCCAGCCCAGGTAATCCTAGGTAACATTCTTTAAATCTAGTTTTTTGCTTTAACTAGCCTCCCAGTCTTAAGATCTTGTAGGCCTTTGAAACAGGAAATGAGGTGTTTTAACTTCATTTCCACCTTAAGCTGTAACTTGTGATCTATAACTTTTATTATGGCTTTGTCTTTAATTATATCTGATTTAATGGCTGTTATTTTAATTGGATTAAAATCCAGTCTGAATTCTCAGCATTATATGGTTACCTCTGTGAGCTATACCATATTTTACAGTAAAGTTTCAAATTAAAACACAAAATCTTGGATTAGAAAAAAAAAAAGTGTTGACTCGTGCCATCTTCTTGAGTTAGAGGCATTATCCTTTATCCAGATTAAGTGTATTCATGAAAATATGTTGGATAGAGGATTTTTAGATATTGGAGCCAGTACCGTATTATTTTAAATGGGAAAAAACAGTGATGCATTCTATTCAAGAGCTCTAAACATCCACAAATATCACTAAAACTTTTAAGCACCTATATAACAACCCATCAAAGCTTTTGTATAATATTTATTACAAAGCATTTGGAACACACCTTAACCTAATTTTTAAAGTAGTTAACTCATTATTTGGGTATGTTTTTGTTCAATAAGAAATGAGACTATATGGTATTCTTTTAATTTAAATTCAGTTTAGTTAACGTATACTGCATTATTAGTTTCAGGGGTATAATTTAGGGATTCATCAGTTGCATGTAACATCTAGTGCTCATTCCATCACGTGCTCTCATTAACGCCCATCACCCAGTTATCCCATCCCTCCACCCACCTCCCCTCCAGCAACCCTCAGTTTATTTCCTGTAGTTAAGAGTCTCTTGTAGTTTGTCTCCCTCTCTGTTTTTATCTTATTTTATTTTTCCCTCCCTTTCCCTGTGTGCATCTGTTTTTTCTTAAACTCCACATATGAGTGAAATTATGTGGCATTTGTCTTTCTCTGACTTTCACTTTCACTTAGCATAATACCCTCTAGGTCCATCCATGTCATTGCAAATGGCAAGATTTCATTCCTTTTGATGGCTGAGTAATATTCCTGTGTGTGTGTGTGTGTGTGTGTGTGTGTGTGTGTGTGTGTGTGTGTCTGCACACTACATCTTCTTATCCATTCCTCTCTTGATGGATATCTGGGCTCTTTCCATGGTTTGGCTGTTTTGGACATTGCTGCTATAAACATTGGGGTACAGGTGCCCCTTCAAGTTACTATGTTTGTATCCTTTGGATAAAAATACCTAGTAGTCAGTTGCTAGGTTGTGGGGTAGTTCTATTTGTAATTTTTTGATGAACCTCCATACTGTTTTCCGGAAAGGCTGTACTAGCTTGCATTCCCAACAACAGAGTAAGAGGATTCCCCTCTCTCCACATCCTCGCTGACATCTGTTGTTTCTTGAGTTGTTAATTTTAGCCATTCTGACTGGTGTGAGGTGGTATCTCATTGTGGTTTTGATTTGTATTTCCCAGATGCCTAGTGATGTTGAGCATTTTTTCATTTGTCTAGTTGCCATTTGAATGTCTTCTTTGGAGAAATGTCTGTTCATGTCTTCTGCCCATTTTTTGACTTGATTATTCTTTTTTGTTGAGTTTGATAAATTTTTTTTAAGATTTTATTTATTTATTTATTTGACAGACAGAGGTCACAAGTAGGCAGAGAGGCAGGCAGAGAGAGAGGAGGAAGCAGGCTCCCCACCGAGCCGAGAGCCCGATGCGGGGCTGGATCCCAGGACCCTGAGATCATGACCTGAGCCAAAGGCAGAGGCTTTAACCCACTGAGCCACCCAGGTGCCCCAAGTTTGATAAATTCTTTATAGATTTTAGATACTAGCCCTTTATCTGATAAGTCGTTTGTGATTATCTTCTCCCATTCCACAGGTTGCTTTTGGTTTTGTTGAATGTTTCCTTTGCTGTGCGAAAGCTTTTTATTCTAATGAAGTCCCAAGAGTTCATTTTTGCTTTTGTTTCCATTGCCTTTGGAGATGTGTCTAGCAAGAAGTTGTTGTGACTGAGGTCAAAGAGGTTGTGGCTGTGTCTCCTACATAATTTTGACGGATTTCCTGTCTCACATTTAGGTCTTTCATCCATTTTGAGTTTACTTCTGTGTGTGTTATAAGAATGTGGTACAGTTTCATTCTTCTGCATATGGCTGTCCACAATTTTCCCAACACCGTTTGTTGAAGAGACTGTCTTTTTTCCATTGGACATTCTTTCTTGCTTTGTTGGAGATTAGTTGACCATAGAGTTGAGGGTCTATTTCTTCATTCTTGGACTATGCAGTATTGATTATGAATTATGTTTTTCTTCCACCCAGCAGTGAACAAGTATTGTGATAAAAATAAGAAATGGCATAATATGATTCCATCTAAATGGAACTTGGGTTGGTAGAGCCCCTGAATGCCTGGCAGAAACCAGTTCTGTGACCAGGGATTCTTCTGTGTTATCCCTGTAAATATCTTTCAGGCTTTCTTCTTTGATCACAGAGAGGTCACCCTTCCTCAGGATATATTTTTGGTAAGGCAAAACGGGGACTTTTTGGTTTGTGTTTATTAGTTTAGGATCCGAATGTTATCTCTAAACTTTAGCAGCACCCTGGTTTCCTGCTTGAATTAACATCCTCTCATTTGGTTATGCTTGTTTATACCTGTGAGAGAAGACCAAAAATTGGGGGACTAGAAATGCTACATCATGGAATAATAGTTAAAAGAATGAATTGATCTGTAGTAACCTTTTGGCTTATCTATCCTTGTCATAATTAAGCTGTTCCTAGTTGTTTCTTACCCAGTATAGTAATCCATTATGTTTTAGCATTGTCCTTTTGTAATCATGTGAAATCTTATCTAGTGAACAGTGTTTGGATGGCTTTGGTCTTCGTTTTAAGTTCAACCTTTACTATAAATTCACTGCTATCAGATTTCTGTAATCCTCTATTTTTCTGCTTAACATTTTTTTGAGACCTCTGACAGTCCTCTTTTTATCTCCCATCCCCCCCCCAAAAAAAAACCTCTTTCATCCTCTTTTTGAATCACCTTGTATCTAGGAGTCAAGTGAGTGGACAGCAAATGCCTGTGCAGTCAGAGATAGGCAGAAGGATCCAAAGTAGGGTCCATTTGGCCTTTAGGAAGATGGCCATTGTGGGAGGAAGCATGGCTAGTGGGTGGCTAGTGAATGGGTTTGAGTCAGAGAATGCCAGAGCTAGACCATGTGGAAGTTTGGATTTTATCCTGAGTGCAAAAAGAAGTCATTGGCGAGGGGGCACTAAACAGAGTGGTGATTATCTGGTTTATGTTCAAAATCTCACCTGGCTTCTGTGTAAGTGGTGGGAGCAGAAGGAGGCAAGAATGAATACAGGGAGACAGATGAGAAGGCTGTTGCTGAATTCGAGATAGGAAATGATGGAGGCTCCGGAAATGGAGAGAAGTGGACATGGGGCATGTTTTGGAGGTAGAACTGACAAAAGTTGCTGCTGGATTGGATCTGAGGGTTAGAAGTGAAAAGGAGAAATCAGAAACTTCTGATGACTTACAGCCCTTGGGTCTGTTCTACTGGGTTGATGGTGCTATTATTTGCTAAGACAAGGAAAAGTAGAGCAGAGGAAAAATTGGTGGAGGACGGAATTAAGAGTTCTGTTTTGGCTATCTGAAATTTGAGTTGCTTATTTGACTTTCAAATATATCTGCAGTGTATATGAATGAGTTCGATGGCTTTGGAGCCTGGTGGACATAGGTCAGGGATGGAGACATGATAAGAACGTAGAAGTTATCAGTATATAGATGGTATTTAAAGCCATAAATGGAAATTATCTTGGGTATTTGTCATATTCTCTGACCTATACCTTGTCCCTCCCCTACTGTTGTAAAATTATGCCCACATTATGTAGTATAAGTACATATTATTAATTATAGTACTTTAATCATTTGTTTTTAGTAAAACAATGTTGTTTTTAGCAAAATACTCTGATTTCTTCTTGTCTATAGCTAAATGGTTTAAGGGTATTCAATCACTAACATCGATATTTAACTGGAGATCTAACAGTTACTGTGGTTTTTCTCGTAGGCAAAGTCATTAATAAAGATTTGCGACATTACCTGAGTCTTCAGTTTCAGAAAGGATCAATTGACCACAAATTGCAGCAAGTGATCAGAGATAATCTCTACCTGAGAACAATTCCATGTAAGTATGAGACTGAATAAAAGAAGGGAGGGCAATGTATCCTTATTTAACTAATCAAACATGTAGAAGTAATTCAATAGAGTATCTCATACCAAACTGGGAAGACTGAGTTGGGGCACTAGAATGAAACAAAAATTGGGTAAGGAGAAAGTTTTCCAAGGACATGCAGGGCTTTTGTTTTTAAAGTAGAAAAACTGGAAGATTCTATGTTGTAACTTTAAAAATAGTCATTAGACTTTAAGAATTTAAGACTATGTATATTCTGCTAACTAAATTTTCTTCTGTAATTCAGTTCCAAATGTTTATTCAATAAGAAAAAATAATAAACTTTTTCACTCTCAGTGCCTCATACACAGAGAACAAACATTTTTGTATTAATTATTAGGACATTGCTAATTTTAAGATCTGCCCCTTCCCCAAAGGAAAAAAAGGAGGAAACACAGTACCTTCTTTGTAGTAATCCATGTTGAATTCTTATCTAGATGTTTGTATATCTTTTCCTGTCTCAGTAGTTTTCATAGGACCTGGTTGTTGTTGTGGTTGTAAGGATGCTGTGCGTGCACGCACGTGTGTGTGTGTTAACACGTAACAAGAAACCATGTATGCTTACATTTTGGCTTTAGTTAGCACAAGTCTGGGGAAGAATAAAAAGCAGTAAAAAATGAAAGGTTATAAAAGGATGGTCTGGTTTGTTTTCCTTTTCAATATATTTGGAACTTCGTATAGATACTAGTTTTTATAATGGCTCTGAAATTCTTAATTTCTTTTTCTTGTTATTTACTCTTACACAGTGTCTGTTCTATCACAAAGCCTGCCTGATTACGTTCCTTAAATACCAATCCTTCTGTACTGCCTTATACCCTCACCCTTTCTTGCTTGAACTTTTTTTTTTTTTTTTTTTTTTAACAGATAACAATATGTAGGGGCAAAGAGCGAGGTGAAAAATCTTGATCCTTGGACAAGTTACTTGACCTTCCTGAACCCCAGACTCCCCGTATATAAAATGTGAATAACAAGACACACCTCTCATGTAGTTCTAAGAATTGAAATGAGAACATGAGTGCAAACCACGTGTCCTGGAGTAGGCCCTCACTGTCTCCTCTTCCCCATTCTAGCTGCTTCCCCACCTCCCATGTCCCCTCGCTCTGGTCTTTTAGTGCACGTCTCACTCTTGTCCATCTCCAGATTATCTTTCAGAGTCTCTCACTGAGTGTAAGTCCAGACTCTTTAACATGCTATAAATTATTTGGTTTTTGTTTTTAAATCTGACTCCTTATGTATGATTTCCTCCTGTAAATCTACCTGGTTGGATTTCAGAATTGCAACTCCTGCCTTATTTTCTTTGCATTTGCCTGGTGTATCTTTGTCTGTCGTTTTAGTCTTTCATCTTTCTGAAGGTCTTTGTTTGCAAATAGTGTTGGACGTTTTAGCCAATCTGGAACTTTCTTTATATTTATTGATGTGATCTATGTCTTTAGTCTCCTGTTTTGTCATGGTTTTCTATTTTACCTATATACACATCTTTTGTATAAAAAGCCTTCACCACGTACATAGTCCATTTTATTTCCTCTCTCTCCTTTTAGAAAGGTTTATATCTTTATTTTAATGGGTACCTTTATACTTTTATATAATACTCTGTTCTTCCTCCCTTCCTTTTTTTGTTTTTGTCCCAACTGTGAACAATATTAAATTATCTAGTTATTGCTTCTTACTCCTTCCTTCTCTCTCCCATCATCTGACTTGAAATAATTTTTTTACCCCAAAGATAATCAGCAAGCTTATTCCACTTCACATACACTTACCTCATTTTCACTTTTTTTGATATTTGACCTGTGTCTATATTAACAGAACAAACAGCCATTACATGTCGCACTCTCCCCTTTATTATCATCATTTATTCTTTATTCTGTGGGTAAATACACATCGAATATAACTACCAATCCTTATGTTGTTGTTTCTTCAATAACTGTGGTTTTCTAAAGCCTCTTCTCTTCTAGATTTCCCAGGAAAGAGTCAGAGGATCATCACAGTTGGTCTAAGGCCTTTATGCTTGCAAGTTTCTTTGGATATATATGAAATCCTTGCCTTATATTTTCTTTCCTTGACTATCTTAATTCTATTAGTTGATTATCTGATTGTCTTCTGGCATAAAGCGTTGCTCTTTAAAGGTCTAAAAACAATCTGATTTTCATTACCTTATAAGTGACTTGGTATTTTGCCTGCGTGAGGTGTCTCAGGGTAGCATTTTTAGTTTCATAGCTCTAGAGCTCCCTCTTCCCTTGTTAAAACAACTTAATAAAAATATGTACTTGTACTTTCGGCTGTACTCTGCACTTTTACTTAGATCTTTTAAATTTACTTGTAATGTCCTAGTTTTGCAGTTTCTCCTCAGTGTGAGGTTTTGTCCTAGAGAAGAGTTACAGTTGTCATTCATAGGGTCCAAACAGCTGCAGCCTTTTCAGATCCCAAGAGGACCTGTTCACCGAGACACTGAGGTGTCCACTACTCCTCCAAGAATGCAGTGGTATATCAGTAACAGCATACCAAATGGTCTGTAATTACCATTCTTTACTAAAAGATACCAAATCTTCTTGGAGAAAATTCTGATTCCATGTCTGGTGCAAGGAAAGAACAAGATGAGCTTGGAACATCTAATTATCCCAGAAAGTATGTAAATGCCTTAAAGACTATGGGGACATATCAGAAGCACATTTTTTTTAAAAGCCATCTAGAAGGGGTGCCCACTGACAAGATATGAGACAATTTGAGCAACAAAATTAATAAGAGAAAGAAAGACTTCTACTGTTACTGCTCTGTTGAAGGGACAAGATTATGATCTCTAATAGAAGTAGAAAGGAGACTGCACACAAAGGAGTCCTTTGGTTTCATCAGCTTTCTGCCTGGAGCCACTTTCTGGGCCATGTTATAAGGAGGGAAAGCCCAGGGAGAATACAGAGGATTCTGAGTTGAGGAGGCAGAAGTCTGAGTTCAAGAAGTCTGAGGTGCCTGAGATTTGCGGGACAGAGCTATGAAGAAAGGAGAGGAGAGAGCTATGAAGAAAAGGAGCTCGAATAATAAGCATAAGTACCCCCTTGACTCTGTTGCTGAATACTAAGCTGAGAATGTATGGGATGAGATCCCCACATGGCATGCACAGATTGTCTGGGAGACATAAGTTAGCAGTTTTCAGAGTTTATGCAGCGTTGGGAGAATCTGAGTTCCAGTCTACCTGAGTGGAGAGTCCTCAAGGGTCATGGCTTACTAGTAGGGCTAAAATAGGTGTAAGCTCCTTGGGGCCCATTTTAACAAAGCTTAATTAAGCAAGCCCCAAAAGGATCAAGTAAATATGCATATAACTTAATTGTTAGCAAAAAGAAAGGAAGGAGGAGAGGGAAAAAAGGGGAAAACCAACAGCCTTTAAAGGAAGACAACAAAATCTCGACATGGAATAACATAGTACTTACAATGCCCAGTGTCTAATAAAAATTATTAGATACACAAAAAAGAAGAAAATATGGCCCATAATCAAAAGAAAAGTCAGCTGATTAAAAAAAAAAACAGAAATAGATGACATATAAACAGGTATGACCAAAGCAAGCATTTTAGAGTTATTATAAATATGCTCAAGGATTTAAAGAAATATATGAATAAAATAAAAGAGAAAATGGAATTTTTTTTAAAGAATTAAGTGGAACTTCAAAAATTCATGGATGGGCTTAACAGCAGATTAGAAACTGCAGAAGAAAAGATTGGTGAACTTGAAGACATACCAATATAAATGAATCAGACTGAAACAGAGAGGAAATAGACTGAAAACATAGCTTTTTGTTTTTTAAAGTTACCAAAGAAAGAAAAAAAGAAAGAGACATTTCTGTTTCTGCCATGAAAGACTAACCGGTACTGGATTTACCTTCTTACTGTAAACAGCTAGAAATTGGGCAAGATATATGTAATAGCTGTTTTCAGAAACTGGGTCATAGGCGGAACAGGACTGTGATTGGTTCATACTGAGCTATGCACACTGTCAAACCAAAGAGGGGAGATACGGAAAAAAACAAATGAGGAACTATAGGCTGAAATTTTTCCAAATTTGATGAAAACTATAAGTCCACAGAGCTGTGGATCTCAACAAACCCCAAGAAGAAACATTAAAAAAAAAAATCTAAATATATTATAATCTAATTGCTGAAAACCAGTGATAGAGAAAATGTGAAAGGCAGACAGAAAAAAGATACATTAAATACAAGGGAAGAAAGAATGACTATAGACTTGTCAGCAGAAACCAGTACAAGCCAAAAGTCAACGAAATGTCATCTTCAACATGCTGAAAGGAATAACTGCCAACCTAGATTTCTACATGCAACAAAAATATCCTTAAGAGAAATAATTTTTCAGACCAAAAAAAAAAAAAAATGGTGAAGGAATTTTTCACCAGCAGACTTGCACTAAAAGAAATACTAAAGGAAATTTTTAGGTGGAATGGAAATGATACCAGAATGAAGAACTGAAAGGAAATAGACAACCTCGTAACTGAAGTTTCGGATTTCAACACCTCCTTTCGGGTAGGTAAACAAAAGATCAGTAAGGTTATAACAGGGATAACACTTTGAACCAACTTGACCTAATGGCTATGTATTAGAACATGCCTCCCAATAACAATATACTCATTCTTTTCTAGGGTACAGGAACATTTACAAATGAAGACCATATTCTAGGCCATAAAACAAGATTCAATAAATTTAAAAGAATTTAAATCATATAAAATGTATTCTGTGATCATAATGGAATTGCAAGAGATCACTTACTTAACAGAAAATTATTTTGAAAATCTCTGAATATTTGGAAATTAAATAGCACAATTCTAAATTACCTGTGAGTTAAAGCCACAAGGAAAATACAAAATATTACACATATCAATCAGCATGTCAGAACATAACAAACCCAACATACCAATTTGTGGAATGTTGCTACAATGGTGTTTAGAGGGAAATTTATAGTGTTAAATACTTAGAAAATAATGAAGATCTCAATCAGTGATCTAAACTTCTAGCGAAAGAAGAGCAAAGTAAAGAATCTAGTAAAAGAAGAACAAAGTAAACCCAAATTAAGTAGAAGAAAGGAAATAAAGATAAAAGAAGTCAATAAACTAGGAAACAGAGACTAGAGAAATCAATGAAACCCAAAGTTGATTTTTTTCTGATCAGTAAAACTGGTAAACTTCTAGCCATAGAAGGTAAAGAGAGAAAACATTGTTTAACCCTATTAGGAATGAGAGAGATGGCATCATTAAAAATTCTACATATGTTAAGTGGACAGTCAGGAATATTCTAAACAACCTGACAATAGTAAACTGAACTCAGATGAAATGGAAAAATCCCTTGGAGGAAAAAAACTAACAATATTCACTCAAGAAGAAATAGATGAGAGATGCCTGGCTCAGTCAGTTAAGCATCTGCCTTCAGCTTAGGCCATGATCCCAGGGTCCTGGGATTGAGCCCTGAGTCAGACGCCCTGCTTGGTGGGGAGTCTGCATATCCCTCCCCTTCTGTCCCTCCCCATTTGTTCTCTGTCTGTCACTCTTTCTTAAATAAATAAAATCCTTAAAAATAAAGAAGAAATAGATGAGCTTAATAATAGTTCTCAATCTGTTAAAGGAATTGAATTTGTAGTTTGTAATTTTCCCATTAAGAAAGCATCAGGCCCAAGATGGTACAGGTGAATTGTTCTGAATAGTTGAAGAAGAAATAATATCAATTCTACACAGACTTTTTAAGAAAATAGAGGAGGAGGGAACTTCCTAACTCATTCTGTGATCTGATCATTATCCTGATTCTAAAACCAGACAAGGACATTAAAAGAAAATAATATTAGACCACAATTTTTCATGGACATAGACTTAAAACTCCTTAAAATATTTTAGCAAATAATATATATAGCAATATGTAAACAGGATAATAGATTACGACCAAGGGGTTGCGACAGGAAAGCAAGGTTGGGATAACATTTGAAATTAATATAGTAATGGACTGGAAAAGAAAAACAAAACAGATGATCTCCTCAAATAGATGCAGAAAAAAAACACTTGACAAAATTCAACTCCATTCATGGTAGAATCACTCAGAAAACTAGTCTGCTAGTTATTATTTAGTGCCTCTCGACTTCAAATTACTCTTTTTTGCCTGGATATGATATTGCAACTTTCCTCCTTTGCCAATTGGTAGGTACAACGTCAAATTATCTTGGGACTGGCAGGAAGGATACTGGAGAAAGAAGAGTCATCTTTTCCTACTTCCAGTGTGTCTTTTTCTTTTTGCTCCTGCCTGCAAAAAGACAATAAGTTTCAGCAGTGCTCCAGCAGTCAGTTTCCCACCTCACAGGCGTCTGCCTGAATTCCTCCAATGCACCTGCTGACTTCCTTGCAGTTTCTTAATGAGTTTGATGAGCACCCAACATGGCTCCCCAGATTTCAACAATATTCCCTATAAGTGGTTTCCTACTGGGTTTCTGGCAAGTCCAGCCAGTGTCCCAGATGGTTTTCTAAGAAGTTCGAAACAGCTCCCTCCATAGGCAGCTTGCTGGTGAATTTCATCAGTACTCCAGCAGATTGTTCCTTGTCTGCCAGCCTTGATCCATCAACTATGAACCAGATCCGTCCCCAGGCTACGACCGCACCTCTTCAGAGAAGTCTGAATGTCAGAGTTGGGGAACATCCCTCTCTTCCAAGTTTGTTCCTTATTTGAGTATTCTCCCTCAGCTCTAGGGTGCTATTCTTTAAAGTTCTCTTTTGTTTCCTCTTAGTTAATTCCTTGTAAATAGTTAATCATTTTTTTGGATTAAGCTCTCCTTGTTCAAGTTACCATGTTTCTCTCACCTGTTTGGGTGCTGGTCAATACAGAATTGGTACTGGTGGTAGTCCTGGGAGACAAACCCTCCAAGAAGGAATTTTTGATTTGGTCGTGTTCTTGGGCTTGAGCCCAGTGCCATGTTCCTTCCACTGGAAATAGGGTGCTCGTAATTCATGACAAGAAGTGGCATCACAGTTTAATGACAGTATAAACTGTGGTTGATTGAGGTGAAGTGCTAGCTGAATCAAGTACCTTGGGAACCCAAATGGCAGCCCTTGACCTTTAAATGGCAGAGGAATGATGGCTATAAACACCATGGTGCAGAATGGCTTCTCCTGAGTGTACCAAGCACTTTAAAAATCTCCTGGTTTATTATTATGATAAAAAAATAAAACAAGGCTTTAAGTCTCAACATTTATATCTCTTACAGACATTTGCTGATAGAAAACATTAAAAGGAAATATTAATACAAAAAAAAGTTTGAAAGATAAATCCACACATATATCCTATTTGAAATTTTCACTGCTAAAATGGACTTATAAAATACAAGAAGTATCACTTGTATTATTTGATAGTTTTGACTTTGGTAACAAATATTCGGAACATTTAAAAAATTTTTTCATATTACATTCATGCTCCTGAAATTATTGTGTGTCCAAAAGCATCTTCAGATTGGGCATTAGTCATTGGTCATTTGAATAAGCTTGCTTGCTTTTTTAATGGTGAAAATATGTTGTCTCCTTGCCCCAATTTTGGTTTTGCCATTGAGATCTATATGGCTTTTACTTCAGATTTTACACCAGTTACTGATTTCAGGTTGCAGTGTTCCACGACAACATTCACTTCTCTACATTTCTTCTATTAAAGGATTTACAAAGCACTGAAACTCATAGCACATATCCAAACAGCGGAAAATGCCAAAGGACATCATTGGGTAGTATTCAAATAACATTCAGATCTGCCTTCAAGGTTAACATCATTACATAGAATCACACATCAGAACTGCCAATTTAAAGACTTATTTAGTCTTTAAAACCAGTGATTTTTGGAGAATACTACTCATAGGATTTATATGAAGTATAAATGCATCTAACCGTGCTAATAGTGTATTTGCAAGAAAGACTCACTGTTAGCAGACAGGGCCTTGACCTCACACTTGTAGCTCAGGGACAGCTGCAAGTGGATTGTGACTGCTGCTCTCCCACGTGCTTCTGTCCTCATGCCTGGAAATGTCGCCTTGACCATTCAGTTTCATTTGTCAGTATTTTCTGCTCTTTGCTTTCAGTTGGTATCTTTAGATTCCTTCAAATCAGTAACATCTCTATGTCAGATAATCAAGCTTTAATTCTCATAGGAGAATTATAATACTTTTTCCTCTCATTTTCTCTATCAACTGATTTTTCTGAGGACTTAGAAAAAGGAAATTGGCTGAGAGACTTCAAGGAGGAATCCCTACATGGAAACAGTAATGTAAATCGACTACAGCTCTCATCTAGGAGTTCGTGAGAATGCGAAGTATATTTACTTTGGAACATTTTCTTTTAAACATACACTTACCATATGACCCAGAATTTCCACTCCTAGGTATTAACTCAACATAAATTTAAATATGTGTCTGCCCAAGGACTTGTAAGTTTATAGCTGCCTTATTTATAGTGTCCCAAATCTGGAACCATCCCAAATGTCCATCGATGGTGAATGCATAATCAAATTTTGGTATATCTGTACAACAGAATACCACTTAGCAGTAAAAGGATGTTGAACCACAGTATGGATAGATCTCAGAAGCATCATGCTAAGTGAAAGAGGCCAGTACAAACCATTACTGGAATCAGTGTATGATTCTATGTATATGAGATTCTGTTAAACACAAAACTACAGTGACAGCTGATTAGCCACTGCCACAGGGACATAAGAAAACCTTTAGGAGTGATGAATCCCAAGACTTACAGAATTGTACCACTGGAATTAATGAATTTGATTGTAGGTCAGTTATATCCAAATAGAGCGACCAACTAGATTCCCACAATTGTTTTCTTTTATATCATTAATAATTAGAAAATGAAAGCTTACAAAAAGATACTTACAATAGCATACAGACATTTGAAATACCTAGAAATTAATCTCTAAAGAAGTGTAAAGACTTCTGCAAGATAAAATTAAGGGGTCATAAAAAAGATCTGAGTATACTGACCGATTTTTTGTTCCTGGATTAAAGATTCAATATGGTGAAGACAGGAGTTCTCCTCAAATTGATTAATAGATTCATTCTAATCCCATAAAAATTCCAGCATGTTTAGCCTCTTTCTCTGATGCCAGGTTTTATATGGAAGAGCTAAAAATAGAAAAAACAAAATAGGTGGACTTGTTCTACTCTATACCAAGATTTATCATGGCAATATAATAACTATAGCATCATTGGTAATGGTGCAGGAATGGTCAGTGGATAAACGGGATGGAGGAGAAAGCCCAGTAACACCCAGTTTTATGTAGACATTTCTATATGAGATTTCTGTGATAGAAGTGAAATGCCTGATGAGAAGAGGAAATAATTGGTTTTTCAGTAAGTGTGTTGAGTAGCCATCTGGAAAAAAAAGAAGTTGTACTACTACCTCCCACCAGGCCGGAAAAGATCCGTTTTAGTGCACTAAAGTACTAGGTGTGAAAGGCAAATTTGTGATGCTTTTAACAAAGAATATAGAATATCTCCATCCTTAGGAAGGATTTCTTCAATAAGACACAGAAGCATTAGCTATAAAGGGAAGGATTCATAAATTTGAGTACAATAAAATGAAAAACTACTATCATTAAAAGACCATGAAAAAAGATGAAAAAAAAATCAGAGTGGTAGAAGATACTGTCTTTTGTGCTACAACATTTGTTTCTGTAACACCCCTAAGTTCATATATGATTGGTAAGTAGGTGGGGTAATGATGTCAATTTAATGGAGGTAATATTGGTTCTTACTCCATTTTCCCCAGCAAGCTAATGTTTTGTGTTATTAAGTAGCAGCAAGCAAACAGAATATACAGAGTTGAATGTTGCATGCACCATGCATGGTGCCCATTCACCTCGATTTGGCCTCTGTTCTCAATTTAGACGTGTGCTTTATCTTAAAAATCTTTTATTGCACTTTTGCCTTTTCTTCATTATTCAGTAGCTCCAGCCCCCCTTATAACACTTTCTGTCAAGCTATCTTTTCTTTTATTTTTTAAAAATTGTTATTTAAAGACAAAGTATTTACTCAGGTATTTTTATTAGGAATTTAAAATATCTTTTAAAAACTGTCCTAGTATTTTTAACTGGAGTTGTTAGTGATTTTGCTAGACTCTGGTTACAAAGTTGCAACAGGTTTTGAGAAGTCAAACCTAATGTATTTTCTCTGTAAGCTCTACTTTTTGGGTAACACAGTTTTACAGAAACTACTGCTTCTAGAAAGTACTTTTTAAATTTTTTTATATTTTTTTATTAACATATAATGTATTATTAGCCCCAAGGGTACAGGTCTGTTTATCGCCAGGTTTACACTTCACGGCACTCATCATATCACATACCTACCCCAGTGTCCATAACCCAACCACCCTCTCCCTGTAGAAAGTATTTTTTTAAAAAGATTTATTTATTCACTTCAGAGAGCAAGCACAAGTGGGAGGAGCAGAGGGAAAGGGAGAGAGAATCTTAATCAGCGAGCACTGATTAAACTTAAACACTGAGCACAGAGCCTGCCGCAGGGCTGGAGACCATGACCTAGGCCGAAACCAAGAGTTGGATGCCCAACCGACTGTGCCACCCAGGCTCCCCCTTATTTCACATTTTTGTAGAAACTCCCCCTTTGCAACATATATCTGACAAAGGAC
Organism: Martes martes; assembly: GCF_963455335.1. Lineage (NCBI taxonomy): Eukaryota > Metazoa > Chordata > Mammalia > Carnivora > Mustelidae > Martes > Martes martes. Next base: position 95,692,813 of record NC_137891.1, on the reverse strand, counting down.
TGAAGTGCTTTATCAATATTAAGCCACAGTTATTTCACACTTTAACTTACTGTCTGCAGTTGGATTGTATCTTATAGTAGATGGAATCTTTTGATTTTAATTGCCAGTTTTTTTTTCTTTTTTTAGTGATAAAAGAGTGGTGCATTTTGGAAGATGTTAATTACTTAGATTTGATAAAGTACTATAGTAAAGAATTACAAATCAAGTTTTAGAAGACAGGCACCCCAACAGAGAAGTGGCAAAAGCCTTGAACAGTCACTTCACAGCAGAAGAAATCTCTATGGCTAGTAAATATTTGAAAAAGAACATGTGATCCCATAAATCAGTTGCACGTTAAATACACAGTGAGATGCCTTCACATGTTGGTGGAAGTTTAAAAACCTGACTACAAGTGTTAATGTGGACGTAAAAGGATGCATATGGCATGATTCCGTTCATATGAAGTTACAAAAGAGGCAAGACTAAGCTGTAGGAATGCATTATGTAATTGGTAAAACAAACAAACAAAAAACATTTTAAAGAAGAATGGAAATCAGCATCACAAATGTCAAGATTGTGGGTACTTTTGGTGGTGGAGGAAGGAGAGATTTATGATTGCAGGTGTACAAGGGGGCTTTTGGTCTCCTGATGATACTCTGCTTCTTCACTTGGGTGGGTTTGCTTTATTATTACTTGTTAAACTTTACATATATGTCTTATGTACCTGTCTGTATATTTCAGGATAAAACACAAAAAGGGGAATGATCAGTTACATCAAATGTTGATGCTACGTTAGGTATTATGAAGACTGAGACTTGAGTATTGGGCTAATAAGCAAAGTGGAGACCTCTGATGAACACAGCACATTGTCTCAGTGGAGTGGTGGGACAGTGATCTGTTTGGATTGGGCTCGAGAAATGGAGAAAAGAGGAGTTGGAGACCATGAGTAAACAGAACTTGGAGGAATTTTTATGTAAAAAGAAATACAGTAGGGACTGGAGGTGATATAGAAAGCTTTGCATTAAATATATAGAGTATCAGGAGAATATCAAGATAAATTTTCTGGAATGCTGAAGGCAATAGGGTAGCGTAGATGTAAGGAGAGAACTTTTTATATGTATGGGATTACCCATTTTTGGAGAGAGAGTGTGAAAATTTGTAAAACCTACATTGGTAGAGAATTAACATTTAAGCTCTTTTTAAGTCTTGGAAATATATACATGTGTGTCACACATAACATTTCATATCTGCTAATGGAAAGAATCATGAACATCATCTTGCTTAACACCGCTTTGCAGAAAGAGAATGAAGCTCAGAGGGATTAAGTGCTTGCTTAAAATTGTACCATTACTAACAATCCCTGACTAAAACAGAGTAGCTCCTGCCCCTTGGATCAGTGCTCTTTTTATAGTATTATCTATAATACAGTTTGCTCTTAAATCGGGCTTTTCAGGTTTTATATAATCAGTATATTTCATAGTGGTGTTTATTTGGATAATATTTTTATTAGCCTTTGTTGCATAACAAATCACCCCAGAACTTAATGGCTTAAAATAACCATCATGTATTATTTCTCATGATTCCATGAGTTAGATGAGCTCAACTGGGATCACTCATGTGGCCGCAGTCATTGGCACCTTCAGTGGAGTTAGAGGGGCTAAGATGGCCTCACTCACATGTCTAGAACCTTGGTGCTATTTGTTGGCTGGGGCTCTCTCATCGTAGTGTAACCTGGACTTCCATACTTGGTGGTGGAACCATTCCAAAAAAGCAAAGATGGAAGTCTAGACTCCTGAACCCGTACATCACATCCTCTGCATTAAATTTTTGAAAGCAAATCATAAATCCAGTCCAGATTTCAGATGAAGCAGCAAGCTGCCCCATCTCTTGATAAGAGGAGGTACAAAATATTGTGGCCATGTTTTCCTATCTATCATAGATAATTATAAATTTTAGTCATTAAATTTATTTTCCAGTGTTAATTTTTAGTTAATATGAAGCGAAAAGCTATTGATTGGGGGAATCTAACAATGTAGTTTAGCCAATGCATGAGAAAACAAATTTGACAATGACAAAAATATCTTAACAAAAGAAAGTTCTGTTTTGAGCTTTTTTATCCTTTGTGATATAAAACAGATAAAAGAAATGCTCATTTTTTAACAAAAAGTTGGGTAAGAACAAGGGGGAAAACTTACTGAATATAATCTCTGTTGCTTATAGTATTGGCTAAGTCATTTTCTAAGATTGTTAACTGTTAATGTTTTGTCTGTGGATTTTTTCATGTTACAGAATATAATAGAATGTAATACAACTAAAAAGAGCAATTAATAATTTTCCATTAATTATAATATAGTGTATTAATACACATATAATATATATAATATATAATAATATTATTTCCAGATACTGTGCCAATTATATTTGTGTAAAGTTTCATGTAATTTACTTGACAACTGTCTATATTGAGTACCTACTATGATTTCACTGTGTTAAGACTTGGGACTATTATTCTGAACCATGTAGACACGATTCCTTCATGTTCCTTCCCAGGAAGGAATCAGGGAAGGTTCTCTAAAGAAACTTCTTAAGCCAGGATGTAAAGGATGAGTAGATGTTAGCTGAGGTAAGAGTGGGAAAGGGAAGAGGAAGTCTTCCAGGGAAAGGGATGACTTGGACAAAGTCCTTGTGGAGGTAAGCAAGTTCAAGGAACATTAAAAGAACTAAAAAAAAGTCCCCCCAAACAAACAAACGAAAAACCAATTATGGCTAAAACCTAGAATGTGAAAGGGGTAAGGCAAGAAAGAACCTGAAGAGGATTTTCATACTGAAGATCATGGGAAACCTTTGATAGAGATTTTTTGTTCAGATCATTCTTTTGGAGAAGTCACTGGCTGCAGTTCGGGTAAGGGACATAGCCAGGGAAGAGTAAGTGTTGACCCTATGAGACCAACATTACAGACCATACATAGTGATATGAATTAGGTGAGTGTGAGAATGAAGAAAAGTGTATAAATCCTAGACATATTGAGGAGGTTGAATCAACCGGATTTACTGACCAGATGTGGAATGGAGAGAGGAACCCAAGACGGCGGACTCTCCACCCTCTGGCATGGAGTGCCATTAACGACTAGGGAGCATAAGTGGAGGAACAGGTTTGAGAAGGCATTCTTGTGCAGGATTTGCTACAATATCCCAAATCTGTTTTGAGGCTAAATACCTGGGTCTCTTCTTTGCTTTCTCTACCATTTGAAATAATGTTTTCAGTACCAGTTCACAAAAATGTTGGTTCATATTCAGTAAACTTCAGTCACATGTAGCAATGCTGCCATAACCTGACTTTATACTTTTGATCTGAAAGATTTTACTTTAGTGTGAATTCCTTGATAGGAATTTGCTGTTCTGTTGCCATAGTGTATTTCATTAAATAATGTACTTCTTAAATTTTTGAAATTACTTAAAGAGAATAATGGCTGAGAAGCAATATGTGAGTACCTATCTTAAGCCTTAAGCCTTTTATTCATTAAACTAAAATAATCGCATAATTAATATTTGTCCAAATTTTAAAACTTAAGTATGTTAAAAGAACTTTTAAAAATTGTTTCTGTTTTGATTTATACCAGAAAAAAATACATAAGGTAACTTGATAAAAATGAAATCTGTATACACCTGAAACTAATATTGTATGTCAACTATACTTAAATTAAAAAAAAAAACAAACCATGTCCCACAAAATATGAAGTCTTATCATTTGTGGATTTCTCTTTCCTTCAGATGTTAAGTAGTGATAATTGAGGTGATAGAAAGTTAGCTTCCTTTGACAGTAGAAATCTGTTAGTCTTTGTAGTTTGAATTTCATAGCTCTCTGTAGATTATATTATATTTAGTCACCCTACATTATTGTCCTACTTACACCTAAAAACGTTGTCTAAAATTTTCTGATCCTCATTCTAGAAGGTACCATATATTCAGTAGTGTGTTTTCTCCCATGTGTTCTCTGTAGTCTGTATTTTCTATTCTCAATATTTTGTAAGTTTAAAGCAACCTGTTTTTTTTTCTTGTTTTTTCCCTTAGGCACTACAAGGGCCCCCAGGGATGGGGAAGTACCAGGGGTGGACTATAATTTCATTTCTGTTGAACAGTTCAAAGCACTGGAAGAGAGTGGAGCATTATTAGAAAGTGGAACGTATGATGGTATGTCCCCAAATACTGACAACAGCAGCAACCCAGGAAACTATCTGAATGGCTGGAATTACTTCAAAGGGAATTTGATTAGTAAAATACCATTTTTTTTAGTTGTTTTCTCTTTGTCTTTGGGAACGTTTTCTTTTGGTGAGCCGTATGTAATTTACAACCTAAAATGGGATTAAATAGTAAGCAAAAGCATTCCATCATATTATAAAGCTGATTGAGAAGCATATACTGAAACCCTTCAAGCCAGACAGTTTGCATATTTTGTAGTAATTCATATTCATCGTATGAACTCAACAAGTGTTTGTTGTTTGCTTTCTATTTGTGGTTAGGATTCCAAATGCTATGCACTTTAAATCTATAGTGTGGCTCTCTTGGAGAAAAGAGAATATAGATTGGGGGGAGAACAACAAAAATGGAATAATTGGTTTTCTTTTCATATCTCTTCTCTACTCATTTCTGGGAAGTAGAGACTTACTCAGTTTCAATTTTTAAATGATGCTGTGTTCCATCCTTTGTTCTCCCTTCCCTGGCACGCTTGTCCACTCTCATAGCACGCTGTACTTCTCCGTCATTGCTTTCTCCTGCAGTGGTGTGTGGCCTTTTTCACAAGCCTGGTGAAAGCCATATCACGTCTTTCTTAGTAGTGTCTTCAATGCCTAGAGATGGTTCAGTAGTGTTAAATAAACACTAACCTTGAATTCATAGGTTAACCTTGAATTCACCAAGTCTGCACTGGTGTTCTGGCCAAAAGAATAAGTCTTTGTAATTTCTCTTTAGCTGCACCCTGGGCTCAAAATGGTGGAGTCATCATTTACTCCTTCCCTCTCCTTGGAGTTCCCATCTGTCTGTCACCAAATCTGGTCATTTCTTTCTCTGTAACAGCTTTCATGATGCCTTTCTTTTCACTCCTCACAGGCTCTGTACAAGCTCATGTCTGGGCTACTGTGGCTTGCCTTCCCTCTGTCCAATCCACCTGCCCATTGCTGTCATGCTTGTCTTCCCCCAGTGCTGCCCGGCTTGTGTCTGTCCTCTTCAGAGTCTCCCGAGATCTCCTTTTTGCCTGCTCATGTATGCTGTGGTTCGTCTGCATTCTCACAAAATGTGTCTTGTGTCCATGCATGTATTATTTGCATCAGGACTGTGCTCTCGATCTCATCCAGTTTTTAACTGTTTTCCGTTATTTCAGTGTTTCTTAGATTCATTCATGTCGCTGCCCTATATTTACATGTAATCATTGCCTTTTAACCACTGCACAGTGCTCTGCTGTCTTCTACTGAACCCCTCTTCTAGTAAATGACTTCCAGATTGCTTCAAGTCCCCCTGCACCACCACAGATAGAGCCACAGCATCCTCTTCCTCTAGACCTGTGTGAGGATGTCCCCTACCCAGGGGCAGAATTGTCGGCTTATAAGGTCTGCAAGTACTTAGTTTGATGAAGGAGTCGTGGCAGCTCCACCACTGCATTCCCCCTAGCCATGCTTGGGGGCTGGGTTCCTGTAGCACTAGAGGAAGAATTCCTTGTCCTCACCGGCCTGCTCTCTCATTTGGCCAATCTGATGCTTGTAGAGTGGGAGCTCCTTTTCATTCTAGCTTCTCTGGTAGTCAGAGAGTTGGAGTACCTTTTTATATGCTTGTTGGTGTTTTGGACTTCTGCAAGGTGTCTTTTCATTTGTATCATATATTTTTTTAAGAGTGTGATCTCAATCCACGTTCCAATTTATGGACATTCCTCAGATAGTTAGGTATTTATTTAGATGTTAATTCCTTATTGGACACAAATATTTTCTCCCGTTTTGTCACTTCATATGCTTGTCCATGTGTCTCTTTGTTAAGCAGAAATCCTTAATTTTTGTATGTCAGATTTATCACTGTTTTTCTTAGGGTTTGTGCTTTTGAAGTTTTGTTGAAGAAGTCCTGCTCTGTCCCTAGATCACAAAGGCATTCTCCTTCATTTTTCTCTGTTAAGTATAAGAACATGGGAGGTGACAAAGTGGCATATTACATATTATTAATTGCTATGTGCTAAATTTAAAGGAAATACAAATTGAGGTAGACCATTTCACACCCATAAGATTGACAGAAATTTTAAAGTCTGATAATTGTGGGAAGTGGAAACTCCTGTATACTGCTGGCAAGAGTATAAAATGATACAATCCCTTTGGGGCGCGTCTTGGCAATAGCTAGTAAATTTGAAGATGCACTTAACTCTTACCCAGAAGTTCCCTTTCTGGAAGCCTGCTCTAGAGAAATCCTTATCTATGCGCCTCCATAGTTACATACCAGAACTGTCATTACAGCATTATTTGAAATAGGGAGAGAATGGAAACAGCTCTGTTTTAGTAGGGGAATTCATAATATTTACTTTAACTTGTTCATGAAAATGGACTATTATACAGCAATTAAATAAACTTGAATCTACGTATATGAACAGGAACAAGTCTTAGAAGTATAATTGTATAAAAGGAAAGTTACCAAAGAATATAGTACAGCATACTGTTTATTAAAAAAAATGAAATGTTAGAAAAACCTTTATGAACCTTTAATGAAAACAATGGTATTTATATATTATGTATGCATATACATTCATCCTAATTGTACACAATGTGCAGGGAAATGACACATACCAACTTCAGGACAACTCAGGGAGAGCATGGGAAGGACTGACAGGACGTTAGGACCTTAATTGAACATGTGACCGTGTATGTATGTCCTTAAACAGGGAGAAAATGGAGACCTGAGAGGAATCTAGCAAAAGTTAAATAAATAAGTTTCTAATATAATTATCTGTGATTTTGTATGTATTTAAAATATTTGATAGTTGGTAGTTCTATTTGAAAAATGAAAAAAACCTTCAGAAAAGAAAAAAAGGGGGGGGGACCCTCCAAAACAGTTTCAAAAAGATGAAAACCTTTCTCTGTCATTAACTATAGTCAGGATTCACAGACCATGTCATTTTTATGCCTTGCTATGTCTCAAATCTTGATATTTACCAACAACTCAAGAAAAATAGACCCAATTTCCTTACAAGCAATGCTAGTTTTCTTTAAGTCCAATAATTATGTTTAAATAAGGAAGTGCCAGAATTTATTATGAAGCCCTAAATTCTTAATTCTCATGGGTGGCAATCAAAATATCCTAAATTTGTCTGATTTCACTCTAGAAAACAGGTAAACCTCCTAGAGTGAGATAATAATTACTAAGACTACACAGTAAAACGTGTGTCTAATGTTGCTACTAAAACTACCATCCTTAGAGAAGGGGGATGTTTGATTTTTGTCATGGAATGTCCAGATTCCTGGGTAGCATGATTGTTGGACACAATGCAGGAAAAAATGAGATCCTGGAGCATCCTGTTCCCCAACCAGACCTCTCTTTGGAATGTTTCTGGGTCCTCCATCCCAGAGAAGTGTGAGCTGGCCTCTTTACTGGGTCCTTGTTTTACTCTGGGCTAGAAAGTTTGCAGAGACCCTCTGAGTCTGTTTTAATACAAATCTTTGCATCCATCTGCCTGACGGGTAACTCCCATGTGAACTTGGGAGCAAGGGAGTACTTGAGTGGGGAGAGAGGCAAGATGTAGTTGAAAAATTTTTTGGTTTGATTTCATTGTTTTGTCTTGAATATTTTAATGACAATCACCACCCAAAGTCAGATGTCCAAAGAATTTATCTTAATGATTTTCCCACAAGGCACACATGGCTCAAGGTAAATTGATTTGTAGATTTGCCTCTGTATGGTGGTGAACAACCTATGCTTTTTTTTATCAGGGACAAATAATTCATTATATACCCCATTAATTTATTTTATGTGATGAGCATCTTTACTGCCTCTTTAGGAGTCGAGGAATTTGACTATAAGGTGTGATTTTAAAAATAAATGAAAGAAGAGTGTGAATATTTTATTCCGTAACAATATCTTTCGAGAGCATTAACATAGTGGTTGATAAAAGGTAGAAACTAGCAGGAGCCACAGATTGTTAATGTAGCTAGACCTTTCAAGTGGTTTTCCATTGTATTTGGCTCCCTACTGGGAACTGCATGACGAATTAAGATATTCAGTTGTTTTCATCCTACTCTGGAACATATATTTTTACTGAGAAAATTCCTGATCTTCAAGACTTAGAATATTAAAGTATTTCTTGCTTTCCTGAGAGTAAACCAATATTGAATTATGCTAATAATGTCTCTATTTGTTCAATAAATTGTCAAATAAAATAATTAGAATGCTCAGAGAACCTAAAAATTACTTTTATATAAACAGCCTACATTTCAGCACACACTGGTTCTTAGCTTTTTCCTTTACCCACATATTTCCTCATTTTACCAAAATAGTTCATTATGTTACACATCAGAACGAAATTATTTGAGTTCGTTTTCTCTTCTTTTACTCCCACTTCTTATGCCAATTAGTCTTACATGAGAGCATTGATGCATTTAAATTCACAAATCAGGCCCTAATTTAGAGCCCATGCAAAGCAAGCCCTGTAGGAATAAATAATCAGTGTACATAAAGTCAACTTCCTATCCTTAGTACAAATAGTATTAAAAAGTTAGCGTTAGAATATACATGGTGAAGGACACTTGAGAAATTAGTTCTTCTGTTTTCTCCCTCCTCCACTCCCAGGAAGAAGTGTTCGGGTTTCCTTTTGGCCACTCAGAAACCTTGGTATAAAACAGCAGGGCAGAGACATGGGATTGTTTTGTTCTGACTCTCAGTTCAACATCAGTCCTTTCAGCTGATGTTATTTCATCCATTTCAGGAAACTTCTATGGAACTCCCAAGCCTCCAGCAGAACCCAGCCCTTTCCAGCCAGATCCCGTTGATCAGGTCCTCTTCGATAATGAGTTTGACACAGAATCCCAAAGAAAACGAACCACATCTGTCAGCAAGATGGAAAGAATGGACAGCTCTCTACCTGAAGAGGAAGAAGATGAGGACAAGGACGCTGTCAATGGCAGTGGAACTGCAGGTTTGTAAATGGATGAACAACTTCTCATTGATCTTCCGGGTTGGCTTGAACATGACACGGAACTGGATGCAGTAGAATCTCTCCCAAAGCATGGGTAGAGCAAGTGATGCGATTCTAATTATTTGTAAAAGGTTGTGTGTGGAATGAAGTGTGTCTCTGTCAACCGTCTTATAACCTGAGGTGAGGCTGCACCAAGTGGCAGTTGGGATCAGTCCGTGATAAGCTATCACTAGAAATAACATAACCTGCCATGATTCCACTGCTTAAAAGATTTGAGGTTCTGGGAGATGAGAATCTGATTGGCCTACGTCGTACTTTACAGGATATGAACAAAATACAGTTTTAAGATACAGGGTTCAACTAAAAACATGCCAGTAAAAATTATCTGAAAGATATGTTAGCGCTATGTTGAGTTTAAATTCTGAACCACTAAGAAAAAAAATTTTTTTCCCAAACCTCTCTTATTTTTCATTAAATGCAAAACCAACAGAAACTTAGTGGTGAAGAATTTTCCTTCGAGTACCCCCTAAAAAATGCGGTGGTTGCTTGAAAGACTCTTACCCTTCTAATTGAGCATATAAGTAGGAAGCTACAGAAACTCAGCAGAACTAATTCCGGGCTACTTATTATAATATGTTTATTCAAAACACTAAAAGATGAGCTTCATGAGGGCTGGAAGTTTTGCTTGTTTTGTTCTTTGCTATAATCCTTGCACCATAAACAGTGCCTGGCACAAAGTAGGAACGAAGAAAAATATTTCCTTGATACCCAATAAGTGGATGAATTTGATCACATCCCCAAATTTGCAGAACCCATTACCATATTATTTTCCCAAAGCATCTGTGTTTTCTTTCATCAGCTACTAAAATTTACTGTCCTAATACGTCCATTTGTGTCATCCTGTGGAGTGTGAGTCCTGTCTTACAGTCCTAACATCTCACATAGTTACGCCACATAATATGTTTGATGTTAAATTAATTACCCCAGTATACTTGGGTGTAGAGACTGAAAAGAGGCTGAAAAGGTTTAGGTGAATTCAGTCTAATTCTTTAGGGGCGTTTAGTTAAGGGAAATCATCACACAGTACAGCCTTTTGATGTTGATATCAGCTTTGTTCTCCCACCAAGTGAAATCTGTTAACATTTTTAAATGTTTAAGACTGGGATTAGAGACCATAAATCTGTCCCAAGGTGGGAATTTACATATTCTCATTTGGGGCGGCGGGTGTTCTCTTTTTACTTCCTAATGCGGAACTTCTCAGTGACCACTGCAGTTTCTTCGGAAGGAAACCTCTTTGTGATCTGCATAGCTTTATGTTTGTCATGTAAGCCCTGGTTAAACCAGAGGTTGCTAACTTTTTGCTGGTGATATTTAAAGGGTGAGTATCCAAGAGTGGGAGGCAGTTTGTATTGTGTGTGGGCACTTCCGCTGGATTATATATTTCTTTGTAAGAGAAAATATCCACACTATTTTAATGAAAAAAAAACAAAAATACAGGACTAAAAGCCCTTGGTCTTTTCTGAATAAGTACTAACTCTAGTTGTTAACTTACTGAAAGCTGTGGAAATGTGCTTTGTGTTTTGCTTTGGGGGACTAGAATTAAAACTGTTGGCGATGGAAGGGGTGAGGGGATAGTTAAAGAATAATTTGTATATACCAGTGTGTGTATTATTTTATATCTTGCTGAAGAATTCATGTGAGAATGCTAATATGCCCACACAGGAAGACATATGTTATACAATAATGCTAAAACTTTTTTCCAAATGTTGCTTGTTACATAAACAGTATTTTCAAGTCATTGGCTATTAAGCAAACTCTCTCACACAGTCACTTCAACTGTGATCAGACAAGTATGAGAGATCATATAGTTGCTTTTGTTTTCCTCCAACATACTTCTGTCCCAAGATTGTGACTCCCTTCCAGATTGATTTACAGATTGGGTGCCTTTTAATTTCTGTCACTTTTTCCTGCCTGGAGAATGAATCGTGTGTTTTATTCTAGCTACGCATTCAACAAATAGTTGAGCACCTGCCAGGCCACTAAGTGGTAGGCATTTTTCTAACAGCTAGGAATAAAGCACTGAACAAAACAGACAAAAACTCCTGTCTTCATGAACTTTGCCTTCTAGTGGGAGAGAAAGAATTATCCAACACGAATCAATGACATATGGCATATTAGAGAGTGCTAACGAGAAAAAGCAGAGGAAGAGAAGGATAAAAAGTGGTGGTGGCCAAAGTTTGTGATTTTAGGTAGAATAGCAGGAAAGATCTCACTGAGAAGAGGACTTTGAAAGAAGTGATGGTGTAAACTCAAAATATCTGGGAGGAGAACATTCCAGCCAGAGGGAATTTTAAGTACAACTGCCTTGAGGTGGGAGCATGCCTGGAATATTCAGACAAAGGCAAGGAAACCAATGTAGTTGGATTCAATGTGGACAATGCATTATATGTGGTTGGAGCAGAGGGATGGAAGGAAATAGAATAACAAGCAATGAGATCAGTCGGATAGTGATTGGGGGCGTGTGGAAATGCATATTATGTAGGATCTTATACGTCATTGGAAGAATTTTGCTTTTTAAAAAAAGAAGTCTGCTTTTTATTCTGAGATGAGAAAGCTTTAAGGGGTTTTGAGTAGAAGAGTACCATGATAAAACAGATTTTAAGAGGCTCGTTCTGGCTACTGAATTGAAAATAGGCAGTAGGAGGGCAGGCATAAACAGCGATACTAGTTAAGAGGTTATTGCAGTAATTTACGCGAGAGATAGTGGTTTGGACATGATGAAAGCATGCAGGGAAGTGGCCTGAGTCAGTAACATTTGCTGAGACTGGATTTGAGGTCTGAGAGCGCAGGGCCAAAGATCACTTCAAGGGTTTTAGCTTGAGTATCCAGAAGAATGGAGTTGCCTTTATTGAGATGAGGTAGATTGTTGTTGTTGTCGTTGTCTTTTTAAAGATTTTACTTATTTATTTGACAGAGAGAGATCACGAGTAGGCCAAGAGGCAGGCAGAGGGCGGGGGGAAGCAGGCTCCCTGCTGAACGGAGAGCCTGACATGGGGCTCAATCCCAGGACCCTGAGATCATGACCTGAGCTGAAGGCAGAGGCTCAACCCACTGAGCCACCCAGGCGCCCCAAGATGAGGTAGATTGTAAGAGGAGTCAGTTTGGGTTGGAAAAGTGTAGTAGGAGCTCCAGATGGGATATTTTAAACTTGAGGTGCTTGTTAGACTTGCAAATGCAAATATCCTGTTTGAAATTGGATCTAAAGTCTTCATCTGCTCTGAAGACACTTGTTGGGACATCATCAGCAATACAGCATGTAGAGCAGTGAAACTGACTGAGATCACCAAAAGAGTAACTCTAGGAAGAGAAGAGGAAAGGTCCAAAGACTGAACCCTGGGAAGGCCCTCTACGGTGTGGAGCTCAGGCAGACTGAGAAGGCACCAGGAGGGTAGAGGGGCTTAGAAGCCAGGGGAAGAGAATGATCAACTATGTCAGATGCCATTGATAGGTCAGATAAGATGGCTACTGAGAACTGATGGTTGGATTTCGCTTTGTGGACGAAACAGGGTCATCCGATGAGATTAGGGATGAGGGGGAAGTAATGGTAGATTTAAGAAGAAGAGTATGAAACAGTTATCCAGGAGAGTGTCCGAGTGAGTGAACAGACTAAAGGAATTTCCTGTGATTATCGTACAGCATTATATGCTCTCTTGAGGTTAGTGATCACGAATTAAAAGTGGACGAGTTATTGTAACCTGGGTCCAGCTGCACGTGCCAGCGTAGAGTAGGTGGAAAGAGTTAAGCAGAGTTAGGCTTCAGCCGGGCACATATGCTGAAGTAAGTTTGAGGCAGAGAAATTTGTAGCGTTTGCAAGGGAGGGACAATTGTGGCTCATCATGGAACTTAAGTTGCCTGAGTAGGGCGATGAGGTCATGGCAAGGGCACAGATGAGGGGTGAGGAATGGTGAAGGGTAGTAAGTAGCAGTAATAGTGGATTATAGGACTTGTTGGGATAAAGGACAGTGGGGGTAGAAGTACTATATGTAAAGACATCTAAGCCCTCTTCTAAAATTGCCCACAGTTTGGAGTTGTTGTAAGTTTGAAGCTCATGAATTGTGAATTCCCTAGACAGTAACTATATTTTAGTATTCTCACCTACCTTATGGGCGCTGGGACTCTCAAAGGATTGTGCTATCACCAACAGAGAATTACACTTAACAACAGGAAGTCTAGTGAGTGATTTTTTTAAAAACTAGTATTATTCTAAAGTCCTGTGTTAAATGTGTGCGAGAGAGGTTTGTATAGCCGTGCAGAGTGTAGACTACCTAGATTTGAATCTTGACTTTGCTATTAGCAGCTGTGTGACCCTGACTAAGTTAACCCCATTGTGCCTTAGTTTCTTCATCTACAATCTAAAACACAAGTGTAATAATAAATCATCACAGGGCTGCTGTGAGGACCATGAGTTCATATATGTAAAGTGTTTCACATATAGCCTGGCCCATGAAAGCACCCCCTAAGCCCCCCTGCAGACATTTCTGCGGGTCGCACACTAACTTACATGTATTCCCAATATTCCCAATTGATTCTAGTGTGGCTTTCGCTGCTTTCCCAGGCTGGCGTCAGAGGTGCTGTACTGGCTCGGTATCACTTAGCAGATGAAAAAAATTCGGTATGTCTGTTTGTTACCTCAAAAAATGATAGCGGAATGTGGACGTAATACACAAGGAAATTTGCATTAAACATTTGGCATTTTGTTGGAAATGAAGAGAGCTGTTGGAAGGGAGTGTAACTTTACCTACTTTGTTCACTGCTCTGTGTTCAATGGCAGAAAACAGAGAGAGGCATTCTGAGTCGTCTGATTGGATGAAGACCGTCCCGAGTTACAACCAAACAAACAGCTCCATGGACTTCAGAAACTATATGATGAGAGATGAGAATCTGGAACCACTGCCCAAAAACTGGGAGATGGCCTACACCGACACGGGGATGGTCTACTTCATTGAGTAAGCAAATGTCTGTATCTCTTTGAACACGCCCTGTCGCTGTGAGGCCTGTCTTCCCGTTTCTTTATCCTCATTCACAAGGCTTCGGTTTCTTTTGTCTTTCTTTAAAAAGATTTCTCATGCAAGTAACCGTTGATTCTTTAATCTGATGACTTCCCTGGATGATATTTCATTTTTAATTGACTTGGATAAAGGAATCCTGTATTTGACTTATGGTTTTATAAAAACAGGAGGATTAATAGCAGGTTTATCACTAATAATGAAACCTGTAGGCACAGAGGGTATTTTGGCTTGCCGTATTTTTAAACTTTTGATAGGTGGTCCAATTTGCTGAGCATTTCAAGAATTACCACCCTGTGGAGGGAGAGCATATTTATTATCTGAGCTGAATATTTTCTGTTCTAGATATATTCAGGCAATATAGTTGAATAATATGAGAAGGAAATATCACTGATCCTCAGACTCATTGGTACCATATAAACTGACAAACCCTAATTTATGAGAAAGCACTAGTAATGTAAATATAAATATATTTATGAAGCTATAGAATACCACATGTATTTGATCAACGTAAAATTTTATATGGTTTGCACCAGAGAATAATAATATGCCAGTAATTTTTTTGGAAGTTTCATTATGAAGCATTTTTATATTCTTATGCAACTATAATTCTCATCTTTAAAATAATTTGTACAGAGGCAGAATATGAATGTAGTGAAGTTATAGAATATAACAGGTAAATTAAAATATTAAGGGCTGGACACTACAGTCAAGGAACATATACTTAAACATGAATTAGGGGTGGGAGACTTGAATCTGTTTCCTCATTTGGTCCCAAGTTCCACATCCTTCCCATAGACTGAGCCTCTTGCTTTTACCAAGTGAAATTACAGTATTTAAAAGACGTAGATTTTGTGTGCATTGTATTCTTTTTACCATACATGGTACATAATTGATTATATTATACACGTGCATAAACATTAATGACAAGGACTATGCAAAACAGACAAAATCAGGTATACTTTTCTCTATGGACAATTTAAGGGGTTGTTCAAGGGTAACTTAGACTTTTGACTTTCATTCTGATTTTAGTACTAAATCCCCAAGTAAGATGTGGAGTCATTAGAAGTGCCTAGAGTATCTTCAGAAGCAAAGTGTGAGACATTGAACCTGACAGTACTTTATACTGTAAATGGGGATAAGTTAGTAAATTATAGAGAGGGGATAGAATTTACAAAAGAAATGCATTTATAGTTGAACATTGTTAAAATGCATGAAAGACCTAGATATAAGACCTGAAATCCCAAAACTCCTAAAAGGAGACACAGGGACAAAATTTCATGGCATTGAATTTGGCAAGGACTTCTTGGATATGACACACAAACTATAGGCAACAAAAACAAAAATAGACAAATGGGGCTTGATCAAACTTAAAAACTGTGCGGCAAAGGGAAGCAGTCAATGAATGGGAAAACAACCGGCAGAATAGGAGCAAATATTTGCAAACCCATATCTGATAAGGGGTTTGTAACCACAATGTAGCTGACTAGTATTTGCTGCTGTAGCTGAAGTATTTGATCTGTGTTACTACTGCTGTTAAATCACGTCTCTGTAAGAAAATTGGTCTGTAGCCTTAAGCTATCATGTTTTGGGTCTAGCCCCTATGGACATTTCTTTACCTTGGGAAATATTGGGTAAAATCCTAGTAGATTGCCTACATCTGCTAATTTAGCAATAAAAATTTTGGAGTGTTGGAACCAAAGTTAAGCTTGTCTCAAGCAGCAATTTTGAATTTGGTTCAGCAAGATACATACATGATTTTTTTTTTCCTAACAATCTACATGCTGCTAAGCCTCTTTGGAGCCCTGATCCTTTTCACGTTGCTAAAATCGATTTAACTGGCTTGAGTGTGGAGAAATTATCTCTTTGACAGAATGGATAACACAGACTTTCTAGAAACAATCCGTTTCTCCTATGCAGATTATCCATTATTCAGCATACAAAAGTGTTTCTACCACAGTCTACCAGCTAGTATCATACCTGGCAATGTGTAAGAAAGGGGTTGCATGGCCCAGAGTAGCTCAGGCATTAGAAAAGGCAGAGAAGGTACGATTAATTCCCTGAAGCCATTGGCTTAATTTCCTAAGAGTAATTAATATAAAGATTAGGGAGTTTATCTCATGGTAAAAACACTGATGAATGATAGTTTGTTCATGCTGTTATTCTCACACTACTATGATAATAACTTTAATTTACATATCATTGTCTTCGGTATATTTTCCTCCATGGTGTTTTCTTTCTTTAATATCCTCGTGTTTCGGATGTTCGTACCGCACCGCTGTCTGCTCAGCAGTGTGATGGCTTTGTTTTAGCCTTGGTATCTGCTGCCTGGTGGCAGTGCTCCTTGAAAGCACGTGTGGCCTGCTTCATAAGAAGGAGTGTGTGTGAGGGGCGGGGTGGGGTGGGGGTCTTTCGGAGCTGCCACCTTTTTTCTGTCCAGCATGTGATTCATAGTTTGTAGAGTAGACTTTAACTGTACCCATGATTTTTTTTTTAAAGATTTTATTTATTTATTTGACAGACAGTTCACAAGTAGGCAGAGAAGCAGGCAGAGAGAGAGGAGGAAGCAGGCTCCCTGCTGAGCAGACAGCCCGATGTGGGGCTCGATCCCAGCACCCTGGGATCATGACCTGAGCCGAAGGCAGAGGCTTTAACCCACTGAGCCACCCAGGCGCCCCTGTACCCATGATTTTTACTTGCATGTTACAGAAGGAGATACTTGAAGACTTTTTATTTTATGAAACTCTTTCATTTTAAAGAACCCTTTAGAAGGCAGGGGAATGGGTCTGTCTAGCACTGTATCGCCAGCCATCAGCACAGTGCCAGGCGGCACAGGTACTCAAGAAATAGGTTTTTTGAAGGGAGGGAGGAAGGAATTCAGCCAGCAACCAAACAAGGTCTTCAAGGTAGCTTTTTCAACCGGTTAATGCACAGTATGGGGCTATATGCCCACCCTTTGAAATATTTTTGACTGCTTAAATCTGTCTGTTACTCTGTTATTGGCATTTTACCCCTTCTTTAGAGTCTTCTCCCTCAAATTAGTGCCTCTAGCATTGCCTTCCCTCTCTGGCAGTTTTGAAGGAGCAGATTGAGAACAATGGAGTTATTGAATCAGAGGTGTACAAACAGCCTGTAGGAGAGAAATGTGCAAACATCATATACCTTTCAGTCACTTTTAATCTTTGCTTTTGAAATACTTTCCTCCCTCTTTATTTGTATGTTTCTAATTGAAATCTTTATTCTGCAGCCACAATACCAAGACAACCACCTGGTTGGATCCTCGTCTTTGTAAGAAAGCCAAAGCCCCTGAAGACTGTGAAGACGGAGGTAGAGATTCAGAAATCTTTTATACTGTACTTACTCACTTAATTCCTTCTTGTTCTTCTTGCTTAGACAGTGAGTTTTCATAAACCCTAAACAAACCATAATGTGCCTAAGCCCATAAGCAGCGGGTGGATGTCATAGTCAACTAACTCTGATAATTATGTCATTGCATCTAATTTTTTTTTTAAGATTTTATTTTTTTATTTATATGACTTAGAGAGATCACAAGTAGGCAGAGAGGCAGGCAGTGGTAGGGGGGAGGTAGGGGGGTGGGGAGGGAAGGAGGCTCCCTGCTGAGCAGAGAGGCCGATGCGGGGCTCTATCCCAGGACCCTGAGATCATGACCTGAGCCAAAGGCAGAGGCTCAACCCACTGAGCCACTCAGGCGCCCCCATTGCATCTAATTTTATGAAAGACTTTATTTTTCTTTTTTTGAGAATCCTTGTTAAGAGTCTTAATAAAAGTAAATTGCCCTTTTGCACATTTGTTTTAAAGACAAAGTTTTCAGTTTCTAAATCAATATTTTAATAAATTAGATACATTCTTACCCACAGGGTAGCCTCATCATGGCTATTGAACCTTCAAAAATATATTTAATTTAGTATCACTAGGATAGGTGTGTTAGTATTTATGGCTAAGCTTTCATTTAGAGCATCAGGAGAAATTCAGTGCAAGTCTCCAATATACCCCACCCTCCCATCCCTACCCACACACAGTTTTTACTGTTTAGTAGAAAAATTTCTCTAAGGATTCTTAGGTAGTAATGCTTATCTGTCTTATGTATTATACCGTTTTTAATAGTATAGTCTTACACATAAATACAGACTTCACCCCAACCAAAATTGTTTGCTACATCTTCTTGAATATAGAGTGAAGGTGAATAAAATTTGAATTAATTTTGTATCACTGATCAGAAATTATTTACCTTGGTTAAAAAATGAATGGCTGCAAATGAGTTTCAGATAGGCCTCCTATAGACTGAACTCCAATCTATTAAAAAAATTAAACAATTTATACATTTTGTTCCACCTGATTGCAATATTAAGATTTTTTTCTAGGAACAGCCAGTTGGAAAATGGAATTATTTTAAAATTGTTTGCCATGATATTTTAAAAAATGAGACACCTTGGCGGAGATCTACTGAAAGATGCAAAAGACACATTGAAAACTACAATATATCCCGAAAGAAATTAATGAAGATTTGAAATAATTGAGGAGATACACTGTGTTCACAGATTGAATGACACAGTACTGTTAATGATGTTCATTTTCCTTAAATTGATATCTAGATTCAGTACGATCCCAATCTAAATCCTCTGAGTCTGTCTTGAAGAAATTGACAAGCCAATTCTAAAATATATATAGCTCCAGTTTGCCAGATAACTGTCCTTAAAAGGACAGAGGTAAAGGACAGAGGCAACCAGATTTGAAGAATTACTGTAAAGCTCAATAACCAAGACAATGTGGCATTGACATAAGGGTAGACAAGTAGATCACTGGAACAGAATAGAGAATCCAGAAATAGATGCACACATATGTGGTCACTTAATCTATAGCCCAGATGCCAAAACAATTCAGTGAGAAGAGGAGGACCTTTAACAAATGGTGCTGGCAGAACTGGGTGGATATTCGTAAGGAAAAATGAACTTCAACTATACCTCACTCCATACACAGAAATTAATTTCAGGTGGCTCAAAGACCTAACCATAAAAGCTAGAACCCTAAAGCTTTTAGAGGAAAATTTAGGAGAATAACTTCCTAATTGCAGGATTAGCAAAGATGTCTTAGGCCACAAAAAGTATGAACCATGAAAGAAAAACTTGATAAATTGGACTTAATAAAAATTTAAAATTTTTACTCATCAAAAGACACCATTAAGAAAATGGATAGACAAAGTTGTAGGCTCTGCGATATGTATCTGACAAACGAATGATATCCTGAATCTGTAAAGAACGGTTATATCGCTTCTCGGCCTTTTGGCTAAGATCAAGTGTGTAAAGAACGGTTATAACTCATTAATAAGACAAACAACCAAATTTTTAAATGGGCAAAATTTTTAAATAGACATTTCACCAAGGAAGATCTACACGTGCCCAATAACCACTAGAATAGATACTTAACATCATTAGTCATCGAGGAAATGCAAATTAAAACCACAGATAGATGCCGCTTTATATCCACTAGAGTGACTATAATCAGAAAAGACAGATAATAACAAATGTTGGTAAGGATAGGAAGAAATGGTAACCCTGGTGCAGTGCTGGGCAGAATATAAGATGGTACAGCTGCTTTGGAAAGCAGTTTGACAGTTTCTTAAAGGTTAAATACAAATTTACCCCGTCACCTAACAATTCCAGTCTTAGTCATCTACTCAGGAGGAATGAAAACATATGTCCTCACAAACACTTGCCTGTAAGTATTCATAGTATCACTATTCATAACAGCCCCAAATTGGAAACAGTTCACATGGCCACCAACTAATAAATGGATAAATAAAATCATCCAGTGGAATACTATTCAGCAATAAAAAGGAATGAAATAGTTTACATAAAACAACATGAGCAAATCTCAGTGTGTTGTGCCAAATGACAGACACTAGACCCAAAAGACCAACTACTACAGGATTCCATCTATGTGAAGTGTCTGGAATAGGCAGATCTATAGAGACGGAAAGACAGATCAGTAGTGGTTGCCTAGTGGTGAGGATGGGAACAGAGATTAAATGGCATGAGGGAGCTTACTGGGGTGATAGAAATGTTCCAAAACTGGATTGTGGTGATGGTTGCACAACTCAGTAAATTATAAAAACTCCTTGAATTGAACACTTAAAACAGATTAATTTTATAATATGCAAAATATACCTCAATAAGGTGGTTTTTCAAAATGGCCAAAGAACTTGGGCACTTCACCAAAGAAAACAGCAGAATAGACAGGAAGGACCTGAAAAGGTTCTCATCATCATTAGCCATCACTACAGTGAGAGGCCGTTCACGCTCCCTGGAAGGGCTAGATTCAAGGGCTAGGGAGATCATAGAGCATCTGGGAACTTTTACTCGTAGGTGGGGAGGTAAAATTATGTGAACATTGTGGAGAACTTTGGACAGTGCCCATGAGGCATTGTCTCAAGAAAAATGAAAGCCCATGTTCCCCAAAAGATTCTACCTGATCACGACAGCCATATCCATAACTCAAACCTGGAGACATTCCAAATACCCATCAGCAGAAGAATGGATAAACACTTTTTGGTATATTCATACAATGAAATACTACTCATAGTAAGAAGAAAAAACTGTTGATAACACTCAACCATCTCAGAAACTTGCTGAATAGAAGAAGCCAGACACAAAAGAATGGATACTCACCTACCCATTAAAGTCTGAGAATAGGCAGACTCCATTTATGCTGTTAGAAGTTGGAAAATGAGGTGGGGAATGGGAAGGTTGGTGAATTGAAATAATTCTCTGGAATGATGAATATGTCCTCCACCTTGTTTGGAGTGGTGGTTAGGAAGGCACATGCAATTGTCAAAACTCATTTTTTTTTTTTTTTTTTAATGAACGAGCACTTAAGATCTCTGTATTTTGCTGGATGTTTATAACATACCACCCTTTTCTATATGGCTTTCATCAGAAAGTTCCATATGGTGAAATCGGCCACTATAAAGGT
This sequence comes from Martes martes, assembly GCF_963455335.1. Taxonomy (NCBI): domain Eukaryota; kingdom Metazoa; phylum Chordata; class Mammalia; order Carnivora; family Mustelidae; genus Martes; species Martes martes. Next base: position 95,671,621 of record NC_137891.1, on the reverse strand, counting down.
AAACGCGAATAGGTAATACCAGAGAATTTGATTTTCTGAAGTGGGTGAGTCTGGTGTTGTCTTCTCAGGTACATCTCTATTGCTGCTCTTCATGCCTTTTCCTGCGCGCTGATTGTTCCATTCACCATTGTTCCATTCACACTCTTGCCTTTTCCTGTTTCCGTGGTAGAATGTGTTTATTGTCAGAGCTCTAACTATTAATTTACTATAGCTGGCCTCCTTTTTGAATCTCTAGTATGGTCCTCTTTTGAATTCTATTTTTGTATTTCCTACTGCATTTGAGACTTTTTAAATTTTTAAATTTATCTTTCTTTATGTTTTAATTTTAAAACATAATTTGTATCAACTTTATCTCCATAAACCAAAAACACGTAGAGACTTTTTTTTTAAAAAGTGCCCTAGTAGCACTTCTAATACACATATTTAAAACTAAACTGACATCTTTCTCCCTGAGTCACCCCATCTCTCTTTCTGTCATAGGTACCATGCTCACAGTCCCCTGGGCCAGGTGATCAGAGGCATATCTACTTCTTCCTCTCCTCTTGCTCTATTCCCTATACAGTTAGAACTTATTTTTCGTAATTTCATAATGTTTCTACTGGGGCAAAAAACTAAGTTTCTCTCCTATTTTACATACAGATTGAAAGGTGCTCTTTCTCATTCTGTATGTCAGATGATCGTGCCCAGTACCCTGAGTGTCTTGGGGGCAAAATGGACATAGCACTATTACGTTTGTCAAGGGCACTCAGTAAGGTTTTACAGTTTACTTGTGCCCATTTAAGAGGATATATAGACTTTGTTATTTAGTTTCTAATTCCCACACAACTGAAATGTGGCTTAAAAGGATTTCTGCAAAGATACCTGAAGATAATACAAATATGCAAGCCCAAATGAACAGTAAGTAAACAGCAGAGCTGGTACTTCCTATACCTCATGTCAGCTTTTTAAAACCACATTGAGGTAAAACCGTGATAATCATTCATTTCATCTTTATCTCTTTTTTTTCTGTTTTGTGTGTGCTTTATTATGTACATAGTAGTAGTGTGGTACACATACATTTATGGATAACCATATACATCTTGAAGTACATGTTAAATGTTTTGCTGATAAGGCTACATGATCAAAAACCTTTGGCCACATTGGCTCTGACTCTTTCTGGAATGTAACTGTCTTACACCTCTCCCTTGCTCAGATGCCTATAATGGCTCCCTACAGTGACAGAATAAAGTCTAGTTTACAGTTGAATTATATTCTGTATTTTTTTTTGAAGTATTTTCTTTCTTTCTTTTCTCCCAAGTATTTTCATGTCACAAATATGACACATTTTTGTCTTTGTCTTTGCCTCTGTCACGTGCCTATCTCTTTAGCCAGGAACAAGCCTCACTCCCTGTGTCCACCTGGCTCAGACCTACTTCTCCTCCTAAGCTCAGTTCTTGAGTCTAATTTCTTTATCGCCTCCTCTGTCGTTTTCTGCGGATCAGAATTAGGTGTTCTCTTCTCTGTGCTCAACGGTAGCACAGGATATATTTCTACTTGAGCATGTATCACATTACAGAGTAACTAGATGCATATTCTCTGTAAGAGTGATGATTTTGTCTTCCTTATCTACCTATCCCTTCAGTAGAGGCTTAAATGTTTGGAAGGAGGGGAGAAGGAAAAGAGGGAAGGGAAGAAGCCACTCTATCCCCCAAATTATTTCAGCCTCCTTGAAAATATGTTTTAATCTCTATGAAGCTCTGGGCAGAGGCCATGAATAGTGAGTCTATCTTTGTTCACCTATTGGGAGTCAATAGAGAAATAAGACCCAGAAAGTAGAGGGATAGGTTAGAATGGGAGTGGGTGAGCAGACATGGCTTTAGCTCTGCACCTACATAGGCTTACTGGTGTTTTACCCCCGTAGGAAGCAGCCTTCAGCACTCAGCTGAAGGCTCTCTGGCCTCTGATCAGCTAAGGCCCCCTCCCCTAAGGCAGGCCTGGCACATCAGACCAGACTGCACTGTCTGCGGGCAACAGTGAGGGAACTCAAGAGGCCCTGAGCCAAGCTGAATTCATGTCTAAAAGTCTCCAGTCAGATAGGATAGACTTTCTTCCTTGGAGAAGAAAGGAAAGGGGCTCAGAGAAAGTGGACTGTGTCTCCCATTCTCTCCCCTCTGTGGAAATTTGAAAAGTTGGATGAATGTGTCCCCCTAATGCTCTTTACGTTGAAGGTGACAATATGTCTTGGTTGGCCCAGAACTAACCCAGCTTATACCTTTTGTCCCAGCATCATTAATAATAGTGTCTCCTTTTACTCTCAAAAGTGGGCAGTACATTATATGGTCATCCTAATTATATCTTTCTTAAGATAGAGCAACCACAGGTGCATTTAGTATTCTAAGAATGTTCAAAACTTTTTGATAGAAGGGCTACTTTCCATCCCCACAACTGGGTAGGTCTTCCTCAGGTCACCCGTACTTACTGTGGGAACCCCACAGTTGCTACCCCTGAGCCTATTTGACGCTCAGCCAACGTTACCACTTCTTCTGTGCACTCGGTCTCCTCCCTGAATGGCGGAAATGGCCCCCTAATACACTATTTCCCTCTCCACTAAATCTGACTTACACTGGTGTTCTCCACAGTGCTTTGCAGAGTAGATGCTCAATAAGGGATAATAATAATGAAGATATTTTAAATGTACGTTTTTGTAGTTTAAGATGTTTATTGCTTGTATTCTGCTAAACATTGAAGATCTTCTAGAAAAACCTTAGTTTCTAAAAGTTGCCCTTTTCCTTCATAGTCTTCTGATATCCAGAACCCAACTGTATCTTGATGGTATATCCAATGGTTTAATTGATGTACATATCTATCTTCATTCAACTAAAATAAGTAGTGCTTTGGTTAAATAGTTATCTTAAAAATACAACATCAGGAATCCATTTTATACCCAGATCACCTCTTTTATGATGAAAGATTCCATTTTTACTAAGGGCTAAAAAATACTAAATGTTGATGGTATTGTGGAGCTTAGGGAATGATAAAGATTTATCAACTGACCACTGCTCCACAATGAGAAAACAATTGCAATTCATATATTTAAATAAGAAAAATATCTGGGCAAGAGGAAACAAAGATAAATTCATGGGCTGTAGAACCAGCCAGCTGCTTAATACTGCCAGAAATGGTTTGGGGGAGAATGCTTTGGCTTCCAGCCCAGAAAGGTATGGTGTTAGGTCTTTCCTATCTCAATAGTAGATAAATACGTTCTCTTGATCCTACTCCTCCCAGTTCTCAACTGTCTTTTCCACAACCAAGTTTCCAAAAAAAAAAAAAAAAAAAAAGTAGGTCATCTCTTCTTAAGGACTCCACCTCCTGCTTTCCTTCCCACTACTACAATATGCTGACTTCTGCCACCTACCTTTTCAGTGAAAGTGCTTGTCTTAAGGTCACCAGTAGCCTTCTGATTCCCAGATTTGGTGGTCTCTTTTCAGCCCTTTGGTTCTGACAGCTTTGCAGAGTGTGTATTAGTGTTGATCATGCTCTCCTTCCTTGTCTTTGACACCCTTCCCCCTGACTATTCTTACTTTCTCCATCTGCTCCTTAAATTGTGAATATTCCTGCGGTTCTATTCTCTACCTGTTCTGCTCACAATTTATCCAGGTAATTTTGTCCATGCTGTGGCTTTTTTTTTTTTAAGATTTTATTTATTTGAGAGAGAGAGCACATTAGCAGGGGTGAGGGAGGGGCAGAGGGAGAGGGAGAAGCAAACTCACTGCTGAGCAGAGAGCCAGGTGCTGGGCCCAATCCCAGGACCTGGACGTCATGACCTGAGCTGAAGGCAGATGCTTAACCGACTGAGCCACCCAGGCGCCCCTGCTGTGGCTTTTTTTTTTTTTTTAAAGATTTTATTTATTTATTTGACAGAGAAATAGAGAGCACAAGTAAGCAGAGCAGCAGGCAGAGGGAGAGAGAGAAGCAGGCTCTCCACTAAGCAGGGAGCCCGATGCGGGGCTTGATCCCAGGACCCTGGAATCACGACCCGAGCCAGAGGCAGTCGCTTAACCAACTGAGCCACCCAGGCGCCCCATGCTGTGGCTTTTAAACACAATGTCTCTCAAATCCTTATCTTCCCGCATTTCTCTTTTGAGGACCAGGTTTCAGTCTCCATGAGATTATGAGGTATCTCTGCCAGGATGTTCCAGAGACCCCTCGAACATGTTACCTTTCTGACTGAGCTCAGTCTCCTGTATGCCCGCCCTGCCTGCCTTCAACAGTGACGTCACATCCCCCCAGTTCATTGAGTCCCAGCCAATCCCAGCCCCAACTTTCTCCTCACTGGATCCTCTTTATTTTGTTCTCTCAGTTCTGACTCTTAAATGCGTGCCATCTCTTGAGTGTCCACTGGTGCAACGGACAGTACCAGGGACTTTCTACATTTTATTTGTCCCCTAAATGCCTCTAAATCCAAATGAATACCACTTTCCTACTCCCACAGCTATTCTCATGGTAGGTATTCAATCAGTATTTGATAATGTATCCGTTTCACACCAGAAGAGCCAGTAACCTGGGAATCGTCTTGGCCTCCTCTTCTCTTTTCTTCCTTCAGTCTTCATGGTCATCACTGAGTCCTGTTACTCTGACTTCTGTGAACGTTCTCCCTCTCTATTCCGTCTACCACTGCCTTAGTACCAGCCTTTGTGACTCTTTGTCCAGACTATTGCCCATTTTCTTATTTGTCTCTCTTTATTCTCCATGCCATCTATTCCATCCTCTGTTACTGCCGCCCATAATCTTTCTCAAATATAAATTTAATTTTATCTTTGTCCAGCATGATCAGTTCCATTGTCATCTAAATAAAGATCACAGTCATTAATGTGGCACTCAAGAAATGTGATTTGATGCTTGCCTATGAGATAAGCACCTTGCATACAACCTTCACTCCAGTCCTATCAAATTATTTGTAATTACTGAAAATCCCACCCATTCTTAACCCCTCAGCGCTCTTTGACCTGTCGGAATGGCCCCCTTCTCCCCATTTCCAAATCCTCATTTAAGACTGCTCAAACATCACCCTCTTCTAGAAGGCTTTCTTGATAGCTTACCAGGCAATTGATGTCATTCCTCGGCACACCACCCCCCCAAAAGCTGGTGTTTATCTTTATTATATAATTTATCTTTTCTGCCTTTCTACTTAGACTGTGAACTTTTTGAGGTCAAGAACTGTGTTGTGTTTCTAATTATTTTTGCCTAAGGAAGAAGAAAAGAGGAGGAAGAGAGGGAGAGGAAAAAAGGGAAGGAAGCCAGTGAATTAATTGACCCACTGGATAATGTATAAAATTGCTGGGTGTTTTAGTTTTGCTTTTATTAACTTTATTTTGAATGGGTAAATAATAACCACTTCCTCTTATCTGCATTAATCTGCCGTGCAGAAAACTGGCTAAGGCTCTCAGTGGTGAGGAATTAAAGCCATAACTAAAAGTAACCCAGAGGATAAATTACCATTTTATTTACTGTCCTAAAAAAGGGATGTTCTTTTTCTGTTAGTTGCTAATTAAAATGCTGAATCAACTTCCAGATTAATGCTGAAATACATTTATGTTGATCTTTTATCCTTTTTAAGTATTAATACATTCTTTTTAGTGAGTTTTTTAGATACCACATGGTTTCTACAGTTCTTGGAGCTCTCCAGACTTTTCTAAAAACAAAGCATAAATCCAGTTGTGGTGCCGTAATAGGGCCCAGCCTCACTCAGCACCACTCAGTTCCCGAGATATTTCAAGAAACTCCCTATTAAAGAAAAAAATCTCTTTCATGGAGGATGCTTAATGGTAATGCTTTGGTAATACTATTAAAGAACATATTTTATACATGCAATCCAACAAATACTCTTCTCCCCATAACAGTTACCTGGTCACAAATTATTATCCTTACTTAATTGACAATTCTTTGCTTCACAGCTGTGGAGGATCAAAGTGAGCTGAAAAATGCCTCAGTTCTTCTCAGCTGTTTTATTCTGTTTTCACATAGCCATTTTCAACTATTCCCTTCTTTTCCACCTCAGACATTTCAGCCCGGTCCTTCAAAGGAAAACCACAAAAACTCACCAAGCTTCAAAACCACCAATCAATACACACACACACACACACACACACACACACACACACATACACACACAGAGGCAGAGAAATATGATGGAAAAAAGGGGTGAAGGTGATTCAGGGCTTTCATCAAGGGGCTAGTCTTTTATTCTCTGCTTTTATTCTGAATGTGAAATAACTTTATTAGCGCATAACAGTTCGTATATCTTGTCAGCTACATTACAGTGGAATTTTTACCTAGAAAGTCAATGCATCAAAACTACGGCTAAGTGGGAGAAAATTAATAAAGCTTTGAATATATTCTAAGCCTACTTGTTGTCTAGCATACATTGCGTGTGTGTGTGTGTGTGTGTGTGTGTGTGTGTGTGATCCTAGCAGGAAAACACTTTAAAAGAAATTGAAAATAAAAGTATGGATCATCATAGCGTGTAACTGTGGGTTTTTTTTTTTTTTTAAAAGAAAACAACTCCTTTTTGCTTGGCTCCTATGTATAAATTGTTAGCACTAAAACCACCTGCTAGGAACATTCCTGCCAAGTGAATCCATGTCTTACTAATAAAATGATTCTTCAGAAGCCTTAACTTGGAAAACAGTGGGAAGGAAAAGAGGATTCTTTCTTGACAGGGTCAGTTTCTCTTGCAGAGATCAGATTTTTTTTTTTTTTAAGCTATCAGATATTCACCTACTGTCAGTTTTTCTAGGTCTATTTCATTGGTCAGTTACCTGGAATGAATAATATATAATAATCCTATGTAAGATAGTTCTTTGTTGCCAGACACAAATATAGATTCTACACAAGGCACTGTGGTCATTATTTCACATTTTTTTTCTTTTTTTTTTTTTTTAAAGATTTTATTTATTTATTTGACAGAGATCACAAGTAGAGAGGTAGGCATAGAGAGAGGAGGAAGCAGGCTCCCTGCTGAGCAGAGAGCCCGCTGCGGGGCTGGATCCCAGGACCCTGGGATCATGACCTGAGCCACCCAGGTGCCCCCATTATTTCACATTTTCCTTCCAAAGCTCAAGTTAATGAAAGGGAAAGTAGGTATTTTCTTAGATGTAAAGGAAATCTCAATTGCTCACCTGAAAGGAAAAAAATCCAAGGCTGGACTTTTTTTAGGGGGAGAGTGGGGCAGAATAACAGACATAATTGACAAGTCTTACCTATAATGGCAAAAAATGGAACAAGCAGCTGCTGCTTGTACTGAACCAGAGGGCTAGTGTGTCTTGCACTGACATTATCAAGCTGTTTAAATGAAGGATCTACACCAGCCGATTTTTAAAATAATTAACATTTTATGGCTTCTGATTCAGGTAAACACGTTTGAGTTGAAGGTCATCTTTTGTTCTGGGCTCCTAATTACCTGCTGAGACACTAGCTAGCTCCTGAAGAAGCCAGTCAGACCCAAGCCCTGTTTGTTCTTTGAAAGCAAATCCTCACTTTTGGCCGGTCTCCCAAATATGAGTGTCATGAACTAAAAGACACTTAAATTCACTCATGGTGAATTCTTCTCTGTTGCTTTCGAATCTGGCTTTTTACTTCCTTTTTTTTTTTCCAGAACTTCCTTATGGCTGGGAGAAGATAGAAGACCCGCAGTACGGGACATACTACGTCGAGTAAGTTTGTTACCTCAGTTCATACTCTCCCAAACGTCTTCCCTTCACTGTACAGCTTTAGGGAATCACCCAAATACAACACTTTATGTCTTGGCAACCCAGCTTTTGAGGCTTTCCATGAGGGGAGTTAGAAGTAGGGGCAGGGAGCATTTACTTCAGTGGTTCTGGGCTCCCCAGAACTTGGTTTTGAAATAAACAGAGTGAGAGGGACGTGGCCACGCTGATGCGTAGCTGGGAGTGTTACCATTACGACCATGGCGTCTGAAGAGGAAAGTAGCGTATAGAAGACTGTGAAATGAAGGCATGGACTAGATGAAATGTTATGGTCACTTCCAACCCCACGGCTATTTGGTCGTGAAGGCAGCACTGTAAGGGCAGTGAGCCGTAATGATCCAAAGTTCTGGAGTACAGGATTAGAAGTGCTCTGTCTTCCAGGGAGTTAATCAAGGAACTCTTCAGGGGGAAGAGGTTGTTTCTTACACAGCTGTTACGGTTAAATTTAAACTTAAGGGTGTGTCGGAGCGGAGCACAGAACACCTGCCTATGTTAGAGAAATCAGGGTGTTCTCAACGTCCTCGGATTCTTCTTTCCATTTTTTCATGTATATAATCGCGACGTTGTTGTTATGATGAGCGATTACTTGCTTTCCAAATGCTACGGGTAGAATTTTGACCTCAGGCAGATAACTGCCTCAGAAATGTTGCTGCCGTGTACCTAGAAACTAGGAGTCTGAACTTACTGCCGAGGTAGTGAAGGCCAAATATCATTACCTGAAAAAGTAACAAAATGGGAATCTTCTAGATCTAGGATTGCTTATTAATTTTTCATCACTTTTTGGTGTAAACAAATGTCATTTCCTAGTATTTATCCCTGTAGTATCTCTGATTCCTGTCCTGACTCTAGTCTTTTTACTTGAACAAAGTATAGTTGGCACACAATGTCACCTTTATTTCAAGTGTACATCTTGTCTTTATGAGAATGTGTAGATTGTTCTTGGAGTCGCTGTGGCTAGATTTTTGGAATGATTTCTTAAAATCAAACATGTACCCTAAGAAAACAGTTCAGTTTGACTCTTCAGTATATAAATTCACAGGGTCAACACTTTGGTTCCTTTGGAAGGCTATGCCATCTTAGTTTCATTGTGTTATTTATTATCTTGTTGATATTGTCATGTGAAAAGTAGACAGCAGCTCTTTTACTGTGGTGGTTTTTTCTAAAGCATATTTAGTCAAAATAAAGAAGCAACCGTTTCTCAAAGGACTATTAGAAGGCCAACTGGAAAGGTTTTGTGGGTTCTCCCCCCAGCTGGTTAGCCTATTTAAATTTGGCTTCAGTAAACTATTAATTGCCATTGACACTGCTGCACATTTCTGCAATAATGATTCTCATTCTCTTATTGTCTGTTCCAAGTAAATTTGAATACATGGTCAAGAGGTGAAAGTCATTTGCCTCTTACAAAATCTTGGGCTAAACGATCTGATTCTCATTAAGCAAAGATACCATATTGAAGCAACTTTCGGGTGAATCCTGAAGTGACCCACTCCCAGTTGTCACGGAGCATGTGTAAGATCGCCTGAATGAGAGGTAACAGCAGTGGCGACATGATTTTGTCTGATTGTTCCCAGAACAAGCTCATTTTGCAGGAGGGTAATTTATTAGATTAAGAAAGAGCAGGCTGTACTCAAGATGCACATTAGCAGGGAGTCAGCTGAGCTGTGGAGTGTGGCTTGATTCCCAGATTAGTCAGGTTTTGAATCCCGACCATAGTAATCTGCAGTGAGTTTACTGATGGAGATAAAAGCTGTTACTTGAATGGCTACTCTTTGGCTCTCTCACTTTGTCAAACCAGATGGCACAATGATTGCTTTTGGCAGAGCCTTGTAGTAGTAACACCAACTGCAATGGCACTTTTTCTTTGCAAGTATTTATTTTCGGGGATGAGATTCTGAAATGGATTAATTTATTTTTGAAAAAAGAATTGTTCCAAAAATTTAATGGCAGGCCTACTATAAGAATGCTTACATATTTAGAAATGTTGTCTTCCTGTATTGCATTGACTGTCTTGACACGCTTAGGTTTCAAAGTCAAAATATACCTCTGCTCACATATCTCAAAATCGTCATGATAGAATAGGGTCTTGTTTGTGGAGATGAATTTTTGAAATCCACCTATGATACACAAAATATTAATGCAGATGACATTCCAAGTTATACGTCCTTGATTTAGTCATGCTTCTTTGCTACCCTTGTTTAGTTTTTTCCGTAATCTGTGAGGTACGCCTGTCTTACTTCCCATAGCTAGTTATATGGAAAACAAAATCTCTTACATCTAAACAATATTGTGAGTATAAGTAACTAAATGAAAAGGAGAGTGTTTTAACTTTTATGTTTTGTTTTGTTATTTGGGTAGCATTTTAATCCAAGTAGTTTAAGGTGACAGATGCAATTACTCCCTGCACTAAAATCTTACAGTCTTTTGTCAAAGAGTTTTCAGGGAAGGGATTACTCACTTGCATACTTCTACTCTCCTCTCCCACACAGTACAATAGAGTATAAATACAAATTACTACTTTTTATGTTTTAATGCCTAGGTGGCAAAATGAGTCATTCCAACTGATGACGTTAAAGAGAGCCAGGATTTATTCTAAACAGGTTTATTCTTTGCTGAGTGTCAGTTTCTGGTGTTTTTATTTTTTTCTTTCAAGAACATGTAAAATGTCGGTACCTAGTAAGTAATTGGTCTCTAACTTAATACCAAAGATCTCCATTTTCCCCCGAGGGCTTAACAGTTAACTCAATGATAAGGGCCTCACCTTGGTAGGAAGCAGAAGCATACTTGAGAGTTAGCGAAATCACAACCCAAAGAATTTCAAATGGAACTTGCCATGTTTAGAACTCTGAAACAACTACATCTGTTGCAGAGTTAATAACGCACTAGAAGCCTAAATGACATAGAGGAAACCAGCACACCTTGCCCTGATGGGTCCTTGCTATCCTCCTCCATCACCACCATTAATGTTCACAGATGGCAAAGTAATTATCCAAGTTGTAGGACCATTTGTATGCAAATTTTGTAATATTCACCCTATCTAAAGGCAGTCGTAATCTGAGATTCTCATGATTTGATATTTAATTGTTGGTATTTGCTAATGTTACTTCTCATTAAAGTGGATTCTACTGGAAAATGCTCTCATTTGGCTGAAATATATTTGTACCATGGAAGTGCTAGACTGTAATTCCCATTGCTTCTGTATCAGAACCTGTTTAAATAACTTGTGTGTAGTAATTGCATTCTTAACCAACATCCCACTGACTGATTTGCCAGACTGACCAGTGCTCTGCCTACCACCCCCCCAAACATACTATTACCGCCCATCACGCATTGACCATTGTTAGCCATTTGCTCACCCTTGGTGTCCCCAGGCCGTTCTGCTTTCCCTCACAGACTTGTGTGCTTTCCAAAGCAGTTGTGAACGTTCCCAAACAAGAAATACCAGCTAAATTTCTATCGTGATTACGTCATTTTAATTATTATATAATTATGAAAAAAGTTGAGTGTGGAAGAGTTGTTCTGTGATACAAATTGATAAAAGTGAATCTCTTTCTTAGTTATAGTGCTAAATTGTTGTGGGTCAGTCAGTTGGAAAAATAATAGTAAAATTTAAGAAAGCTTCTGTACTCAGATTTTTCCAAAAGCATCTTCACAGCTACTTCATTTTAAAGAAACTTGAATTAAAATCCTCCTACCATTAACTGCCTTTTAGAAAGTGAACTGATCCATTACCAACTGTTCTAATTGCATTAGATGTGAGGGCGTCTCCTATAGCTTTGAAAACTATTATTGGCTCTGTTGGGCACCTCAATGCAGAAGCTATGGTGAATGTTTCAGCAGCTTTCACTTTTAGGCATTTTCCATGGGTCTTTCTTTCGTTGCCAAAAGCCCTTCCCCTACCACCTTTCAGCTTCTCTGAGTTCCACAATCTAGAGACACATGTTTGCCCCTTCACCTATGGGGATGAAATGGTCTAACAGCCTATTTAAAAATAACATAACTCTTTCATCTTAAACTGAAATGCTTGTTTTTCTACATTTTACAGTCACCTTAACCAGAAAACCCAGTTTGAAAATCCAGTGGAAGAAGCCAAGAGGAAAAAGCAGTTAGGACAGGCCGATACTGGATCTTCGAAACCAGGTAGAATGTTTTCTTCAGTCTTTTCTTCCACGAATGCCTTTGAAATTTATGTGCTGAATTAATGAAAATAAGCTGTAACGTTTTATTGTTGAAGTGTTGAGGTGCAACAGAGAATGTCTGATTTTTGTCACTGTGAAGATAGGAATAATCTTAATAAAACATCTAAACTTTTTGAGAACACTGGGATTTTCCCATGTTGCTTAGATGGGAAGTGTGAAATTGTTGGCAAAAGGTATTGAATAGTTTTGTTATGGGCTTGAGGTTGTGATACAAAGAGAGCATTGTTTCCCAATGTTTCAGGCCAGGACAGTCTGAGATCTCTAATCCATTATGAGTTTCTCCCAAGTTAATGCTTAGGTCTAATGTCTGTGACCATCCAGGATTCTTTATTAACTGATAGGAATAAATCCATTGTAGTATTTGCCTGTATCATTGATTCCCAAAGTGGGATGGCAGGGCATCAGTCATTCAGTATCATTTGGGGAATATTTTTAAAATACATAGGTCCTAACGTTTTTATGAGCCTAGCCATGTGTATTTTGAAAAAGTTGCCCAAGAATTTCTTACGTTCCACTCATCCCTCCCCATCTCTTCCCCCTCCTCCATCTGTCCTAATAACCAGTGTTCTGTCTGTGTGGTTATACTGTACAAATCAAGTAGACTCCTCTTCTGTTGTCCACAAAAGAGGCACTTATTTCTTACAACTACTCTTTAGAAACATAGTCCTGTCCCTTAGGTTTTGCATTTGATTTAGCAAGCATTTTTAACAAATATTTTTGAGCACCTACTATGTGCCTAGTGCTCTGCCAATCACACAGTATTCAAAAACGATTAGGATTAAGACAGGTCTTGCCCTCAAGAGTTCACAGGCTGATGCAGGAAATTAATGGTTATAGATGGTGTTCAGTGCCATCCTCAGAGAACAGTTAAGTGTGTGGAGGGTGGAGCAGGTATGAATCCCAAATACGTAACCTTGGATGAGTTCCCTAAACTCTTTGTGCTTCTTTTTCTTCATCTATGAAACAGGAATGAGAAGAGTATTTACCACATAAGGTGGTTCTGAGCATGCAAATTAATATATGGGAAGTGCTTACAATGCTATCTGGCAAATGGTGGGCAATAAATACTAGGTCTCATTGTTACTAATAGAGATGTACATGTTGTATTAATAGAAATGTATTAATAGGTGGCATAAAGGAGGGAGTGCTCACTTCTCCTTTGGTGGAGAAAGTCAAGGACACAGAGGAACTTTCAAAGCAGAGGACACATTAAGAGTGGATCTTGAGGGTACCTGGGTGGCTCAGTGGGTTAAGCCTCTGCCTTTGGCTCAGGTCATGATCTTGGGGTCCTGGGATCGAGCCCCACATTGGGCTCTCTGCTCAGCAGGGAGCCTGCTTCCCCCTCTCTCTCTGCCTGCCTCTCTGCCTACTTGTGATCTCTCTCTCTCTGTCAAATAAATAAATAAAATATTTTTTTTAAAAAGTGGATCTTGAAGTGTCCAGAACAGTTAAATCAGACAGGTGATAATTTTAGAGGAACAAGAAGTCATGTCAGGTAGAAGGAACAGAATGTATAAAGCCACAGACACATGAAATGTGGTCCAGGGGCCAGAAGACAGAGAGAAATGGCTAGAACCTAGAGTATTTGTGGGGTAGTAAAAAAAGATGAGGTTGTAGGGAGAGGCAACCATGAGAAGGAATGAGTTTCAAAAAGAAGTTGAGTGTTTGTGTCCCATGTTGCTGAATAGTCCAGAAAGGCAAAAATTGAAACACGTACACTGAGGTCAACAACATGGAGGTGATTTGTCACTCTAGCAAAAGCAAGTGGACAGGAAGTAAAAATGCGGTAGAATGAAGAAGGAATGGTGAGTGACGAAGTAGAGATGGGGTGCAGTTACTTGTTTTGATAGCCTTGACTGGAAGAGGCTAGACTGAGGATACTAAGTCGAGAGAGACGTGAATCCCCACTGCACGTACGGAAACTGAGACTTCAGTGAAGAGAAGCCTTTTGCTTAGAATCATAGTGAGTATCAAGCCAGAATTTGCACTTAGTTTTATTGAGTTTAAATTCAGAGTTCTTTGCATTAAAACATACAGTTCCTGAATGCTCATGTCTTCATGGCATATATCAAGGGAGGTCTTCGCTCCCTCACTAAACTCTAAGCTCTTCAAGGGCAGGGAGCGTGAGTGTGAGTGTGGGTGTGTTAATAATCTGGGTAACCAGGCGCTCTCTTATGAGCTGGGCATCAAAAGGAGAATAATAACTTAGGCTTTGTCTTTCAGGAGCTCATGATTTAGGTAGGGAAAGAGACAGTATGATAGCAGACATAACGAAGGAGAGACTTGGAACAGAGGAGAGAGAAATTAAATCTGACTGTGGAGAGGGCAAGAAAAACTTCCTAGAGATGGTAGAAGTTATGCTAGTTCTTGAAGAATGATGACTGCCATTTATTGAGGTACTGGGTCAGGTACTCAGTTGTATGCTTTGTATATATCATCTCAGCTAAGACTCAAAATATTTCTGCGAGGTTAATATTATGGTCCCCATTCAGATGCCTTGATAACATCAGGTTACAGTTGTTGGATGCATCCATTCCAAGGATACACTTGCCACTAGGACAGAAGTACCCAGTTTTTGAGCCCGGATGCATGTGTTTGTGCTCCTGTACATTTATTGAGCACTTACTGTTTGTCAGGCCCTGTTGCCTGTGCTTTTGAAGCTTGGCCTAGCTTAATTCCTATAACAATCCCATGAATGAGGTGTACTACTACTCCTATTTTATAGATGAAGCAACTGAGACTTTACAAGGTCAAATAACAAAAATAAAAATAAAAATAAATAAAAATAAGAGGTCAAATAACATTCCAAGATCACTCAACTAAACCCCACAGTTTGGACTTAAAATCAGGTGTTTTAGAATCGAAGACCGTTCCTTTCTGCTTTTCTTATTCTCCCTTTCCTGTGTTTAATTCTGACCAACTTGTCATTAGCTTTGGCTGTTTTATTCATAGTTTCAAAATTAGGTATTAGCTAGAACTCCCTTCTCCCCCTTCTAATATTTGCGTATCTGAATCTCATGCGTCCTATGCTGATTTTCTAGTTTTGCCCATAGGAGGCCCTCTTATTCCAGTGTTCACGAGGACTAGAGCATGACATAGCTCACCAGAAGTATCACAATATTTGAAGTATCATGGTTAAAAGTGAGAAAGGTGCATTTCATCAGATCTTGTCCTCAATTGTTTGTGTACACAGTCATTAAGCAGATGATCTGGTCCACAACCTGGGAGGTAACCCCAGTGGGCAGTCGTAATCAACTTACACGACTGAACAGGCTTTGAATGTGTTGAATAATTTTTTTTAAGCAATATTTTGTTCAGAGACAGATGGTTACTTGGAATGTCAGAGGCTGAACAAGAGCTCAGCTCAGCAGTGTATGGAGAGATCACCAGGAACAGGCTTGCTGGCCGAGCTCCGAGAGGCCTCCCAAAATAGTGTCTACAGTGGTCGGTAGTCACTGTAGTGGAGTCTAGTCCTCCACTTTGAAAAGCCCAAAATGGTGGATTTTCCTTCTTTCTTTCTTTCTTTCTTCTTGCCTTTCTTTATTTTATTTATTTATTTTGTGTCAAGTACTTTTATTTAGAAGAGATCAGCAGAACTGGGAGAAGTTTTCTTTTTCTTGAACCAAAGGCCACCTTTATTTACTCTTCTTTTTAAAGCAGTCTAGTTTAAAAACGAGAGGTCAAGAGAGAAGAATAGGAAACCTTCCACAGACAGACAGACAGACACACACACACACAGATGGGGTGGGGACCATGTCAGTAGACCTACTTCCACCGCAAGCTTACCTTTGTCAGTATCTTCAGGACATCCCTACCTCTGGAGGGAGCTGTTTACACCCCCCAGTCCCTGCTGCCATATGGGGCTCCAAAGATGACTCTTTTCTAACTGGTAACAGGCTTTAAGGTGTACCTCTTAAAACCTTTGCTAAGGGCACCTGGGTGGCTCAGTCGTTAAGCATTTGCCTTTGGCTCAGGTCATGATCCCAGAGTCCTGGGATCGAGTCCTACATCAGGCTCCCTGCTCAGCGGGAAGGAACCTTGCCTCTGCCGCTCCCCCTGCTTGAGCTCTCTCTCTGACAAATAGATAAAATCTTAAAACAAAACAAAAAAAAACCCTTTGCTAAAAGGGGCAGCAGCCGCTATCCACAAATAACTCTGGGCTCGATATAGTGCTGAGTGTGAGCTCTGTATGAAACACGTCACCTGTGTTGATTGAAGTCATTAGGGAAATGAGCACCCAAACCACAGCAGGATACCACTCATGCTCACTAGAGTGGCTAGAACCAGAAAGCACACAGTAACCAGTGTAGGCCATGCCGCAGAGAACTCGGAACCTCATAGATGCCAGTAGAAATAGAAAATGCTGCAGCCTCTTTGGAAAAGTGTGGCAGTTTTTCAAAACGTTATACATAGTTACTCTTAAGTTTATGGCAACTGCTGCCCTTCCAGTCCTAGTATGTACAGAAGAGGCATGACAGTGTATGTCCACACAAAGCCTTGTACATGAATGGTCATAGCAGCATCACTCGTAATGGCCAAAAAGTGGAAACAACCCAGCTGTCCATCTACTGAGAAACAGATAAGTAAAACGTGATCTATCCCTACAGTGAAATATTACTTGGCAGTAAAAAGGAATAAAGTCCTCATACATGCTAAAACCCAGATGAACCTCAAAAACATGATACTCAGTGAAAGAAATCATTCAAAAGATCACATAGTCCATGACTCCATTTATATGAAATGTCCAAATTGGGCAGAAGTGACAAAAAGCAACTCAGTGATTGCCTAAAACTAGGGTGTGTGAATGCAGGTGAGGGAGACACGGGGAGTGGCGGCTAACCCGTGTGGGTTCCTAAAATTAGGTGATGATTGCACAATGTTGACTGGCACACTTTTTTTTTTTTAAAAGATTTTATTTATTTATTTGACAGACAGAGATCACAAGTAGGCAGAGAGGCAGGCAGAGAGAGAGGAGGAAGCAGGCTCCCTGCTGAGCAGAGAGCCCGATGCGGGACTCGATCCCAGGACCCTGGGATCATGACCTGAGCCGAAGGCAGAGGCTTTAACCCACTGAGCCACCCAGGCGCCCTGACTGGCACACTTTAAGTGGCTCAATTATCATATGTGATTATATCTCAATAAAACTATTAAATATTTGGCAACAAATGTTAGGCCATCTTTTTAGAAGTTAACTTAAACAATGCTTTGTAAGTTATTAATTGCACAATTAGATCTTTTCACGGTTCTCAAAAGTGCCCAAATGCAGCCAGAGAGGAGAGGAGGGGAAGGAGAAGGAGCTGTATAAATTCATTATTTGCCAATATGGATCAATTTCAGTTTTAGGATCATCTGAGGAAACCTCTAAAAATAGGCTTTTCAGTGGAGCTGTGTTTGTTTTCTTCCCAGAGTATTCACTGAACATGAGTAAAAGGGAAAGAAAGGTGAAGCTATTTACTGATAGTTCAGGAATTCATGCCTTCATCAGATACAAACTGAAGCAGAAAGCCTGAGTTGTGAATTATAAAAAGTTCTCACTGTATCTCAGTATATTCTTTTTCATAAGTGTGTGGCCATTGCCTTCATCCTCCCCGAATAGTGTTTTCTCAGTAGAGCTCAGTAGATGTTTATTTAAATGAAATGTACAACTGAATGGTGTCTAAGACTCTCAGGAATTTAATAATAAAGGTTATCCCGCAGGTGCATATTTTGACTTCATATGAAGGACTCTTTGGGTTGAGAAAACATATGAATAAACAAAGCAATGAGGGGTTGATAAAGTACATGCTTTTACCTTTCAGATAACATAGAGAAGTCCTGTAAGAGATCCCTGGAGTCACTGGCTAAGGTTTTTTTTTTTAATAGTTTATGAATTTAAATTCTGTTTCATAACATTAGATTCTCTCTAATGTGTGTCCCTTTATGGTTTATTATATTTAAGTTGTATAGACTCTCTTAAAGTTGACTCTGAGGGCTATGTTCATTGTTTTTATTTTTTTTCTCAAACCCATTTCTCGTTTTGGTGAAGATATGGAAAAATCCCACTTTACTCGAGATCCGTCCCAGCTGAAAGGCATCCTTATCCGAGCATCGTTGAAGAAAAGCACGATGGGATTTGGCTTTACCATTATTGGTGGAGACAGGCCGGATGAGTTCCTACAAGTAAAAAATGTGCTGAAAGATGGTCCTGCAGCTCAGGATGGGAAAATTGCACCAGGTAAGGAATTTCTCAGGATGGTTTGAAGAGCAGTGGTAGTGTAATAAGAACTATGGTGAAAAGGTTTCATTTACATATATATTTATAAAACTGACATATAATAAATATGTATTTACATATATAATTACTATATATGCATATATTATACATATCATTTATATACATAGAGAACTAGATTATACAGCTGGGGAGGGAAAGTCCTCCCTATTTTAGAGGATAAAATAGTTTATCCTCTAAATTCAGTGCATACTCGTTTTGAGAGAGGGCCATTTTTTATAAAGCAAGTGTACATCTAGAGAAAGCATATTAAGTGTATTGATTTTTTTTTTTAGTAATTTGTATCATCTCGAGATAAGTCCTCGAGTGTGCTAAGATAAAGACTGATTAAGCATCTCAGAGAACTGTTTGGTTGTTTTTCTTCGATGATGTAGGGT
This sequence comes from Martes martes, assembly GCF_963455335.1. Classification (NCBI taxonomy): domain Eukaryota; kingdom Metazoa; phylum Chordata; class Mammalia; order Carnivora; family Mustelidae; genus Martes; species Martes martes. Next base: position 95,653,032 of record NC_137891.1, on the reverse strand, counting down.
ACTTTGGGAGCTATCTAACGTACCTATAATCTTTCCTGAAAAATGACCCACTGTGATATTTATAGTGATAGGGAACAAATGATGTCCCATGGTTTTTTCCCTAGTTTTGTTTTGTTTGATTTGGTTTGGTTTTTGCTTCCTTAGTCTTACTGGTTGTTAGTAAAATTAAACTCTGATGTTAAGAGTTGTCGACATGAAATCACTGTACAGAGCCATAAAGGTTTGTCTTTTATATAGTTTTCCCAAAGTCTTTACTTGCTAATTATTAGATATTTTTATATGGCTGACAGTTTTTATGGCTGAGGGGGTAAGAGGAAGTTCAAGAATGGTTACAGTTATGAGGGAGGCTTAAGCACTTCTTCCCAGAAGGATATTACTTACTATGCCGCTAAGGTCCCTTCTTAGACTGTTTGCTAAAGCAAATGTGTCCCCCCATTTGGACAGTTCAGTTGCCATAGTATTTTTGATGGCACATATCAGTTTATTTTCATTTAAGATATGGCATCTCTCATATTATGCTTTCCCATTTAAGACTTAAAACAAGAAGCTAAAAGCAAGAGACTTAAGACTTAAAACAAGAAAATTTAAAATAATCTGAAGTTACAAGAAAAATGATTTGTGCTCTTATGACTTTATGAGATTAACAAACCAGAGAGTAAAATTACTAGTGAAAATTTTTAAGCTCTCAGTTTTGCCCTTTTTTTTTCTTTTAACGTTTTGTCCACAAAACACATTTGGTAGCATTTGGATGTGTTGTCAGGGTTTCCTAATAGAGATGCAAATTTGTCTAAAACTGATGTCTAATTTGTATAGCAATACAGTACTTCCATGGAAATTCTGGAAACTTTTACCAGGGAAGGAAAAGTCCAAACTTTGTTTCTTATTAGTCTGATTGCTGTGTCATCTTACATTATGAAACACATTTCTGCACACTTTAATGTTTGTTTTAAATACCATTTATGTTGATTTTTTTTGAGCCTACATGCAATCAGAACAAATTAAAGCACCTGTATTTGGCAATAACCTTTTAAATAATCATATTCAAATAAAAGCAGCAAATGGATGAGACATTAGAGGGCAGGTTTTTAAAGTTAAGGCTGCATTAAAAAAATATTCACCACTGATGAATGTCATACAGTAATGACTGTGCCACAAAGTGGTCGTAATAATGTAAAATCAGAAAAGCAAAAACAATTTCTACAAGAACGTGTTTAGCTGACTTTCCTGTGTCTTAAATAATACGTTCTTTACTTGTGTTGGATTCACTTGTCACTTGTTTCTCCTTTCGAAATCTGAAATTAGGATAAATTGAAAATCTGTACAGTTAAGACTGAGAAAGATGCCAGAGAGACATACATTCATAATGTATATTATTGTAATCTTCAGCCCTACGTTTTTCAAACTAGAATGAATTTTTAATTTTAGGTAATTAATTGGCCTCTGTAATTACTGGCCTCTTAAAATCAAGAACCAGAAGGTGGTATTGAAAGATCACCTGTTTGTACAAGTAGCTGATGGAGTTATTTGCTCCTCGTCTGTGGACTGAATACCCACTGCCATGAGCCTTGCTTTGTGTGGCCGCTTAGGTATGATTCAGAGGATATACTAACAATGACCGTATGAATTCACAGTTATTTTTCAAATGATTCCCTTGAGCTTGAGGTCATAACTCTTTGCCGCAAAGATAATTAAGGTTTCATACATTTATATATTTTTTTAGATAAGAACCACAGAAGGAAGAATGATGTGTCTGTGTTCAAAATCTATCTTTTCAGCAGTTAATGAATAGTAAGAGGTTTCCACAATTCAAATTTAGATGATGAGTTTATTTTTGTCCCGCCCTACCCCAACAAAACATTAATTTACCTGGTGGTTTTAATATTTTTAACACGTGTCTTAACAGGTGATGTTATTGTAGACATCAATGGCAACTGTGTCCTTGGTCACACCCATGCCGATGTTGTCCAGATGTTTCAGTTGGTACCTGTCAATCAGTATGTCAACCTCACTCTATGCCGTGGTTATCCACTTCCTGATGACAATGAAGATCCTGTCGTGGACATTGTTGCTGCTACTCCTGTCATCAATGGACAGTCATTAACCAAGGGAGAGACTTGCATGAATACTCAGGATTTTAAGTCAGGAGCAGTGGTCCTGGACCAGAATGGAAAACCAGGACCCACCTTGATCAGTGACCGTCTCAATGGACCATCGGATCTGAGTGAGCAGCGAGCATCCCTGGCATCATCGGGCGGCTCCCAGCCAGAACTAGTGACTATCCCTCTGATTAAGGGCCCCAAAGGCTTTGGGTTTGCAATTGCTGACAGCCCCACAGGACAGAAGGTCAAAATGATACTGGATAGTCAGTGGTGTCAAGGCCTCCAGAAAGGGGATATAATTAAGGAAATTTACCATCAAAATGTGCAGAATTTAACACATCTCCAAGTGGTAGAGGTGCTAAAGCAGTTTCCAGTAGGTGCAGATGTACCGTTGCTTATCCTAAGAGGAGGTGAGTAAAAGCACAAGGAAAAATCTTCACTGTTTGTGCATTTATATCTGTTAATCGTCCTTCCTTCCATGGCAGAATCTCTTTTCTCCCAGCAGACTTAACTGGTAATTAGTGTGCCTTTTCCTGAAGGTTCTGTCTGACTGCTTCCATAAGCAGTACCTTTGGCAGCAGTTTTCTTTTTAATTATTAGTGGTTTCATTCGTGTCCATTATGGATTTTCTTCCCTGTATATTCTTTTTAAAATCTGATTTATGGTTTTAGTGATTAGAAAGAGTCACAGCATTGTGCTACTTCAGATGAAATATATCCTCTTAATTTCATTTTCTCTGTTGATGGCAGTAGTAGAAATTGACGCTTTCCACCGGTGGTTCTTCATCTGGGCCTCTGTGATGTACCGAGGATGTTTGGAAAGAGCTAGTGTCTCCGTGAATAAGCAAAAATGTAGAAGAAAATATTGTACAGAAAAAAAAATCTGTTTTATAAAGCAATCATGAGCACTCGTGCTCACGAAGCTTTTCTCTGAAGCTTTAGTATCTGTCTGTAAATGTTAATCAAACCCCACAGTCCTCGTGTGAGAGAAATACAGTTTTTGTTTTCCAAGGTCATCAGCTGACTTGTACTGCTCGCAGCCATAAATCCAGGTCCAAGGACTAACCATCAAGTTGCATTTTGATGGGCCTTCTTAAATCCCCACCTATGAATCATTAGTATTTTTAAGAATAAAATTTAGCCCTTCCCACTTCTCTCTCTGGCTTTTAGTTTTCATTTTTGAGGCAAATGGGTAGTTTAACTTCACTGGGATGCTTTTGAATTTCCTCATTTCTTGGAACTATTTTTGTTTCTTCTCTGGGTGATGCAGTAGAATGTGCTCAGAGTAAGAGGAGGATCTCTGTGGGAGGGCTGGAGAGTTAGCCAGATTTCTAGCACATAAAACAAAGAGACCAAGGTTTGGTGTCAGACAGGCCTAATGTCAGTTTCCTGCCTTGCTACGTGTTCTGTGGTATGAGGAAGTAATATAATCTCTTTGAGTCTTTGTTGACCTGATGTATACAGTGGTAGTAACACTTACACCTTGGGATTGGCACGAAAATGAAGTGAGATAATATCCGTACAACGCCTGGCATACAGCAGGTGTTGGCCATAGAGTTTACTAACCTACTAAAAGTCGAAGCTAGTTTTATTATAAGCGTGAGCAGTATTTGTGATCTGGAAATGCTTCCTCTGTTTTTAAAATTTGGCTCATTTTTTTTTAAGGTCCTCCTTCACCAACCAAAACTGCCAAAATGGTGAGTATACAGTGGTCCTCACATGCTTCTTCCCAACACAGCAAGGGAGATGCGGAGCCCCCTCCATAAGAGTAGCGCTTGGTGCTGGTGATTACCCCTGGGAGAAGTGAGGAGGCATCCTGCCCTGGGCTTGTGTCAGAGACTCTGGGGAAGCCTGTGAGTTAGAGAGGAGGTGGGCTTTCCTGGTTAAGTGTGTCTCCCGAGTGCTAACAGCCTTTACTGCCAGTAGCCCTGCCCTCTAAATGGTGAGGCTGGAAGACATCAACGTGCCCACTTAGAGTCCTTCTGCTCTCTTGGTGTTTCAGAGGAGCAAGGGGGAGGAAGTGGCTACGGGTGAGGGCAGAGAATGAAACCTGGGACATCTTCTCCTGACGCCCAAAGAGCAGTGAGAGCTTCATGTCATTTCCTGGGGACAGTAAACACCCACCGTGAAATTACGTTCTCAGAGTGGACTGAGCAAGACTTTCCAGAGTAACTGTGGCCTCTGTGCTCAACTTAATTGCCATCAAAGTGATAGGCTGTGAGACTTGAAACAGTGTTTTCTTTATCATTCTTCTGAAGAACCGAGTAGCCTATTTAGGGGCCCGTATAGCAAAGAAGACCTAAAAAAGGGTACAGCAAACAGTGCCAGGAAAGAAAGTGTGCTAGGGGCAGATGTGTAGCTGCCGAAATATCCACCTTACGTGGGTGTGGCTATGAAGACGATCATGTATAAAGTCCTAATTTAGATCTAGTTTGCTCAATTGGGATCCTGTCGTCTCGCAATGGAAAGATGGGCTTGCTTAACCATCCACCGCAGGCTATTAAAGGAAACACTGTCCGATAGAAAATGGGTGAATTCTTTCCAGTTCACCCAATAAGATCCTCTACAAATTTGCTGTCTTATGGCTCAAAAGGAAAGCCACATTCTGTACTTCTGTAGATGGCACCACTTAACAACCAGTGTGAACAGAAGTGCTTTTTTTGCCTGTGTAGTTAAAATGGCACTGTTTCCCTGTGTTTCTCTGGTCATTGTTTTGAACTCCTGTGCTACCATTCTATTTCATGGTGGCTGCCAGCGCCACTAGGTGACCCTAATGCTTTATGACTGCTGGCCTGGCGCTGCTCTGACAGATCCCTAGGACATGGCAGGGAGAGGGGAGGCGGCTGCTCTCTTCCTCCTGCCACCCGACGGGGGTCTGGGTCAGTGACACTGGGAGAGCACTTTGTAGTGGCCCTCCTCACCCCGCTCCCCGATAAGCTGCAGCTGCTCCTGCATCCTAGTCCGCGTTTGTAATTTTACCACAGACATCCATAACCTGCCTCCCTCTGCAAGAATGCAGAACAGGCTGTTCTCAAAACCATGTTTATTTTCTCAGGCTGTTTATTGGATATCCCCCCCACCCAAATTTTATTAAGTCATTTTGCCTGGCTATTATTTCGGGAAAGAATGGGAAAAGTACGAACATAATCAGCTCCCATTTGCCCTTACTGGACTGTCCCGCATGGTGCATTTTTCCTTCCTGTGTTTGAACTGGCCATGCAGGGTTTTCATAGTGTCCTCTTTATAGCCCACATTAGAGGTAACACTTCTGACCCCATTTTCTGAGAGAGAGCGGCATCTCAAACATCTGCCCTGGGAATTAAATTGAGTGAGTGGGGAGGTGGGGCAGATCCAGAGCTTCACGGGGCTGTTCGCTCGGGGGCCCCCCTCTTGCCACACGTTGCTGCCCTGGGTTATGTCCCTGCCCATCTCCTTCCCAAACTCCATTCGTGTCTTGGGGCTGGAGAAAAGGGCAAGATCACGTAAACTTAGGATTAATTCAGACCCTTCAGTTGACAGCAGTATAAATCTTTTCTGATTTAAGTTAAATATGTTTTAACAAAGTGCACACGGTTATGAAGGTAAATTCCTACAAGGCTGCAAATGTGCTGTGGCTTTGACCCTGCACCTGCCCCACCCCCGCCCACCTGTCATCCCTTGACATACCCGGTTCACACAATAGTTTTATGAACTAATCAGCCATCTGGTTTTCTAAAATACTAAGTAAGGCCCTTTTCCATTTCAGAAAACAGATAAAAAGGAAAATTCAGGAAGTTTGGAGGCCATAAATGAGCCCATTCCCCAGCCTATGCCTTTTCCACCCAGCATTATCAGGTCAGGATCCCCGAAATTGGATCCTTCTGAGGTCTACCTGAAATCTAAGACTTTATATGAAGATAAACGTAAGTAGTTGTGGACTATTTCAGGAAAGCATGCGACAAAATCAATTTGAGTTTTCTTAAAAACTGGGACCTTCCCATCTTTCAAAACCATATTGTAAAGTTATTCCTTCATCCCCATTTCATATGACTCTGTGCTTCTTCCATTTATATTCAACGTTCATTCATCCATTTTTTTTTTTTTTTCAGAACCAGGGATAAAGTGCCTACTATCTGCCTAACACGGTAGTAGGTGATGGGAGTAGAGAGAGAAATAGGTTCTGCAGGCCCTGTGCCCAAACAGATGATTAGCCCTGATTGGAAAAGACAAATATGTAATCAGAGAAGTCTGTCTAAATGAGTCCAGATGAGTCTCACTGGGACCCAAAGGAGGAGATGATCAGTTTTACCAATGGGGGTGGCAGGAAGCATCAGATACTGCTTCACGTGGCAAGTTAAGCCAGAACCACGTCTTCAAAGACGAAGAGGTATTTATGAGGCAGAGAGAAAGGGAAAGAAAGCAGGAGTAACCTTTGCACATTGACCTTGCGTGGCCTGGGTTCTGCAAGTAGCCCAGTTCGGCTGGGTCCATTTGGCACCAAAAACCAAAATGGGGAGAGCAGGAGCCAGCAGGTTGGGGAGGGCAGGTGAGGCCATTCTGAGGAAGCTGGAGTCCATCGTAGAAAGGATAGAGAGCCGCACAGTGGTTTCACTCTAGGTAGGGGTGATCGACTGGGACTTGTATTTCGGAGATTTTCCTGGCAGGGGTGTGAGGGGTGGTGAATCAGAGAGTGTGCAGCCTGAGGAGGAGACCAGCGTAGACTTAGCTCAGAGGAGCTCAGCTGAGAGGTGATGAGCAGGGAGCATGCAGAAGGCAGAAATTCAGTTTTGTGCTCATTTGCTTAAAATGAAGAATGTTTTCCAAAGTAAAATTGCAGATTATGTAGGCTTAATTTTTTCCAAATTAATTTGTTTCTGAGAAATCTAAATCTGCCTTGGAAACTGTGTACACAGGTGGAAATATTATGTATAATCGACTTCATATTTAACCAATTCCCGATCTTTATCTTGATAGGCCCAGGCCATATTCAGAAAGATGGAAACCAGAGGCAAACACAGCAAAGCAATAATTTAAATTAATAGAACTACGGAGAATCCCTTTCTTCTGACTTGCCATTGATAGGCTGGTATATTCTTAGTATTGGTGGAAACTACTCAGTCCCTTTGGGCCACATCTGTAAAGTAACTGAGTTGGGCTCCAGAGTCTTTTATCCCTAAAGTTCTGTAATTCTAATAGGACTCATTTCTTAAAAGAGACTGCTTCTAAGGAACATTATCAAGATTTACCCTGTCCGATATCTTAATTTTTATATAGCTCCCCACATGTTTCTAGCAAACACTTCTTGCTTATGAATAACATTAATATTTTCTTGAAGATTAAATTATTTTATTTATGAAGTAGGTTTTTCCAGACTTAATATTCTGATGAATGCAACCTGCCCTTGGGGCGCAGGATAGGGTGGGTGAAGAGCCTGGACTCTAGAAATCAAGCTGGCTTGAAATCTTAGCTCTTGCGTTTACTTGCTGCTTGACACTGGGCCACTTAGCTAGGCCTCAGCTTCCACAGCTAGAAAATGGGGCTAATGATAGGTGTTAGCGATCATCATTTCCTTTTAAAATTATAACCATTTGCAAAATTAGGCTAAGCAAATATGGAATGCTTTTCAGAAACAAAGATAGTTTAGTAGTAGAATTAAGGCATTGTACGGACTCTCTTTTCCTAGTATTTGTCCAAATGTTAATTTAGGTAATTTGTACCTATCAAACGTCAAACTTAAATTGGATGATTCTGCACTTAATATCACAACACTGATTTGAAACCAGTAGGATTTGATGGCAGCATAATGGAAGTGGGGGTAAATGTTCCTAAGCACTTGGCATACAAAGTTTTGTTTAGAGCTGAAAATAAAGACTTAGGATTGATTTTTTTTTTTTTTTGGTACTAGTATGTAGTGGTATGTTCTTGTGTAAGTTTTCACCTACCAGAAAGTTCTGAAGTTATAGTTCATTGAACTCGATACTATGATCCTACTAAATAATTGCACTGTTTTATTGTAATCCTTTTTAAGTAAATCAAAGTATTTTGTTTTTTGTGTTTATTTTTCTATTTTTCCGGTTTTCCTCAGCACCAAACACCAAGGACTTGGATGTTTTTCTTCGGAAACAGGAGTCGGGATTTGGCTTCCGGGTCCTGGGAGGAGAGGGACCCGACCAGTCTGTAAGTTCACATACCTCAGAATTTGGCCATTCCTATGAACTTTTAGGTGGCTGTTCAGTAAAATATGGTGCTTTTGTTCTCTCTCTCTCTCTCTCTTTTTTTTTATGATTTTGTTTCCTGTAAGCATCTCCTGAATGAGAGGAAGAACTGCATATATGTTAGTGTGGGGGTCTCTCAGTTATCTTGGTGTGGCGGAGGCTAGAACTGAAGGCAAGAACTGAATATGTCCGCTGTCAGTGGGGCAGTAATCAGTTTCTGTCCTTCTCTAATTGCCTACAGCTATTATTTTCAATTTCCTTTTTTTTTTTAAAGATTTTATTTATTTATTTGTCAGGGAGAGAGAGAGTGAGCACTGGCAGACGGAGGCAGAGGGAGAAGCAGGCTCCCTGCTGAGCAAGGAGCCTGATGTGGGACTCGATCCCAGGACGCTAGGATCATGACCTGAGCCGAAAGCAGCTGCTTAACCAACTGAGCCACCCAGGCGTCCCTTATTTTCAATTTCTATTTCCCTTTGCCTTTGTTAAATTTTAAGACCCTTGCCTTCTCTAAGAAAGAAGCATCCTGTTTGCCGTCATCAGTCTGTCCTTTGACTGAATGCTCCGTAAACAGGTGGCATGAGCCCGCGCGTATTCTGTCACTTACTCTTATTAATGGGTTGACATTTTCATGCTCAGTACTTCACATGCCATTTCATTTGCCATACCTATGAAACTAGAAAAATGTAAAATAATTGATGTTTCTGTCCAGAAAGCATAAGGGTTATGTTTGTAAAGCATTTAAAAATCTAGAACTTTATACGTGATTTTCACATAAAGTTTAGACGACAAATGTAATAGGTTCTATTTTTAAGTCTTGCCCTCAGTTTGAATGACAGAGAAGTATTGTGCTTTGTAGAGTTGGAGAACATATTTAAGTTTTTTCTGTGTAATATAAGAAAGACATTATTATCGTGCTTGGAAGTTAGGTGAGTAACAGTAACCTTTTAAAATGACAGGCTTCTTTCTATTTCTGGATGGAAGAGTTGATTTATGTATTATACATGTGTTCTAATTAACCATATTGGCTATAGTTAAAACAATGATCGGAGACAAATAAAGCTCCAGGCAAGTTATATAGTAGCTTGATTGTTCTTGGTGGAGGACGTAATTCTGTTTTAATGCTTCCTATTTTGTTGATCCGTATAGTAATGACTAAAACATTTTCAGAGTTTATATCAAACAACTTGGGAGAAACCCTTCTCTTAAATGTCAGGTTTTAGCAGCTCTGAATCTAGCCCAGACATTCAGGATTCCCTAATTACAGGAGTCTAATTGCCAGCAAACAAGATGAGCCAGATCCGTTTACCTCGATGTAAGTGGACCTCAGGCCATTCTGTTCCCCTGAGATTTCTGCTGCTTTGAGATTTAGGAATAAGAAATGTTTCTGGGTTTATATACTGAATTTCCCCTAGTAACCATATGTAATGGGATTTTCTTAAGAATTATCCCAGTTGCGGTGAACAGTGTAGAGAAAACCTTTGCTGATGGCATTCAGTACACTTTTTGAACTTTTTAGTAGCTACTCCACAGAATTGCATTTTCTGAATTTAATGTCTTTTGTCATATTGCTAGAAATGATAGTGGCACTTTTTAAGTCATTGAACAGCTTTGCATTTTCCATCTTGTGTGTACACATCCCTGAAGATCCAGGAGGGATCGTGGAGTGGGGTTATGTGAAATGCCCTTTTGGAGAATGGTCACTTTCCAAGATACTGCCTTTCTCAAATGTTCATGGCTGAACTGCAAAAACAGTGTTGGTTTGGGTAGTACTGAGTCAGGAAGCCTTTAGTTCAATAGTTAAGGGTCATAGGGGAGCCTCGTCCACTGTAAAGACCAACCTATGCTTTGGTATCTTATCAGATCTACATCGGGGCAATCATTCCTCTGGGCGCTGCAGAGAAAGACGGCCGGCTGCGTGCAGCTGATGAGCTGATGTGCATTGATGGGATTCCCGTGAAAGGGAAGTCTCACAAACAAGTCTTGGACCTCATGACAACGGCTGCTCGAAATGGCCATGTGCTGCTAACGGTCAGAAGAAAGGTCTTCTGTGGTATGTGAGCCCATCCCTACTTCATAGGCTAATCAAGAAACAAAGAGATTTAGTCTGCTGTCTGTATAGTTTTGTGGTTTCTTTAGTTTGTTTCCTGGTGTACGAGATGAGCCAGGGCCTGCTTCATCATGGGAGGTCATGGAACATCAGAAGGATCCAGAAATAATGCTACTATCAGAAGAGAGAAAGAAATTTGGGGTCTCTATATTAAGACCATATTAACATATTGACAGATTTTGCCAATGTGGTGTTACAGATGGGGATATCAGGTTAAGTCTGTTTTCTTAAAAACAAGTACAGTTTTTTAGTCATATCAAGAGATCCCTTGAGCTGAATAGCAAAAGATTTTGGATCCTGAGGAATTGCTAAATATTCAAAGAGGGCCAAATGTTTCTGTTTGAGAACTTTTAATATAATGTCATTTAACAGTAAGAAGAAAACATTTATCGAGTGCTTACTCTGTCTCAGACGTACGGATTCTTTTATTTAGTCTTTATGACACCAGGATGTAAATCCTGGTGTTTTACAGTTACCCACAGAACGGTTGAGAGACACGTTACTGGTGAGTAGTAGGGCCAGGATTAGAACGGGGAGTTTAATTATAGAGCCCAGGGTCTGAACCATCACATGAGGGTGGAAAAACATTTTCCTCAATAGCTTTGTGAATGTTACATTGGAATTTTAGAAGTGAGTTCTTGCCACTTGAAGATCTTAAAAAGACAACTCTGTAGCACAAGAATGTGAGCCTCATCGAGGTAGGAACAGTGATGCACTTAGCTAACTGCTGTATCCCCCACACGTAAAATGGTGTCTGCCCGGCACAGAGCGGACATCAGCGAAGGTTTGTGGACTTGATGAATATTTGCATTACTCTTAAAAGTGAGGCTCTGTGTTTTTGATTGCAACATCCAAAGGAAAGGCCTGCCTGTTTTCCTATGGACCAGACATTTAGAGACACACACAGATTTTAATGCTGTGTCGGTTGTGTTGGAGTCAGAACATAACCACATGCAATAAAAAATGTGCTGTCGTACAACTAGAGGCTGGCTCTCTCCCCGAGAGCATCATGAAGATGTTTCGTAGTAGTTTGATATTCCTGGAGGCATTTAGCTAATTTATTATGACCACACATTATACAAAAAAAAACAAAAAACCAACCTTTATTTTTCATTAATGATTGGATGTTGGCAGCACTTTGTTGAAATTCTAAGACATAATCTCAGAATCATGTAGATTTTGAGTCAAAAGAGCACTTATAAATGGATATTCCTCAGTGGTGGTGTGTTCTGGCTGTTGTTAATGATGGCTCAAGTTAGGTCAAATTATGACACAAGATTTGCCTGTTTTTCTAAATCAGTTAGGACTAACTTGTGTTATTCTTTCTTGAATTCTGATGTCATACTTGAAAGGGAAAAAATATGTAAGTTTATGTCTCTGCTTGCTGGGGATCCCTAGGACCTGTTCTGCGCCTGGGAGAATTGACTGCCCACGTGGACAGTTTGTCATTTGCTGGGCGCAGTAGGCGGTAGGCCACTGACGGTTAGCACATCTGGTATCATCAATCAGGAAGGCTGCACCTGTAAAACACACTCTATAAGACAAATTCTGTGTTGATAGCTAACCTCTCACCCAGTGAGGGGCAGCACCTCTGCCCCGATGCAGTGACCTCCCCAGCATCACCAACGTAAGTCCCGCACTAAGTTATATTTAATGTTGACTTTAAAAGGAAGTCATAGCCTGTCAGTTTTCATGACCAACTTTTGTTAAAGTTACTGGTCAGAATCCTGCTGGAATTAGGACAATTTCAAGAAGAATGGGTTTGCCACAAGCTTTCACGGAAGCTTCAAGAAAGCTTCCTTTAAAATGAGATACCATAGCATTCTTCAGGTTATGGGCAGACAAGTACTGAAGATGTCAGTCCCACTGCTGCCCCCTACAGCTGCACTCCCATGATGTCCAGAGCTCACGTGGGGGGATTGCTTTTATGTGCTCTATGCTATTCAAATCTCCTTTGTCCTGGGAGAGGCTTAGCACAGAAACACTTCAGTCAACAAAAATTATGATGTACCGGAAATATCAGAATTGGTCGTGTTAATTACAGAGAAACAACCTGAGGAGGACAGCTCTCCAGCATTCCTGTCGACACAGAATGGTTCGCCCCGCCCGAACAGAGCAGAGGTCCCAGCCAGGCCTGCTCCGCAGGAGGCCTACGATGTAGTCTTGCAACGGAAGGAAAATGAAGGATTTGGCTTTGTCATCCTCACCTCCAAAAACAAACCCCCTCCGGGAGGTAAGGACTGTTGTAGCCTCCTGTCCCTGCAGTTTCAGTTTTCTGACTCTCCCAAGGGGCTTCGTGAAACTTAATTAGGAATTATGTATACATTGCCTTAGAGACTTATCTTTTTAAGAATGATGAATATTTTCCTTACTTCCAAACCAGGTGGTCTGAACCTGAACTTCCAGGCCTCGGGTTTCTCTGTCATCTCAGGTTTCATAAAATCAGTCTTAACAGCTCTGCTCTGTTTGCTTCCAGAGGGGAGGGATGTGAGGTGCGCTCCCTCTGAGATTCAGCAAAAGGACAATACTGAGTTTTTTCAAATAAGGAGGCATAGATTATTTGTTTTGTTTTAATTAGAAGAAACTGAATGCAGAAATGAATCAAAAGCTAGAAGCAGCTGAGAAGAAGCAAAATAGATTAACAGAAAAATCTTGACCCAAATAAGTCTTAAGTAGTCCTATTGTGTTGTTTAATCATAATTGCCACATTCCAGATAAAAAGGAACCTTCTTGAATGACAAGAGGCATTCTTATCTTTTATAGATGCATCATTTAAAGGTAAAAATTTTGTCAGAACTTTAAGCATTAATCCAAATATCCTGAACCCAGTTTAACAGAATATTGTCATCTGGGAAGGACAAATGTATACATTAATTCCTTCAACAAAGGAGGAATTACCTCTAGTATGTTCAGGGCTGTTACGATCCAGCAAATCAAGTATTTGTTTTGCCTTTATGTTTCTAAGAAATAATCATCTTTAAATGTAATTATAAGATCCAAATGAATGTAAAATGAGAACCAGAAAATTGAGATTGATCTATCATACTTGTCTGGTGACTTTATTTTTCCAAGTCAAATGGTAAACATCTTTGACCACAGGAAAACATGTGCTTGCCTTTGCCAGTGGATTTGATTATATCCTGAGTAGTGAGATCCTTTTAGACTAACTAGATGGTCATGAAAATCTTAGAAAAAGAAGCAAACCCTTTTCAGGAGTGTTAGAAGCCACACCAATTTACAAAAATCTTGCTAAAATTAATGCAAGTGTGTAAAGGAAGAAGATCCTGTGACATGGATGAGTTATTGCTATAGTATCAGGTCACTGCTCACTGATACTAGTTTCCATTTTCCAAAAGCAGTTGCTATGGTAACCCTTGGAACTGGAACTGTCACTGAGGCTCTGAGGATGATTATGTGGCCTGTGTTGGAAAAATGAAAGAAAGCAGATTTTTGGTGGGTTTTGTGTTAAAGCGTTGGAAATCAGGATTTCCCAAACCAAATAACCATTTTAGTTAACCATATTCTTATTCTAATGCCATACATTAATCCCACGCATTCAGATTAACAAAAACAGTGCAAGATTATTACTCACTGTGAGAGATGCTAACTGCTTTCTATACCAAAGATATTCCTTTTCTAGGACTGCCGAAATTAGGGGAGAGCCTAGGGTCCACCATAAAACAAAGCAATGTAGAGAAATTCAGTAGAATAAGTTGCCTTATTTATATAGGCTTAACCTTTTTATAGTTTTTGTTAATATTTAAAATATATGTTGCATTTTAATATATACTAAGTATATTGTTTTTATTGGTGTATGTTTGTCTCTATTTAAATTTTTCAAATATTTTTATATTTACTCATCTTAATTGTTTCTTACTATTTTGATGGTTTTGTGTACCATAGATGCTGGTCTCTGTGTAAGATAGTGTCGTTAGCTGTTGGGTTCTGTAATCAGACAAACTCGGCTTCAAGCCCCGCTTATGTCTTTTAATAGCTGTCTGATCTCGGGCAAATTACTTACCCTTCAAGAGCTCCAATTTCCTCTGCAAGATGAGGATGATGCTAACACTTCCTGTCTCAGAGGAGTCTGAGGATTAAAGGAGATAGCACATGTGAGCCCTCAGGCCAGACCTTCACTAAAAGCTGCTGGTGACTGTTGGAGCTTCTGCTGCTCCGGCCATTGTGTTATGTATAAAATTGTTTGTTTGTCTCTTGTCTTTTTTTTTTCCTTTAAGAAACTTTAAAAAGTTTATCAATACTTGAGTAACGAGATGGGAAAGAAAGCCCAATTAAAATGTAAGATCGAGGCAGCAGCTCATGTGTAGCAGGAAATGAGTGTTTGCAGCTCATTAATTATCAACCTGAATGGTAAATTAGGCTTTGGGTACCCATGAATTTTGTATAAAGTCCTTGAGCTTTTCAGTCATTGGCGCAACCCCAGAACTGGTAATTTCACTGAAATGCTAGTTGATAATCTCACAGAATGCTGAGCGCTGCAAGCCTTCTTCTTGAGATTCCCATGCATCTCATGTAGATAGAAGGAGGGTGCTGGGGTGGGGGTGGAGGGGCTTGGGTGAGGAGCTTTCACTCACAGGGACTGAGCAGTAGCTGCGGACTGCATTACAGAGAAGGTGTGGACAGACCAGAGTTAGCACAGGTGAAAAGGCAGGAAAGATATTAGAATAGCTCATTCTTTTTTTTTTTTAATATTTTATTTATTTGACAGAAATCACAACTAGGCAGAGAGGCAGGCAGAGAGAGAGGAGGAAGCAGGCTCCCTGCGGAGCAGAGAGCCCGATGCGGGGCTTGATCCCGGGACCCTGAGATCATGACCTGAGCCGAAGGCAGAGGCTTTAACTAGAATAGCTCATTCTTTATGGACCTCGTCTTGGTGTAGATTGGTACTCTGTTTGGGATGGATTATTTCTTCCTTCTGATTAAATGTATTTTCTGGTGACATCTATCCCAAGCAGAGTTCCTGGCAGCATCTCTGACACCAGTTATGAAATTCTGAGATTCTTGGGACACCTGGGTGGCTCAGTTGGTTAGGTGTCTGCCTTCAGCTCAGGTCATGATCTCAGGGTTCTGGGATGGAGCCCCACTTCAAGCTCCTTGCTCAACAGGGTGTCTGCTTCTCCCTCTGCCTCCTTGCCCTGCTTGTGCTCTCTCTCTGACAAATAAATAAATAAAATCTTAAAAAGAAAAGAAATTCTGAGATTCTCTGCGGTCGACTTTTTCAAAGATCAGGGATCCGGGTCCAGCACCCTTACTGCCCTAGCCCCAGCTTGTGTAAGTGCTCAGTGAACAGAGTACCTAGAAAAGACCTCTGTGTGTTTAGGATGAAAAGGACTTGCTTTGCTGGTGCTTCAGAGGCTTTAGTGTTTCTCTTTCTTATCATATACTTTTCAGTTCTGGGTGCAAAGGATTCTTTGAGAGGAGACATTTCCAGTTACTGTCCTTTCTTTCCCTGAAAGAAATGTTTTAAGAGCACTACAGTGGCCTAAGCAGCTGGACTCCCTACATCTGGGAGACAGATTTAGGCCAAAGATGAAGACGGATAGACTGGTTTTATGGCCAGTGCCTGTGGACTTGGTATACCAGCAAATGCAAGGCAGGACTTCAGACTTCTCCTTAGCTTTGTGTGCTCTATAGGGTTACTCTGAAAACTTCCCAGTCTGTTCAGAAGTTATCCTTCTACGGGTCTCTCTGCTGTTTTTAACTGTTTCGATAATACAGCTGTCAACACTGAGAATATGGTAATCTGACTACTCTTACCTTCCTTCGCCCGGACAACTAACCCTTCGGGAAGTTCTGTCCCAAGATTTGCCGATTCTTTCTGAGCAAATGGCTCACGTGATGAGAAGGAAACCACTGAGACTTCAGAGATTCACTTGGTTTGATGCTTTCCCAAGTCTGAACAAACCCCTTTCAGCATGCCAAGGGGCTGAATGATTTCCTTCTCATCGAGAATGAACACCATGTACCAGTAGATCTTTTCTCAGGAGAAACGCTAAGGTATTGAGGTAGAAGGTCACCACAGGGCCACTGTCTGGTTCAGCATAAGTTAGTTAGTTTCTTTCTTTCTTTCTTTCTTCCTTTCTTTCCAAAATTTTTATTTATTTGAGAGAGAGATAGAACATGAGCAGCAGGGAGAGGGAGAAGGAGGCATCCATCCCAGGGGCTCCATCCCAGGACCCTGGGATCATGACCTGAGCCAAAGGCAGACACTTAACCGACTGAGCCTCCCAGGCACCCTGTAGCACACGCTTCTGACCTGCTGTCTTCTCTGATTCGCTCATACTGACTGGCACAGGACATGGCCCACTACCCCAGCTGCTTTTCTGATTACTTTGCTTTAAAGAAAATGGTATAAGTGCTTGATATAATTCAGAGCTAAAAGGCACTTGCTTCCAACGTTGATGTCCTCTATTTTAGGATAAAATCTCTCACTGTAGAATCCTGAAAGAACAGGGGAGTGCCCCTGTCTGTGGGGCTATAAATCACAGCCAAGAATAACTTTCAGTTCAAATGAAAACCTATTTCAATGTCCCTGACATACACCTGCCATGACTTAGAAATATAAGGAGCCGATTTTACTATAGAAATTAAACATACTCAGAGTGCCATTTTAAATATTAATTTTCCTTATTTGTAACAGTCAGTAGTCCACTAGAGACAAATGCCCAACAAGTTTACTGACCTGGGTAAGGAAATTCTTAAGGAACATGGAAGGAACATTTGTTTCTCAATGCAAATGCCCCCTTTTAAAGGGGTGAAAGATATTTCGACAAGATTTCCTGAGAGGGTCTGAGGACTCGTTTTAAGCCGGAACAGCCAAGTGTCTTCAGAGTCTGGGAAAGCCTTCAGCATCATGAGCCCATAGAACTGTGTTGTGTGTCTTTGCAAATGTCTTCGACTCTGCTTTGTGCAGTTAGGGCAAGAGTTTATCCATGAGCCAAATAATCTCAGCCTTAAACATCTCATGTTCTGATTCCCCTCAGCTTTTCTAATTTAAAAAAAAAATCTAAAGGCACACACAAAAGGAATGAATTTTGGATTCATTTTAACAGTCAGTCATTTCACTGTGCCTGGATTTCTGAGCAGTAACCTCCAAGTCCTAACCTTGAATTTGAACTGCATTTATTTACGAGGCCCCCTGTGGGAGTAAATGCCCCCTCAACAGAACCAAAGGTGGTCTCATTGTGGCAGTTTCTGAAATAGCCAAAACAGGATGCAGCTTGCGCAGCCAGCAATCAGTAAGGAGCATCCGCTTCGTGAGAGAGTAACGTATCAGGGAGGTCGGTAACCTTCAAACAGCAGTGTTAGGAGGGCAGTGGGAAAACTGGGGAGAGGTTCGCGGTGAGTGGAAGACAGCCCAGAGGTGTACATGCTGCGGCTGCCACCATGTAAGGAGCGTGCACGCTTGCGGGCCCAGAGCCGAGGACCGCACGGAGATAGTCACCACGGGGTAAGATGGCCACAGGCGACACTTTCTTGCCCTACATTTAAAGAACGTTTTTTGATGTTATGATGCGGAATTTTTAAATGATGATAAATCCAATGCTAACGTATCTTAAATAATGGAAAAGCCTGGGCGTTTGTTTCCCCTAGTTATTCCTCACAAAATTGGCCGAGTCATAGAGGGAAGCCCAGCGGATCGCTGTGGAAAGCTGAAAATCGGAGATCACATCTCTGCGGTGAACGGGCAGTCCATTGTTGAACTGTCCCACGATAACATTGTTCAGCTGATCAAAGATGCCGGTGTCACCGTCACACTTACAGTCGTTGCTGAGGAAGGTAAGGATCCAGTCATGTCGCCTTGCACAAGCTCGTGTGAGTGACACAGAACAGAGCCTGCGGAAGCCAGCAGCTCCTTCCAGCACCACCGGCAGGACTGCCGTGATAGAACCGTTTAGATACCCTGGAGTCTCCTCGTTTGCCTCTTCCACTGAATGAATTTAAGTGACAGTTTATTAAGAAGTTGTCAGTAGCTCAAGATAAGGAATCCAGCTCACAAGTGGTGGCCGTTTCTCTACAGGCTGGAGAAGCAAGCACCCAGAAGGGAGAGATTGGTCATACTTCTCAGATCTTATTTTCTTAAAATAATGTGTTCAGTTTCTCCTTGCTGGAGTGAGAGGAAATCCTCTAAAGATTCAAAGATAGTCACTGTTGCTGTCAAGCCTTTCGTGTCAGGGCCAGGCCGGGTGTGCCTGTCCTCACCGCCGGGGCTTTGTTCTGCGAGGCGCTGTCTAAATGGGGGCCGGGCAGTGCATAGGAGCGGCCGGTAAATGGGGCATAAAATGCACTTAGTGTCTTGCTTTAGAGCTGCCTTTTCATCATTAAGGATTTCTAATTAGGAATTTTGAACAACATCCGTTCGTGCTCCTTGTTCATGAATTACAAGGTAAGGATTACATGATGTGCCTCTCATTTTTCCCGAGTTTGCAAAACTAAGAGCAGGGAAGCCCCAAAGCGCAGAATTAGGGCGAGTCCGTCCATCTTTCCTGTTCAAACCCCATGTACTCTAATGGGTATTCATGTCCCACGGTACCCCGTGGTCTTCTAGTGTCGTCAGTTTTGGGGTCTTTTTGTTCTTGATTCTTCCATTCTTTGCTCTTCCCGCTGCCCTTCTCTCCCACATTCATTCATAGCCAAGGTAGTACGTGACTCTGCTGCATCCCAGCGCCTGGAGGGGCATTTCCACCTGCATGTGAGCTCTCCAGCCCTCGGACCTGGCGACATCCCCACCCTGGCCCATTTCCCTTTTCTAGTCTGGTCCATGCTCTGCCAAGACTCTGTCCCAGACTCTGCTGCTCCTTCCTCCTTAAAATCCCCCAGGCAGAAGCCCAAGTGCTTCCCCATTCTCTGCACAGAAAGTGTTTCATGAGTTTCTTCCCAGCTTCCTTCTACATTGAACTTCCAGTGTTCCTTCCAGATCCGCTCCAGAGTAAGGCCTCTTCGACCTCTGTGCCCATGGGTACCCCCTGCTCTGTCCTGTGAGCCCCCTGCACTCCGCCACCCCGCAGTTCACTGAGCATTGCTCCTGTGTGATGGTCTCCCTGCTGAAGTGCTCTGCTCTTGGAAGACAAAGAGAATCTTAACAGTTGACTGTGATACTTAGTAGGTGGTCAGTAAATATTTTTTGAATGAAGAAATGAGTTCAGTGGATGAACGAATGGATGAGGAGATGAATGAACAAAAGAACAAAGTAAAAGTCAGGCGACTTTCAGTTCTGTGCCAGTACCTAGCTCAGAGGTGTTAGATGCCCGATAGAAGAAGTGAGGCCTGTAACAAGCATAGTTCACGGACACCTGTCAGCTAGCTGGATGACCTGAAAAAGCCACTTAAGGTTTCTACCCTGCAGGTTTTTATCTGTACAGTGGAGCGGATAATGTCTATTTTAGGATCTCCATGAAGATTACAGTGGAAAACGTACCTAGTCTGCATAAGTGCCCTGAGGTGCTCATCTAATGGTAGCTGGGTCATTTCACCCCATCTTTGCATGACTGACCGTCACATCCAGGCCTCCTCTGCCCACATCTCACCGCCTAAGGACAGAGTAGCCATATTTAGTAAGCACTTAACACTGTGGCAGGTGTTACAAACACTTGACATCTGTTCAATTATTTCATGCTCACACTAATCCTAGGTAGGCACTATTATTTTCCCATTCTGTAGATGAGGACACTGAGCCTCCCAGCACTTTGAGAACTTGCCCACGGTCACAAGGCTCCTGACAGAAGCAGAGTGGGAGTCTGCAGACTGGCCCCAGGATCTGCACTCCTGACTGCTATGCCTTTCCCAACCATGGTATCCAGAATGACCCTGCCCGCCCCAGTCCTCTCACACCCCGCCCTGCTCGACTTTCCTTCCTTGCACTGATCCCTGCCTGAGATGAGTGAACCTGTGGTTTGTTTACTGCCCTCTCCCCTCCACCACAATGCAGAGTCACAAGATTCCTGAAGTTAGACATCTTGTCACATTCAGTGCTGAATCCCAGGGGCCTAGAACAGTGTCGGGCACATAGTAAGTGCTCAATAAAAAAGTTCTTGAAGGACTTTGGGGCAGGTTTCTTTGTCTCCCTTTCCTCACTATGATTACTTCGCTCTCCAGAGCTTGCTTTTTAGCCTTAAATTTGTTCTGTGACCCACAAAGAAAAGCAGGCATTGACATCACAGGAGATCACATTTTAGGTTTGTTTGGAGGATGAGGTCTGTAGTACACTCATGTCAGCATGCCTGGCACATAGCCGTGAAAGAAGCTCCTTCAAGTAGTGGGGCCAGCAGCCGTGGTGCTCAGTGTTTCTCTAGCCATATGTGAAAAGGACCAGTGACATTTCCAGTCCACCACAGCCAGCATTTTTGTGACATACATAAAAATGAAATGAAAAATAAAAATCAAGACATAAAATTATTCTGTCAAGTCATTAGAAAATGTTTTAAAAGCTTACTCTTGGTATCTGTAGGCATCTTACTGCTGACCAACCCAAGAACCACACACCCAGTAGCTCCAGGATAAAGGGCTCAGTGAGAGAATTAGTAAAAAAAAAAAATTGGGGGGAGGGGGCAAAATTACCCTTTATTGTTGATGGTGTTTGAGAGGTTATCCAAGATTGCTCAGGAATTTTTCTTTTTCTTTTTTTTTTTTTTAAGATTTTATTTATTTATTTGACAGACAGAGATCACAAGTAGGCAGAGAGGCAGGCGGGGGTGGGGGGGTGGGGAAGCAGGCTCCATGCTGAGCAGAGAGCCTGATGCAGGGCTCGATCCCAGGACCCTGAGATCATGACCTGAGCCAAAGGCAGAGGCTTAACCCACTGAGCCACCCAGGCGCCCCAACTCAGGCATTTTTCTTAAAGGAAAAATTAACTTTGACGCTGTGGTCCAAATACTTCTGGACATACTCAAGATTTTCTATATAGTGCCAGTCCGTCTTTAGGCAAAATAGAACAGTGGAAGGAAACCCCCCAGCAGTACATGCTTTAGAGTCTATTTCAGGGGCACCTGGGTGGCTCAGTCAGTTAAGCAACTGCCTAGGGTCCTGGGATCGAGCCCTGTATCAGGCTCCCAGCTCAGCAAGGGAGACTGTTTCTCTCTCTGTGTGTCTCCCTTTGCCCCTGCTCATGTGCTCATGTGCTCTCTCTCTCTCTCTCTCACTCACTGCATCTCTCAAATAAATAAATAAAATCTTAAAAAAAAATAGTCTATTTCATATGTAGACACAGCCTATTAAAGTGCAATCTCATTTGACACATAAAAATCACATTTCAGAGTTACACCTTATTTTATTGTATACTCAAGTGTTATTAAACTAGGGGAACAGTCAGAATCTCTTCTTCTCAGGAAAAAATGTCTCTTCTGTCCATAAAAATCCCATTCGTGGAGTTTGTAAGTCTTCCAAGTTTCTCATTATATTCAGTATAAAATCTTTCAGCTGCACTGAAGAGTCAAATGAATATTCATCGCCCTAGAGCTGTTTTCAGAAATCACACCTTCAGATCTATAGCTCAGAGCTGCGGCATTTCCCCTTGGGTACTCCTTCCCTACGGTCCAGGAGCCGCTCGCTGTTCATAGATAAAAGACAGCTGGAAAGAGAAAAAAGTGATCCTTCCATTCTGTTTTTTCCCTTTTACCAGATACTATTGAATAGTTGAGGTTTTTTGCCCAAAGAAATGGGCTAACCAAGTTCCCAAGCCACATGTCACATCTGCTATAAAACTCCCCACCGACTGGTAGCTCAAGGCTCTGGCCTTGCCCGCTGCCGTGCCACCGGCCACCGCTTCCGCACCAACCTGTGCTCCCGAACAGGACAGCAGTGGACCGCGCCTGGCTCTTCTTGCCGACTGTAAAGAAATCTGCACAATGTACTATTTTTCCACGTTGATTTCTCCTTCCGTGTCAGGTTCTGGCCATCCCAGGTCTAAGAGTGACACAGGTCACCCAGGCTCCCCAGGACCATGATAGAATGGCTCTGGTAGCATTGCCACCAAATTTTGGCTTTGTTTTCCGTTTATTTATCTGTTTGTCCCCATTTGACTCTATTTTCCGCTGTCATTTCCCTCCCTGCTCCCACTGGCAACCATTCCAGTGTGTTGTGTGTGCCTTGGTTTATTTTTAAAATACATAATTGTGTGTGAGTTAGCATTTATTTTTGAGTTACATAGGATTGTGTTATAGATTTCATGTTGGTTTTCTTCTCCCCATTCTCAGAACCGTATGTTTGTTTCTTTGGCATCCCGTTACTGTTCCAGGATCCGAGCCAGGGTTTCACAGGACATTTATTTGTTCATCTGCTTTTTTCCCCATGCATGTGACGTTGTCACTCATTGTGATTTTGATTTTTGTTTCCCCAGCGACTAATGACCTTGAGCCTTTTCATGTGCTTTTGGCCATCGGTAGATTTTCAGTGGAGAAATGTAGGTTCAGGTATTTCCCTTCCTTTTAATTGTCTTTTTTATTGTCGAACTGTAAGACTTCTTTATATATTCGATATTAAATCCTTAACAGACCTGTGCCTGCAAGCATTTTCTCCCATTCGGCAGGTCGTCTTTCCGCTCTCCAGATGCTGCCGTTTGATGGCCAGAAGTTTAATGCTGATGATGTCTGATTAATCTGTGTTTTGTTTGGTGTCATAGCACCAATTTTAAGATTTATCCACTTTGCTGGAGGAATATAATCAATTGCTTTTAACGACTTAACAATTTTTCATAGTATGTGTTTACCACACATTACCTGCCCACTCCGCCCCCCAGACAGCCACCTCATCACACACGCTCTGATAATCATGCCCACATATGTGTACCTTATAAACAGTATGAGAACTTCTTGGAGTGAAGTCGGTCTGTCAGAGCATAGGCGTGTGCTTAATTTGAGCAGGTGCTTCCAACTGTCCCCCATCATTGCCATACCTACACTCTGAGCAGCAGAACACGGACGTTTCTAGAGCTGTACGTGTCCACCAGGATGGGGCGCAAGCCTGCTTTCGAACCGGCCCGAGTATGGGAAGTGTCCTCATTGGCGTTTAACTTGCATTTCTCTTATTACCCATGAAGTTGAGCATCTCATCAGATGCTTGTTTTTTGGGTTTTTTTCTTCTATTGGATTGCATCTTCACACCCTTGACTCCCTTTTCTTGCGGGATTTCGGTCTTTTTCTTGTTGATATTTAGAGATTCCTTAGGAATTTTGCAGGAGTTTAGTTTGAGAAAGTACAGTTTAGTCTGAGAAAGTACAAAGATCTTTTCCTTTCATCTGTATGTTAACTTTGACCATGGTACCCTTCACTGAACAGAGCTTCTGAATTTAGACGTGATCCCATTAGCCAATTTTTACCTTATGACTTATGCTTTTGAAGTTTCATTTCAGAGAAGTTACCCTTGCCCACCCCATGTCGCAGAGATTTTCTCTTACATCATCATCTTTTTGATTTATAGTTTTGCATTTAGTTCTTTAATGGATCTGGAGCCTTCCTTTTTATATGTAGTTTTGGGAGGAATCCAACTATATTTTTTTATTCTCATATGGAGTGGGTTTTTCCAGCACAGGCTGTTAGATCACTTTTTTTCCTCATTGGTCCATGTCGCCACCACTCCTGTACCTCCCCTTTCAACAGGAGTCTCCTAGCTCTTCCCTTCTATTGACTCATCTGGTCTTGGGTTAATTTACATATACATTTTTCATGGTAATATACATAATATATTTTTAAAGTGTGTGTGTGCATCTATACATATCCATACATGCTTTTAAAAAAAAATTCTTTAACTTTGTGGTGTATGCTAGTATCTGTCTGTTGAGGCAAGTTTTTACCCAGTCACCCCCTATACACACTCCAGATTTGATTAGAAATTCATAAAACTTTTCTGTATAAAATTTTAGAGGACATTATAATGCTCCTGCAAAAAAATCCAACTGCAATTTTTATTTAGATATTTTGAATATATATTAACTTTGGAAGAATGTATACTTTTAAATACTAAGTCGTACCACCTAAGAGCATGGGATGTCTCTCTACTTACTCAGATTATCTTTTGTGTCCTTCAATAGAGTTTTAGAAAGTACCCTCATAAGATTCTCATTGTTCTTGCAAAGGATGATTCATGATACATTATAATGTTTGTCACTATAGTTTAACTATGAAATTTTGTGTTTTTCCTCTGATACTATACTTTCTCTTAAATAAATGCACACAGAAACTCTAGCAAAAGTTTAATTCTCATTGAGAGAGAGAGATCTACTTAACCCATTGCTTTACTATCTGAAGAAATCTCAGATAAAACAGAGAGCATAGGTTTGTTTGGCATCATGGGATATTTAACTTTGAGAATTAGAACAGCTCTTAACACAGAAATAAATTGGAGAAGCCATGTAGCATGGGTCGAAGGACTAAAACTGAAAAAAAGACCAATGATAGGAAGTTTTATTTAACCTTTCAAGGACAAGGAAAGAACATGGGACTGAAACCAGTTCGTGGTCCCGGATGCCGCAGTGACACGCCCATCCCAGGGAAAGGTAGAGGAGAAGTTGAAATTGATCAGCTGCTTTTTCCTGTCCTGAAGTTAAAACACCCATTGCGCTAGCCAAGCTAGGAAGCCAAAAAATTATCTAAATTGGACTCCTACAAAGGTGCAAGTATCTCCTAGTCGTCATCTTGTTGATAGAAGTAATTTCTCCCATCAGTTTCCATTCCCTTAATAGTAGCCATGAATTTACGACAGACCAGAATTCAGCTATGTAATGGGCACTTAAGGTTAGAGGCAGGTAACTTGAAATTGACGTACCCAGTGAGCAAAAGTGGAAGGACTTCTGGGAATTTCTGGTGGGTACAGGAATATAAACGTAAATGAGGTGTGATTCCTGCAATCAAGGAGTTCACGGTCGAGCAGGAGAAACAGGTGTTCACCTAGCTCTGACACAAGGTGGAAAATGCTATGAAGACAGTGTGCCTAAGTGGCCAGGTGAAATTTCACAGAGGAGGTGACATTTTGAACAGGAGATGAAGTGGGAAGACACAAGTGCCCAGGTGATGAGTCTGGATGGTATCTTACGAGCAATTAAAAGTTACCATGGGTTTTTTCAGCAAGGCAGAGGAAGGATGGGTTTTCAGTTTGTATGCTAGGACTGGAATCCAGGAAGCAGAGTGGGGTTGGTAAGGAGACCAGCAAGGAGGGCCAGCCTAAGTAGCTTGTTAAGCTAAATAAGAAGATAAAATTCATGATAGTAATTTAAAAGAGCAACAAATTTCCAGGGCCCCCCCCCAAAAAAGTTCATACTCCACTCTTCCTTCCTAGGCACTTGATTTTAAAGCATTGAACAAACTTTTGTTAAGGTCAGTATTTCAGAATGTACACTTTAAGAGAAATATAGCCCCAGATAAGACTTTACCATTTTTTTTTAAAGATTTTATTTAATTTGACAGAGATCATAGGTAGGCAGAGAGAGAGGAAGGGAAGCAGGCTCGCTGCTGAGCAGAGAGCCCGATGCGGGACTCGATCCCAGGATGCTGGGATCATGACCTGAGCTGAAGGCAGAGGCTTTAACCCACTGAGCCACCCAGGCGCCCCAAGACTTTATCATTTTGATGATGATAATGATAGTAGAAACATTTCTATAATGAATATAATATGCCAGGTGCTGTTTAAAGCTTGTTTAATACGATAACCCCACAAGGTGGCTATAATTCCCTTTTTCTGGATGAGATGATTAGAAGCACAGAGAATGTAAGTAATTTCCTCAAGAACACACAGAATGTATTGCATGGAGCACTGGGTGTGATGCATAAACAATGAATTTTGGAACACTGAAAAAAAAATTTAAAAACAAACCACACAACTAGTAAATGATGAGTCAGGCTTAACCCCTGTTAGTCTTGACAGAGTTCATGGTCTTATTCACTAAGCTGTGCTCCCTCTCTCTGATATTTTAAATATCCTATCTTTAATATATAGACAGGATAAAACAATCAAAAGTTCCAGCTTTACAAATACGAGTGCGACAGCCTTAAGAATCTCTCTTGACTGGTACCTCCCATGACTTGCCATCTCGATGCAGGCAGTTTCTACCATGCTTAGTTATGAAACCTGCCCTCAAGAAGGTCTGGGGCTGCTGGCGATGATACAAAAAGAAATAGTAACTTTTTCCCCCTGCATTTGTGCTCTCAGAAAACAGAAGCAGCAAAGTCTTTGCAAACATTTGTCAACTCTTGGGATGGTTCTAGAAGTTTGCCTTAGGTATTCGTGTGAGGCGAAATAATGGCTCCAATATTAAAGATGCAGGTTCACAGATCTGTGTGTGGTTTGCAGACTGGCTTCTGCGTCCCAGCCCTCCTTAGACCCGTCTGTGTCATCTAGAGTCGTTTACCTGTTGTGGGGCGTGTGCTCTGGAAGCCCATGGAGTAGGATACAGGATAGTTCCTGGCGCTCTGCCGTCTAGATAATGCTGTCGAGTGTGTACACTTCTGATTTTCGTGTGGTATGGATGGTCAAAAGAATAGGATTCCTATTCTCTTCAAACATGAGCATTCATCAAAGCCACAGGGGAAAAAATGTTAACGTCCCGATTCCAGACAGCTGACTGCCATGCTGTTCGCGCCAAAGTCACTAGAATCAGGAAGGCTGGAACCACATACTAGCACAGTCTCACTTTCGTACACCACTCGGCCTTTACAGTTTTATATACAAAGTCATATTTTTATTGTCTTCTCACGTGAACAGAGCATCATGGTCCACCATCAGGAACAAACTCAGCCAGGCAAAGCCCAGCCCTACAGCACAGACCCACGGGACAGTCACAGGCCAACCACGTGGCTGGGGACAGGTGAGGCTGGTCTTTTTTCTCTCATCTCCCCACTCCTCAGCACCCAGCCCCACTCGCACCCCCACACAGGTACACCTTCAGTTACCTTCCTACACCCTCCCCTTCCTCGGTACCTCCTCCCTCCTGCCAGCTGCATCCCAGGGCACAACAATTATCCAGTCATGCCTGACGATGGGGATTAGAAAGAAAAGTGACAGCAGCGTCTGGCTCTGCTACTCTTGGTCCTCGTAACTTTGGTAGGAAAGCCGCAGAACCACATGCGTTGCTCTCTTCTCGGACCACCTGAGCAGACCAGAGCAATATTTGTACCTATTTCTTTCCTCCCTTGTTGAAAATACTAGCATGTAACAAAAACTAGATTTCCAGAAATTCGGCATCTTCACGGGCACTGGCGCTGCCAGAGAGCTGTTTCTCAACGACGAGGTCAGCTCATCTCACTCTGGGTCAGTTAGTTGAGTGCAGTTTTCCTTGCTGTAAACTACACCGAGACGCCCTTAAAGCAAAAACCAAACCAAGATGTGGTCCATATACACTATGGAGTATTATGCCTCCATCAGAAAGGACGAATACCCAACTTTTATAGCAACATGGACGGGACTGGAAGAGATTATGCTGAGTGAAATAAGTCAAGCAGAGAGAGTCAATTATCATATGGTTTCACTTATTTGTGGAGCATAACAAATAACATGGAGGACAAGGGGAGATGGAGAGGAGAAGGGAGTTGAGGGAAATGGGAAGGGGAGGTGAACCATGAGAGACTATGGACTCTGAAAAACAACCTGAGGGTTTTGAAGGGGCAGGGGGTGGGAGGTTGGGGGAGCCTGGTGGTGGGTATTAGGGAGGGCACGGATTGCATGGAGCACTGGGTGTGGTGAAAAAACAATGAATACTGTTACGCTGAAAAGAAATAAAAAATTAAAAAAAAAAAAAACCAAAACAATGGGAGGTGCTGACAGACTCGATGCTGGAGTTAACGACCAGATTGCCCAGCACCTCTGGTTCTAGAAACAGTCTGCCTTCATGGCAGTTCGTCAGGAGAATGGCCAGCTTCGGACTAAAGAAATGAGTCTGCCTTTACTTTCAGACTGTTTTCATTTTCTCCGTTCAGAAAGTGACTGGATTTCTCTCTTGTAGAAGTGCTCTAGAAGGTGAAATTGGGAAGGATGTCTCCACTTCTTACAGACATTCATGGTCTGACCACAAGCACCTTGCACAGCCTGACACGGCGATGATTTCGGTTGTCGGCACCCGGCCCAATCAGGTAAACGGATACCGCACCCCCCAGCCCAGATGTGGACTGTTATTTTCAGTTGCTACATCACTGACACTGGTGACTTTTTACTACAAATCATTTCGGACACATTGTTCCCAAGGTTAATAATTTTTAAAGACTTGCTGGGTATTTGGCATTCCATTAGCTTCTATGAGAAGATGTAAAGAGTGAACAAGTTTACCCTGTAATTGGAGAAATGTGCACCCTGGGTCGGGTACTTAGAAACAGCGGTGTTGGAGTTCGTAGAAATAGGATTTTGAATCCCCTCCCCAGGGAAAATTAGTCAAGCTCTCCTTAAAGGAAGCATTTCCCCAAATTCTATTCTTTGATCATTCTTTTGTATGTTGACCCACTAGTGGAAAAAACATGTGATCTTCAGCTTAATTTAGGCTGCATTTGTTAAGTAGCTATTCAACCAAAGCTTACATTCCTTTCTTATGATATAGAAATGCATATTGAGTGTTTAAGTCATAATCTCCCATCTCTAAAAGTAGTCTCTTCAAACTCTTCAAACTCTCAATAGAACAGCCCACGAAAACTTATTTTTCTTCTTTCTTTCCCAGAGCCTTGGTTGTTACCCAGTGGAGCTGGAGAGAGGCCCCCGGGGCTTCGGGTTCAGCCTCCGCGGGGGGAAGGAGTACAACATGGGATTGTTCATCCTACGTCTTGCTGAGGAGGGCCCCGCCATCAAAGACGGCAGGATTCACGTGAGTTGGCTTCGTCCCTCAACCTTTGGTTCTGCCTCCAGACTGAAAATGACTGAAAATAGTTGATCAAAGTGAATGCAGAAACCTCCCAAAGCTAAGCAGCCAAGTTTTCTGTCCCTAAACCTGAAAGCAGCTGCTCCTTGTTTCACTTCCGGACACCTGGTGATTTCATGTCCTCGCTCTGGTATCCTGGGCGCTACCACGTGGTGCTGTTTTTACCATCTTGACTTTAGGCCATAGGAAACTTACTTTTGGCCTACATAGTCAATGTTTGAGGGCAAATGAATTAGTAAATAAAATATACTTTCATCTTATTAAAAGTCTTAGAAAAGCCAGGATAAAACAGAATCTTTAACTTCTTCCCAGAAATAATAGGCCCAAGATTTTTTTTTCCTCTCAGCTACCCACAGAGGTAGCCAGAGATCAAAAAGCATGACCCTCCCAACCTTTACTAGTATTTGAAAGACTGGAATTCACCTGGGTAATGGTTTATCCTGTGTGTTCTCAACTCTGAAACACTGTAGCTTTGTACAGGGCCCTGCAGATCAGACTGTCTGTATCTGCACCAAAGGTATTTCCCCCCCTTCTCTGAATGTTACTTCAAGAGGAGTGTTACATAGGGGACATGTGCTGGCCTCAATTTAAAAAAAATAATTCACTGGTATTGTTAAGTTATACGGTAGAAATTTTAAATTCTAGACAGCCTTCCCTGTACTGCTCAAGAGAACTTTGGATTTCCTCCCCCTCCCACCAGCAGGCAGCAGGGAAGATAATTTTTGTTTAAAAATCAGATGGTATATTCTAATAATATTTGGAAAAGGCTTCCAGGTGATTGCAGTCTTGAATTTTCCACATCACTGCCCCACTCCCATTACTCATTTGGTAAACATGTGTTGAGTGTTTGCTTTACCCAAAGCTTTTATGAATGAGTGCTGAATGAGCTGCGAGAAGGGGTGTCCCTAAAACACATAAGACACCACCCTTTTTCAAAATGACCAGACTTATGCACAAGTTCAAAGGAGGTAAGGATGAGTGGAGATTTTGCAGAATGGGTGGCACTGGAAAGTGGGTAAGATTTCAGTAGAGAGATCGGTCCTTTTCCTTCCCCTCCCCTTTTTAAAAAAAAATCTATTTAGGTGTACTTTAAGTCTGTTGGATTTGGGTTTTTTTGTTTTGTTTTGTTTTGTTTTTTTAATCTCCCATTGTACGGCTGCCTGGGTGGCTCAGTTGGTTAAGCATCTGACTCTTGATCTCAGCTTAGGGCTTGATCTCAGGGTCATGAGTTCAAGCCCTGCATAAAACAAAACAAAACAAAACAAAACAAAAACCTCCCATTGTATTGAGTGTCATAAAAAAACAAGCCAAAAACTAGGATATGATTTTAAAACGTTGATTCCAAATATAACCCTCAGGTGATGCACTAATCTCACTAAACAAATAAAAGGCAAACAGGCCTTGAAGCATACAGTTTGTTTCTAAAACATGTCATTCTTTACAAATGAATGGGAGCTTTGGACTTCCATGATTAAACCAACTAATTTCAAAAGCTCTGATATGTGAAAACAAAAGGAGGTAATAAACTACTATGATTATGCCCAGGTTTATTCTAAACTCTAAGAAATTAGCTTTTCAGAGAATTCTTTTTCTGGCTACCAACCTTTAAAAATCCTGACTTGCTAAGGATCATGGGAGTTTTGTTATTAATGACAACTGAGTCTGGGGGCCACCACCAAATGAGTTTATCTCCAGCAAACTCACGCAGTGGAACTGCCTGAACTCCCTTCCTGCCGTGCCCCACCTCCCCCTTCCCTCCCACCTCCCCTCAATCTCCTATCCCCCAACTCCCTGGCTTTGTCTTTGTTTCTGTATTCTGTCTTTGATATCTGTACCTATCATGTCAATGTCTTCAGTCCCAATACAGTGCCTTGAATGGTTATAGTAGATGCTCTGTAGATATTTGTTGAAAGAGTAGAATGGATGAAAAATACTTAAAATGAGAGAATTGGTTTTTTTCAAGATTAGCTGCCAGAACTTATTACTGCATTGACAGGTCTTGGAATAGATAAAGCAAGTGGCAGACAGTGTAATAGTGTAGTTCAGTAGGATAAGGAAAGGTTAACCTGTAATACAGATGGAAAGGTGTTGAGAGTCAAGGGCATCTCTACATTTAGTGAGTCCTAAGCCATCCATAAATCTGGTTAAGATCTGGAGAGGAGTGAAAAAGGTGTTCTGGGAAAAGAGAATGAGATCAGCCGAGTGGGAAAAGCTTGTATTAGGGGATAGCATCAGATTTAGTTAGATCTTCACTGTAGGACAGAAACAGAGGTAGAAAATGTGGAGTCTGGCATCTTCCAGGCAACACGTGTTTTCACTTAGTTTTAGTCTCACAAAAACCCTCTAAAGGGAGGTGGCATTATCCCTCCTTACCGATGTAAAACTGAGGCTCCGGAAGACTAGGTCCCTCTCTCGGGTCACTGGGCCTGTGACGGCCACAGTGGGACCCAGGGCTTTGGTTCCGTCAGCCTAGTCTGTCTGTGTGCTTCCCACATCAGGCCCTGGCTGGCATGTGTTTGGATCCGACTGTTTAGGGGAAGCGTATAGGTTCTCAAGGCCTTCTGAGATCATGTAAGCAGTGTGCTAGAAATATTATTTTGTCATTTTAATACAAGATGTACATTTTTGGTGGCTGTTGTTAATATAGTAACTTTTTTAAGGAACATAATTTTTCTCTAGTCTCTCTTCCCATTTTTCTTCCTTTGGTTTTTCTATTCTCCTTTTTTTTCCTTTGATTTCTCTCCTCTTTCCTCTGTCCCCCATAGTTTTATTTTTCAATAATACAAACCTGAACTTGAATCATTCATTATTGGTTCTATTTATCAAAAGATGTATTCCTCGTTTTATTTTTGACACATTCAAAAATTTTTAAAGTAACAGAATTTTCAAAGAATGTTCACATTTCTGTCTCAGAGGTGCCTTTTTTTTTTTTTTTTTTAAATCTCCAGCTCTGTACAGTCCAGTAGAGAAGTTTACCCCTCACTGAGGGCCTGTCTACCAGAAATCTTAAAGCCATGGGGATCTAGTGTCCTTTTAAAGTTAAACAAAAATGACACCTGGTGGCAGATCTGTTCAATTACAAGCTTTATTGCAATTCATTTGTTGTACTAAGAGAAAGAACTAGGCAGTTTAGGACAGTGAATTTAATGTGACTCAGTATGTTTCACAAGACATACCCAAAGCATGTTCTCAGTACTGTCTGCCTTAATTTTCATTTCTCTAATTATCGGCAGGATTTTATACCCAGTACTAACATATCACGTGTATTTCCTCATGCAAATAATTTTTCTTCAGTCACTCATTAGGGAAATCTGAGTATTGACTTTTGTCTCCCATATATTCTAGATACAAGCTTGTTTATTATATGTATATGAGTTTTTCCATCCTGTTTATCATTTTGTTTAAAGATTTTTTTTCTACTATGTTAAATCCATCTATCTTATTTGATATTCTCCATTTCTTCTCCCATAAACATGCAGCAAAACAATCTCTCTTCTTTCTCATAGTTGACTTGACATTTTTCGCAGTGTAGAGAGTAGAGTACAGCCTCAGGTGAATCTTCCTCCTAATGCACTTGAAGTCTTTTTTGGCAAGATGGGGAAATAGAGAACTTGAAAAGTAACATTTTTGGTGTGTAATTAGGTTTTAATCTCATTAAACCTCCCCTGTGCCCCAAGAGGTGGGTGCTCATATTGTCCCCATTTAACAGGGAGGAAACCGAGCCCAAAAGGAGGGAGACCCAGGAGTGAACCACAGACGCCAAAGCCCAGCTTCCTGGCCACTGTGCTTCGCACGGTCTGTGGATACAGACTTCCCCCAGCCTCTGTTATATAATTATTGGGTCATCTTCTGTTGTGTTATTTCTGGATCATTTTAGTAAGCTCTTATAAATATTTGAGCTTCTTGGAATTTCAGTAGTTTTCCACTGTTCAGTTTTTCTCTTTTGAAGCCAGTACCCTTTGCATGCTTGTCACCTTGAGACATATTTTTAAATCACTACCATTGTTATCATTAATCAGGTCCTTTGCCAAAAGTTATATTTGACTCATCTATATTATCCCTTTTTTTAAAAAATAACTAAACAGCATTTCTAGTATACAGCAGTGATACTAACATCTTTTTCTGATCCCCAGTTTTCTGTTTCATAGGGAAATCATTTTATATTAAAGTCATGAGTAAGCCAGTAAGCCAGTTACTGGTTTTAAATAAGTATTCATATCAATATATTCTCCAGGCTATAGTTTGTCAGAGTTTCCATCTCTGAATATCCCAGTTACGAATGCCTCGTACATGTACAGGGCACGTGGGCAACATGAAGGAGCGGGCAGTTCTCCCCGCAGGCCCGGAAAGGCTTCAAAGATGAGGAGCCCAGATTTTAGAAAATAAATGCAAGATTCAGGTCAAGTTGGAAAGTACCCTTCACAGGTGGATCATTCAGTGACAGGCCTGTGACAGGCGCTATGATCCACAGGATCCTGTGGAACATAGCGAACTTACCTCTGGTGGCACTTACTTATCTTTTGGTGGAAAACTTAGAATCTGATTCGTGATTTCAAGGGGCCCAGACCCCATTTACTAGTCATATAAAACTTTCTCCTGCAGGATTTCTAGAGTAAAGAAAGCTGACCACCGTCTCTTCCGATGGCTATCCTCTGTCCACACATCATTGGCCTTAGCACGATAGCACTGTATACAAGTTACGCGTCTGACAATTAGCAAGCTTGGGCGGCTCCAGAGCAGACAGAGCAGCAGAGAGGAAGGATGCATAGTTTCATGTTCCTGTGAATGTTCCCTCTCTAGGTGGGTGACCAGATTGTTGAAATCAATGGAGAGCCTACGCAAGGCATCACACATACTCGAGCAATTGAGCTCATTCAGGCCGGTGGAAATAAAGTTCTTCTGCTTTTGAGGCCAGGAACTGGCTTGATACCTGACCATGGTAAGTCACGTAGCTCACCTGGAGCCGGAAGGTGGCCGGGGTGTTAGAGAGGGGGCAGCAGCAGGAAAGGAAGCTCTGGTGGAAGGGGATAGAGGGCTTACTGACTAGTTCAGAGGTAAACAGCAGAGACTAGATACACAGCAGAGTTACTATAATACTGCAGAATCAGTGCCTTCGGGCCTGATTGTTTTGTTGGGATGGAATTTGTGAAGCAGTGTCCACAGGAAACATACAGTTGCTTTTGTAGAGAAATGTGCCTGTGAAAAAACGAGGATATGGGAAGCAAGTGATACATTTGAAATCTCTTCAAATGCTAAGAACTTTAGGCTTTTCTGGTCACTTGTCGAAAACACGTTACTATGGCCCACCTGGGGTCAGGGAGTCGGATGTGGGACCACGTCTGGACTCCGGTGCTGATCCTCAGCTTCCCGGGTTTCATTGCATGGTTCTGAAGTATCACAGGATTTGCAGCTCATTGTTGAATCAAGTGCACTAGCCTAGAAGTAGAGTACCACACCACTGGGACGTGTCCCTTCCAGTCTCCTCCCCCCAACCCCCAGAGCACTGAGGGACAAGTCTAGACATGACCTCCCACAGTCCCCTCCAGCCTATAATTCTTTGACTGTGTGATCTTCCACCACCTGCTTGTAAACTATACGTTCCCAGTGACATCTTTGCTAACTGCGCTGTGATTTTTTTTTTTTTTTTTTTTTAACATAGTCCTAGGCTTTTTCTCTTCCTTCTTCAGGTTTGGCTCCTTCCGGTCTGTGCTCCTACGTGAAACCTGAGCAACATTAAGGCTTTCAGGGCTTTTCTTGGTCTTTCCTTAAAAAGACTTGGTAAATTTGCATGTCTTGTAAATCACTTCCTTCTTTTTTTTCTGTTTAATTAAAAATGCTATTAAATACATCTCTTTCTATCTTCTGCACTTTTCAGTTCCCTTTTGACATTAAATTTGACAGCTTAATGCAAGAAAATTGACAAATGCCCATGAAACCTCGTTCTGGCTACCACAGTTGGGTCTCCTTTACTAGTGATTTTGGCGTAGCTGTAAGCTGTATCCTTTGATAACAGTCAAATTAGTAAGCTTCCTGGACCAAGTAATTTGGTTTGATTTTATTATTTCTAAGTTTTTTATTGGGCGTTACTACTTGCCATATACGATGTATAAATTCTTCATATCACGAATTATACATAAATTATTGGAAGAATGTTACTCTGTGTGTATTTAAACAGCCTACGAGTACATCCACCTTGTGTACAAGCGCAGCTGTCTGTGTATATGGCCCACCTTTATCAGGCGCGCTCAGCGTATATACTCAGACTATTTGAGCAATTAGTCCAATTCAAAGGGCTGTCAGAGTTAAAATTTAGAGTTCCTCTTTATAATTCTAAAATGTAATAATGCTCCACTCAAATCCCTCTTTGCAGGTGATTGGGATGTTAATACTCCTTCGTCTTCAAATGTGATTTATGACGAGCAGCCACCATTTCCCCCATCTTCCCATTCTGCTTCCGTATTTGAGGAGTTTCCCGCGCCAGTAATTGAAGAATCTTTGATGAGAGGTCAAATATATGAAAAGACAGAGGAATTAAAGGATGGTGTGCCTGAAAAGAAAAGCACTTTAAATGAAAATCTGTCTGATAGAAAGCAGCACTCTTTTCTCCAGAAAAATGTGAATAAAAAGGATCCACCCAGCAGTCATGGGCAGAGTGACAAGAAAAACCTCTTCAGAGTAGAAAACAGTGTTACACAAAGAGGCAGATCTGCTAGTCCCAGAAAGCCAGCCGGCCGACACACAGAAGAACATTCGGACAGGCTTCCCAGTCCTCTACCAGCTGACCCCAAAAGAAGACCCAGAGATCGATCACTCAGCCCCAGGAAAGGGGACAGGAAAGGGGGGCAGATGGATACCAGGGCAGGTTCTGGACAGGATCACTGTGAAAGAAGCAGAGGACGGTCTTCCAGCCCAAAGAAGCAGCAAAAGCCTGAAGGAAACAAAGGCCGAGTGAACACCGAAGCCAGATTATCAGAGTCTGAGAGTCAGAGAGGAGGGGGCCGTGCGAGGGACGGGGCCGAGCAGATCTCTGAGGGCAGAGAAGAATCAGGTGTTGTCCGGAAAGACACGAAGCAGAGCCAGTCTGGAAAAAACAGAACACGGTCTCCAGAGAAAAAAAGCAAGAGAATGGAGGAAAAGTCTCTCCCATCCAAAAAGACTAGTACTGCTGCTGGTAGAGTATTATCTGACTGGGAGAAAGGAAAGAAGGCGACCTTAGGAGAGACAAGTTCCAGCAAAGAGAAGCCAGGAGAAAATGCCAGAATATCAGACAAGAAGCTGAAGCAGGATCCTGAAGAAAAGATGGTTTTAAACAAAACCCCAGCTCCCCGAGGAAAAGAACAAGAGGCAGCGGACAGAACCAGAGAGAGCGGAGGGTTCCAACCTGAGAGCGCTTCTCCCGTTAAGAAAACACCCATAACTCCGGGGCCCTGGAAGGTTCCAAGTGCACACAAAGCCGCAGGCACTACTGGTGTGGCCGAGAAACGGCTGTGACCTTTGGTATAAAACAAAGAAAAACAAGTTGTAATCTTTTCTTACTGAAAAATGGCATTTTTCCAAAACAAAACCCCAAAAAGTCATTTTTGCAGAAATCCTGAAGCACATGCATTTTAATTTGAGCATCCTGTTAGCCAGGCTGCATGAAGGGCCTCAGGACCGCTGGGAGCCAACTGTCCCGGGGCAGCTGCCCTTCCGTGTGCAGCTGACGTGCCTGCTCCTGGGGGGCCCAACCCGCCTCCGTGGGTGTCCCCACCCACACGTGCGGATATGCACAGTGCGGTCACAACTCACTTGATACCTGTGCCAAGTTATCTACTGCTTCATGTCTCTTTTATCCGTCTCACTCAGCTATTTCCACAGGAATGAAAAAACTAGGTTTGGCTTGGAAGTTGATATTCTCAATAGCATGCTGCATGTTTACAGAGAGACACATTTGAGTCCTTGCAGAAGAAGGAACTGTTAACTCATCATTAAACATGGCAGTTGCCTTTCCTACCAGCTACTGGTGATGGCCCAGGCCCAGCTTAAAAATGAAACTCCAAAACATCACTACTGAAAAGAAAAACAAAATGGAATCAGAAAGTGACACTCTCTTCGGGTTTTTAATTCGGCTGGATCAGGTATTTCAAGTAACTTAAAGATATTACTTACAATCAGATGTTTAAAATGAGCTAGTGCTTTAGGCAATGAAGAGTTCCCCTCCTGCTGTATTATCCAACCCTGATGTGGTCGTAGCATCTCAGGTCACCCTTTTCCTTCAGTTTATCTCGTTACGAAACCAGAAAGAAGCATGTGGAAATACTGCTTACTGCTGTTCAGAGAAAAACTGCCAGGTTTCTATTTCTGGATATATGAGTTGGACCTCCTACTACTCATTCGTTAGTCGTTACTACATAGTGCGCACGTGAAGAGTCAAAACATGGTACAGATTGTGAGGGCCTCGAGCACCAAGCAGTTTCACAGACACAGGACCGGGCCTCCGGCAGCAGCTGTCCAAGCTCAGGTG
Source organism: Martes martes (assembly GCF_963455335.1). Lineage (NCBI taxonomy): Eukaryota > Metazoa > Chordata > Mammalia > Carnivora > Mustelidae > Martes > Martes martes. The sequence continues at coordinate 95,615,286 of NC_137891.1, read as the reverse complement.
TTTCAAAGCAGAACCTGCGTTCAGACCTGCTCAGCAAGAGGACAGACGTGGCAGTAGACAGCCCTTGCTAGATCTGATTTTGTTTTAATTTCTAGCTACAGTAACTTATTTAAAAAACAAGAAAGGGAGACTAGACATCTGCTTAGCTTGTACATTTTCAGAATTCTTTTTAAAAGTCTAAGTAAAGATGTTTGTTGGGAGGTAGAGACCGTTTTTAGCTCCATAAAAGAGATCGAGGATTTTCAGGCCCCAGAAGCACCATTCGGTAGCAGCAATGAATAAAGGACCGATCTCAGAACACAACCATTTTATGGAGTATTCGGACACACCTGTTCCGTCACCCGGGTTCATCTTGTTCTTGTGAAACATGGTACGTCCAGGCCCTGTCCTCTCAGAGTCCGACTGTGAAAGTCTTTAATGTACCAACTGAAGCCACCCTTGTAGCTGAGACATGCCTTCCCAGAGTGAGATTTCTGAAATCCCCTTTCATCCAGAACTATATTTACCACCTCTTGTAACTACTTGAATAGAGAAAAATTAGGAGACTTCATCCATGCTAAGAATTTAGCACCACAGAAATGATTTATTTTCCCTATAGTCCACAATTAGTGATAAAAATCCTATTTTTATTGTTAACTGTGACATAACTTTGATGTCATACGTTGTCTGATGTGGCTCTTTTCTTTCTAAGTAACCCGTCACTGTACTGATTATATACCGACTTAGCAATGTGGCCTTGGAATGCTAAGCAAAATATGGATGGATGTACTGGTTGTAAATGTTTATATATTGTACAGTACCTTTATATATACACCTGAGGTTCTGATTAGAGAAAGAGATCTGTAAATTGCTCGTTATTTTTTATATAGATATTAAAAAACAAAAACAAAAACAAAAATCTGTTTATGGCCTGCATTTCTTTGTCTGTCAGGCTTATTTAATGTTGCTTTCCCTTTACGGGGCTAATTCCTATCACAGTCTGAGTCCTCAAATAGATTTTGTTCCTCCAAGTGAGGAATGTTCAAAATCCTACAATCAGGAAGACTCAGAATGATGACTTTTCCTTTTATCTGTATGTAAACCTTGAAATTATCATTATGCCTCTTCGTTGTAAAGAAAATAGCTTTGCATAAATAATTTGCTACCCCTCCAAAATCTTTTCCTACCCTGTCGGAGAGAAAAGGACTTGTCCTATGGGAAGTTCAGCGAGTAGACCTTGCTAATGGATAGAGTAGTTTAAGTCCAGTTTACCGTAAGGTCACGAAAATTCTTCATCAGACTGTGGCATTTCAGCAGTAAGTCACTTCATTTACTATAGGTTACACTTACTTTCAGAATGAAGTGTTTTGACTTGGGTTTCATTTAATTTTTGGTGTGATTGATGCCCAAAACCTATTTCACACCCATGGTTATTATACTCTTGCAGGTAAACATAAAGTCCTACCACTGCATGAACTCACACTAAAAGTGAAACCCGAGCCCCACAGTGGAGCTGCGTGCCATGACAAAGGCTGTAGGAAGTGGCACCAAAATAGTTTGGGTGGACCTGTCTTCTCATGGAGTTCTGGGATGCTAGTGCATTGTCTTGCTACCAGTGAGACACTGAGATCCTAGTTACATCAAACTGTATAAACCAAGTAGAAGTCTCAGACGCAAAAGCATTTGGCTTTTTATTTCTACATGAAAATATCTTGGGTTTTCCCTTTAAATAGATATTCCCACGTAGGAAAAGCCAGATGCTTTTAAACACATGCACAAATGAAGAATTTCATAGTATGTCCGACATTCAAAGAGAGTGTGGTTTAGAAAAGCAAGGAATCTTCAAATTATTTACACTGTGTAACAATCTAACCTCTACAAAGATGTGTTTAAGCTGAAGCTCAGTCCATAGGTTGCTCTTGCAGAACACTGGTATAAACATAGACTTTTGCACAAAATGTGATGTTTCGCTCTAGAATGAAGACTATATCAGAGCAACTTTTTACATCATTGTGGCATGCTCCAATGCCTAAGAACTATCTGTGTTTGTTAAACCTAACAGGCTGATTTATTCAGGCAGCTCTTTACTGGTCATGCTCTCAAGGTTTAACGACTTGTTTAAAGCATGCCATAATTATTACATGAAGTCTGTAATCTCTGCTTTAGTTAACTGAGTTAGTTTAAGAGAGCCACTAACTTGGATCGGTCTTCATTGTTGCTGTGCAAGACAGCCTCATGGGAAGAGCGTGATTCTAGCCACTAGAGAACTCTGAATCTTCCTCATCTACACTAAAAATATGAAAACATAGCCAGGTGCTTTAACTTAGTTTAAACCTATGATTTTGACAGAGAATCCTTTGGGAATTTGTCTGTTTCACAGTGTTTGCATTAAAGCCAAGCAGAACTATTATTAGCAAATACACAAATCTAGAGGCTTATTTTGTCCTTAATAAACAATCATTTGTTACCTTGAGTAATACCTTATTACAGCTTATATGCTCAGGCATGCTGCAGGGAAGGTATGGAATTATTGCACATTTGTGAAATTCAAACTTCCTTATTCAAGATGGACACCAGTCACTGCAAGAAGCAAAGGATTACTTTAAATGATTAAACTAGTCAATACCTGTATACATGAGATTAACTTCGATGAATTTCTCCATAATCCCAACTCATATGCCATATTGGGAGTCAGACCCACTCAGCCCACTATGAGTGTGTAAATCTAAAACATTTCAAAAGTAGATAATTAATTTGGAAGGACACTGGGCTGTTATTTTTACGGTGCCCGAGTCCACTTACTTATAAATACAATGAACCAAAATGCAAAGACCCATGAGCTAATACTCTGATACCATTCTCAATACCACTCTGTGGTATTTAGAATTTTTCTATGTGTCTCTGAAAGTCAGGAAACCATATGCTAGTTAGGCAAGTGTTTAGTTATTCAACTATACAAAATATTTGGCTTATATTATATATTAGCTATAATGTACATATTTAGGAAATTTCAGGTTGTACCTACATACCAATTTTAAAAAGGATAATTTTTCCTGATACAAATTATTAAGTGAACAGGTATTTCTCTTTAGATTCAATAATTATTACTATTCCAATTAAATATATAAATGGCCTAATCTAGCCCTGTTTTTATATCTTGGTTTTGTTTCTCAGTAACAGCTAAATCTTACCAAAGTATATTATAGCTCACTCTTTTTTGGGGATCAAAACAAAATCCCAAGTTCCGGGGCGCCTGGGTGTCTCAGTCAGTTGAGCATCCGACTCTTGATTTCGACCTGTGATCTCAGGGTTGTGGGTTCGGGCCCTGCATCAGGCTCTGCTCTCAGAACGGAGTCTGCTTGTCCTTCTCCCTCTGCTCCTTCCCCTATTCGCACAAGCTCTATCTCTAAAATAAATAAAGTCTTAAAAAAATAAATAAAAGCCCAAGTTCCTAGAAATTATACAGAGATAAATGAAGCACTGAGGGTTCTCCTGAACCATTAAGTTACAACCCTTCCATCCTAACAGAAAAAAAGTTGCATGAACGTTAAGTTCCTCAAGGTCTACTCATTCATTTTACACATACATTCTATTTATATTGAGGACCTATTATGGGGTCAGGTACTGTTTTGCATTCTGGGGACCTAAAGAGTAGACAAAAATTCCCGCCCTAAGGGGCTCACACTCTAGTGGTGGGGAGGGGAGGGGGGACAGAAACAACCAGGCAAAAAATAAGAGAGGGGAACCTGCAGAGTAGGAAGATCGTCCCTTCCATGTACACGCCAAGGCTGCAACTACATATAGCGCAACTCACTTGGAGAATGACTTGATGTCTAGCAAAAATCTCTTCCACTGCTAAAGATACAGAGAAAAAGCCACATTGAGAAGGGCAGGAGGGGCAAGTAAGGAGCCAAATCCTTGGCAGGTGGGAGGGACAGTACATGTACAGATGTCTTCCTTGGGGAGGGAAGGTTCAAACCCCACATTGGGCACTCCTGCCCCAGCCCTGGGGATTTGTTCTGGGAAGATGAGCCACACATACCACCCCCCACCCCATAACTCTTTCTTTGAAACTCTAGGGACTTGGAAAATTAGCAGGGCTTAACTAGGGCAAAGCCAGAGGGCTATAGGAAACTAGAACTCTGCTCTTAAAGGGCCCTCCATTATAGGAGTCCCAGAAGGAGAGAGAGAAAGGAGCAGAACTTTAAAAAAAAAAAAATACCTGCAAACTTCCTAACCTGGGCAAGGAAACACATCCAGTTCCAGGAAGCATAGAGAGTCCCAAACTGCTGAACACAAAGAGGTCCACACCAAGACAAATAATTAAAATGTCAAAAATTAAAGAGAGATAAATCTTAAAAGCAGCAAGAGAGGAGGGGAAAATGGTAAATTAAAGAGAGATAAATCTTAAAAGCAGCAAGAGAGGAGGGGAAAATGGTGGTGGAGTAGGAGGACCCTAGGCTCACCTCTTCCCATGACTACAACTAGATAATTATCAAATCATCTTAAACGTCCCAGAAATCAAACTGGAGACTGACAGAACAAACCACAACTAAAGGTAGAGAAGAGGCCACATTGAAGAAGGTAGAGAGGTAGCTTGGGAGAGAAACTGATCGTGGCTGCCACGGTCACACAGAAGGGCAAGAGACAAACTAGCACACAGGGGAGTACATGGGGAAAATGAATTCCCATAGCAATTGGCTTGGAAATGAGAGGGCCCACATTTTGTCAGTTCTTACCACTAGTGGGGCCTAAAGCCTGGAGTTTTAAAGGTTGCCTACTTGGCTCAGGGAGACCTCAGAGAACTTTGGGCTGCTCTTGGAGAAAAGCCAGGGCAAACAGCCAGTGGACATGCAATGTGGACACAGTGATCTGAAGAGCACCTGGGGCACACAGTGGGGAGGTTAGTTGCTCACTTTGGAGTGTGTCCCAGAGAGGCAGCATTCGTGGAGAGATCCCTTTGGGAACAAAGGCAATGGCAGGTACCATTTCTCTCCCCCACACCTCACCATAAGCATAGGGCCATCTGCAGGACCCAGTACAGTGCCAACACTCACTACCCCACTACCTAGACCAAGCTCTGCCCCACCCCCACGCTTTGGTGGAACTGTTCATACCAGTCAGCTTCCCTCAGTCACAGCACCGCAGGCCCCCTCCCTCAGAACACTGGCCCAAACCCCTGCCCACACCACAAAACTCACACTCTGGGAGTTTTGTAGAGCCTCAGTTCTAGTGGCCATGGCAACAGTTCTCATTTCAGAAGCAGACCAGAGCTTAGCTAGTTAAAACTCACCATATTCAGGCCAGGGTCCGATACTGCCCATAATAGCCTAAGAGAGCCTCTGCAGATGACTGGCCTGAAGGACAAAGTGGCCATGACACAATAACAGAGCACACACAGCACACATTAGAGACAGTCCCAGAAGTGCCAGGCTCTGGGGAAATGGTACAATACACTGGAGGGCACGACAGGACCTCTTCTTCATAAAGCCATTATCCTCAAGAACAGGAGATGTAGCTCTCATTCCTAACACAGAGAAACAGACACGAAGACTTAGATAAAATGAGAAGACAGAGGAATTTATTCCAAATGAAAGAACAGACAAGGCCATGACCTGAGATACAAGCAAAACACACGTAAGTAACATGACTGATGGAGAATTTAAACCAATGATCAGAAAGACACTTGCTGGACTTGAGAAAAGAGTAGAGGACATCAGTGAGACTATTAACAGAGAGAAGGAGTAATATACCAGAGTTAAAGGGCTTAATAAACAGGGTGATAAAATGCTTGATGGAATCAACAGCAAGATGGAAGAAACAGAGAAACAAATTAATGACCTAGAATACAGAGTAATGGAAAGTAATCAAGCTGAACAAGGAGAGAAAAAGAATCATGCAAAATGAGAGTAACTTAGGGAACTCAGTGACTCCATCAAACCTAACATTTGTATTGTAGAAATCCCAGAAGAAGAGAGAAAAAAAAAGAGATCAAAGGTTTTATTTGAAGAATAGCTAAAAACTTCCCTAATCTGGGAAGGAAACATATCTAGATGCAGGAGGCACAGAGAACCCCCAACAAAATCAACAAAAGCAGATCCACACCAAGACATAATGTAATTAAAATAACAAAATAGAGTAATAAAGAAAAAATATTAAAAGCAGCAAGACAGAAGAAGTCAATAACTTACAAGGGAAACCCCATAAGGCTATCAGTGGATTTTTCAGCAGACACTTTCCAAGCCAGAAAGGAGTGGCATGATGTATTCAAAGTGCTGAATGGGGAAAACTGGCAGCCAAGAATACTCTATCCAGCAAGGCTATCTTTCAGAATAGAAGGAGAAATAAAGAGTTTCCCAGACGGGGCGCCTGGGTGGCTCAGTGGGTTAAAGCCTCTGCCTTCGGCTCAGGTCATGATCTCAGGGTCCTGGGATCCGGGCCGCATCAGGCTCTCTGCTCAGCAGGGAGCCTGCTTCCCCCTCTCTCTGCCTGCCTCTGCCTAGTTGTGATCTGTCAAGTAAATAAATAAAATCTTAAAAAAAAAAGTTTCCCAGACAAACAAAAGGAGTTCATGACCAGTAAACCAGCTCCACAACAAATATTAAAGGGGACTCTGAGTGAAAAGGAAAGAAATGAGAGTATAAGGTAGAACACACAAGAGTAGTAAAAATGAACATTCCAATAAAAAATCAGTCAAGAAACTCACAAAATAAAAGGATGTAAAATCTGACACCATATACCTAAAATACAGGGAGGCAGGGAGTAAAGATGGTTTCAGACTTCAACAACCATCAACTTAATACAGACTGCTAAATGCAATGTTAAATACAAATCTAATGTAACCATATATCAAAAAGCCACTAATAAACATGCAAAATAAAGAGAAAAAAATCCCACTATATCACTAAAGAAAACCAGCAAACTATGAAAGGGAGAAACACAAGAAAGGATCAGAGAAAAACTTCAGAAACAACCCAAAAATGTAACAAAAGGGCAATAAATACACATTTATCAATAATTACTTTCAGTGTAAATGGACTCAACACTGCTATCAAAAGACACAGGGGGACAGAATGGATTAAAAACAAACAAACAAACAAGACCCATCTATATTCTGCCTTTAAGAGACTCATTTTAAATCTAAAATCACCTGCAGATTGAAAGCAAGGGACTGGAGAAACATCTATCATGCAAATGGATGTCAAAAGAAAGCCTGAGTAGCAATACTTGTATTGGACAAAATAGACTTTAAAACAAAGACTGTAACAAGAGACAAAGAAGAGCACTATATAATGATGAACAGGACAATTCAACGAGAAGATGTAACAATTGTAAATATTTATGCACCCCACACTGGAGCACCCAAATACATAAAATAGTTAATAACAAACTTCAAGGAACTAATCAAATAATATTACAAATATAGTAGGGGACTTTAGCACCCCACTTACATCAATGGACAGATCATTTAAACAGAAAATCAACAAGGAAATAATGGCTTTGAATGATACCCTGGACCATATGGATTTAACAGATATATTCAGAACATTCCACCCTAAAACAGCAGAATACACATCCTTTTCAGGCGCACATGGAACATTGTCCAGAACAGATCACATATTAGGCCAAAAAACAAACTGCAAAAATTCAAAAAGATCAACATCATATCATGCATCTGAACACAAAGGCCAGCATTACTCATGATAAAAACCCTCTACAAAGTAGGTCTAGAGGGAACATACCTCAACATGATAAAGGCCTTATATGAAAAACCCACAGCTAACATCATACTCAATGGGGAAAAACTGACAGCCTTTCCCCTAAGGTCAGGAACAAGACAGGGATGTCCACTGTCACCACTTTTATTCAACACAGTACTAGAAGTCCTAGACACAGTACTCAGACAACAAAAAGAAACAAAAGGCATTCACATCAGTAAGGAAGAAGTAAAACTTCCACTATTTGCAGATGACAAGATACTCCATATAGAAAACCTGAGAGAGACTCCACCAAAAAACTGCTGGAACTGATAAATGAATGCAGTAAAGTCACAGCATACAAAATCCACATACAGAAATCTGTTGAATTTCTATATGCCAATAACAAAGCAGCAGAAATTTTTTTTTTTAAATCACATTTACAACTGCACCCAAAATAATAATGTACCTAAGAATAAACATAATCTAAGAGGTGAAAGACTTGTACTCTATACAAGACTTATACACAGAGAAATGGAAAGACATTCCCTGTTCATGGACTGTAAGAACAAATATTGTTAAAATATCTACTACCCAAAGCAACCTACACTTTTAATGCAATCCCTGTCAAAATACAAACAGCATTTTTTTACAGAACTAGAACAAACAATCCTAAAACTTATATGGAACCACAAAAGACCCTAAATAGCCAAAGCAATCTTGAAAAAGCAAAGCAAACCTGAAGGCATTATAATTCTGGACTTCAAGTTATATTACAAAGCTGTAATGATCAAAACAATATGGTACTAGCACAAAAACAGACACAGATTAACAGAGCAGCATAGAAAACCCAGAAATAAACCCACAATTGTATGGTCAAATAATCTGTGATAAGGCAGGAAAGAATATCCAATGGGAAAAACACAGTCTCTTCAACAGTGTTAGGAAAACTAGAGAGCAACATGTAAAAGAATTAAACTGGACCGTTTACTCACATCATACACAAAAATAAATTCAAAATGGATTAAAGACCTAAATGTGAGATCTGAAACCCAAAAAGTCCTAGAAGAACACAGGCAGTAACCTCTTTAACATCGGCTATAGCAACATTTTTCTAGACGTGTCTCCTGAAGTAAAGGGAAAAAAAGCGAAAATAAACTATTGGCCAAAATTAACAAGACAGTAAACAATGTGTGTTGGAGAGGATGTGGAGAAAGGGGAACCCTATTACACTGTTGGTGGGAATGCAAGTTGGTGCAGCCACTTGGGAAAACAGTGTGGAGATTCCTTAAGAAATTAAAAATAGAACTTCCCTATGACCCTGCAATTGCACTACTGGGTATTTACCCCAAAGATACAGATGTAGTGAAAAGAAGGGCCATTTGTACCCCAACGTTCATAGCAGCAATGGCCACGGTTGCCAAACTATGGAAAGAACCAAGATGCCCTTCAATGGACGAATGGATAAAGAAGATGTGATCCATATATACTATGGAGTATTATGCCTCCATCAGAAAGGATGAATACCCAACTTTTGCATTAACATGGCCGGGACTGGAAGAGATTATGCTGAGTGAAATAAGTGAAGCAGAGAGAGTCAATTATCATATGGTTTCACTTATTTGTGGAGCATAACAAATAACACAAGGGACATGGGGAGATGGAGAGGAGAAGGGAGTTGAGGGAAATTGGAGCGGGAGATGAACCGTGACAGACTATGGACTCTGAAAAACAATCTGAGGGTTTTGAAGAGGTGGGGGTGGGAAGTTGGATGAGCCTGGTGGTGGGTATTGTGGAGGGCACGTATTGCATGGAGCACTGGGTGTGGTGCATAAACAATGAATTCTGGTACACTGAAAAGAAATTAAAAAAATAAAAAATTTTTAAAAATTAGAAAAATAAAAAACTATTGGGAGTTCATCGAAATAAAAAGCTTCTACGCAGTGAAGGAAACAATCAATAAATCTAAAAGGCAATCTACAGATGGGAGAATATATTTGCAAATGATAGAGCCAATTAAGAGTTAGTATCCAAAATATATAAGGAACTTATAAAACCTAACACCTAAAACACAAATAATCCAATTTAAAAATGGGCAGAAAATATGAACAGACATTTCTCCAAAGAAGACATATAGATGGCCAACAGACACATGAAAAGACACTCAACATCACTCATCATCAGGGAAATTCAAATCAAAACTACAATGAGATATCACCTCAAACTCCTCAGAATGGCTAAAATCAACAACACAAGAAACAAGAGGTATTGGTGAGGATGTGGAGGAAAAAGAACCCTTGTTGCACTGTTGGGAATGCAAACTGGTATAGCCACTCTGGAAAACAGGATGGAGATTCCTCAAAAACTTAAAAATAGAACTACCCTATGATTCAGCAGTTGCACTACTGGGTATTTACCCAAAGAATATCAAAACACTGGGGGGCCTGGGTGGCTCAGTCAGTTAAACATCTGACTTCAGCTCAGGTCATGATTTCAGGGTCCTAGGATTGAGCCCTTCATCAGGCTCTCTGCTCAGTAGGAAGTCTACTTGTCCCTCTCCATCTCCCCCTCCCCCAGCTTGTGCTCTCTCTCTCTCTCTCTCAAATAAATAAAATCTTTAAAAAAAATCAAAACACTAATGCAAAGGGATATATGTACCCCAATGTTTATAGCAGCACTATTTATAAGAGCCAAGATTGGTGAATGGATAAAAAAGATGTGGTATTCACACACACACACACACACACACACACACAAAATGGATTATTCAGCCATAACAAAGAATGAAATCTTGGGGCACATGGGTGGTTCAGCCAGTTAAACATCTGCCTTCAGCTCAGGTCATAATTCCAGGATGCCTGCTTTATGGAGAGTCTGTTGCTCCCTCTCCCAACTCCCGCCCCCGTTCATGCTCTCTTTCTCACTCTCACTCTCTCAAATAAATAAATAAAAATAAAAAATAAAGAATGAAATCTTGCCATTTACAATGGCATGGATGGAGCTAAAGTGTATAGTGCCAAATGGAATAACTCAGTCAGAAAAAGATAAATTTGATATTATTTCACTCATATGAAAACAAATGAGCAAAGAGGGGAAAAAAAGAGACAAACAAAGAAACAGACTCTTAACCATAGAGGACAAACTGATGATTACCAGAGGAGAGAGGATGGGTTAAATAGGCAATGGAGATTAAGGAGTCTCTACTTGTGAGGACCACTGGGTAACTAAATTAAAACCTTTTAAAGAAAAAAAAAAAAAAAGGCAGCAAGAGAAAAGCAACCAGTGACCTACAAGAAAAACCCCACAAGGTCATCATCTGATTTTTTTAGCAGAAACTTTGCATTCCAAAAGTGGGTAGCATGATATAGTCAAAGTGCTGAAAGGAAAAAACCTTCAACCAACAATATTGTACCCAGAAGGGTCATCATTCAGAATTGAAGGAGAGATAAATTTTCCCAGACAAACAAAAGTTAAAAGAGTTTATCACCACTAACTGGTCTTACAAGAAATGTTAAAAGGACTTAAGTGGAAAAGGCCAAAACTTTAGTAAAAATTTATGAAAACTAAAACTCACACTGACAAAAGCAAACATATAGTAAAAGTAGCAGATCAATCACTTATAAAATTTGTATGAAGGCAAAAGACAAAAGTAGTAAAATCAATTATATCTACAATAATTAGTTCAGGGATACACAAAATAAAAAGATGGAAAATGTAACACCAAATACATAAAACATGGAGAAGGGGAGTAAAAATGTAGTACTTTTAGAATGTGTTTGAACTTAAGCAAACATCAACTTAAAGTAGACTCCTGTATACATAGAATGTTATACATAAACCTCATGGCAACCACAAACCAAAAACCTATAATAAATACACAAAAAAAATAAAGAGAAAGAAATCTAAGCCTAACACTAAAGAAAATCATCAAATCACAGGAGAAGAGAGCAAAAAGAAGAACGGAGACAAACCACAAAAATTAATAAATAAATAAAACAAGTAACAAATGGCAATAAGTACATACCTATCAATAACTACTTTAAATGTAAGTGGACTAAATGTTCTAGTCAAAAGACATAGGGTGACTGAATAGATGGGGGGAAAAAAAAAGGACCCATCTATATGTTGCCTAAAAGAGACTCACTTCAGACCTAAAGATACAGACTGAAAGTGAAGAGAAGGAAAAAGATACTCCATGCAAATGGATCCAAAAAAAGCTGGGTAGTAATACTTATATCAGAAAAAATAGACTTTAAAACAAAAACTATAACAAGAGACAAAGAAGGCATTATATAATATTAAAAAAATTAAGCCTACAAGAAGATATAACAATTGTAAATATGCACCCAACATAGGAGTACCTAAATATATGAAGCAAATACTAATAGATAAACAGGGAGAAACTAACAGTAATGCAATAATACTAGGGGACACCCCACTTCCATCTAAGAGGAAAGTTTATAGCAACACAGGCCTACCTTAAGGAATAAGAAAAATCTCAATCTAATCTTACACCTAAACAAATAGAAACACAAGAACAAAACTTAAAGTCAGTAGAAGGAAGGAAATAATAAAGATCAGAGTTGAAAAAATGGAGACTAAGAAAACAATAGAAAGGATCAATGAAACCAAGAGCTAGTTCTCTAAAAAGATGAACAAAACTGATAAAACACTGGACACTCATAAAGAAAAAAAGAGGACCCAAAATCAAAAATGAAAAAGAAGTTACAACTGACACCACAGAAATACAAAACATTACAAAAGACTACTACAAAAAATTATATGCCAACATATTGGACAACCTGGAAGAAACAGGTAAATACCTAGAAACACACAATCTTCCAAAACTGAGAAGGGAAGAAAACGATAATTTGAACAGACCAATTATTAGTAATAAATCGAATCAGTAATCAAAAATCTCCCAACAAACCAAAGTCTAGGACCAGCTGGCTTCACAAGTGAATTCTACCAAACATATAAAATAGAGTTAATACATACCCTCCAACTCTTCCAAAAAAGTTGAAGAAGAAGGAATGCTTCCAAATTCATTCTATAAGGCCAGCATTAACCTGATACCAAAAAGAAAAACACTATGAAAAAAGAAAATTACAAGCCAATATCCTTCATGAACATGATGCAAAAATCCTCAACAAACTAGTAGAAAATTGAATTCAACAATACATTAAAATGATTATTCACCATGATCAAGTGAGATTTATTCCAAGTATGCAGGGATAGTTCTATATCCACAAATCAGCCAACATGATACATCACGTCAACAAAAATGATTAAAAAATCATATGATCATCTGGATGGTAGAAAAAGCATTTGATAAAATTCAGCATCCATTCATGATAAAAACTCTCAACAATGTGGGGATAGAGGGAACATACCTCAGTAAAATAAAGGCTATATATGAAAAACCCACAGCTAATATTGTACTCAAGGGTAAAAAGCTGAAAGCTTCTCCTCAAATATCAGAAAGGAGACAAGGATATCCACGCTCACCACTTCTATTTAACATAGTACTAGAAGTCCTAGATGCAGTAATCAGTCAAGAAAAAGAAATAAAAGGCATCCAATTGGTAAGGAAGAAATAAAGCTGTCACTATTTGCAAATGACATAATGCTATATATATAGAAACCCTCAAGACTCCACCAGAAATTTAGAATAAATGAATTCAGTGAAGTTGTAAGATACAAAATTAATATACAGAAATATGTTGCATTTCTATACACTAATAATGAATTGTAAGAGAAATTACAAAAACAATCTCATTTATAATAGTACAAAAACAATGAAATACTTAGGAATAAATTTAACCAAGGAGGTGAAAGGTCTATACTCTGAAAACTATTAAGACATTAAAGAAATTGAAGATGATACAAATGAAAAGATATGCCATGCTCACATACTGAAAGAATTAACATTGTTAAAATGTCCAATACTACCCAAAGCAATCTATAGGTTCAGGGCAATCCCTATCAAACTATCAAAAGTATTTTTCATAGAACTAGAACGAATAATCCTAAATTTGATATGGAACTCCAAAAGTCCCCAAATAGTGAAAGCAATCTTGAGAAAGAAGAACAGGGGTGCCTGGGTGGCTCAGTGGGTTAAAGCCTCTGTCTTCAGCTCAGGTCATGATCCCAGGATCCTGGAATCGAGCCCCGCATCAGGCTCTCTGCTCAGTGGGGAGCCTGCTTTCTCCTCTCTCTCTGCCTGCCTCTCTGCCTACTTGTGATCTCTGTCAAAAAAATAAATAAAATCTTAAAAAAAAAAGAGAGAGAGAGAGAGAGAAAGAAGAACAAAGCTGGAGGTATCACAATATTAGATTTCAAACTACAATACAGAGCTATAGTCATGAAAACAGTATGGAACTGACACAAATATAGACACACAGATCGATGGAACAGAATAGAGAGCCCCAAAATAAACTGTACTGGTCAATTAATCTACAACAAAGAAGGCAAGATAGTCTCTTAAATGAATGGTATTGGGAAAACTGGACAGCTACACACAAAAGAATAAAACCAGACCATTTTCCTATACTATCCACAAAAATAAAATTGATAAAAGACCTAAATGCAAGAGCTGAAGGAGTAAAACTCCTAAAAGAAAATATAGGCAAGTAATACTCTTAAACATTGACCTAACAGTATTGTTTTGGATATATCTCCTCAGACAAGGGCAACAAAAGCCAAAATAAACAAGTGGGACTGTATCAAAATAAAAAGCTTTTTCCAACAAAGAAAACCAACAACAAAACAAAAAACATTCTACAGAATGGGCGAAGGTATTTCCAAATAATATACTTAGTAAGGATTAACATCCAAAATATATTTAAAAACCCATACAACTCAATGCCAAAAAAACAAACAATGGAATTTAAAAATGGACAGAGAATCTGAATAGATGTTTTTCTCCCAATGAAAAAGACATACAGATGACTGACACATGAAAAGAACCTCATCATCTAATCATCAGGAAAATGCAAATCAAAACCACAGTGAGATATCACTTGACATCTGTCAGAATGGCTAGAATCAAAAACACAAGAAAAAACAAGTGTTGGCAAGGATGTAGATAAAAGGGGACCCTCTTGCACTGTTGGTCTATTGTTGGGAATGTACATTTGGTGCAGCCACTTTGGAAAACAGCATGGAGGTTCCTCAAAAAATTAAAAAGACAAGTAACATACGATCTAGTTAATGTGAACGTTAATTCTCTCCTGGGTAATTGCCCAAACAAAACAAAAACATTAATTTGAAAAGATATATGCTTCCCTATGTTTCTTACAGCATTATTTACAATAGCCAAGATATGGTAGGAACATAAGTATGGACAGATGAATGAATAAAGAAGACATTGTGTACACAAACACACACCTACTCTAGAATATTACTGAGCCATAAAAACTAATGAAATCCTGCCTTTTGTGACATGGAGAGACTTAAAAGGTGTTATGCTAGGTGAAATAAGACAGAGAAACACAAATACCAAATGATTTCACCTATATGTGAAATCTAAAAGACAAAACAAACAAAATAGAAAATGGACTCATAAATCCAGAGAACAAAGTGGTGGCTGCAAGAAGGGAGGGGAATAAGATGAGTGAAATAGGCAAAGGGGATTAAGAGGTACAAAATTCCAGTTATAAAATAAATAAGATTTTAATTTATTGTAAATAAAATGGGGTATAAGTACAGCATGGTGAATGCAGTCAATAATATTGTAATAATTTTGTATGGTGACAGACGGTAACTATACTTACTATGGTGAGCATTTTATAATGTATGTAAATGTCGAGTCACTATATTATACACCTGAAACTAATGTAATATTGCATAACAACTATAGTTCAATTAAAAGCAAGTAATTTTTTAAAAAGAAATAAAGGACTTCTCTGCAGTAAAAATTTAAAAAAAAAACAGGGTGATCAGATTGTGTTAAGTGGCCTGAAGGAAATGAATAGGGCCATATAACTGGCAACAAGGAGAGACAGGGAACTACTTTCAGGTCATCAGAGGAACAAACAACTGAGCAGCCATTCAGGGGAGAACATAAGAAAATGTATGGTGGACACAAATCTGATATGAGAAAGAACTTGGTGTAATGGAGGAACAGAGGGAAGCCAGTGTGATTATACAGTATTGAGGAGTGAAGCTGGAAACAGAGGCAAGCCTAATAATGAAGGACATTGGAGACCACCACAGGGAAAGCCAGGAAGGGCTTTAGTAGGAATGATCTAAGTATACAGTTTCCATATTTTTAAGCTAATTCATGTGGCTGTGGAGAACCAACTGTAGGAGGAAAGAATGGAAAGGCTCAGCATGTTAATTCAGGTGAAAGTGAAGGAGGCTTAACCTAGTAGCAGAGGAAATGTAGCACTGACACAAAAGAGAGGAGCCCCAAGAAGAAACCCTAAGCAACTGAGTAAACTTTGTTAAATTTACCAAGGTAGGAAAGACATTTATTCTCCCACCTTAAACAACAATGAAAAAAGGAAAAACATATATAAAAAACAGATTTTAAATCTTGGATAATAGAGAGTATAGGAAAAAGGAATTAAATGAATTGAGCCCCATGACTACCCCAGATTACTGCTTAGATGCCATTTCTAGGCTGCAGTTCAGGAAGGGGGAACCCAAACTGAACCAAGCAGTCTTGCTGTGTTGAGGAGACAAAGTTAAGAATTTGGAAAGATCAATACAGCTGGAATTTGCAAAACAGAGTACTGGAAAGTAGACAGCTGCATAGAGAGGACAGTTCCAAAAAAACCATGTAGAAGATTCCTTTCAAGTCCTTAGGTAAGTACTGATCAACACAATACTTGTTGTTGGGAAATATCAAACAACAGGGAAAGAACTACCAAAAAGAAGTGGCAGAGAAATTCTGAGCTGGGAATAGTCTGTGTTCCCATGGTCCAACTGGAGAAACCTCATATAATAAACAGGACATTGGGTTGAATACTCGGGAGGCTATTGCTTCAGTAGGGGAGAAAAGGAGCCCTGACTACAGGCTGCTCTGGTCCACCTAACAAAGCTTCAAAGCAAGCCTTGAAATGATCAAACTGTTTCCAAGTAACTTGACTGTACTCTAAAACAAAGCTCAAGAAGATTTAAAATACACATATGTACACAAAAACCCAACATCCAACAGTATTAAATTCACAATCAATTTTAAAATTACCAGGCATGCAAAGTAGCAGGAAAATATTATCCAAAACAAGAAAAATCAAGCTTTAAAAACCCCAAAATAACACAGATGTTAACTCTTTTATTGTCCTTATTTACTATTCCTATTGTAAATACATTCATTATGTTAAACAAAGTAGAGAAAAGATATAGCATATTAAGGAGAGACATGAAAGATTTTTTAAAAATCAAATTTCCACAGGCAAAAATACATTACTTAAGGTTAACAGCAAATTAGTGCAGGAGAATAAGTTGGTGAACTTGAAGGCATGGCAACAGAAATTATCCAAAATTCAACGCAGAGAAAGAAGATGGGAAATGTACAAAAACATCAGTATGCTGTGGGACAACTTTGAGCAGACTAACGTACATGTAAATTGGAGTCCCAGAAGGAGGCAGGAGAGAGTGGGGCAAAGAAAATTTATTTTAGGAAATTTTCCTAAAAAATGCTAACAGCCAAAATTAAAATATATAAATCCACAAGTCCAATAAGTGCAACTAACCCCAAGCACAAAAATCATGAAGAACACTACACCAATGCACATAATTAAACTGTACAAATTTGATGATTAAAAATCTTAAATTAAAAGCAGCAGAGATTAAAAAGATAAGAACGACAGCAGACTTCTCATCAGAAACAACACGATTCAGAAGGCAGTGGAGCAACACCTTTAAAACTACAGTTTTAGACCCAGCAAAAATATCTTTCAAGTACAGATTCAAAAAAATCTTTCTCAACAAGGTGGGCCTGTACACCTTGCTAAAAGGATTTTGGATTTTTATCTTCAAAGTAATTGTAAGCAACTAATAGATTCTAAATGATGAGACCTGTATTTTCAGAAAGACACATTAGCTTTCTGCGAAGAACAGACTGGGCTGGGGGGACAAGGGGTAATACATATGTAAGAGCAAAGGCAGCATAAACTTGTTCACAAAAACAAAGAATGTTGACATTGACTGGGGTCATAGAAGTGGGTATTGAGAACAGTGGACTGATTAGAAAAATATTTAGAAGATAGTTATTCAAAGACTTGGTGCCTGGATGTGAGGCTGAAGGAAGAGGAAGGAATCAAGAATGATTCCTGTTTCCAACATGAGCAACTATACTTCTATATAATTTTATCCACCTGAAAGAATAATTTAAACCAATTATACACTATCAAACCTGTAACTGAAACAACCTGTAAGAGTAAACTATTCTAAATGCTGCATTCAAACTAAACAATTCACTAGGTAAAAGTTGCAAATGAAAACCAAACAGCACTTTTTTGTAGCAGAAAAAGCTACAGGCATGAGGTTTGTTCATCTGAAATTTGCACTGAGCTCAGTCTTGCATAGACACAGTTGCTATTGTTGCTTATAGAAAATAGTAAAAGCATGATTTCTTGGAGTCATCTGATGAGATCCTGAAGTGCCTTTCCAGAAGAGTTGCTTCTACAGGAAAATCACTATATTGGGGCTGTACATTTAAAAGGAATTATAACTCTCATGCAGCATTTAAGAATGGCTGCAAATTTTTAGTAATCCCTCCTAGTTCAGCAACCTTGCTTCCTATTTTTCTATGTTCACAGTTAGGAATCTACTGGTAAAAGATGTTTTAAAGGTCTTAAATAGTAACAACAAATGTTCGTTGTGGATTTACAAAGGGCTACACACTATATGTTAAGTACCTTCCATGATAATTGCATTCAACCTTAAAAACTCTATTAGGTAGTAGTTATTCCCATTTAACAGATGCACAGAAGTTAAGTAATTTGCCTTAGATTATGAAGCTAGTAAGCTGCAGAGCCAAGGGCATGAACCCAGATAGGTCTGACCTCAATCCCTGGACTCCGGAAAATTCATCTTTAAACTTCAGAAATCTTTCTGCACATTAGGATAAATATAATTGATACACTGATTTTGTGTGGGTACATACTTTATGTGTAATACCTAAGTTTCAAAATTATTTCCTTCTAAGAATTCACAAAATGAAGGGGAATAAAAGTACACTTATCATGTGATGAGCACTGACTAGAGTATAGAATTGTTGAAACATCATATTGTATGCCTAAAAATAAATAACACTGTAGGTTAATTCTATTTCAATAAAATAAGGTAAAATAAAAATTCATACAATCTTATCATTAAAATGTTCAGACTTTCAATTTGCATCAAGAGATTCTTCAAAGCAGAGAGCTTAAAGAGCAAGAATTGCATGTAGGCTACGAGAGTTTTCATTAACATATGTATATGCTCTGCCTGCCTCTCTGTCTGCCTGTGCTCACTCTCTCTGACAAATAAATAAATAAAATCTTAAAAAAAAAAAGAAAACAAAAAACAAAAAAAACCCATATGTATATGCATGTGTGTGTAACAGGGAATGATGATGAGAGAACCCAAATCATCAAAAGCATAACTTAGCTGAGTATAGACACTAAGGACCTGAAACTAAACTGAGGGTTAGGTATCTTGAGTTGTCCAACGAACTACCCATGCCTTACTTAGCACTGTGATAGGCAACAGCTCAGAGAATTTCTGTGGAAACCATGTTGTATGACGGACATGAATGAGTACACATACACTTAACACATCTCTGGCTGAATTACATGGCACATTATATTCATGTCTCTTTCCCCAAAAACTATGCAGTTATTGGGATTAACATCAAAACTGTAAGTGAATTAAAATTTTCTCCACAGTTAACAGAAACTCGCAGGTTAAAAGGTTTTTTGTTTTTTTTTTTTCTGCAACAGCAATAAAAAAAAGCCTAGAAACTGAAATTCTCCAAGAAAATTCTTTATTTGGGTTCAACCTAAAATAGTTTAAATTTGATATCTCTTTGTTAGAGAAAAGAAATCTTCAATTGTATAGACTTAATAGAAAAGTACTGAATTTGCCATTTCCAAGAGAAGATATTTTTTGCATGCGTCGGGCATCTACCATAGTAACCCAAAAGACTACTTGCAGTAAATATAAGTGTCACAGCTCTGAAATGCCCAAAATCAATTTCCTAACTTAGAAAGTTGTCCTTCTTACCATAACGCACGATCTGACTATTCATAATGTTTGAAAACCATGAAAATACAATTTTTGGCATGTGCGCCACGCTGGAAAAGGATTTGTTCCTCTGAAAACACCATTCGTAAGATTAGGCAGAGCAGAGGGCGCCTCTGTGTGTGAACAAGCAGGTAGGTGTCTCATGGTTTCTGCAAGTCCTCTCCTTCCTTAATGGGCCAGTACTGATGCCAGCAAGGGGAGAGTCCAGGCACATGGCTCAGCTTATGACTTAATTTTCCACAGCTAAGAAAACAAAATCACCGAAATTGGTTAGTTTGAAGGTTAACAGTTGGGGTTTACAAGTCCACTTTCGTGATAATGAACCAAGAACCCTTTACATAAGAAGAACAATAGCAACCACAGAACACCATAGAGAAACATGAACAATTCTCAGGGTCAAAAATGACACACTGCAGTTCATGAGTCTTGGGTTTTCATTCATTCTGCCACTGTGTACAACCCTAGATGAGAGGACAGCCATCCCGCAGCCCATGCTAGTAGACTGACATGAGATTCAAACTTGACTTTGTGTTCTATTCAAGAGCACAGTCTATTTTACTTGTGTCAAATGAGGAAACCTAAGCTAAGAAGCCTGTGCACCACCATCAAAATGTCTATTTTACCTCAAGAGTTCTTATTCCAATCTCTCTTTCTCTCTCTCTCTCTCTCTCTCTCTCTCACACACACACACACACACAGGATGAAAAGCAAGGATTATTATATTTGTTCATTTTTAAGACTAAGCAGATGCTACAGAGTACTGGTCTCACTTACTCTTATATTAAATCCTAGAAGATCACTTATAACACCTGAGACAGCAGAAAGGATAACGACTCGTGTGATATTGTAGATTAAGGGATTCATTGTCAGTCCATAGAGTCTAAATGGTGTGTCCAACTCCTATAAAAACATGAAAGAACGGAGATGAGATCCATGGCCTCTCGATGGTCGCCCTGATTTCTGGGCTGTGTTTTAGGTCTTGGGTGGGGATGACTGCGTCAGGCCATCTTTCCTTCATGTTCAATACCTGCATTCAAAAAATCTCTAATGGACTCTCATCTACTTTTCCACTAGCTACATGATTAAATGTGGGTTTGCGTGGTATGTTATTTGTGATTTTTAAGAAATGTTCATTTGAAAAATGTGACAGATGTCAGCAATCACCTGAACCTGGGTAATGAGATGAGAAATTTTTTTCTACGTAGTCATTAACCCCAAACTATCAAGTTGGTATTTTTTTTTTCTTAAAGATTTTATTTATTTATTTGACAGACAGAGCTCACAAGTAGGCAGAGAGGCAGGCAGAGAGAGAGGGGGGGAAGCAGGTTCCCTGATGTGCAGAGAGCCCGATGCGGGGCTCGATCCCAGAACCCTGGGATCATGACCTGAGCCGAAGACAGAGGCTTTAACCCACTGAGCCACCCAGGTGCCCCTCAAGTTGGTTTTTTTTGAATGTACACATCCCGACATCTACCTGTTCCTACGGTCTCCTCCAGTAAGTAAAGCATTGATTTAAGTGCTAGTAAAAGTGTATCATGGGATATTACTTACTTTCAATAACTTGGTAGACAGCTTTAATACATTATTTACTAGAGTAAGCTGTTCTTTCTTATTCGGCTTTTTCTCCATTTTAAGATATAAATTAATCTAAGGGAAAAAGGAGATATTAAGGCAAATGTCACAGAAAAAGATATATACATACCGCATTAAGTCTGGCAGATTTGAGAGTAATATACTCAAATAAAATACATTTTGAAATTCCTGCAGTTATTTCTACAGAATACATATGTCACATGCCCTACACCCCACCCCAGTCAGTCACATCTGGCAAAGAAAAGCTATTTAGTGGAATTAAAAATATATATATATAATATATATATATATATTTGTATATATATATACAATATTTGTATATATATATATATAATATATATATAAACAAAAAGTGTAATACTAATTATAACACAACAATTAATATATGAATTCCTTCAGTTCAAAAGCTCTGTCTTACTCTTTTTGGTGTCTCCCACATAAACTAACATCCTTGGGAAACACAAATGAGATATAAGAAGATAGCTGCTGCTTTTCACTTGCTATATTTCCTTATCTTTTCTCTGCTAGGAAATATTCCCCACTATAATTCTAAGGCAAAAAAAGAAAATCTAATGATACCAAATGCTTTTATTTATAACTTATGGATAAACATGAAATCAAAATTAAACAAACAAAACCCCTTTATACTACTCTGTATTTATAAGAAACATTTCCCAGTCTTAAAATCCAGTCACATACTAAAGAGCAAGCATTTTCCAAACACTGAATGTATTCTACAGCTGATAGAGAAGAAATTCAAGGAGCTTATTAAACATGCTTAAATGACAAGTACTATAAAGATCTAATATTTGATGTGGAATATGCCATTAAAAACATGCTCCATTACCACCAATAAAGATAGCTTTATAACATACAAAATATTTTCAATCCATAAGATCTTAATTCTTACAATTCTGGGAACAGATGGAGAAGATTATTACCCTCATTTCACGAGGAGGAAACATTTATATAGTAGCAGAGTGACTTGTAAGTTCACACAGCTAGAAAGTGCTAAATCTAAACTCAACCCTGAATCTTCTGCACAGATTTTATTACACCATCTCTAACCACAGCACCAAGTCGACAAGGACCAACCAATACCTGCTCAGTAAGTAATATTGAAACATTGCTGTATTTCTTATTGGTTTCAGACCCCAGTGAAGCAAGACGCAGCAAGAAAAGTAGTAAAGCTGTTTCCCAGATCAAAAATTCCCAATTATAAGCATCATTCAGGAAAGTTTTATGCCCTTGGAGTACCTATACAAAAGACCAAAAAAAGTTAAGTTTTTCATTTGTCTCCAAATCTATGGTTCCCCTCCTTTACCCTAGCAATTTAAAAAGATTTAGAAGTTACCAATATTTTATACTCACAGCAGAAGAGTTAATACTCATATAAAGCATTATCTTTTTAACTAATTGCTATTTCTTTAAGTTCCCTGATTTTTTCCTTTGCATGAAAGACAGCAAAAGAGGAAAACATACACAAGTGAAGTAAGACAAACACATTTCCAGCCTTTTAACCACTAGTATGCCCACTCGTGATTATATGGTGACCATTTTTCAAAGTATTAAATTTGCATTTATCTGACCAGTAGGGCTTCCTAAAACATGTGGCCCATCCTATTAGTATGACTAGAAAATCCTGAGGATCAATTCTTTACTCCATTTGAGGACATGAATAACAAGAGCAGCAACAGAAGCTACCAGTTAGCAAATGCCTGTTATGTGTCAAGTTTTCTGTAAAAGTCTTTGGTGGTTTCAAAATTTACTCAAGTCAGCCCAAGGTAAAATGGGACTGATTGAAAAATATACAAAGAACCCTCACTGAAACCAAATGCTGGCCTTCGGAAAGCCAGGAGGTGCCAGAGCAGCTCCCTTCTCCATCTCTCTTCCTCGAGGGCCTCTGGGCTCTCATCACCACTCCTCCTAGCTAATTCAGTTGCCTTGCAAGAACCTCGTTTACTGCACCCCTGACTTTGACTTGGTCCAGCTTTGGCTTATCATAGCACCCTACTGGCCCCACTGACCCCCTACAGCCCTTCCTTCTCCAAAGTCCACCACAGATATCTCAGCTTTTCAATTCTAGTTTTCAAAAGAGGGATACATTTAGCTTAGTCTGGGTCAAGTGTTCACTCCTGGCTGTAACCAGGGGATGAAAGTAACAACTATAGCAACCTAGACCCACCTCTTCACCAGGGTGGTTGGTTTATAGCAATAGATAACACACAAACCATAGCTAAATGGCTATAAAACCAAACACAAAGAAAAAACTCTTAAAACCAGCCAGAGATGCCAGGGGGAGGAGGGTAGGAATAGGGTGGTGGGGTTATGGACATTGGAGAAGGTATGTGCTATGAAGTGTGTAAACTTGGCAATTCACAGACCTGTACCCCTGGGGCTTATAATACATTGTATGTTAATTTTAAAAATTAAAAATTTAAAAAAAAAAAACAGCCAGAGAAAAAGGACATCACTTTCAAAAGAGCAGCAATAAGACTAACAGTTAACTTCTCAGGATAAAACATGCAAATCAGAAGACAACAGAATCTTAACGGTACTGAAAGCAACTGGCAACCTAGAAATGTATTCTCAACAAAAACATCCTTTAAACATGAAAGTGATAAAAGACATTTTCAAACAAACAAAAACAGAATTCATCACCAAGCCAATTATTCAAACAGGAGAAAAATAATCCCAGAATAAACCAGAAATGCAAGAACTAATGAAAAGGGTAAATATGTAGGTAAATATAAATGAATAATAGACTACAAATAATAATCTTGTGGGTTTAAAATATATGTAAAATTTAAATGAAGGACACTACTAATGTGTGAATGGGTAAATAAGATAAAGTGTTCTAAGGTCCTAGCATTATCAAGTGAGCAGAAATTAATAATTTATTAGATTATTATAAACTAAGGATGTACATTGTAATCTCTGAGGTCAGTAGTAGTAAAAGAACATATAACAAGTTAACAGAGAGGATTAAATGGAATACTATAAAATATTAGATTAATAAAAGATGGCAAGAAAGGAAAGAAAAAGAAAAATTAGTAAGCAGACCAAATAAGAACTAAATAGTATTTTATACACAGTAATTACATTAAATAATGAGCTAGACAATCCAAAACACTAAGATTGTGAAGCTGGATTAAGACATAAGCAACCAAAAAAAAAAAAAGAAAAAAGAAAAAGGATATGTTGATTACAGGAAACATGACTCAAATATGAAGACAAAATAAATGAAAGGGTGGGCAAAGATAACATGCAAAAACTAACAAAAAGACAGCTGGTGTAGTTAATATCAGAGTAGACTTTAAGTTAAGAAACATTAGATTCAGAGACGTAAGATCATGAAAGATAAAGAACAGCTTGACACTTTTCCAGGTTAAAGAAGACTAAAGAGACAAGATAACTAAATGCACCATGTGGTCTTGGGTTGAGAAAAAGAATACTTATGAAGGTTATAAAAGCCAGCTTGAAAATATACAAAGTGAAAATTGACAGAAATAAAAGGAATAAAAGAGAAATTCACCATCACAGTAGACTTGAACACACCTCTGGCAATGGCTGACAGAAGAAGACCAAAACCATGATTAAGGATGTTGGAGATGCAGGTAACACAACAAATAAAGTTGGACTAATTTACATAGAGAGAATGCTGCTCACCCAAACAACAGAATACAAGTTCTTTCAAAGTGCTGATGGGGATTTAATAAAACTGAACATATGTCAAATAATAAAGCAAGCCTCTCCAATTTCAAAGGAGTGAAAACATTCAGAATATGTTCTCTGACCACAGTAGAATTAAGTTAAAACCGAATAAACGGAACAATACAAGCTAAGCCTGTAACTTCTTGTAATGAAGAAAACAGAGAGGTCCACCCCCACACCCCAAAAAAAGATACAGGGACCTGTTGAAAGGATACAGGAGGGAGCTTCAAGGGTCTCCCACTGGCCAAATCTGGGACAATTTAGTCATCAAAAGAAATACAGTAATAGATTACAATCTATTCAATAAAAATCAGAATGTATGACTCCATAATGGAAGGAAGGAAGGAAGGAAATGAAGAAGAAACAAAGGAAAGGTCAACCATAGAGTGACAACTAACAAACGTGTGGAAGGAAAGATGGAGTCAGAAAAACCACTATTCTGTAACCCTCATGGCATGATAGTTTTATCACCAATCAAAAATTGCCAACTAAAATTAGAGTGATCTTAGAGTTTTAAAGCACTCAGAATTACTTTATTCTCATTTCAAAAGTAAGGAAAATTAACAAGTATTCAAAATAGCAAAAGAAATTTAGATTAAATTTTTTTAAAAAAATAGATATTTCGGGGCGCCTGGGTGGCTCAGTGGGTTAAAAGCCTCTGCATTCGGCTCAGGTCGTGATCCCGGGGTCCTGGGATCGAGCCCCACATCAGGCTCTCTGCTCAGCGGGAAGCCTGTTTCCTCCTCTCTCTCTGCCTGCCTCTCTGCCTACTTGTGATTTCTCTGTCTGTCAAATAAATAAATAAAATCTTTCAAAAAAAAAAAAAAAAATAGATATTTCAACACAACCATGCTGGTGCCTTGCTCTTAAGAAACAAATTTTCATCACACACACACACACATGTCTAGAATAGACAGTGAATCTTATTAGAATTTCCATTCTTCATTAAAACAAATATAAAACTCTTACCTGGGCACAGCAAATGAAAGCAATTGAAAGTGTCAGCAAGAAGACTGAAGATACAACCACGTCAACTGAACGCTGCGGACCCCGTCTCTGTGGAGTGAGACACATAGGTTAGGATTATAGTTAGAGACAGCAGTGGCTCTCGCGCCATTCACATTCTGAATTTTACTACATGAATGTGAGAATAAATGTTTATAAGAAGTTTCTGGCATAGGATTTTAACACATTTTGGACATGTTTCACTTGAACCGCTGAAATTCATTGCTGTTCCAAATTAAGAGTATGAGTGATTCACTGATGTATTTTCAGCTGGAATATTTTCCAAAAAGTCAGAAAAAGATGCAACTTTCAATTTATGATTCTGCCCTAGGAATTTATTTTGCCTTTTCCCTTTCTAAGCTCTTCTTTAGATACTTCTAGCAGCGCAGCAGACAGATCACTTCCAGCTTGGTGTCCGGCATGTCTGTTGGCCACTGATACAATCTGCCCAGTACACACGACTAACTCCACCGCCCACTGATGATCTGCTGCTGGCAACTTCCATGAGCGGACTCCCTGCATGTTCTTGCATACACTCTATGGTTAGTCAGGTGAAACTCACCTTTAGAAAGGAACGCAGTGATAACCATATCTTAATGTTCTCCACTTTTTTAAGTCTGAAATGAGGTATTTCGTATTTCCGAGCTTTCCTGGCAGAGGTAATATGGCTGAAGAGTTTTGCAAATAAAAATCTCTAGAAGGGGTTTTAAAAAAATCATAGAGTAAAAGGTACAAATGTGTCTCTGTGTACGTATTTATATAATTGTAAGCAATATTTCCCATATATAAAAAATAATAAAGGATGAAATTGATCACTTAGATCATCAATAGCTCATGACCCTGTTGCTTCCAAACCACATTCCATTGTAATCTGTGTCTCCATAACATGGTACACTCCTGACATTTTCAAGGAATATTCTTGGCAGACCTTTGTGAATCCCCAGCTTCACAAACACAAATGTTTACAGAATTCTGGGTTAGTGCCAAATTAAATTTCCATTCGTGGAAATTTAATTTCAATCATGTTTTTTTGCACATAACACCAATATATCAAGTCCTCAATTCCAAATTCTTATAGAAATTCAACAAATCTATTTCTCACTTGATCGTTTTTCACAGAAACATTTTGACTTTGAGGATAACTACACATGTCATGGGCAAACGGGCACAGAGGCACACTGAGGTACAGGTGCTATGCAGTCAGCCAGGCTGAGTCCCTGCCTAAGCCACTTACTCCTACACATGAGCTCAGCGAAATGCCAGATTACAACATGTCAATTGTGAATAACCGATATCACGATTATTAAACCCACAAATACCAAAAGCCCATTTATCAATCCTTCATTGCCCTCATTAACTTTTGGAGAGAGAACAAATCAAGAAAACAAAATCAACTCAATGAAATAGTATATGCAAAAGCAGAGGCAAGAAATTTTACTTAATTCTCTACTGACCTGTTTATACGTTCTCTCTGCCACACACATCATGAAAAAAAAAATCCAAGTAAGACACAATCGTTCAAAAAAATTAATCATAGACAAAATAATGATAGGTGTAACAGGTGGTGCCCCACAAAAAAGAGTCATGATCTCCTCAGCTGAAATGGACTTTAGCTGGTCAATGCTCTTGTCACGGAAAAGTCGATGTAAAAAAGGAAAAAATGCTAATCCAATGGTGACAACATTTCCCAGCATCTGATAACCTACTCCTTGCTGATATGCATTCACCTGGGAATTAATTTAAAATGTCCAAATTATTACACAGTTAAATGGAGTTACAAAGCAGTATTTACCAAGTACTACTTAGATTATTAAAAACTACCTGTTTTATAGCCAAAAGAAGTACAAATAAAGATGATTTATCACTCTTTGATTTCATTAAAAATCAGGCTTAAATGAGATAAAGAATATTTGCAGACGAATACCTGAATAATGATTATGTTCACGGAGAACACTGTAACAGATCCAAAAATATACCCAAGTAAAGATTCTAACTATAACATGAAAAAAATATATATTTGTGTTTCAAAAGCAGAGTCAGTACTTTGGTCACTGAATAGAGCCTAAGAAATAGCTGATCAAAACAGGTTTTCTGAAAGGTTTGAAAAACTCATGAAATCTTACCCTGCTCATGATGATGCCACTTATTTCCAACACAGACATATCCATCTTTTTGCACTCATTCCCTTCCCAGATTATTGCACTAACTCGATCAGAGGCAGGACTTGAGTTCTGAAGCCAGAATAAGTGGTTCTAAAAGAAAAAAAGAAAAAACTCTTTCCATCCACCCTTCTTTCTTTCCTCTGTTGGATTTTTCTCCCCACCGTTCAGTTCTCAGGCCACTTTCACCAGTGTTGGACCTCATCATTCCATTCTCTCCTTCCCAGAGCTCATCATGCCCACAGCCGCATCCGTGATGCTCATCTTCTGGTCCCTTTTTCTTCAGTAACCCAATTTCTGACCTGGAGTGAGACTAAATGTCTTCTGTGATGATGGGAAGTAGAATTCCATGGTCTTCAAGGTGGCTTCCCCATCTAAAGGTCTGGAAGTGAGCCTAAGCTTGGTTTACTCATGGCATGCTAAGGAGAAAAGTATTTCTAGAGCAGTGAGACCGTACCGGAGACAACAGGAAGTTACGTAGGGGAGCTGCTAATAAGTCTTATATGTTACATGAATGACTGAGGAGTTAAGCCTTTCTCTGGCCTAATCAGGACACGGAAAAGCATAGAAAACTCAAGAGGAGAAAGCTCAAGATTTAAAAAAAAAAAAAAAAAAAAGGTGCCATTTCCTTCTGCTATGTAAGTTCTTATTCTTCAAGTACCAACTCAAGTCCCATTTCGCCATGGTCAGCTCATTGGCATAAGTCTCACTAATCTGCCCTTCCCTGAAATTAAAGACCCTTAGAGTCTATATCAGACAAATTAGCATGTAATTATATGCTACTTTCCTAATG
The DNA here is from genome assembly GCF_963455335.1 of Martes martes. Lineage (NCBI taxonomy): Eukaryota > Metazoa > Chordata > Mammalia > Carnivora > Mustelidae > Martes > Martes martes. The sequence continues at coordinate 95,586,109 of NC_137891.1, read as the reverse complement.
TCCTCTATTTATTTCCCCTATAATCATCTTGTCCTCAAGCTAAAATATAAATTTCTAAAAAAAAAAAAAAATCACATGGTGTATTTCTCCTTTTTCTGCTACAATGCTCAGTACAATGCTGATGAGCATGTATTGATTTATTCATTGGTGATGCCAAAAAAAATGTATGAAGCGCCAACTACGTAACATGCGCCCCAGATACAATGGAGAACAAGACAGACACTGTCCTTGACATCAAGGAGATTACAGACTGATGGGAGACATAATTAAATAAAATTACTGCACGGCATGACAAGGGAAGGAAAGAGGGCTTCAGGAGCAAATGAGAAAGGCTTCCTAAGGAAGGATCATTCAAGCCAAGACCTGAAAAAGAAAAAGGAGTGAGCTGAAGGAACAGTATCAGAGAAAAGTGCGTTCTAGGCAAATAAGCCAGAGGCACATGGGGATCGGTACGGCCCTGAAAGAAGTTCAACTGTGGTAAAGTAGAGCACGTGAGAGCTGGGGGAGGAATGATCAGAGATGAGACTGTATTGGAGCGAATAAAGAAACGGAAGCAAATAACCCCAATGGGGGAAATAGCAGTTAAAGGATTTTAAGGGGAATGACATGCTCGCGGCTGCAGAATGGAAGAGCAGACGAAGGGAGCGAGCCCACAGAAGCTGTTAATGATCCAGACAGCCCCAAGCAGGGGAGACACAAGTAGACAGAGAGATATTATTCAGTGGAGTTAAGAGGATGTGAGGACCGATTAGAAACATGCTGGAGAAGGTGGGGTTTCCCAGGTTTCTGCCTTTGGTGATTAGTGGTAGCATTCAAAAATATGGTAAATAAAAGAACAGGGTTAGGTAGGGGAAATGGGAAATGATGAATTCTTTTGATATGGTGAGTTTCATGTTACCTTACATATGCCTTAAAATTATACTGAAAATCCCAAAAGTGCAAAGGACGTCAAGATCATCAGGATGCTATGTAATGGTTACTATATATTACTATATTACTAATTATGTTATTCCTAGGGCCAGTGTAATGTAGATGAATCATCAGACGAAATGTAAAGAATCTTTAGATTCAAGCTTTGATGGCAAAATTGAAAGAAAAAAGGCTTAAAGCTTTAATGAAAAAGTATATGTTGTTTCTGGTTAGTCTTTAAGAATTGTATACATCTAATGACGCAAGACTTTTTTCATGAAAATGTGTCACCTAAGTCAATGGTATCCTAGAATCAAGAAAATTCACTAATTCAACAAATGAATATCCACCACCCAGTATTTATAAATCACTGTGGAAATATATAGCCTAAAGGACAACAACCAAAGCAGAAGAAATGATGACATTGCTCCAAACATCTGGAATGCTGATTTGAGAACCACTTCAAACCATTCAATCTATCCAGCAGTGGAAAAAGCTCTCTCATGAAGTAACAATCACTCCGGCTCTAGACGTATTTAAGCAGAGGCCACTGATCATCTGATGGGGATACTAATAACAATGCTAACATTTATCAGGTGCTCACTGTTTGCCAGACATTGTGCTAAGTGCCCTCCTATTACTTCGTTAGATCTATCACAATAGCCCCAAGAAGTGGGAACTATTATTACCACTTGAGAATTCCTACATTGATTGGAAGGTTCAAATACCTTCTAAGGAATCTTTAATTTCAGGCTATCTGATTTTGTGATATTAATATAAAACCTAAAATTAAAAGCATCACTTGGTTTATACATTATTAGAGAAGCATGCAATGCCATTTCTTAGTAATTCATATATAACACTGTGATGTCTGCGAAAATATGAGGTTGATTGACCAAACAACCCCGCTCACATAAAATGAAAACTAAGGATCATTCTAAGGAAAATAATGAGAAAAAGTATTAGGAAGAAAAACTTAGGTTAGGGCAACTTCAGAGTACTCCCCCTGCCCTGAGTTCTAATACCAATATCTTCACTTACAGACTATGCTCAATTTCCTCATCTCTAAATTAGAGATAATAATAGTATCTACCGTATACGACTATGGTAAAGTCAATGGGCTAATATGGTACCTGGCCTATAAGTACAGTGAGTATTACCTATTATTACCATCACCTTTACAGACCTGCTGAAAAACATCTTCTTTGGGGTCACGTTTGGTCCCTGAGTGGAGGGTATTCACATGGGCCCCCTCACTGTCACTGGTGACAGATGATCGACACTCTGGGCCATGCAGCAGGTCATCCCATAGCATATCCTCAGTCTCCGAGTCATGGCGGGTGCTCTCTGAGTCTCTTCTTGACATGTGGAGGCTTCGGGAGCCACCACTCATGCCCGACCTCGAGCCCTTTCAAGGAAAACAGAAAACCAAAACTATATTTTTTTTCATTCATTTTTAAAAGCAATCATTTATCTGAAATAAAAGTCAAACAAGTTATCTGTGGTGATGGCTGGCAAGCTTTCTTAAGTTGACCCCCACAAGGCTTCACGTAATAATACATTTTAATATGTCAACGTCGAACTCCAGTGACTCTCTAACAAGCAGGACTTTAAAAGGACACCCTCTGAGAAGTTTTCACCCAGTCATGAGATGGTTCCACTCATGTTCCCTGGGATGACAGTGACCTCTACATGCATATCCCGAGGATCTACCCTGGGTATGAGTGTGGCCACGCCTACTGACATACCCAAAGTGTCCCCTACTCTAAATAACGTGAGTGTGACTGCAGATCTAGTCACATCCCGGGGACCTGGCCAAACATGGAAAGGACAGTCAGACCGATAAAAGAGGGCATAGTGCGGCTCTCCTGCAGGACAAACATAAATATGCAAGTTTTTCCACAACCTGGACAGCCTTGTCAATCGAAGCAAAACTCACACTCCCACCATCTACCCCACTCACCTCTGAATGGTAACCTTCCAAAAGGACAATACGCCCATGAGCTGCATAGTGAGATTTGCTGCTCCCACCTCTCAGCGGTGGAAGACAGGAATGAGGCTTGAGAATAAGGCCCACATTCCAAGTCAATATAAGGGAGACTTCTCGTCCTCTGGGGACTGAGCAAGCCCTTACTGAGCCTCATCTCATCTAGGATGCTTTTGAGATTAGAGTCAAAGTGAAATAGCTCCTTTGCTTTTTGGGGGTGAACGGCCACAAGAAAGCTGCCAGACAGGTAGACAGATAGGTGGTGGTGGGGGAGGCCAGGCAGACAGAAGCACTATTTAGGACAACCAATAAAAAAAGCAATGGATAAAGTTATGACACTGGGGACTAGGCCTGGAACAGTGACCTGTCAGAAGTCTACCTTACCTGACTGAAGGCTGCCGATTCAAATTCTGATTCCACCAGACTATCCGAATCCCGAGCCGTGTGACACCACTTGGGAGTGCTTTTCTTTACCTGACAAAAATGAAGCCAACCAACAAAAGGAAAACATGTCCAACATCCTGTGACTATTCAGTGATGTGGGAGTCGATGCCGATACTTTTACAAACTCAAAATTACCTGAGTGTTGAGGTGCCTGGTAAGTATGGATTTTCTATTCTTCACTTCACAGCCGTTGTCACTTGAGGCCCCTTCCACACTCCTACGTAGCATCATCATCTGTGTCCGGGCTTCACCATCCTCCTCACTGGACAGATCATCCGAAATCCCGTTCCCCAGTCGCCTGAAAGCCTCCTACAAAGAGAACAGCAATTTCTTCCCAGGGGACAGCCCAAAATACTCCAGTAAGCCGCACATGCGAAAACAAAAAAAGACACATAAAAACTAAGAGATGATGAAAGTAAGCCAAAAGTGAACAAGCCTATATATTACTCTGGTCTCAGTAAAGAAAAATAGTGAACCCTCTTGAAACTAAACAGGCTCAAGGACATATTACGTAGAGGATAGAAGCACAGGCTTGTGTCTGGGGCACGGCCCTTCTCCTCACTAGCGTGTAACTGGAGTCAAGTCACTAACCTGAGGCTCCACTTCCTCATCTGAAAAGTGACGGTAATAAAAGCACCTATCTCACAGAGCTGTGAGAACAATGAGCTGACTTACTATGTATAAAGCACTCAGGATAGTGCCTAGTTGCAGTAATGGCTCAAGAATATTAGCTATACTACATGCCACCGTCTAACAAATGAGAACATATTTCAAGACGATGCAATGGAAGGGTAGTTTCAGAGCTAGACCATCTCGGCTACACCTAGAAAATAGTCTCCCAAACCCCTCTCATATCATCACTGCATCTCTGGCATACAGCCAGGGGCCTCTCCATGGATCTGTTGATGAAACCTCCCAGCCCACTACTGAGGCTGGGTCAGCAGCTGATGAAATAACACACTCTCGTTCCAGAAATTAAAAGAATAAACTACAGTCCTTGTGCGTTACTCTCCTTTTTGTGTCCTGTGGCTTCACATTTCACTTATTTGTTAAGACAAATTACACAAACACAAACCTATTAGTATCTACTTGACATCTCTAGCAGAGTCTTAGAATAGCCAAATTTTACACAGGAAAGGAAAGATTTTGTTATATATAAATATATGTTTATATATAATCATCTAACTCTTACCCTGTGGCACTTTTCCCCATCTGAAAATTTTGCTTTCTCTCTTGTTTGCCACATTTTAATCTCTGGTCGACACTGTCTCTTCTTAATGATAGGATGCAGACAACTTGAGTCATTGTCCGTTTCAGTCCCTTTGTTACTGATTAGTTTTACTCTTTTACTCCTAATTTTAAAAAAGAAAAAAAAAGTTACTGGCTTGTTTTCTGAAAGTAGTATCTTTCATGAAATCATTTGCATTTGAAGAATTCAAGTTGATCCTTGAACAACATGGGTTTGAACTGCAGGTTCCACTTATTCATGGATCTTTTAAAAAAAAATACCATATAGTGTCATAGATGTATTTCCTCTTCCTGATGATTTTCTCAATCACATTCCTTTCCCTCTAGCTCACTTTATTGTAAGAATACGGTATATCATACATATAACACACAAAATGTGTTTATCAACTATTCACATACTATTACTAAGGCTTCCAGTCAACAGTCATCCCTAGCCCCTGCACTCAAGGGTCAACTGTGTATTATTCTGGAAATCAAGAAAATTCAGAAACCCCATTTTTCAGGCTTCTGGCTTGCCTAAGGGTGTAGGAAGCCAGAATAGAGGTATCTCTAGTCTCCAAAGAGGCACCACAGTTAATTGAGAGTAAGCCTCTTCTTTTCTGTTTTGCAAGGAAGTAGGTTCAGTCTTCCCTTCACCCTCTCAGACAGGGTGCCAATGCCTACCTCACATCACCTGTTTGTGTCACTCGAAGAAATGTCTTCCCTCTCCTGTCCCTCAAAGACCAGCAATTCTTGACTTCATGACTCCTGCTGACTACTTCCCCCCTGAATAATCACTCCGTCTGCTGAATAGCATGGCCTTTAGTCAGCAGGTAACCACTTAAGATATTTACATTGCTATGACTGCATCACCCTCTTATCTTCCTGATTAGAGAGTAAAATCACCAAAAAACAGGGATGCCCAGTAGGGCACACAACGTTGAGCACAAAGAACCCCAACTAAAGAGTATAACCTATCTTGAGAAAAGTATGTGAATATATACAGGCATCCCCCACCTTTCAAAAGTTCGCAAAAGCAAATCAAAAATTTGCTTTTCTGAGAGACCCACATTAGGACCAGTGTTGGCTAACCAGAAGAACTCTGAAGAGGATTTTTGCTTTCACAAGAGAAGGTGCAAAGTGCAACCAGCAATCAGCACTTGTTTTGCAGCAAGTCGTGACAGAAGCCACATGCCCGGCAGCAGCAAGTTTGGCCCCTCTGAGCTCCTGCCCCGGGAGCTACACTCAGCCTCTCAGCATCCAGCCACCATGGCTTTGAACTATATCTGCGAGCATCTGTGCTTTGTTTCCACTACTTTCATGCATCCCTTAGCAAGATGCAACCTAAGGTATCAGAAAAGCCTAAGAGAGGCTATTGTTTGGGTCTGAGAAGACTCAAAAACTCTTCCATATAAATTCATGGTAGTTGCTTCTTTGCTTTATTCCATTTCGGCCTGCGAAAGGCTTCATAGGAACACTCTACTTTTGGAAAGGAGGGGGAAATGTGTACCTCATCTTCAAAAAAGGAGCAGCAAGAGCACTTTATTTTTGAGTCATAATCATTAACAGATGACCAAATAAGTATTTCTTCAAGTCATACAAGTGTTGCCATGACACTGTAAAATCGTGGAAGGAGATAGAATTTGTCTTGGATCCATTTCCCTTTGTGACCTACAGCCCATCAACACCAGCTTCCTGCATCCCATTTCTAAGGAGGTATCAGCTTTCACACTGAAAAATACCTGATCTTTTTAAAGTTCTTTTTTCCCTCAAGATGTCAGCCAATATGGTTTAAAATATTTACCCTAAGTATTTATATTTCCGTAAACTTGTGATCTAAAATGTCATTAAAGATTAAATACAATGAAATTTTTATGGTAGAATCCTGGACTTATGGGGAACCTGACAGACAGTGGAGACATATGGAGGAAGACATATGGAATCCTTCTAGAACCGTTAACGCTCACACAATTATAATATGCTTACACTGTGTTCTCCTACTTAGATTACATACTAGGTTAACACTGATGTGAACATAAAATCAAATAAACATTCCAGTGTGACACTTTCTCACCTGTTCCCAAAGAGAGTCTCCCAAAAACCGCCAATAAAGGGAATAGACTCCAAAGTTTCTACTCCTCTGACTTTATCAGAGGAGTTATTTCCATTTTCTCGGCTCCCATCACCATTGACATTTTTCCGTAATTTTCTACAAACAAACACACAAAAATTCAACAACTTCAGATTATTCAAGAACTTTTATATTTCTGCCCTAAATATCCTTACAGAAATTGATACCAATGGGTTACAACGTGAAATGAATTACAGTGAATTTCATATAATGAGGATAAATCATGCAAGAATGTTTCTGACTGAGGGGCAAAACTGGATTCCAAACCAAAGTCCTAGGCTATCATTTTGTTCAATATTTGTTTATTTTTTTAAGGATTTTATTTATGTATTTGACAGAGAGAGAGAGAAAGATCATAAGTAGGTAGAGAGGCAGGCAGAGAGAGAGGGGGAAGCAGGTTCCCTGCTGAGCAGAGAGCCTGATGCGGGGCTGGATCCCAAGACCCTGAGACCATGACCTGAGCCGAAGGCAGAGGCTTAACCCACTGAGCCACCCAGGTGCCCCTCATTTTGTTCAATATTTAAGGAAATGGAACTGATATTTCAAAATATTATTAAAAGAAAATTTTCACACGTATGACCAACAGTCTTTTCAGGAACACTCAACACTACTAGTAGAAGGAACAATTCCTTTAAATATGGATGTCAAAAATCAATGCATCGGACACACTTCATCGGAGAACACAAAATAATAGCAACTGATCACTTTGTATGGCGACCTGAAGCAGTTAAAAGATATATCCTATAAATCACCAATGGGATACATCGCATGTGATTTCCTTAGAAATCATTCAATTGATTTTTTTCAATTCAATTCAATTTTTCAATTCAATTAATTGAATAGAATTATCAAGGAATCCTTTTTTTGAAAAAAAAGTTTTGAAAATAACATTCAAAAATAAGAATAAATATATTGAAATTCATCACACCAAATTAAAAAAAAATCTTTAGGGGCACCTGGGTGGCTCACTGTGTTAAAGCCTCTGCCTTCAGCTCAGGTCATGATCTCAGGGTCCTGGGATCGAGCCCCACATCTGGCTCTCTGCTCAGCGGGGAGCCTGCTTCCTCCTCTCTCTCTGCCTGCTGCTCTGCCTGCCTCTCTGCCTACTTGTGATCTCTGTCTGTCAAATAAATAAATAAAAAATCTTTAAAAAAAAAATCTTTAGTAACTGTTTAGGGGAACAAAAATCTACAGATATTCTGAGGAATGATAACATTAAAAAAAAAAAAAAAAACTTTAACAGTTCCAAAACCACACATAGCACATAACCAATAAAAACATGATATGATCTCAATGTGTAGAAATGTCAAATTCCTCTCTATTAAAAGCTCAGAATACTTAGAAATCCATTTTTATTATGTACCATTGAAAAAAAGGTTAAAATTTTAGTAGCACTACCTAATGTACTAACACCCTTATTTATAGTGAATTTTCACCAAATTTTGATTGAGACTATATTTTGACAAATGTGTTTTCAACATCCCTATTTAAGGTAAATTTTAATAAAGTACAATATAGTATCAGATTTTTCCTTTAAAACAACTGTACTGAATGACAAAATCCCACCTGGGATTAAAAGGTCATGACAATGTTTCCTATCATCAGGAAGAAAAGTGAGAGCCAAAAAAATAATTTCAAAAGGCATGCAAAACAGAAGATTTGTAATTAATTTCATTGAGGATTTTGTAAGCATGTACAATGTCTCTCCTAGAAAATATACAACTACAAGTGTAATTTCTCATCTTACCTTCTTCTCCGATTTCCATTGTTTCCCGATGGCCTTGTTATCTGAGTAGACACGATCTGACAGTGGACAGTTCCCATGAGTAACATAAGGCACAAGGGTCCAAGCACTTCACTTACATTCACAATAGGCATCATAAAATACAACACGAGTGCTAGAACTGAAAAGAAGAGGTTTCAAAATGTAAGACATAAAGAAAGGCTCATCTTTATATCTAATTCTAGCAACTGCATAAACTATTGCTACAAAAACCTATCAATCTGAAAAGTACAAGGAAAAAGCACATAATTTTCGACAGTGCAATCCACCTGCACATCAGTTGAGTGAAAACTTGAGGCCTTAGGTCACAGAGCAAGAGAAGAATAATGGGTTTGAAGGATTTGCTTTCCCTGCAGTATAAGAATCTAGATACTTCAAAAGGCTCTTCACCATCAAACAGCTAAATGCTGTATGATACATACTACAAAGTGTTGTTCTGCTCAGAGGACCAGTATTTTTCCAAGGCCCACACCTGTACCAGCAGCAGTTAGCAAAGCTGGGATTTGAACGAAGGCAACTGGGCTCTAGAGTCCTTACTCTAAACTACTATGCTATACTGCCTCTTCATACACACATATGAACTGTCCAAAGAATCAGTGGTGAAAGGAACAGGAAAACATCAAAAATTACATCCCAAAAAATCCAGATACAATTTCACAGATCAGTTCTTTCAGACTTTAACACAAGGATAATTCTTGTGATGTATCAACTATTCCTATGTGGAGAAAAAGCTAGCAAATTCATTTCATACCCTAACACCCTATCACCCAAATATAACAATGATAGCACCAAAACAATAAACTACAAACCTTGCTGGCTTGTGAATATGGACAGAAATTTACTACTGAAAGGCAGGCACTGTGAATGAGGGGATTTTTGTCTATTTGGCTCACTGCTATAGCTAGATCAGTAAGTAGCACATAATGGATACTTAATATTTGTTGAATGAGTAATTAAAATACCATAAATCTGAATAAATCTGAATAATTCACCAAGACCATGCAGGGTTTATGCTGGAAGGAAAAATCTATCTCAGAGCCTTGATAGAACAATACATGTATAGACATGGTAGGCATTTACATATTTGTAGACTGAAATGATTTAATCTGATAATTTAATAACATGTAATCTGGGTCACATATATACAAATTATCTCAATTGACAATTGGGTAAAAGGCCTTTGTCCCTGATTCCTGGGAGGTAACCTCTAAATCCTTGGAATTTCTCAAGTGATGGAAGTTATTCACAGTGGGCCTCTTGGACCAAACCTGATAGTTCGTGCCAACGAGGTGACTACAGATGGGGTTAGCCATACCAGAGAAACCAACCATGTGATTAGAGGGTTGAGGCTTTGAGCCACAGTGTATCAGCCTGACCTCTGGGGGAGAGGTAGGAGGGAAGGCTGAAGACTGAGTTGCCTACTTGGCCAATGACTCAACTAGTTATGTCTATACAATAAATCCTCAGTAAAAATTCTGGATACCAAAGCTTGGGTGAGCATCCCCAACTGGCAACAGTCTATTAGTACTGCTACCCATCATGGCAAAAAGTGTACCATATCCCTGAGAATGATGAAAACTTCCTCTTTGGAATCCTCCCAAACTATGCATCTCTTCTAATTCATACAATAAAACTTTTAGAATAATAAAACTGTAATTTTAAGTATAGCACTTTCCCAAATTCTGGGAGTCATTCTAGTGAATTATCAAAGGAATCAGTAGGGGACCTTCAAAACTGTAGCCAGTGGGTCAGAAGTAAGGGTAGCCCTGGGGACTCCCAAAGTGAGGCTGGTGTCTGAAGTGGGGGGAATCTTACAAAGGACCATACCTTTAACCTGTGAGTTTGGCCAACTCCTATAGTGAAAAAGCATTCCATAAAAATCAACATTTGTTCCTGATTTATAATTAATCTTAAATGCCAATCTCTTCTAAAATACTAGGAATATAAAAATATGTCCCTAATATACCAAAGAGGAAATGAACATGCATCATACTGAGAAAGACACTCAGAACCAGGAACAAAAGGATGAGCATTCTTACAGTTACTACTTAATGCTGCTCTGAAAATGCCGACTAATTCAATCATAGCAAATGAAATGTATGAAAAAGGAGGAGACCAGATTTTCATTATTTACCAGCAACGTGGCTGTATGGTTAGAAAATGTGAAAGAAGCACTGAAAAACTATTAAAATTAATGAGGGTTTAATAGAATGCATTAAGCAGTATTCTTAATAAACATAAACTAACAGCTTTCAAATGTAACAGCACTAACCAGGTGAAATTTATAAAACAAAAAAAGTGTCGTATCTGCAGGAGCAACAACAAAAATAAAAACAAATATTTCACTTTCATGGGGAAGCACTGAAGCGTCCACTGATGGGTGAATATATGAACAAAATATGGGACATACGTATAATGGATTCTTACTCATCATTTTAAAAGAAGGAAGCATACATGCTGTGTATGGATGAGCCTTAAAAACAGGCTAAGTGCTACAGGCCAAGCTCAAAAGGACAAATACCCCTGCCTCCACTTGCATGAGGTATCTAAGTAGTCAAATTCACAGAAAAAGAAAATAGAACGGTTGCCAGGGGCCTGAGCTTCAGGAGGAACCGGAGAGTCAGGCAATTACTGTTTTATAGGTAGAGTTTCAGTTTGGAAAGATGAAGAAAGTTCTGGAGATGGATGGTAGTGATGGTTGCACAGCAACACAAGTGGCCTTGATGCCACCAACTGTAAACTTAAAAATGGTGAGGAGGGTAAATTAAATGTTGTGTATATTTTAGCAAAATAAAAAAAAATCTGAGTTTAACTTTAAGAAGATCTAAGCAGGCCTCATAAGAAATAAAAATCCTACAAAGCTTTACTGGGAAATAGAACAGAAGACTTGATTAAAAGGTAAGATAGATCTATTTTCTTCCCATTCCCCCCAAATATATCTATATCTTCATGGGAAGCGGGAGATTACAGTTTAATTCCAAATTATTTGTTCTGATTAGGATAAAATAATTCTAAATTATTTTGAAAAAAATAAGTAGGTAAAAACACCTCAGAAAATACTGGGAAAAAATACTAGAGGAATATTTCTGCTCAATGCTACTACATATTAAACAACTATAGTAATTAAAGAAATGTGGTGCAGATATGAGAATAACAAGACAAATCAATTGTGCAGAATATGTGTTTAGAAAGAGACCAAGGTGTATATGAAAATTTAATGTATATGGACTCCTGGATGGGTTGGTAGGTTAAGCATCTGCTTTCGGCTCAGGTCATGATCCTGGGATCAAGTGCTGCATTGGGCTCCTTGCTCAGTAGGGAGCCTGCTTCTCCCTCTGTCTGCCACTCCCCCTGCTTATGGTCTCTCTCACACTCACTGACAAATAGAAAAATAAAATCTTAAGCAAAACAAAAAAAGAAAATTTAACATATATAATTTAATATATCTCAGTAAGAAAGAAATTCTTCAATAATGAACATGTGAAAAGATATTTAACCTCACCTTTACAAGCTACCCAAAAAATGCAGACCAAATGAGCAAACACAATTTTTTTGTACATCCAATTAGGTAACAATCTTTAAAATTATAATAATGCTGGCCAGACTCTGGTAAAACAGGCACTCTCATCCACTACTTTCCAAAAGAAGTATACCACCAGCAATTTGATTTATGTACTAAAAGCCTTAAGATGTTTATATTCTTTGATCTCTTAATTCTATTTCAGAGAAGAAATTCTAAGGAAATATAAAATATGGAAAATTTTGTTCACAATGGCATAATTAATAGAAAAAAAAACCCAAGAACGATCTAAATGCTTACAATATGGGAACTGTTATAGAAGTTGTGGTACTTTTATATAATGGAATATTAACTAGCTATAAAAAGTATTTATGGCAAATCCATATGAGAGACTCACAGACATGAAAATGATCATTTTAAATGATAGTGTGTATCCATGATGGTGTATCCATATGACGGAATATTACCCAGCCATTAAAATGACAGCCATTTCATGACAACGAAATAAAACTAAAACTATGATTCCTTATTCACACTATTCCCATGTCCTCAACAGCCACATAGGACTGGATAAGGCAGACACAGAACATTTCTATCACCACAGAAACTGTATTGGACAGCACTGTACACAACTTTAGAAAACTAAACTTACAGATTTGTAAATTCAGACACTTATCTTTCCCTCTATAACTTAACTCAAAAAAACCGACAGAGATAAAAGAAAACAAAAATCACCCCAAATCCTTCCACCTTAACTCAACCTTCCCCTACTCTGTTCTAATTCATGTCTTGTTGTTCGGGTATAACCAGAGTGTGCACATGGTCCCATTTCACAAAGTATTCCCAGTAGGCAGTGTCCATACAGTGGTAAAGAGAATGTGCTGGGCTCCTGCACGTAGTGAGAAGAGAAAAGCCAACATCAGGTAGTTGTGTAATACAGAAATTAAAATAGATTCCCCGGGAACGGTAGGACTATTTAGAAAGCATACACAATGAATTCTGGGACACTGAAAAGAAATAAAAATTGAAAAAAAAAAAGTATAGATAGGGATGGCTGCCCAGTGAAAGTTTCATCTGAGTTTAGATCCTAAAGATGAGAAAAAAGATAGCCATGTGAAAATCCGTAAGATTGCTTCAAACAGAAGGAAGAGCTCTGTGTGCAGCGTGGAAAAAGGGCCATGATGCCTCCAGCAGGCAAGGAGGAGAGCGGTAGGACATGACCTCTGAGAGGCAAACAGGGAACAGATCATGGAGGGCCCTGCAGGCTGTAGTGAGGACTGATTTCACTCCAACGCCAGTGAGAAGTCTCTCAGGGTTTTAAGCAGGAAAATGACATGATATGGATTCTACTGTAAAAGATTTCTCTAATTGCTGTGAAAAGAATGGTTGGTAAAGAGCAGGCTCAGAGTAGACAATATTCTAGTGCTGAAGGCAAGGCGATACTGGTGTAATGGACCATGACAGGGAAAAAAAATCCCAGAGTTCCATGTTGGATATGATAGGTTCAAGATACCTATTAAATCTCTCTACATAAATGCCTAAAAGCAGGCAGTTAGATTTACAAGTCTGAAGTTCAGCAGAAATCTGGCCTGAAGATATAAATTTGAGAATCACCAGTTTACCAGCTATGTTTAAACAAAGGGGTTTGATGAGTACCTAGAGAAGAGAATCCAGGATCCAACCTTGAGGTAATCCAATATTCAGAGGTCACACAGAACAAAGATTGAAAAGGCCTGGCCGGTAAGACAGGTGGAAAGAAATTCAAGAAAGATGAGTTGGACAATTGGTTTGCCTTCTGTGTACAAATAAATCTAAGATCTCCAAATGGTGTATATCCCTTCATTCTTTGCACTTTAAACTCTCAAATGAAAGGGTAAATGTAAGAACAGTAAAGTCTGCATTATCTAATAGCAAAAGCAGCAAAAAGAAACCGTCATAATTTTTTCCAGCCCTCTAATTACCTTGCATGAGGTAAAGCAGTAGCAGCCAAACAAAGATTCTTAAAGAGGTCACCTGAATCCACCAGTTGCTGAACAAGGGGAAAAACACAACTCGTACAAGCCCCTTCCGAGTCAGAGATGTCCATGGAATTTCAGGTTTGGCTTTGGCAAATGTTGAGCCTTTAAATATACAATAAAACGAAACATCAAACATTTACATACACTATACTAATGCCTACTTGTTAACACTGTATTAAAAACAGCTGAGAGCAAAAATCACCACATAACCTGTCTGGTTAAAAAGAATCTTCTTAGGGGCGCCTGGGTGGCTTAACGGGTTAAGCCTCTGCCTTCCGCTCAGGTCCTGATCCCAGGGTCCTGGGATCAAGTCCTGCATTGGGCTCTCTGCTCAGCAGGGAGCCTGCTTCCCCCTCTCTCTCTGCCTAATTGTGGTCTCTCTCTCTGTGTCAAATAAATAAAATCTTAAAAAAAAAAAAAAAAGAATCCTCTTAGATGTTCATTAAATACAATAACTTCTTGCCTCAATCACTAGGACAGGAGCTCAAAATAAATCAGGCTGACTTGAATGTTATACAATGTATTTTTTACACAACAGCAGTTTCCAAGTTCATCCCTCTTTCACCTAATGTGCTTACATAGCCACAAAGAACCAAAGCAAAGGGGAAAAAAAAATCCCAAGGCCTGAATGATGAGGGAAGAATATTCCCTTTGGAAATTAAAATACACCATCCTAATAGAGGGAAGGTATCTAAAAAAGAATCTCTAGCACTACAATGAAATAATATAATAAAATACATAAACCAACTTTAGAACTCACCTCTGATTAAGTCAACGTCAATCAAGTCTGGTTTTATGTGACCCATCTTTTTTGGTTTGTTTTTGAAGCCCTAGGATAAAACAAAACAAAACCAGAAATAAGGGTAAAAAGCCCTTTTAAATACAAAAGGTAAACTTATATTTATTTCTTTCTATATCTGACTCCCTTTTACTGGGGACACTTTAATCCTATTGTCCCTTGAAATAACTTATCATTAATGTTTTAGTATGTAGTTCACCAAGTAATGTAAGAATATATTTTATCACTTTTTAAAATGATCCAACAATGTCAAAGGATCAGGAAGTACAAAATAATAGTCCCTTCAGCCCCTCTCCTTCTCCTCCCGGTTTCAGTCATTAAAAACAAATAACTTTCTTTTTTCTTTTTTTTTTTTTAACTGTTTCTCTTGGTATTTACTTCCATACTTTTCTTTTTTAAGTAGGCTCCACATGTAGTGCAGAGCCCAACATAGGGCTTAAACTCACAACCCTGACACCAAGACCTGAGCTGAGATCAAGAGTCAGGTGCTTAACTGACTGAGCCACCCAGGTGCCCCAACTTCTATACTTCCAAATAATATGTTTATACTGCCATTTTTCAATTTTTAATACATCATGTGAGAATTTAGCTCTCTAACACAACTAATTTCCACCCCAAAAACCTATATCCTGACATGACTGATGATTGATAAATCAGTCATCAGTAGTTATGATATGATCACTATGAAATATTGTTCCCTATAAGCCATACTTTATAATCTCCTAGTTTACGGAGTCAGCTAAAACATTTATCATTTTTCAAATACTCAAATGCCAGAAAATTACTTAAAGTCTTTTCTTCTTTAAAAAAAAATTCCTGGAAATGTCCTTCCCAGAAACTTCTATCCTCCTGCTGCAATCAGACTGGTTGCTCTCGGGGCCTGCTGTACAGCTAGCTCTATGTAGGACTTCGCACTATCACCCTGACAACTCCCTTCATCTCTGTGGTGAATCTCTAGCTCTTTCATCCCATGTCTTTCTGGAGTGCATCCTTCAGAAGCTTCCTGAGAAAGCGGTCCAGAAGGTAACTTTTTTAAGCCTTGCATGTCTGAAAATGAATTCATTTTACCCTTATGCCTAATAAGAGGTTACACTAGAGTGTAGAATTCTAAGTCGTTAATAATTTTCCTTCAGGAATTAAGATCTTGTTCTACTCTTTCTAGCTTCCAATGTTGTTGCAAATTCTAGTGCCTTTCTGATTCCTGACCCTTTGAGTGTGAATTGTTTCTTTCCTCTGAATCTTCATTTTATTCATGGTGTTCAGAAATTTCATAATGATATGCCTTGATATGAGTCTTTTACATCTCTTGTGCTGAGAATTCTTTCTATGTGGCTTTAGGGAAGTTTTCTTATAATTTATTTTTATACGTCTTCCCTTATCAGACATAACTTTCCTATTTCCTACTTCTTTTGTCTTTTTGTTCTGCTTTCTGGAAATTTCCTCAAATTCTTCTATGGAATTTTTCATTTTGACTCTGAGTTCATTTCTGTTCTCTGTTTCTTTTGGAGGATTTATTCAAATACCTAGTAATCACTGGCTTTCTTTATATGTTAGAATGAAGCACCGAAATGTGATGGACTCAATATTCTACTTCAAGGTATATACCCAAGACAAATGTGTATGTATTTCACTAAATAATGTGTAAAAATGTTCATGGAAGAATAATTTCTAAGAGCTCCAGATTGGAAACTACCCAGAGACAACAATGGGATATTGCCCATCAATAGGGGAATGCATAAATAATTGTGGTGTTGTACTGAATAAACTACAATTACACAACATGAATGAATCTCACAAACACAAAACTGAACAAAAAAAATTAGATTCAAATGTGTATGTATTGTATAATTTCATTTATATAAACATATGTTTATATATATATATATATGTTTCATAATAAAAGGTTACACTAGAGTGTATGATTCTAAGTTGTTAATAATTTTCCTTCAGGAATTAAGACACTGTTCTACTGTTTTCTAGCTTCCAATGTTGCTGTTGCAAACTTTAGTGCCTTTCTGATTCCTGATAATATTCCTATATAAAGCTCAAAAAGGCAAAATTAATCTATAGCACTAGTAGTTGGGATACTGGTCTACCTCTGTTGGTAGTAGTGACTGGAAAAGTATGGAAGGGAAGCTTCTATGGTACTGCTAATTATCTATCTCTTGATCTTAATGCTGATGACACGATTACATTAAGTTTAAGAAAATTCCTCAACCTTTACACTTAAAATTTTGTTATATATACATCTGTATAAGTATATCCATATTTACTGAACATGTTTTACTTCAGTAGAAAGCCTGTAAAACTTATTGGAAGCTTTATGTGTATGAGTATAGCTTACAGACTTGGGATTTCACTGCAGAGTAATCAACCAGCTTGAGGGAATCACCAAATGTCAATACCTGGAGGCACTTTTTTTGTGGGGTCATTCAAGGCTCTTTGAAGAACTTTCCGGTATTCTCTTTGGTTGAAGATTAGGAAGGCTAAAGATTTCTGTGGTGGAAGTTTTGAGATTAAATCAAGGGGCTCAGAATTCTGCTTTTAGTATGATTCTCGCCTGCCCTTCGGTGTCCACAGACCCTCTTCCAATGAATTTTCTCAGAAGAAATATCACCAGTCTCCTTCGTAAGGGCATTGTTAGCCAGTCTTTAAGGGATTGACAAAAAGACAAAAGGTCCAATCTCTCTGTATACAAAGTTCATTTAATACCCCATTTAACTGCCTCACATGAAACCTGATGCATTCAAGTCCTAAGCCTTTCCGGGAAGCTCTGCAGTGCAACCGGCATTTTCCCCTGCTCTTCTGGCACTCTCTTGCATTCATTTTTCATCTTCCAAATACATGTTGATCTACTATCTACTGAGATCTTCCTCCTCAATCTTCTTCCTTGACTTTGTGGATGTATTCATTTTATACAACCCCTTTATGGGTTCCTTTCATGTAATTTAGTGGTAACTCAGAAAGGAGAGATTATAAATGTGTGTGGCCAATCTATCGCGTTTAACCAAAAATCTAGTGATAAATTTTTTTTCGGGGCATGAAGAAAGAATCCTTTCAGGGCCTTTGTCTTCTACCACCTCAAATTAAAAGTAAGTTTGTGAATTATCTTTTGTGTTTCAAACTCCCGGTTTGTCTAACAGTTTTGTTTTACTACTATTAATAAATAAAACTTTCTAAAGATGAATTTTAATTTTATACTCAACATGTGTAAGTGCTAATCCGGTTTTAGAAATTAGGTATTTGGGACGCCTGGGTGGCTCAGTTGGTTAAGCGGCTGCCTTCGGCTCAGGTCATGATCCCAGGGTCCTGGGATCGAGTCCCACATCGGGCTCCTTGCTCCGCGGGGAGCCTGCTTCTCCCTCTGCCTCTGCCTACCACTTTGTCTGCCTGTGCTCGCTCGCTCTGACAAATAAATAAATAAAATCTTAAAAAAAAAAAAAGAAATTAGGTATTTAAGCATTAAAATTAAAGTAAAAATGAAAGGTTATAGCCATTTGCTATTTCCTCTTTTAGACATTGAGCAAGTATTGATCTTAAGTGTTTAACTAAATAGATTTGGCCAAACAATTTCTCTTAAGTGGATCCTATGTTTCCATCCAATTCAGCTACAAACTACAGATTTTATAGAAGAAGGTTTTAAAACCCTAAATGTAATAAAATTAAATATAAGGAGGAATCAAAATTTGAAAGTCAAACATTTCAGAGAAAAAATAATCCTTTGAAAAACATGTACACTAATTTTTGAAATATGCATAATATCCAAGGGAATAAAAATTTGGCTATATACAAAATCAGAAATTAAAATTCTAAAAGTAAAAATATCATTGTATTATTTTCTAATAGACAAAGACCTTGTAGACCTTTATTTCCTTCAGACAAACACCCAGAAATGGGATAGATGGATCAAATCATAGTTCTATTTTTAATTTTTAGAAAAGCCTCCATACTGTTTTCCATAATGTTTATACCAGTTTACATTCCCACCAACGGTATATAAAAGTTCTCTTTTCTCTACATCCTCACCAACACTTATTATCCTTTGACTTTCTGATAAGAGTCATCGTGGCAGGTGTGAGGTGATATCTCACTGTGGTTTTGAATTATACTTCCCTGATTATTAGTGATGTTAAAGAGCTTTTTAAATATACCCATTGGGTATATGTTCTTTGGAAAACGTCTGTTCAGGTCCTCTGTCCATGTTTAATTGGATTACTTGTTTTTAGCTATTGAGTGGTAAGAGTTCCTTATAGATTTTTTTTTTATTTTTTTTTAAAGATTTTATTTACTTATTTGACAGACAGAGGTCACAAGTAGGCAGAGAAGCAGGCAGAGAGAGAAGAGGAAGCAGGCTCCCTGCTGAACAGAGAGCCCGATGCGGGGCTCAATCCCAGGACCCTGGGATCATGACCTGAGCCGAAGGCAGAGGCCCTAACCCACTGAGCCACCCAGGCGCCCCTCCTTATAGATTTTTAATGTAAACCCCTTATCAGATATATGGTTTACAAACATTTTCTCCCATTCCATAGGTTGCCTTGTCATTATTGCTTCCTTGGCTATGCAAAACACTTTTTAGTTCGATGTGGTCTCACTTGATAATTTTTGCTTTTGTTGTCTGTGCTTTTTTGTCATATTCAAAAAACTCTTGGCCAAGGAGCCCCTGGTATCTTCTAGGACAATTTCAGGTCTTACATTTAAGTCCTTAATCCATCTTGAGTTGATTTTTATGTGCGGTGAAACATAAAGGTCTGGTATCATTCTTCTGCATGAGGATATCTATCCAGTTGTCCCAAAATCATTTATTGAAGAGATTCTTTTGCCCATCATGTATTTTTGGCACCTTCGCCAAAGAGTAATTGACTGTTTAAGCATAGGTTTACTTCTGGGGTCTCCATATTGTCCCATTCATCTATGTGTCTTTTATGCCCATATCATACTGTTCTAATTACTGTAGCTTTGTAATATAATTTGAAATCAGAAAGTGTGATGCCTCCAACTTTGCTCTTCTTGCTCAAGGCTGCTTTAGCTATTTGGAGTTCTTTGTAGTTTCACATGAATCTTAGGACTGTATTTTGTTTGTTTGTTTTTGCATCTGTGAAAAATACCATTGGAATTTTGATAGACGGCTTTTAAACTGTGGATCACTTTGGGTAGTATGGACATTTTAACAATATTCCTTCTTCCAATCAATGAACATAAGATATCTTTCCATTTATGTGTGTCTCCTTCAATTTCCTTCATCAATGTTTCACGGTTTCCAGAGTACAGATCTTTCACATTTGTGGTTAAATTTATTCCTAAATATTTTATTCTTTTTGATGCTATTATAAATGGAATTGTATTCATTTTTTTAATAGCTCACTATTAATGTATAAAAATTTTCATTTTCATTTGTCTCATGATATTTTTTATTTCTTCTTTGACCTATTAGTTGTTCAAGAGTATGTTGCTTAATTTCCACATATTTGTGAATTTTTCAATTTTCATCCTGTTACTGATTTCTAGTTTAATTCCATTGTGGTCCGAAGAGTTACCTGAAATAAATTCAGTTTTCTTAAATTTGTTAAGACTTGTTTTATGACCTAACAACTGATCTATCCTGGATATGTTTCCATGGGTGCTTGAAAGGAATGTATATTCTGTTGCTGTTAGAGAGAATGTTCTTTATATGTCTGCTAGTTCTATATGGTCTAAAGTATAGTCCAAGTCCGATGTTTCCTTATGGATTTTCTGTCCGGATGATCTATCCATTGTTGAAAGTAGTGTACTGAGCTCCCAATGATTATTGTATCATTGTCTATTTTTCCCTTTAGGTTTGTTTATATTTGCTTTATATATTTGGGTACTCCCTATAATGGGTGCATAAATATTGAAAAATGGTATATTCTCATTGTTTTCCTTTTTGTCCTGATAGTTTGTTTTTAGTATAGAGAAATGTAACAGATTTTTATATATTGATTTTGAATCCTGTGACTCTACTGAATTCATTTATTATCATTGTTTTTGGTGGAGTCTTTAGGTTTTTCTAAATATTGTATTAAGTCGTCAGCAAAATGTAACAGTTTTATTTCTACCTCTTTGATCTGAATGCTTTTTATTTCTTCTTCTTGCCTAACTATTCTGGCTAGGACTTCCAATACTATGTTAAATAAAAGTGGAAAAATGGGCATTCTGTCTTGTTCCTGATCTTAGAGAAAAAGCTCTCAGCTTTTCACCACTGAGTATAATGTTAGCTGTCAACTGTGAGATCTCGTCTTTTGCGACAACATGGATGGAACTTGGCAGCATTATGGTAAGTGAAATAAGTCATACAGAAAAATATATATATATGATTTATCTTATATGTGGAATCTAAAAAAAAATTAAAAACCCAAAACTAACAAACCAAGCTTATAGATACAGAAAAGAGACTGGTGGTTGCAAGAGCTGGGGGTGGGAGAAATGGGTGAACTGGGTTTTTCTATTAGTTTAAATAAATTGAATAAAAATTAAAAGTAATATAATAAGGAAACATTGGCCTCAAAAGACACATTTGATACGATGGGCTGAACAGATATACACAGATCATTCCATCCACAAGAAACAGACACATTCTTTCTCAAGTGCACATATTAAGTTCTCCAGGATGGATTATATTAGCCACAAAACAAGTCTTAATAAATTTAAGAAGAATGAAATTATATCAAGCTTTTCTGAACACAATGGTATGAAACTCTAAATCAATTACCAAAAGAAAAGGAAAATTCAGAAATATGTGGAGATTAAATCACATGCTACTAAAAAAAAAAAACAAAACAAAAAAAAACCACAACAACCCAATGAGTCAAAGAAGAAGTCAAAAGAGGAATTTAGAATTTGAGAACAAATGAAAATGAAAATACAACATACCAAAACTTATGGGATGAAACAAAAGCAGTCTGAGAGGGAAGTTCATAGTGATAAATGCCTACATTAAGAAAGAACCCTAACAAGTAAACAACATCTTAACTCTACATCTCAAGAAACTAGAAAAGAGGAACAAAGTCCAAAGTCATAAAAGGAAATAGCAAAGATCAGAGTGGAAAGAAATGAAGTAGAAACTAAAAAGGCAATAGAGAAGGTCAACAAACTAAGAGCTGGTTTCTTTAAAAGATAAAACAAAATTGACAACCGTTAGCTACACTTACCAAGGGAAGAAAAAAGAGAACTCAAATAAACAGAATCAGAAATGAAAGAGGAGGGCGCCTGGGTGGCTCAGAGGGTTGGGCCTCTGCCTTCAGCTCAGGTCATGATCTCAGGGTCCTGGGATCGAGCCTCGCATCGGGCTCTCTGCTCAGCAGGGAACCTGTCTCCCCGCTCTCTCTCTGCCTGCCTCTCTGCCTACTTATGATCTCTTGTCAAATAAATAAATAAATAAATAAAATCTTTAAAAAAAAAAAAAAGAAAGAAATGAAAGAGGAAATGTTACAACTGACACCATAAAAACAAAGGATCATAAAAAAACTAATATGAACAATTATATGCCAACAAATTGGACAACCTAAAAGAAATGGATAAACTCCTAGAAAAAAAAAAACTCTCAAAACTGAATCAGGAAATAATAGAAAATTTGGACAGACTGATTAATAGTAAGGAGATTGAATCAGTAATCAAAAACCTCCCAACAAAAACAAAATTCCCATACCAGATGGCTTCACTAGTGAAGTCTACCTAACATTCAAAGAATTAATACCAATCCTTCTCAAACTCTTCCAAAAACAGAAGAGGCAGGAATGTTTTCAAACTCATTTTATGAGGCCAGCATTACTCTGATACTAAAACCAGACAAGGACACTACAAGAAAAGAAAATTACAGGCCAATATCCCTAATGAATGTAGATAAAAAATTCTCAACAAAATATTAGCAAACTGAATTCAACAATACATTAAATGGATCACACACCTCAGTCAAGTGGGATTTATTCCAGGGATGCAAGGATAGTTCAACATTCACAAATCAATCAATGTAATATATTACATTAACAAAGTTAAGGATAAAACATATTATCATCTCAATAGATGCAGAAAAAACATTTGGCAAAACTCAACAATGATTTATGATAAAAGCTCTCAACAAAGTGGATATAGAGGGAATGAACATCAACATAATAAAGGCCATATATGGCAAGCTTCATTTTTTCATTCACTTGATTTTCTAAATATATATTACTAATTCACCTTGAAATACCTTGTAAGTCTTAAAAATCTGTTCCCAATATACTCAAACACAACAAATACCAGTTTCACTTTTTTCCCCCTTGAAGATATCTGTATCAGTTTTCTGTCTTCCTGCTTCTTTCTAGTCTCATTGTTTTCCAGGCCTGATACAAACTGTCATCCTTGGACATCTCTTAAATATCCTGGAATTCCCTTTACCTCTCTCTGTGCTGGCTATCCTGTTTCCTGTACTATGATTTCCTCTTTTTTGGTTTACTCATTCATTATAATACTGTGTATGTTTTCCCATGCTTTCTGAGAGGGGACATGGGTCATGTATTTTTTTTTGAAACTTTGAAGATCTGAATATGTCTTCATGTGGTGCCTTATACTTGGCTAATAAACTTGGTATAAAAAATTCAACGGTATGGGGTTCAGAGAGCATCTAGTTTGTTGAACACATGCACACCAGGACAATGATATACCCCAACTCCACAGGGACATAAGCTCCTATGCTCTGGATCCTCCCAGACCTTGCCCTATGTATCTCTTCATCTAGTTCATCTGTATCCATTATCATATCCTTTAAAAAACTGATAAATATAAGTATTTCTCTGAGTTCTGTAAGCCACTCTAGCAAATTAATCAAACCTGAGGAAGGGATCACGGGAACCTGATTTGCAGCCACGTTGGAAAGAAGTTGTGGGTAACCTGGGACCTACTACTTACTATCGGTATCCAAAGTGGGGTGGCAGCAGTCTTGTGGGACTGAGCCTTTAACTTGTGGTATCTGACATTATATTCAGGTAGATAGTGTTAGAGCTGAATTGAATTGTAGGACCCCTCCAGATGGTTTCAGGAAGAACTGCATGGTGTTGGGGGAAACTTCCACATGTCTGGTGACAGAAGGAAAGTGTCTGTGTGAATAGTAAAAGAGACTCACAGGAGAAACATACAAGGTAGACTGAACGAAGTTTTTTTTTTTTAATTTAAGTTCTGAAATAGGATAATGTTCCTTAGTATAGGTGTTAATCACTCAAAAGATCATTTCATCAATGTAATAAAGGTGATACATGACAAACCCACAGCTAACATCATACTAAGCAGTGAAAAGCTAAAAGCTTTCCCTCTAAGATCAGGAACAAGAAAAGGATGTCTCCTCTCACCACTTTTATCAACATAGTGCTGGAACGCCTAGCTGCAGCAATCAGACAAGAAAAAGAAAGAAAGGCATCTAAATTGATAAGGAAGAAGTAAAACAGTTCTTAGAGATTACACGACACTATATATAGAAAACCCAAAGACTCCCCCCAAAAACTATCAGAATAAATGAATTCATTAAAGTTGTAGGATGCAAAATTAACAGAAATTTGTATCATTTCTCTATACCAATAAATACTAGCAGAAAGAGAAATTTAAAAATGATCTCACTGACATTTGTATCAAAAAGAATAAAACACATAGGAATAAATTTCATCAAGGAGGTGAAAGACTATATTCAAGAACTTTAAGACATTGGATAAAGAAACTGAGGATGACACAAATAAAAGATATACCATGGCTCAAGGACTGGAAAAATTAATGTTGTTAAAATGTCCATAATACCCAAAGCAATCTACAGATTCAGTGCAATCCCTATCAAAATACCAATAGCATTTTTCACAGAACTATAACAAAATAATCCTAAAATTTGTATGAAGCCACAAAAGACCCCAAATAGCCTAAGCAATCTTGAGAAAGCAAAACAAAGCTGACAGTATCAGAATATCAGATTTCCAATTATACAACGGAGCTATAGTCATCAGAGCAGTACGGTACTGACACAAAAATAGACACACAGACCAACACAACGAATAGAGGATCGAAAAATAAACCCATGATTGTATGGTCAACTAATCTACAACAAACAAAGCAAGAATACATAAGGAAGAAAAGTCAGTCTCCTCAATAAACAGCGGGGGAAAACTGGACAGCTACATGCAAAAGAATGAAACTGGACCACTTTCTTAAAGCACATACGAAAACAAACTCAAAATGGATCAAAGACCTAAATGTAAGATCTGAGACCATAAAAATCCTAAAAGAAAACATAAGCGGTAAACTCTCAGACACTGGTCTTAGCAACATATTTATGGATATGTCTCTTCGGGCACTGACAACAAAAGCAAAAATAAGTAAGTGGGACTACATCAAAATAAAAACCTTTTCCACAGTGAAGGAAACCATTAACAAAATGAAAAGGCACCTTACTGAATGGGAGACAATATTTACAAACCATCTGTTCAATAAGGGGATAATATCCAAAGTATATAAATAACTCATAGAACACAAAAAAAGTAAATAATCCAATTAAAAAATGGGCAAAGGAACTGAATAGACATTTTTCCAAAGAAGCATACAGATGGCCAAAAGACACATGAAAAGGTGCTCAACATCACTCATCATGAGGGAAATACAAATCAAAACCACAATGAGATATTACTTCACACCTGTCAGAATGGCTAGTATCAATAAGACCAGAAATAACAAGTATTGGCAAAGTCGTGGAGAAAAGGGAACCCTCATGCACTGTTGGTGGGAATGCACACTGGTGCAGCCACTACAGAAAACAGTGTGGAGGCTCCTCAAAAACTTAGTTATAGAAATTCCATAGAATCCAGCAATTCTACTTCTCGGTATACACCTAAAGAAAACAAAAACACTAATTCAGAAAGATATATGCACACTTATGTTTACGGCAGCACGACTGAGAGTGGCCAATATATAGAAGCAACTTCAGTTTCCAATGATAGATGAACAACTAAAGCAGATATGGGAAATACATACAATAGATTGTTAGTCATTAAAAAATTTTGCCAGCATGAGTGGACCTAGAGCTAAGTGAAATAAGTCAGAGAAAGACAAATATCACATGACTTCACTCATATGTGGAATCTAAAGAACAAAACAAATAGACAAATTAAATAATAAACAAACTCATACTTACAGAGAACAAACTGGTGGCTGCCAGAGGAAAAGGGAGGTTAGGATGGGCAAAATAGGTGAAAGGGATTGAGAGATACAAACTTCCATTTATAAAAGGAGTAAGTCATGGCGATGTAAAGCATATATATATATATATATATATATATATATATATATATACATGGCAAATATAGTCAAGAATATTGTAATAAACTTTTGTGGTGACAGATGATAACTGCACTTAGCGTATTGAGCATTTTGTAATATATATAAATGTCAGATCATTGTGTTATACAACTGTAACTAATATAGATCTTCTTAAAAATCTTTCCAATTTTGGGGCGCCTGGGTGGCTCAGTGGGTTAAGCCTCTGCCTTTGGCTCAGGTCATGATCTCAGGGTCCTGGGATCAAGCCCCACATCGGGCTCTCTGCTCAGCAAGAAGCCTGCTTCTCCCTCTCTCTGCCTGCCTCTCTGCCTACTTGTGATCTCTCTCTGTCAAATAAATAAATAAAATCTTTTTTTAAAAAAATCTTTCCAATTTTAAAATGTGTATATTTCAGTTCTGGGAAATGTATTATTTATTTGATAATTTCTTCCCCTCCATGTATTTCCTTTTTCTGGAACACCTCTTAACTGGTTATTAGGCTTCCTTCATGAACTTTACTCACTTTTCTATTTTCTTTTTCCTTGTTTTTTTGGTATGATTTTTTGTGAGAAATGGCTGCAACTTTACCTTCCATTTTTCTACTAAATTTATTGGTTATTTTTGTTTTCTGGTTTTCTTTTTCATTATAGTCCATTTTTTTCTTTTTCTTTGTTTTTGTACTAAGTATCCAGTCCTTTACAAGTATCAATTATATCTTTAAGAATAGCATTCTTAGGACTCTTTTGTCATTTCTTTTATCTCTTTCTTTTTCCGTAGGTTTCAAATATTTGATGATTTTCAACGATCCATTTACACTTAAAAGTGAGGCATTAACATGCTGAATGAGAGTTCAGTGTGCAGTGGGTGAAGTTTGTCAAGCAGTGGGTCTCTTTGTAGAGGGGTAGGCAGCCATTTCATTTCCAGTACACTTTGGTCTTTTCAGATGGTCAGTTTCTGCAAGAAGCAATTCCAGTCTTCTGTTGGAGATCATAAACCTGGCCACCAGGCTTTTACTTCACCTCCATTATTAGTACAGTATTTCACCCCACTCTTACTGTGTCTGCTGTTCCAGAATCCAGAACTTCTCTGGTTCAGCCTCTCTGGACAGCAAGCTTCCATTCAACCTTCTGTCAGAGGAAGTGAGGGTAACTATGTGGCCATGTAGAATAAGGAAGATCTGGGGATCGGTCAATTCCCCCTTATAAATGGCTCAAACACTTATTTTCAGTTCCACCTCATACCTGCAGATATGCCTAATGCATCTAATTCCTGTGTCTTTCAGAAATTAAATACAGGAGCTTTACAGAAAGCTCATTTGTTTCCTATTGGCATTCCTTACTATAGATACTTACATTTTTACTTTCTTCACTTTCCAACTTTCAAAATTATGTTAATAGCTCTCATTTACAGTCGTCTTCTCTCCCATTCCTTTAATCCTTGTGGGCTAATATCTTTTTCTTATGTATTGTAATTTTACAGGAGTTTTAAAAGACATCAAATGGATCAAATTAAGTCACATATGCAAATCATCATCTTCAATGAGGAGTCTCATCTGTCATGTACCCCACCATCCAGCTTAAGAAATAAAACATTATACATACAGTTGAAGTCACCTTTATGCTTATGATTTTTCTATGAATAAAAAAATAATAATAAAAATTTCTAGGTATACAATAATGCCTTTTTCAAACACTGATTTTCGTTATTCTAATATTAATTAGAAAAAAATTTTAAAAGGGGCACCCGGGTGGCATAGTCAGTTGAGCATTCGACTCTTGGTTTCAGCTCAGTTCGTGATCTCAGGGTCATGAGTCCAGCATTGGACTCCACCCTCAGTGCAGAATCTGCTTGGGACTTTTTCTCCCTCTCCCACTTGTGCTCTCTCTAAAAAAGTTTTTAAAAAAAACAAAAGGAAGGAAGGAAAGAAGGAAGGAAGGAAATACAAAAATACTACTTTGAAGGGACACATGCACCCAATGTTTATAGAAGCATTATCTACAATAGCCAAATTATGGAAGCAGCCCAAGTGTCCCTAGACTGATGAATGGATAAAAAAGATGTGGTGTACACACACACACACACACACACATGCAGGAATATTACTCAGCCATCAAAAAGAATGATGCCATTTGCAACAACACTGATGGAGCTAGAGAGTATTATGCTAAGTGAAATAAGTGAAACAGGGAAAGACAAAGACCATATGACTTCACTCATATGTGGAATTTAAGAAACAAATGAGCAAAGGAGGAAAAAAAAAAAAAGAGAGAGGCAAACCAAGAGATAGATTTTTTTTTTTTTAAGATTTTATTTATTTATTTGACAGAGACACAGCAAGAGAGGGAACACAAGCAGGGAGAGTGGTAGAGGGAAAAGCAGGCTTCATGCTGAGCAGGGGTTCCATCCCAGGACTCTGGGATCATGACCTGAGGAGAGGCAGATGCTTAACAGCTGAGCCACTCAGGTGCCCTAAAAGACAGACTCTTAACTATAGAGAACAAACTCCTGGTTTCCAGGGGGTCGGTGTGTGGGAAGATGGGTGAAATAGGCCAAGGGGATTAAGAAGGGCACTTGTCCTGATGAGCACCAGGTATGGAAGTGCTGAATCACTATGTTGTATACCTGAAACTAATATTACCCTGTATGTTAACAAGAATTTAAATGGAAACTTAAAAAAAAGAAAAAATATTAGAACACTCATCTTAGTAAATACATCCCAAGGAATATGGGAGTGACTACGTTGAGCTTCATCACTGAAAATGATGTTAGACCTTAAATTTAATATACCCTCCCAATTAAGGTATTTTAGAAGATAGTTTCTATTGGGAATATGTATTACATTCTTGTGTGCAACGTTATTATTTCTATGTTTTTCCATTGGCATGACCTAAGAAAATAGTTATATTGAGATACAATTTACATATTATAAAAGTCACCTATTTTCAGGTGTGTAGTTTTGGTAATTACAATAAGTATCCTCTTAATCCCTTTGATCTATTTTACCCATCCATCATCATCCACTTCCTCTCTGCCAACCACCAGTTTGTTCTCTGTATTCAAGAGTCTGTTTTGTCTCCTTTTTTGTTTGTTCATTTTTTGTTTCATAAATTCCACATGAGTGAAATCATATATTATTTGCATTTCTCTTTCTGAGTCATTTCACTTTAACATTATATCCTCTGGGTCCATCCAAGTTGTTCAGATAGCAAGATCTCATTCTTTGTTATTAATATTCATATATATATGTATACACTCACACACATATATGTATATATATATATACACACGTATGTATGTATATATTATAGGTGTGTATATATGTGTGTGTATATATGTGTGTGTGTGTGTGTGTATATATATACAAATACACACACCGCACTTCTTTATCCATTCATCTATTGATGGACACTTAGGTTGCTTCTGTATCTTGGCTATTGTCAATGATGCTGCAATAAACATAGGGGTGCAAATATCTTTTTGAAGTAGTGTTTGTTTTCTTTAGGTAAATACCCAGTAGTAGAATTACTAGATCATATGGTAATTCTTTAATTTTTTGAGCAACTTCCATACTGTTTTCCACAGCGGCTGCACCAATTCATGTTCCCACCAACAGTGCACAAGGTTTCCTTTTCCTCCACATCCTCACCAGTGCTTTTTATTTCTTGTATTTTTAAGTTTAGCCATTCTGACTAGTACGAGGTGACATCTCATCATGGTTTTGATGATGAGTGATGTTGAGCTTCTGTTCATGCATCTGTTGGCTATCTATACGTCCTCGCCTTGGACAAGTATCTATTCAGGTCGTGTGCCCATTTTAATCAGATTATTTGCTTTTTTAGTCTTGAATTATATGAGTTCTTTGGATATTAACCCCCATTGGATATATCATTTGCAAATATTTTCTCCCATTCAGTAGATTGCCTTTTTGTTTTGTTGATGGTTTCCTACACTGAGCAAAAGCTTTTTATTTTGGTGTAGTCCCAATAACTCAATTTTATTTTTGCTTCCCTTGCCTGAGAAGACATATCTAGAATTTCTATGGCCAATGTCAAAGAAATAACTGGCTATTTTCTTCTAGGAGTTTCATGTTTTCAGGTCTCACATTTAGATCTTTAATGCATCTTGAGTTTATTTTTGTGTATGGTACAAGAAAGTAGTCCAATTTCATTCTTTTGCATGCAGCTGTCCAGTTTTCCCAGTACCATTTGTTGAAGAGTGTCTTTGTTTAAAGATTTTATTTACTTATTTGAGAGAGAGAGAGAGTGCAAGCGTTCATGAGCAGGAGGAGGAAAAGGGGCAGAGGAATAAGTAGACTCCCCAACTGAGCAGGAAGCCCAACGTGGGGCTCCATCCCAGGACCATGAGATCATAACCTGAGCTGAAGACAGACACTTAGCCAACTGAGCTACCTGGGTACCCCGAAGAGGCTGTGTTTTCCCCATTGTATATTCTTGACTCGAATTGTATTTTTATTACATAATTTCTTATTTTATTGTAGGTGATCTCAAGTTAATATTGCTCATTAATTTTGATTTTTTTTAATTTATATTTGTATAATCTGTTTTTAAATTGCACTAAATACTTTGTATCCTACACTTTGGTCAATTTTTGTCTAAGACATAAACATATTTAAAAAAATATCTCAGTTTTTCTCCCACCACCATTAGACTATGAAATTCAGGTGTCTCTTGTTTGCTATATTCTTAGCACCTAGAACATTGGTACATCAGCTCAGCAAATTCTTTAGAGTTGTCTTTAATTTTATTCTTTCCACTGCTGCTAAATTACAAGTGTACGTTAAGGAGTTATTAGGTAGATTACCTTATGACAGAACAATGAATAAAAACAGACATAACAGGTAGTGTTAATTAAACACAGCAACAGACACTGAGTTCCTAGTATGAAGCAAGACAGTCTAATACCAACACAATTCCTACCCTCGAGGCCTATGAAGATGCACAGTCTAACAAGTAACTTTGATATTGTTTACTAAAAGGTAGGTAAGCATAAAATGGCATGGAATTAAGAGATGAGAAAATCTTTAGTTGGGCAGCGGAAGAAGGTAATGCAAGTTTATAGCAGTAAATAGAATCTTTTTAAGGATAAGGAAACCAAAACTCAAGAAAACTACAGTGCTGCTCAAGATCACAAGGCCAGAGATCACAAAAAGAAGATCTAACTCCCAGTTCTGTGCTCTTTCCATTACACCTTACCATCAGTACTTTACAGTAACCCCCAAAGAACAGGGTTTAGAGAGTTACAAAATAAAATGTGGGTGTTACTCATCCTACCCCATGTCCCTTTAACATAGAAAAATCAAGGACTGTACAAAATTGTGAAAGTTAGCCATATATCATGTAGTTCCAACAACTCGTGAGTTGATTGACCCATAAAAAGAATGCACCCTGCAAGTGTTGGTTAAATATATTTCACCTAAGATTTAAACGCCCCAGTCCAATCAATGTGACTTAGAGATAAACAGAACTATTAAATGATATGTATGTGTGGATGTAATACATTTTTTTAAAGTATTAAGAAAGGGTCTGCAGTAAATCTTTAAAATAGCAAGGTCCAAAAACAAGAATCTGCCAGCCATTATTCAGCACTTTCCAAAGAAGTGAGACCCTGAATCCATAGATCTAAGTATTAAAGTCAATATAGAGAGACATTCTTTTACGGGCAGGGATGGTCTTTAGGCTTTTCCACATCTCTCAAGACTATCCAATTACATACGGCTCCCAAGCAACCTTCCCATGACTAATTTGCACCATCGTTCCACTTCCCCAGCACATGTTGAGCCCACAACCCTGACTTTGGAATATTAAGTTGTTTAATCCTTCCCTCCACTACTATAAATTAATAAACTGGCATTCTGAATCCATGTCAGTTTTTGGTTGGTTAAAATGAAATTACCCTAAGAATCTGCTCAGTTCTGAGAGCATTGAAAACTTAAGACCATACTCTAAACCAGTAATTGAAAAAGTGATTCAGGTCACAAATGGATTTGATTTGGCTTGCACAGGAAGAGAAAAAGGAGAAAGAAAAAAAAAAAAAAGGAGAATGAGGTGGGAGAGGAGGAGGAGGAAAGGTGGGAGAAGGGAAGACACTCTAAAAAAATCTGGATATTTCACATTAAAATGCATCTTCCCAGCTTCTCTTGAAAACTCTGAGGCTCTGGCAGTCCCGAGGCTGCATTGCCCCAGAGTAAAGCTGGCCAGCATTAAGCAGCCACAGCCCCCTTTACAGGGGACATTTGCTTTCTAATTCATCATAGACCAACCACTCCTTTCTATTTCCCTGATACTGAGGCCAAATGTCAATTGTCATTTGTCATTCTGCTTGCAATGTTGTCTTCCTTAGAAATGCCAAAGAATAAAGAATAGCCACAGCTGGTGGATAAGGGCAGATTTTATAAAAAGTACAATCCACTCTTCACATTAATTCAGCAAAACAAAGCTAGAATCAAAGAAATCAATTTACCTTAATCTGAGTCTGTTCGATTGACTTTTCCCAGATCTGCTGATCATATGCTCCAATCTGAAACAGGGAGCAGGCTATTAAATGATGCAAAGGAAAATCCTTCCATCGAGGTCAAATCTCACATAAGTCATGAAACTATTAAAGTATCAATAGGCTATCTGGAAATGATTATGATTCTCCGAGGTTAGAATAAATTATTGTTTCCAAGGGCCGTTTCCTTCAAAATTCTAAAGCGGCTGGATCTAAAGGTAAGTTAAAAAGCTATGTCCAAAATATTTCAAATTATTACCTTACAAGATATTTCCACTTCGTAAGGAAAACATCAGTAGGTAAACTAGAGAGGAATAAAAGGTAACAGGCAGCTCAATAAGACTGTTGACAGTATCAATCTGAGCTGTGAAGATAAAAGTTTCAGGTCTAAAAAAACCCAGCAGTTTGATCAGAAGCGAACTTTCAAAGCCTTGCTGTAGCACATCACTGTGATGCGGTCTGGAGGAGGGAGGGGACTAGAAAATCTTATTCGGGGACGGGGAACTGAGTTTATAAGACCTAATGACCTTGTGCATCAGGTCTTCCATGAAAGTTGAAAGATACCACGTAGGAATTTCTGGCACTACCAAGCCTAGGGGAAACTAACGGGATATTCTTTGCGGGAGCTTTTGGAAGATGCTTTACAAATTTAAAAAAAAAAAATTGATATTACCTTCTTTTGGTACCACGATATAGCATCTCTCTCATTTGAGGCCATCTGTGTCTCCAGGCAGGGAATGGGATTTCACTGAAAATGAAGGAAAACCAGTCGGTGAGTCCGGTTGCTGAAAGGTGCTCTCCCAGTTTGCGGAGAACGCCAAAGTCGCTTCTTTCAGCCTCTCCATGAGCTGCTGACTGTCTCTCTCCGGCTGTTTGCCAGGAAAAAAAAAAAAAAAAAAAAGACAAAAACAGAAGCAAACCAAAAACCTCTGGCGCAGTGGCGCCTCGAGAAGCCTCTCTGCGATATTTGGTGCGAGTGTGTTGAGGGATGCAGGGCAGGGGAAGGGGTGCTGGCTGGGGCTGAGCTGCACCCCCTCCTCCGCTCGCCGGTGTCCGGCTCTCACCTGGTGCCCGCTGCTCCGCAGTCCGGTGGCCGGGACCTTCCTCCTCAGTGGCCCCGGCCCCGCCATGAGGCCGGGGGCGAGACGGCGGGCCCCGCAGGCCGCATCTTCCCCCCGACGCGGAGACGCCAGCGCGGCCGTTACCATGGAGACCGCGGAGGCCGCCTGGGCCTCGGAGGCAGCCGGCCGCCCAGCGCCCAGAGGAGGGCACTCTGTTGCCGCAGACCCGGCGCCCTCCAAGCCCGGACCTACAGGGTCACCAGACGCCCCCCCCCCCCCGCGAGAAGCGAACAATGAACTGGGAAAGGAGGGGGATAAAAAATGAAGGAGGTCTTCGCCCGCCGCCAGAGTAGGCTACGGCAATGGCTGAAGACAGTGCCGGCTGTTCGGGTGAGGGGCGAAGGCCGCCCGGCGCGGGAGGCAGCGGGTGCGGGGCGGCGAGCGTGCGTCCTGCTAGGCCGGGCCGGCCGGCGGGCCGTGACTCAGCCAGCCGAGAGCTGGGCGAGGGCCGCGCCGCAGACCACGCTGCAGCCCCGCTGCGGCTTCCGCTTTCCGGGTTTTGCTGCTAAGGTGGCTCCGCCCCCCGCCCAGGCCCGGCCGCCGAGCCTCCGCCGGGCTCGGGGATGGAGGGGTTGGGAGCCACCGGAGCGTCAAGGCCAAGGCAGCTGCCTCGGATCAGCCTCCAGGTCACTTCCTCAGAAATTACTTCCCCAGCCATCGATCTAAAGGGGGTCGGTCCTGGTGTTCTAATAGCTCCCAGTTCCTTTCTTTGTAACACTTATCTTTGTTTTACAGGTTTCTTTGTACTTCAGTATTTACTATCCGTCTTCCCCGAAGGGCTGTGGGCTCCGTGAGGTCAGAGCCTGGGGCCTGGCACATAGGTTCTTGACTAAATGAACAGATGTTCTGAATTTACGTCGTCCTGGGACGAAGGGCGAGGTGGGCTGCGGCTTAGGGATTCGCTTCCTCTCGTCCAGGCTGGTTGAGGTCAGGATAACGGAATGGTTGCGCTCTAAAATGAATATTTAAGAGTACCTTAGTAAGATTTTAAGCTGCTCTCGTCCTCTATACTGCACGGGTTTTTGGTTTTGGTTTTGGGGTTTTTTGACCATTCATGGAACACTGACCCCTAACGGCCATTCCCACTCCACTTTAAGCAGTGTCCATGCTTGCTCAGCATGAAGCATCTGAGTCAGGTAAAGCTAGTAACAGGTAAGGATCACACCGGCTACCACTTCAGAAAGCCTAAGAAATGTGGTTCTAGGTTTTAAAAACATATTAAATCGGGGTAAGGTGAAGTCCCATTTTACTGAAAGGAAAAAGCCATTAAGAAGTAAAAGTAACTCCCACAGAATTAATTAAAAATTATTTCACCCGGGCTTATTTTTTATATTGTACACTTATAGTTTTGCTTCCTGGCAGCTTTTCCCTTTAATTCTATTGGGTTTCAGGAAAAATTGTCAACTTAAAAACGGATAAATGACAAACGAAAAGGTCATCACTGTGTATCTAAATATTTGCTTTAAGACAAATTACAAACATTTTACTTCACTGCTTAGTACACAGAGACTTTGGGGGGTGGGATTCATGGAAGAATTGAAATCAGTAAGTTGCATTTTGGAATAGTAGGAAGTAGCAAATCCTCTTCCAGGTGACCCTCTTTACCAAGTTCTCAGTGCTTTCTAAGGCTGCCACTGAGCACTGTATGGGCTTTGAACCAAGAACTGCATTCAGATCCCTGCTTCAATTAAAGAACTGTGTGATCTTATGCAATTTATTCGACCTAACAAGCCTATTTTCTCACCTGTATTTATTATTGTCTTCGTACTAAATACTAAAGGCTGTGAAGATTAAATGAGATACCCTCCTAGAAAGTGCCTGGCCCTTGGCAGTTACTCAGAGAACATTAATTCCCTTCCTTCTCGTTTCCTAATCACAACCAAGGTCTATCAGGACTTATTAAGTATCTCAAAGAGACGTTTACACAAAAATTCCTGAGGAAAAAAAATCCATTGCATTGTGTCACTTAATACATCAATGACATCCAAAATGTCTATCACCATCTTCATTAACTAACACTGCTTGCATATACTTTGAAAAATATCAACATCATCAATTAAAAATTTAAGATTGTCCTCTCAAGTAGATATAAGCATCAGAAGGCACAAGTGCCACAAATGCCAAGTGTAGTTTTTCTTCGTCCCCAAAATTAGTTGCATCTCCGTATGATGGAATTTTCCCATTATCTGTGACCTTTTCTTTAGGGAAGAAAAGTCACAAGATTTTCTAAAAGATTAGGAAATGACAGGGTACACAGAAAGTGGGGGATTAATATTTTAAAAACAGGGTCCAGGTAGCCAGAATTCACATGCACTATTCATTTTCTCATGAAACATAAGTAAAGGACAAATCAGACTTCTGTTTATTAAAAAAATACTTTACAGGGAAAAAAAAAACCTCTATGCATTCCATTGTCCTATTTTACAAAGAAATAGCTTAACAATTTAACACACTTAGACAGCTACAAAAAAGCACTGTGTTAAAAGGATTAATTATTCACACAAATTTAGATTTAAGACTATTCATTAAAAACCTTTTTAAAACACTTGTTAATGTCAATAAACAAACTAAGGCCACACAACGCAAATAGTCCGCCAGGCAAATTATACATTTCATCTATATGCAAAGACCTCTTAGATAAATTAAAGCCACAGGAAAAAAAAAGTCTTAGCTGCCAATCAAAATGGAGTTTAGTCACAGAAAACACTATTACATGAAAATTTACAACATGTGATAGAAGTAGTACATAAGTATTTCTTTAGAGAATTGAAAAGTGCTATATTAAGAGACAGTGGTCTCAACTACATGCACAAGTGGATCATAAAAAATTTATGAAGAAAATGGAAGGCCATATTATTTATGGAGATACTTGCTTTTAAAGCAACAAACTTTCAGGATGAGGATAGGTCCCTTATGTGCTAAAGAAAAACATTTGTCTTGTACATTTCCTCTACTTACTGCATGACCAATAAATACAGCTACAACTTGTTTAAAAAAAAAAAACTTTGCAGAAATATGAATTTCTGCCATGTACTAGTGAAAGGCTCTTTTTTAAAAACCTGTAGCAATGATAAAATAGATTAGAAAGACACAAACTCAATTATCCTAAAGGTATAAATGCAAATAAATTTTAAATGGCAAATACAGATGAAAATATAATGGGCTAATATTAATGATCAAGAATATATTCACTAAGGGTTTTCTTGAATCTTGGAGTCTTGTTTCTAAATTAGTTTTCATTCTAGACACTATTTATAGAGGGAAAGGCAATAAGCAAAAGTTTCTCCAGGCATTAAGTATGAACTTTATACCTATTAAGACTGACGCAAGATGTTACAAGACATCTTTTCCTAAGGTTTGGTAAAGGGTTTTAACAAGCTCCATTTTCCCCACAAGAGCTTGTAGTATTAGTCAACTGATATTCCAACTGTCTCCAAGGGGAAAGGGCATCTCTCGTTTTTAATTAAAAATAATAAAGTACCATTCAGACAAATTCTAAGCACTGAATAAACAAATTAAAAGTACAATTAAGCTTAGGAATTCATTTTTAAAGAGTTGAAACTTTGGAGGGGAAAACTAATATGTAGGTTTTTATTATTGCTTTATGAATTTGGGATACCTCTGAATCATAATCCTACTCCTAGCATATCTTGGTAATTACAGAATGACTTCTGGGGCAAGGGGAAAAGACATTTATCCTTATTTATGAATACCATAAAATCATTCTAGTTACTAAGTTAGGAATATTCATTTATTGGGTCCTTTCCATAAGCACATTTTAAAAATATCCCTCTGCTCCACAAAATACTCAAACTTACAGCCACATTCTGCAAGTAATCTCAAAGAGTTGGCACAACAGATAATATACCAAAAAGGAAGATCAGCTTAAATTTCAGTTACAACTTCACTGCCATCACTACTTTACAAATCAGAAGACGCCAGATTGCTCCATGCCTCACTCCACCAAACCAAATAATTTCAA
Organism: Martes martes; assembly: GCF_963455335.1. Taxonomy (NCBI): domain Eukaryota; kingdom Metazoa; phylum Chordata; class Mammalia; order Carnivora; family Mustelidae; genus Martes; species Martes martes. The sequence goes on along the minus strand of NC_137891.1, from coordinate 95,548,392 downwards.
GATTTAGAAAAGTTGCAATCATTTGTATCACTCAACTAGGATACAACTTTGAAAGCAGTAAGGAACTCAAAACTTGAGCTTTATATTCATCAGTCTTTAAAGCATGCTATTAAATCTAATACTCACATAGGACATTCAGTTTCCAGATACATTACTAGCTAAATGTTTCTCTCTCCATTCTATTGCAATTCTAACATACAATGAATTTATTAGTACATGATTTTAAACATTTGTATACTCTTTTAATGTGTTTATATTGGAGGTGAGGGTAGAATGTTTATAAAAGGAAAATGGGGATTTGCTTTTGATTGTAGGTCTTTGCAGATCCGCTGGTTCCTGAGTGATTATACACAGTGCTGGCTGTCAGGAGACAGTCTCCTTGTTTATTAGTAATGACCAGCTTAGATGACAGATGGCATCTGCTGGATGGCAAGTGGGAGATGGGGAAATCGGATCTTGGAAGACAAGAAAAATAAAAATAAAAAAAGTTTTTGCTTTAACAACCTTGTTCTTCATGATTATTTTAAAAAGCAAATGTTGCCTGAGAAGAATTCTACTTTGCACAGCCTAGTAAAGCTCTATGAAATTCTTCTGGACAGAAAAACAAAAACCAGAAAACCCAAATCCACATACTTTTGTGATTAATCCCTCCCCCCTCCAAAATAACAAAAAACACCCTCAAAGGCAGGTCCCTTTAAAAACTAGTCTTGATAAACTAGAATTTACCCTAGAATTTATACCCAAGATTTTAAAACACCCCTGCAATAATCACATTACTTTTCATACCATTCTAATTACCTTATTTACAAAGATAACTAAAACCAACATCACTTCCAATTCATAAATGGTTTACATTGAAATGTTTCTCTATTTGTCTTCATCCTTTGTAACAGAGAATACATACATATACATATATATAAGGAATAATACAGATTCTAACTAATCACTGCAGTATTTGCTGATGGTTACTTTTCTATCGGTTTACACAGTGACCTCTATACTTTGCTAATATGCATTCAACTACACAACAATATTGCACAACGTAATATTTATATAAGATTTAGCCTATTTCAGAATATTTTAGAGAAAATTCATATTTGATATTTTAAAAGATGCAGCTAGGTTTTCATGGTGACAGACATAATAAAGCAGCATCTTTTTTGCCTATGTTAATGTAAATATTCCAAATCTCACCCTCCAGGAAAAAAAATCTCCAAATTGCACAATAACCAGGTAGATACAAGATCTGGTCTTAGGTGTGGGGAATACTCTTCCTTTAATGAACAAAAGGCCTATTGTATTATTAACTAAGAGAAAGTGAAATGTGTATCATGTTAACATTCTAAAATAATAGAAAGTTAAGACTACACTAGCTATATGAACTGTGCCTGTTCGGAAAAAAAAAAAAAATTTTTTTTTAAATACTCAGGCACTAAGCAGTAGGTTACCTGAAGCTCTAGGATGAAGTCTAGTGCCATATTCTTTATTAGGCCATAGCAACACAGAATAATAGTAAACAAACCCAAGTATTCACCAGTTAAAACTGTGAATTGAAGTGTCTCAACAGATCTTTATCATGAAGAGGTTGATGCCAAGTGACAAAAACAGTTTTTCCTAAGTTTCATGCACAAAATATGGCAGCCTCATCAGAAAGATTGGTATCATTCTCTAAGTTTGATACTCGTGATCAATTTAGGAAGCAAAAGTATCCACACAATGTGTGAGAATGCTAGGTAGCAGAATGATAGAGTATCATGTCAACATTATCTCTTTTACCCAATTATCTTCCATAGTTACCATGTATTCTAGAAGAGATTAATGAACCATGGAAAATGAATGACCAAGGACTATTCATCTTTAGATATTTTTAATTGAAATATCCACTGGGCTTTAAATAACAGATACAAAAAAGACAGTTTGGATCAGAAAGTGCTGTGCTTTCTCTTTTGTTAAGAAACCAGAGAGCCACTGAATTTTCCTTAGAAACTACCTGTTCTTTATGGTTGGAACTTACTTGCCCATGTACAAGATGCAGGAACTCTTTCTTGCAACCTATGCCATCTTTACTGTAGAAACTGAATCTGTGTCATAAAGACACAAGTACCAAAGCATAAGTCTGATCTCCTATCATAAAAACAGCAAATATGGCAAGAGACAAGGCAAGATAAAATTAAGGGAAGTGAATAATTTACCAAATAAGAATCTGTTATTCCCAAGAATTCTCAGTTTGATTTGAAGAAGAGATTGAATTGTTACCTCACACCTTAAAACAGAAAGTAGCAGCAGACCCACTATTACATACTGTACTAACGGGATAAGATACAACTCTTAACTTTGCATAATCTGTGTAAAAAAGATATGCTTGACATTTGTGGAATGTCATTTCTCTTTATAGAATTATAGGCAAGATTTCTCCAATAAAACTTAACTTAAGCCAGTTATAAAACTATAACTTCACATCAAAATTTAAAAAAGTTAAAAAATGTGTTTGAGTATGTACATATCACACAGGAGTGCTCGAATGTTCCTGTAGATTGTGTTGCTGGTCAGAGTCCAGTCTACTTTCCACCTTTAAAACTGGAATAGGCTGAGTTATCTGATCTTGCTGTAGTTTAAGTTCCGATGAAGGGAAGGACGATGAAGCAGTTGTCAAAAGCTGCATCTCTCTGCATGTTTCCTCAGATTCAGTTTTTACCCTCACACACTGAGAGTCAACTTCTAATTCTTGCTTTCCGGTTAAATCACAGTCCACGGTAGAACTGCTTTCTGTGTTGTGAGTGGCTTCCACAACCGGGTGGTACTGTTTAAGCCTTATATGCCAAGCTAAGCTGCACACTGCTGACACGGTTTTGAACTGATGAATGACATTTCTAGGTATGAAGTAAATATCATTGTCACACAGCTGAATTCTGGCGTAGCGAATGCCTTCCCGCCTCATTTGGTTTAGTTTCGCTTCATCCACCCATTGTACACACTGCAGAGAAAAGAGAAGTTGTATGACACTTTAAAATATGTAATAATTTCGCCAAATAAAATATCAGAATGAATACAGGAAACAGTGGTAGAGCCAAATTAAAGCCAAGCAATACTAAGTAACAGACAACTTTCTGAAATTGCCTATAATGCTTGGGAAACACTTTTCCTCATACTTTCTACCTCTCTAGTTACAAAGTACAGGTTAAAGTCAGGATGGCCTAAGGAACTATTTAAACAACTATTCCAAAGCCCAGCTAGGTATCAATAATGTATTCTCTGCACAGAGAAAGGCAACATTTACCTGCTCCTGTGTTCTTCAACCTTCTGCAGGTTAAGGACACACAGGACAATGGGGTTATCAGCTGAGACTACTTCCAGCCAGAACTGAGCAGCTTAGACCCTCTGGCCATCTGGGTCCACCTGGCATCCCAAAGATTAAAGACCGCAAGCATTCTGCTTGGGAAGCTCTGTTTTAATGACTTTCTGACACACTCCACACGTATCTTTTAATAGTAATAAAATTAAATTTACCATCCCATGTATCCAACTATAAGAACAAATGCAAAATAAAATGGGTAACAGGCACTTATTTCTATTATCTCACTCGAAAGGTAATAAAAAAAAGCAAGAGTTTTACCTGGGAAACCGGGGGTTCATGAAGGTCTAACTGAAGTCTCTGTACAACATCAGTAAAATCCTCAGCATGAAAACAAATCACATCTTTGGTTATGCGAGGTTGGTCACTCCTAAGATTAACAAAATCAAATTTTAGAAACATGCATCTCATAATGGAAGATGATGACAAATTTCATTTCTCCTATTCCTGGAAATGTTACTACTAGCCTAGAAGTAGACCCACAGCTCCTACAAACAGAGTGTACATTTGCTTTTTTAATCAAGATTTAAAAAATAAATAAAACACCAATAAAGCTGTTTTTTTAAAAAAATGAAAACTAGATCAGTTGTTACAAAATCAAAATAACAATGACTAAAAGCAGTTTCATTCTAAACTAGCTACATCTGCATCCTCTCACCACTCTGCCCCATTTCCAGGCCACCCTGTAATGTCATCGTCAGGATGGAAAAAAGTGGAGAGAAAACATATCAGCCACATAAGTATCATGCCTTCAGTTTCCAAAGCAGAGAGGAAAAAAAAAGCTAAGCAATGTACTTGAAATACTGTCAAGCTATGATTGAGCTATACTTCTAAAAAAGGTTAGAGCAAACTATAGGAATATTGAAGGCCCTGAAGTTATAAATATGAAAAACAAAACAGTTTTAAAATAAGCTAAATTCAATGCTCTGAGCTTTTGGTTCCAACTGAATGTAAAAGGGTGCAGCCACTATTGAAAATAGTATAGCAGTTCCTCCAAAAATTAAAAATAGAATTATGAAATGATCTAGCAATTCCACTTCTGGGTATATACCCAAAAGACTGAAAGCAGAGGCAGGAAGAGGTACTTGTTCACGGCAGCCAAAAGGTGGAAGCAACCCAAGTGCTCACTGAAGAATGAATGCAGAGAAACAAAATGTGCCATATACATATAATGGAATACTATTCAGCCTTAAAAAGGAAGGGAATTATAGCACTTGGTACAATATGGATGAACCCTGAGGATATTATGCTAACAAAAATAAGCCAGTCACAAAAAAGTACTGTATGATTCCACTTAAATGAAGTATTTAAAGTAGTCAAATTCACAGAAACAGAAAGTACAATGAAGGGTACCAGGAGCTGGGGAGAGAGGAGAAAGGCAGTTATTGTCTAATGGGTATAGAGTTAACAGTTTTGCAAGACAAAAAGTTCTCTAGGTCTGCTTCACAACAATGTAAATATACTTAACACCTCTGAAATGTACACTTAAAATGGCAAAGATTTTTCATTTAAAAAATTTTTCATTTTTTATTTTGTTACGTATATTTTACCACAATTTCAAAAAAAGTTACTCCCCAACCTTTTAAACTGAGTCCACATTTTCTCAAACAACATTAATCAACCTTGTAGTTTAGTTCCCTTAACTTACCATTCACCAAACTGTACAGCTTTCAAAACCCCAACAGCAGCCGTACTCTGCCAGTCAAACCCCTGACCTACATGGTCAGCATGAGCTCTTGTCCTGTCTTCAAAGAGGACTTCACGGGGTTCACTGGTCCGAGGTAGGTACTGGAGATTTTTAATTTCATTCATTGATCTGGAGTTGATTTGGTTGTGAAGTAAAGCAGGGGTAAGTATTAACAGCAATAAGGTGAAAAAGTCTGCTAAAATATCAAATTTTAAATAAGACCAGGACTAATAAGGATTCAGTGATTCTGATCATGAGCATTTAACATACTGTACTGTAAAGCTTAATGAGATTACCTTCTTCCCTAAGGATGTCATGGTAACACAAAAGCTATATTTTTGATTTGGCTCAAGTGTAGTGTTAGAATACATAAAATGTAGTTTTCTAAAACTAAACTCGGAAAACACAATTCAAAATTCAAGGCTGTGTGTTTCTCTACCCTGAGCCATCTTAACTCTCAAAACATTCTACTAGACCAGGGCTCCTGGGTGGCTCAGTGGGTTAAAGCCTCTGCCTTCAGCTCAGGTCATGATCCCAGGGTCCTGGGATTGAGCCTCGCGTCGGGCTCTCTGCTCAGCAGGGAACTTGCTTCCTCCTCTCTCTCTCTCTGCCGGCCTCTCTGCCTACTTGTGATCTCTGTCAAATAAATAAACAAAAATCTTAAAAAAAAAAAAAAAACCCATTCTACTAGACCTGATTCAAGATGGCAAACTGAGAATGTACTTGATCTCCCTCTCCATTAAAATAAAGTAAAAGGCTTCAAACTAATATGGTAGGGGTGAGAGAGAGGAAATGCACGAATGGATGGGAGTACAGATGAAATGGAACTGGCTATGAACTGATAACTGTTATACTAATACACGAGAATTCATTATATTCTCTTCTCTGCTTTTTTTACATACTCAAAAATTTCTAAATATAGTAATCTAAAGGTGACAGTAAAGGAATGAATAAGAACCAACAAAAGAAATGAATTAGTTAATGAACAGTATCAACAAATTTCTGGAAGGTGGAAAATGATTACAAGTGTCTTGGACTAATAAAACTGAGCAGAGAAAGCCACAGGCCTAGAATACACAAGAAGGGAATGGCAACTAAAAAGGCAGCTGGCCTGCCCAAAAGACCTCAGAGAAGCCTAAGAGGCAAAGGTGGGTGGCGGATGGGTGGGGTGGGAACCAGGTATAATGATAATAATAGATAGAAATGAGGTAAGGCTGAGAAAGGGGGGAACTAAAGTGAAATTCTGTAAATAAACCAGTCATCTGCCACCCCTATGGATAAAATAAGGTCAGGCATCTACCCCCACGGAAAAGACTATGCCTGACCCAACCAGCATCCATCTCTCATATTTATTTTCCTGACAAAACACTGATTCTCACTGAGTATCTGCTCCTACCCTATAAAGGACCTCATTTACAAGCTTCAGAGGCAGATCCTAATGAATCTTGACAAATGGTGATAAGTGCATTCCCCTTGCCAGTGACTGATTTAAAAATGGGCATGAACTGATTCTGGGCAGCAGTTAAATGAGGAAATCAGCAGACTCCCGGGAAGTTTCCTAGCCCCTAAGAGAGAAGTAAAAGAAAAGATAGTTTTTTCTTCTATTGCATATAACCAGATCCATATGTGATACCTAGAACCGTACTAGTCATCCAGCAACCATAAAGAAAGCCATTGTGAGTACAAGCCCAGGCAAAGAGAATGACAAAGCAGACCAAGGAAAAGACCTGATTCCTTGATGAATGTACTGAGTCACTGACCATATACGTATATAAATATAAATATATAGTACCTAGAGCTAAGCTTCTGGACCACCTGATACATGGGATAACATTGTTTTTTATGAACCAATTTGAATCAAAATTTTTGCTGCCTATAGCCAAAAGCATCCTGATAAACTTTCAGAAAAAACAACAACAACAACAAAAACCCTTGTATTCTTCTCTAAACATACTGAACTTACCATATTAATAGAACTAATGTAATCCTCTGGCATGTGGACATACCCTTTAATTTCCAGTTCTATGCCTATTAACTGTATAATGAAACCTACCTAGTGATAAGCCTCACTAAAATATAAATAGAACGCTCAGTAAGCCCAATGTTTTATTTCTAAATATGAATGTGTCAACCACGAATCAGCAACTATTTGAAGATAGCCTACAGCAGCCTGACAAAGACCAAAATAAACAATGCTGAAATATAAGAATTCAAAAGAAAGGTTAAAAGACAAAACTCAAGCGAATGTCCCAAAATCAAAAGCAAAAAAATAATAAGTATGAGGATAATCAAAATGAGAGATCTATTACTCAACCAACAGTGGTTTCAGAAAGAAGTAACAGAGAAAAATGAAAAGATAATCAAAACAAGAAAGAAAAATCCCCAGAAAAGGAGACATGAATCTTTAAAATTTAAGGGACCTACCAAACAACAAAAAGGATTAAACATAAGAATAAGAATGAAAGACCCAAATACGTCATTGTGAAATTCAACTTTCAGAGAAGAAATGAAAAAAGATTACCTACAAAAAACCCCCAAATTACACTGGCATTAAGACTTCTCATGAACAACAGTACACACCAGAAGACATTGGAGCAATGCTAGAAGTTTTAAGCGAAAATACATCCTCTGGAATCCAGCTAAACTATCAATCCTATTTAATGAGAGAAAAATATTTTCAGACATATAATGACTCAGAATACCTTCCTTTTGTTAGAATATCACTTAAGACTGTGCTAAAGCAAGAGAAGGAAATAAGTCTAGGAAGAAGACAAATGTAGGTTAATGCAGAAATGCATTAAGTGGGAAGCCCTAGGTTGATAATGGTGAAGTAAAGCTTTTCACATTGAAGAGAACACAGAGATCCAAAAGATTTCCAGGTTTAAAAAAAAAAAAAAAATGATGTGCTAGAGTAGACAATATTATTAAAGTTCTGGATTCTTGAGGATAGGATAAAAGCAGAGAATCCAAGGTAACTATCAATATTCTCAAAAAAAAAAAAAGACTAATTAAAAAAGCCAAAGTCATAGTCATAGAGTAGAAAGTATGATTCTAGAAGAAATGTATGTCAAGCAAAAAAGAGAATACAAAATATTAGGGATATGGTCAAGCAAAGTATATGTCCCCCTTCAAAACAGGGGTAAATCAGAAACTGCAGGGAAAATAGAACAATTTTCTTTAAAAAAAGCACAATCCAAACATGAAATTAATTAAAGTGTGCATGATTTTCAATATCTAGATGAAATATAGGAACGAAAGATCCTTTTGTATAGTATCCCTTTGAACGTTAACATAACATTGGAACTTTAGAATACAAATTTTTAGCCTACTGGTTAGGTCTACAACAAACTTACCTTCCCATAATATTATATAAATGCCATTTACTGACTTTCAAACTGTAGAATACACCTATTGACAAAGCATATAAAACCTAATTATGGTTTTAAAACAGAGTATGAATTAACCTCAATAATGTATAAGCACAGCTGGCAAAAAGTTGAAAGGGGGAAGAAGAGGGTAAATAAAGGGACATTTAACTGGAGAGAAAGGGTCATTTAACTGTTTGGAGAATAGGAAGAAGTCCCCATTTATCATACCAAGAAACCGACAAGTTTCCTGCCACAGTCTTAAAACAAAAATTAAAAACAGAAATTGTCTTTTCTGTCTGGTAAAAACGTGTTTGCCTCTGGGTGGGAAGGTGGCCAGAATTTTTCATTATAAAACCTACGTACCATTTGATTTTTTAAAACCCTGTGCATGTACTTAAGTCCATAAATTCAAAGATCATCTTCATTAGCAGTGCCCTTGATAACTAGATAGCTTCTCACATTGATTCCACCATTTTCAGCAATAAAGAGTTCTCATTAACACAAGATGATGACATTAGTGTTTAAGTTCTGATTTATTCACTCTAATTCAAAGTACTTTTGAATGCCTCACTCAAAAATATTTAACCCCAATAAAAATAAAATTTGACAGCCCCTCAGATTAGTAGAGAAAAAATAAATTATAAAGTAAATGATGTTGGTACAGCTGCCTAACTACTTAGAAAAAATGAATGCCTCACTCTGTCCTGAAATCAATACCAGGTAAGTAAAACCTGTAAATACTAAAATCATGAATGTACTAGGAGAAAATGTAGATGAATATTTTATAATACTGAATGAGAGAAGGACGTTTCTAAGTCGGCCACCAGGAGAGAAACCGAAGAGGAAAAGACAGATCTGTGTGTAAAGAAAAATAAACTGAGAGGGAAACAAAACAAAACAAACAAACAAAAAAACACCAAAACTGTGAGTAAAGAAAAACTGAAGCTGAAAGAAAAAAAATGAGCAGGAAAATCTGCAACACACAAAATAAGTTAACAGTCATTAAAAAAAAGAGAATTTTAAATGAAAATGAAAAGGGAATCACAAAAGAAGAACTACGAACCCCTCAAAGAAGAATTAATTAAAATGAGACATCTCTGTCCAATCAGAGCAACAAAGTTTAAAAAAAATATTAATGGAGGGGCATGGGGAAAAGGGTACTGTCTTATTATTTGGGTGGGAGTATATATCGGTACACTTCTGGATCAATTTAGAAATGTGTATATACTCTGCACCTTTAAAATTTCCACCAAGAAATAAACATGCATATGCACAAAGATACATAGATCCACCTACCTACCAGCCAGCCAGCTACCTACAATCACTGATGTGTTACACATTCCTAACAAGTGGCTTCAGGGGAAGATGGCTGTTTATGACTGATTTGCTTATTTCCGTGGTATAAATACTCCCAACATGGTCAATATCAAGCAACTAATGTGATCTCGTTCACTGTGGAATTGGCCCTGGGAGCCTGGCTCCAGCATATCACTGTCATGTTTGTCAAAGTCCTGTTTACATTGAAAAACTGGAAGCAATTTACATTAAAAAAGAATTGGTGAATTAAATCTTGATACAACCATTTAGTGAGAACATAGTCACTGAGAAATGATGATATAGTTGCATCTTAATATAACACATAAACTTAAGGGGTGAATAAAAACCACAAGTTTTAAAGTAAACATCATGTGAAGAATGAGTTCATTTGTGTACAAAGCTTAGGAGTATAATACAGACTGAAATTTAAAGGTTAATATGCCTAAATAGGTGGGATTATGGGTATTTTTTGCATTCTTTTTACTTTTTTCTATTATCTGATTTTTCTAAAAGTCTGTAACAATCAGGAAACAATGGTCATTTCCTTTTTGGAAAAATTATGCAACAAAAAAATGTATACAGTACTTAAGAATTTATGATTTCCAGATTCATCATCATGATATATAAAAACGGCTGTGGTCCAAGCAATGTTCAGAAATAGTTTACTGTCAGCTTCTACTATGCCACCACCTGGCATTCATATATAGTTTATACAAAGTATTTTCATACAGTAGCTCAAGTACTTAAGGTTATTCCATAATTAGCTTTAGCATCATTCCCCTATAAGTTTTAAGGTAACGTCCAGACTAATCCATTAAAACTCACTTCTGGGGACACCTGGGTAGCTCAGTTGGTTAAGCTAGGGTCCTGGGATCATGCCCCACATAGGGCTTCCGGCTCAGTGGAGAGTTTGCGTCTCACTCTTCCTCTGCCCTCTCCCTGCTCATGTTCTCTCTTGCTCTCTCTCAAATAAAATCTTGTAAAAAGTAAATAAATAAACGAACAAACTCACTTCTGGATACTTATTTGGAGTTATTTCCATAGTCTAAGCAAATATAAGTCATTTTCACTCTTACTAAGATTTTTTTCATAGTACTAGAATAAATTAATCTACATTTGTTTCAAGTGTTTAAAACACAAAATGTGTTAGCCCAATATGAATTACTATAAGAAATATACATGACTGGTTTCATTCAGCAAACACTACTGATCACCTGTCTATTGGTCATGGAGACTGAGAAGAATAAAATACAATCACTCTCTCAGAATTCAAAATTTAGTAAAAAACAGAAACATGTAAACAGATCATTAGTGAACGAATAATGTGTGAACACAGAGAAGGGAACAATTAAATGCCTATGGGAACAAAGAAAAGCTTCACAAAGGAAGTGACAGCCAAGTTCAGTTTTGAAAATTTATTAAGAGTTTGTCAGGCAGAAAGGAAGATGGGGGAGGGGATGCCATTCTAAGTAAAAAGAACAATGCAAAAAGCATAGAGCTGTGAAAGACTGCTGTTTGAAAACTGAACTCTACGTGGCTGGAACAGACTAGAAACATATCCAGCTAAAAGTACTGCTGGGGCCAGATTATGAAAGATCCTTGGAGCCACACAAAGGAGTCTGGACTTGTATCTTGCAGGCAGTTAGGACCCAGGTTTTAAGAAAATAGGAAAAAATTAAATTTGTTGTTTTAGAAGAATGCCTCACTCTGATGACTATGTAATGAGTAGACTGGATGAAGAACTGACCACTGAAGACTTCCTCAAGATGGCTCTTCAATCTAGACAGTTTTCAAACTGTGCTCAGGTCTCAATCATTCTTAGAAGCCACCAAACTTTTAAAAAATGCTTTTCCTTGTTTGGGAAAAATAAATGTTTACCGTCGTCTTTTGAAGGGTGACTTTGGCATATCTGCTGTAGGGATCATCTGCTCTCCTGGCCTCACCCACATGATCGGCCCGTCATCACTCTGGGACCTACACTGGAGTCGGAGGCTGGAAAGTGTACCCCAGGGCAAAGTCATCTAGAAGTCAGATGAAGGAATAACATTAAAAAAAATTTGTTTTTGACTGTTTACAAATTGACCTCTCTACTACCCCAAACCAAAAAAAAGCTCTAGGAAGTTTATCTTGGTATGTGTATGTAGAAATAAATGCTGTATTAGATAATAATTTACATGTAAAATTCTGAACCAATAATTTTCTAAACATTTCTATTCAGAACACTGGATAAAATTTAAACAGACAAGATTAATTTAATATTAATACTTTTTAAAAGAAAGTGTCCACTAAAGTAATGATCAGAACTTTAATAATTGGAATTAACACTCACTTTCAGAAATGGTGATTCTTCTAACATATCAAGGAACTCTGGGAAATAATCACCAACTTCTTCATCTACTGCTCCAACAAGACTTATCTGCCGCATGGGACCTGCTCGGTAGGTGCCACAGCAGTATGTCCTGTTGACCTGAGATAAAATGAAAGAGGGGGGAGAAAGGACTGAAGTACACTATAATATAATTAATGAATTAGAATATTGTTTCCACTGTTGCTATTTCTTCTACATACTAAGAACTCAATGATCAGTACCTTGCATAAAGTCCATAGTTACAGAAAGGTGCCCTAGCACACTGACAAATACATTAACGTGATAAGTGCCACAAAGAGAAATTTCAAAGAGCAAATTAACCTATGATCCCAACATCTCAAAGAAACACTGAAGACATTAAGATATACTTAAACTTCTCTGAGGATGATGATTTTTGTACTCTGTAAACACTAAAAATAAGTAATAATAATTGTAATAATAACAAAGTGATCTTTAAGGCAAAAAATCAGTAAATAAACAGTGAAATTGGCACAGTAGAGAAAAAAAAATACCATGGTCAGATTAATTTCCCATACCCATTCTGTATTCCCTAGTGAAAACCTTCACTCACATCAGGCCAGATACCAGGCTTGACTGTTATCAAACCCAATCTCTCCCCCAATTACTTGGCGTATAAAATCCTCTACCCCAGGCAAACTGATCTTTTTGTCTATCCAACTTATGCCAAACTTACTTCTACCTGCAATGATTTTTCTCGTAAATCTGCCCTACTTGGAATGTCCTCTTTTCTGTCAATCCAAATCTTATCTTTCAAAGATCAGTTCAAGACTTCTTCTGAAGTCTTCATGATCACCCTTCATGACCTTTTCCTTTTCTGAAATCTAATGTTACTTGCAAGCACACAGACATTTTCTTTCTAACAACTTTCTAGTGAACTTAGGGTGTATTTTATACCAATCTGTAGCCCAGAAAATCCTGGCATTCAAATGGAATCTACTAGCAGACCTGAAAATAATATTACACTGTCTGCTAACTGACTGAAATTTAAATAAAAAAAAATTTTTTTTAAATAGAATCTACCAATTGATTTGATACAATCTGATATTCTTCTAAGTCATTTCTTATACTCCCACATCCAATTTTTTTTTTTTTTTAAGATTTTTATTTAAGAGAGGGAGAGAGAAGAGTGTGAGAGAGCGTGAGTGGGGTGAGGGGCAGAGGGAGAAGCAGGCTCCCAGCTGAGCAGGGCTCTATCCTGGGACTCTGGATCATGATCTGAGGCAAAGGCACACCCTAACCAACTGAGCCACCCAGGCACCCTTCCCACCTCCAATTTAAAATTAATGTTTCTCAAGAGTAAAGACAGACCGGTGCATACAGTTGACTAGACTAAAATTCTAAATTTTAACCAGGATTACCACCTTGGATCAGTAACCAAACATTCTCTACCTTAGTTAAGGTGCAGATTAGATTGAAAAGCCTAAAAACAGGCACCTGCATGGCTCAGTAGGTTAAGCGACCAACTCTTGATTTCAGCTCAGGTCATGGTCTGAGTCAGGCTCCATACTCAATGGGGAGTCTGCTTGAGATGTTCTTTCCCCTTCTCTCTCTCTGCCCCCTCCACACATGCACTCTCGTCTCTAAAATAAATAAATAAATCTTTAAAAAGAAGATTCAATTATTGTTTTAAATATACCGATTCTGCCTCAATACAAGGCATAAATGACAATCTAGTATTTCTTACACAGTTCTTTATAAAGTATTAGTTCTCTAGCAGCATTTTCAGAACCTTTTTTTTTCTGTAGACAATTTAATAGGCACCCTTACTCACACACAATACACACAGAAAAAAGTTCTTAGCTCCTGTTCTCAAGTATCAGGGATTTCTTAATTCCTTATGTATATTTCTCAAGATCACCTTATATAATCGTTAAGCAGCAACCACCCAGGACACCTTGCATATATTTGTATGAGTTACTTTTCATTTATTTGTACAGTCATCATGCTATGAAAAGGCCAGGGGAGACAGACTAGGAAAGAAAATGATCATGGGATAAAAAGATAAGGAAAGCTTTTCTACTTAGGAAAGCTTTTCTAAGCATTATTCTAACCTTTCTAGGCTAAGCACCCTAAAACAACTAAAGCAGATTCATTAACCTTCAATAACAGTTCGGGGAATCACATGCTTTCAGGGATCAGTCCCCCTACAAATCTCCCCCCAACTATTCCCAATTATCAGAAGTTCCTTTTACCAAGATAGACTTTCAAAAACACAGGAGTGGCATTTTATGTGAGAACTATCCTAGAGATACATCACAATTTAAAGCTTAAAGAACTCAAGACTAATCCTGAAAAATGAAAAAGTACACTGTCACGTGCCACTTTTGCTAGCTTTGAGATTATGCAACTCTTTTTTTTTTTAGTTTGTTTGTTTTTTTTTGACAGACAGAGATCATAAGTAGGCAGAGAGGCAAGCAGAGAGAGAGAGGAAGGGAAGCAGGCTCCCCACTGCTGAACAGAGAGCCCGATGCGGGGCTCGATCCCAGGACTCCAGGATCATGACCCGAGCCGAAGGCAGAGGCCCCAACCCACTGAGCCACCCAGGCACCCTGAGATTATGCAACTCTTAATGCATTATTAATTTGAAGGAATTCACACTACTTTAAATTTTACATACAAAGTAAGCAGAATATTTTTATATCACAATGCTTGAAGTTACCTAAACTATAAGCAGTAATTAAATCAACAGCACTGAACTTGAGAACGACTTAAAATGCAAACACCTGGGATAATTAATATGTGACATGAATTAATACAAACCATCCTTTCCTACTTAGAAAGAGAAAGAAAGTTAACCTAAAAAGAGGAAATTGTTGAATTATTTTTTAATTAAAAATATGTATTATAAATTTATAATTTATCCTGTGTCTAGAAAGAATGGAACAATCAGACATTAAGCTGTGGCCAAAGAAAAACAGTAGTAACAGCAAAGCTGACTAACAGTATCTATCACCTGTGTAAAAAACTTTCATAAATGCTACTGTTTGTAATGCATTTAAATAATTAACAGCACAAGTTAGAAGATAGACAGTATTTATGACCAGAAATTCAACATGTACCAACTGTGTGACACCAATGCCAAACAAGCAAACTACTAATTCTACCCTTCTTTTTAGAAACAGAACTTCCTGGGCATATAGCCAATAAGCTAGGTTCCTTGGCAGCCAAGTGTGGTCTGGAACTAAGTTCTGGCCAATGAGACGTTAGTATAAGTTACATATTCAATTCCCAAAGCAAGCCTCTATAAGTAAGCAGCTTGCTCTCCACTTCCTCTTTCTGTCTCTTGAGAGCCAGGTTCAAATACATAGACACCACCACCAAAGGGACTGGCAAAACTTACAAGACAGAAGGAAAAGAGAATCCTGGATGACATGGGACAGAACCGAGCCACTTAACCTCCAAACTTGTCACTCAAGAGAGAAACTTTTATTTTGTTCCAGCAACTGTATGTGACATCTCTTTGTTATGGTGGTTTAGCCTATGTCTTGTATCCTGTATATTGGCATTCATCATTTATTGCATTTCACTTTATGGCATTTCACATTTATTATGCTTCACAGGTAGCTGCATTTGTTTACAAATTGAAGGTCTGAGGCAACCCTGACAAGAGCAAGTCTATCAGCACCATTTTTCTTCAGTGTCACAGACTCTGTGTCATATTTTGGTAATTCTCACTGTATTTCAAACTTTTTCATTATTACTGTATTTGCTATGATAATCAGTGCTCTTTGATATTACTACTAAAACTGTTTTGGGACACCACAAACTGTACCCACATAAGACAGTGACCTTAATAAAAACTGCATGTGCACTGACTGCTTTACTGCCTGGCTATTCCCCCATCTTTCTCCCTCCTCCTCAGGCTTAGGCCCTATTTCCTGAGACAAAACAAAACTGAAATTAGGCCAGTTAATAACCCTACAATGGTCTCTGTTTAAGTGAAAGGAAGAATCACATGTCTCTCATTTTAAATCAAAAGCTAGAAATGATTAAGCTTAGTGAGGAAGGCATGTCAAAAGCCAAGACAGGCCCAAAACCAGACATCTTGCACCAAATAGCCAACTTATGAATAAAGGAAAATTTCTTGAAGGTAGTTAAAAGTGCAACCACATGAAACACACAAATAAAGAGCTGTATTGCTGATATGAAGAAAGTTTTAGTGATGTAGACAGACCAAACCAGCCACAACATTCCTTTAAGCCAAAGACTAATCAGAGTAAGGCCCAACTCTTATCAATTCCATAAAGGTTGAGAGAGGTGGCAAAGCTGCAGAAGGAAAAGTCTGAAGCTAACAGAGGTTGTTGGTTCAAGAGATTTAAGGAAATAAGCCATATCTGTAACAGAAAAGCACAAGGTAGAGCAGCAAGTGCTAATGTAGAAGCTGCAGAAGTTCTCCAGAAGATCCAGCTCAGACCATGAATGAAGGTAACTACACTAAACAAAAAATTTCCAATGCAGTCAAAATAGCCTTATATTGAAAGAAAATGCCGGGGTGCCTGGGTGGCTCAGTGGATTAAGCTGCTGCCTTCGGCTCGGGTCGTGATCTCAGGGTCCTGGGATCAAGCCCCGCATCTGCGTCAGCATCCCTGCTGAGCAGAGAGCCTGCTTCCCCCCACCCCCACCCCCCCCGCCTGACTCTCTGTCTACTTGTGATCTCTCTTTCTGTCAAGTAAATAAATAAAATCTTTTAAAAAAAAAAAAAAAGAAAGAAAATGCCGTCTAGGACTTTCATAGCTAGAGAAGTCAGTGCCTGGCTTCAAAGCTTTAAGGGACAGGCAAACTCTCTTATCAAAGGATAAGGTAGCTGGTGACTCTAAGCTGAAACCAGTGCTTACCATTCCAAAAATCCCAGGGTCCACAAGAACTATGCTAAATTTCTTCCGCCTGTGCTCTGTACATGGAACAACAAAACCTGGACGACAGCACATCTGCTTACACAGTATCGTTTACTGAATATTTGAAGCCCACTGTTGAGACCTACTGCTCAGAAAAAAAGATTCCTTTCAAAATATCACTGTTCGCTGGCAATGCACCTAGTTACCTAAGAGCTCTGACGGAGATGTACAAGATTAATATTATTTTCATGCCTGCCAACACAACATCTCTTCTGGAGCCTATGGATTAATGAGTCATTTCAACTGTCAAGTCTTTATTTGTAAGGCTATATATAGCTGCCACAAACAGTGATTCCTCTGATGGGTCTGGGCAAAGTAAACGGAAAGCCTTCTAGAAAGGTTTCATCATTGCTAGATGCCATTAAGAACATTTGTGATTCACAGGAAGAGATCAAAATATCAACAATAGCAGGAGTCTGGAAGAAGCTGAATCCAATTCTCATGGATGACTTTGAGGGGTTCTAGACTTCAGGGGAGGAAGTAGCTACAGATGTGGTGGAAACAGCAAGCGAACTTTAAGTAGAAGTGGAGCTGGGAAATGAAGATGGGACTGAATTACTACAATCTCACAGTAACACTTAAGTAGGTGAGGAGCAGCTTCCAATGGATGAGCAAAAAAAGTGGTTTCTTGAGATGGAATCTACTCCTGGTGAAAATGCTATGAAGATTGCTGAAATGACAACAAAGGATTTAGAATATTGCATGAACTTAGTTGATAAAGCAACAGAAGGGCTTGAGAGGACTAACTCCAACTCTGAAAGAAGTGACATTTTTATAAACCTGGGTTCTATATTTTTAGTAAAATGCTATCAAATAGCACCACATTCTACAGAGATATTGTTTGTGAAAGAATCAATTAATGTGGCAAATTTCATTGCTGTCTTAAGAAATTGGCAAAGCCACCCAACCTTCAGCAACCACCACCCTGACCAGTCAGCAGTTATCAACATCGAGATAAGACCCTCCATCAGCAAAAAGACTGACTTGCCAAAAGCACAGATGATGGCAGTTAGCATTTTTTATTTTTTATTTTTTTTAAAAGATTTTATTTATTTATTTGAGAGAGAGAGAGAATGAGAGAGAGAGCATGAGAGGAGAGAGGTCAGCGGGAGAAACAGACTCCCCATGGAGCTGGGAGCCCGACGTGGGACTCGATCCCGGGACTCCAGGATCATGACCTGAGCCGAAGGCAGTTGCTTAACCAACTGAGCCACCCAGGCGCCCGGCAGTTAGCATTTTTTTAGCAATATTTTTTTTTTATTAGGGTATATGCATTGTTTCTTTAGACATACTGCTATTGTCCACTTAACAGATTATGCAGTACAGTGCAAACATAACTTTTTTTTTTAAAGATTTTATTTATTTGACAGAGAGAGAGAGGGATTCCAAGTAGGCAGAGAGAGAGGAGGAAGCAGGCTCCCTGCTGAGCAGAGAGCCCAATGCGGGGCTTGATCCCAGGACCCTGACATCATGACCTGAGCCTAAGGCAGAGGCTTAATCCACTGAGCCACCCAGGTACCCCCAAACATAACTTTTATATACACTGGGAAACCAAGAAATTCATCTGACTTGCTTTATTGTGGTGGTCTGGAATCGAAACTGTAATATCCCCAAGGTATGCCTGTATTTTCTATACTAAGGAAGACAATACTCCGTATTGCACAGATGACATCTGTAGTATTAGCTCCTGCTCTGAGCTTTAAAAAATCTGTAACTGGAGCATATGCAAAGGAAACAGTTAAGATTAGTGACTTGAAAACCAGATAAATCAGAAAAAGGTGAAGAAATTAAAGTATTTAACTTGAAAAGACTGAAGTAGAAAAGTAGACTCATATAATTTTTAAAAAGGAACTATGGGAAAGTCAGTATGATTCCCTGAAAGCTTACTGTAAATTACATGTCAGACACTGTCCTAACCACAGACAGAGCAAACCAGACCCACTCTTGGCCCCTGGAAGCTTACAGTCTAGTAGGGAGAGGCAGACACTAATCTAAGCAAATATTTAATTATAAGCTGTGACAAGTCCTCAGTATGGAATGAGTAAGGCACTGTGAAAGAGAATAAGAGATCCTGATTTAGAGAATAAAGTTTTCCTCAAAGTAACATGGAATTGAAATCTGTAAAACAAGTTTAAAGGAAACAAAACCCCTTAAGAATCACCCTTTCCAAGGTCTAAAAGAAAGTTAATGATGCTAAACACAGAAAGCAAAAGAAAAAAATAAGGATGAGGCTGGACAAATGAGCTGTAGTTGGATTAGGAGAGCCCTGAAGACTACATTAAATATTCGGGAAATCACTAAAGGATCTAAAGTAGTAAAAGGAAGGTTATCGACTTGCCTTTGTCTTTTTAGGGCAGAGGGGGCTTGGTATTTTGTATTTGTTTCATTTTCTCAGAGGGGTACTGAAAGGGACTTAAGCTTCTGTAATATCCAAATAAGAAATGATAAACTAAGTTAATAACAGTGGAGATGATTAGAAATGATAAAGAAAAAGAGATGTGAAAAATATCCAGGAGGGGAGGGGCGCCTGGGTGGCTCAGTGGGTTAAGCCTCTGCCTTGGGCTCATATCATGAGCTCAGGGTCCTGGGATCAAGCCCTGCATTGGGCTCTCTGCACAGCAGGGAGCCTGCTTCCCCCTCTCTCTGCCTGACTCTCTGCCTACTTGTGATCTCTCTGTCCAATAAATAAAATCTTTAAAAAAAAGAAAGAAAAAAAGAAAAATATCCAGGAGATAAAACTGCCAGGACTTGGGAGACAGACTGGATATGATAGGGCAGAGAAAGGAATGTCAAAGATGTTTACCAGATTCTGACTTTTGCAAGGAGATAGAGAAACCATTCTTTCTATGGGAGGATTACCAAGTTTGGGTGGGAAGGTAATATCTTAAAGTCTGAACATGATGAGCTTCAGTTGTGTGGCGGGCTGAATAATGGCCCCCAAAGATATCTAGGTCCTAATCCCTGAAACCTGTGAACATCACCTTATATGGCAAAAAAAAAAATTGTTGTGAATAAATTAAGAATCTTGAAATGGGGAGAGTAGCCTAGTCTATCCAGGTAAGCCCATGTAATCACAGGCGTTCTTTTTTTTTTTTTTTTTTAATTTTATTTATTTATTTGACAAACAGAGCTCACAAGTAGGCAGAGAGAGAGGAGGAAGCAGGCTCCCTGCTGAGCAGAGAGCCCGATGTGGGGCTCGATCCCAGGACCCTGGGATCATGACCTGAGTCGAAGGCAGAGGCTTTAACCTGCTGAGCCACTCAGGTGCCCCATCACAGGTGTTCTTATAAGGTGGAAGCACAGGGAGAAGTACAGAGAAGGCAATACAATGATGGAAGCAGAGAGTGGAGTGATGTACTTTGCAGAATGAGGAAGGGGCCCCAAACTAGGAAATACAGAAGGCAACTAGCAGCTGAAATAGGCAAAACCCCAACAAAACGCAGATTCTCCTTCAGAGCCTTTAGAACAGTAAGAAACTATAAGTTTGTATCGTTTTAAGGCCCTATGTTTATGGTAATTTGTTACAGGAGCAATTGGAACCAATACCGAGTACTCTGTAATACTCAAGTGGGTATGTCAAAAGGGCAGCTCTGTCTGAAATCAAGCGGTTTGGACTGAGGATATAAATCCTAGTCATTGGCTACAGAACATATACAGAGTTCAAAGAGCACGGGTCTTTGCCTAGGAAGATCCATTTTGAAAAGCACCAAAGGAGAAGAAAAGCTGACAAAAAAGAATGTAAAGCAGTTGTCAAGTGGTCAGTGAGGTTAAGAAGAAAACCAAGACAGCACAGTATAATAAAAATTAAAATAAAGTATTTCAAGAAGTTTGGTCAAAATGTTGCTGAGATTTCAGTGAAATGAAGATGAAAAATGCCCCCTGGTAACCTTGGCAAGAGAGGTTTTTCAGAGAAGTATGAGGGCAGAAACAAAATCGGTGGTCTGAAGAGAGATGAGAAAATGTGGACAGCAAGTGTAAACAATTCTTTCAAGAAATCAGGCTGTGAAAATAAAAAAGGTTCGTAGTAAGAGAAGAAAATAAGATCAAGAGAGAATTTTCTTAAATGGAAAGACTACGCAACCCTCAACAGGGCTCTATAAACTTTCAATCCCCCTAGCACTGTAAGAAAGTATATGTTGCCCCACAGCCTAATTGACTGTTATCAAACTTTTGGATTTTTACTAATCTGGTAAGTAAAGACTACCATCTTAGTAGTTCTAATTTCACTTTCTTAGGAATGAAGCTGTGTATCTTTTCAAATAAGAGAATTAAAGGGCCTTTTGTATTTCTTTTTCTATGAACTATCCATTCAAGATGCCTGCTTATATTTAAATTGGGCTACTAGTATTGATTTATCTTATCTACTTCTAGAACGCTTAATAATTTAGGAAGGTTAATCCTCTGTATGAATTGTATACAATTTTACACAACTTGCCTTTTGACTACGTCGACAGTGATTTTTATTTTATTTTGGTCATAGTCAAAAAGACCTTTTGAGCTGCAAAGTTATGAAAGAATTCTTCCATGTTTTCTTCTATTACATTAATATCTCCATTTTCCACATTTAAATCTTTGATCTCATTCGGAATTTATCTTGGTATCCAGGGATATGGATACAAAGATGAATTCTAGATAAATACCCTGATGTCCCAACACTATCATCTCTCTGCCATCAATGATTTGAGGTACTATCATTTTATTTATTATTTTTATTAACATATAATGTATTATTTGCCCTAGGGGCAGAGGTTTGTGAATTGTCAGGCTTACAGACTTCACAGCACTCACCATGTCACATACCCTCCCAATGTCCATAACCCAACTGAGGTACTATCATTTTTATGTATCAACTGCCTGTATGTATTTGGGCCTGTTTCTAGACTTACTTTTCTGTTTCACTGAATAATGTTCAAAAACTAACATACACTTATTCAATCACTAAATCTTTAGAATGTATTGGTATCTGATAGGGCACTCCTCCACTACTGCTTTTCTTTTTTATCATTTGGATGTCGGTTCTCCTTAATCCAAAAATATGTATTTCCACCTAAGTCTTCTTTTGCGTGACATCTTAATGTTAATGGGAAGAATCTGGTAAAGGTGAAAAGGTGAAGAGAATGGCCATTTAAACATGGCAAACAGAACAAAAGATTTATGTCTATTCCTAATCAAAACCCACTCAAGTGAGAGTAAAACAGAAAGGCTATGAATCCCAGAAGATCAAAGAGAACAGAAGTAAAAAAAATGACATATGCAAGTTAGCAAACCATTTTTTACAAGGGGAAAAGTATACAGGGGAATTAGCCAGTTGAGAACTTTGAATACTGAATACCATGTAGAAGATAACCAAAAGTCAGTTTGTGATACAGAATCATGGAAAAGCTAAGCAGAAGGTGGGAAACAAAGCATGGAACTAAAAACAAAGAAGATGGGTTAAAAATGTATATAAGAATTAGTTAGATCCCTCTGCTTATGTTCCCCACTCCCTACCCCAGCCCACATTCTTACCCTATCTTACAGAAAAAGTGAGCCAAAGAGATATGGAAAACAAAGATACCAGGCACAAATATGAAAGACCATTATACTGACAACAGACAAGTAAAATCCCATATTATTAAACACCTACCTACTTCCACAGTTCAACTCCAAGAATTCTAGCAAACAGAAATATAACTTACTCTATTCCCTGGAAAAATGTGGTAGAGTCTTAAATGTAGAAATTAAGAGCCCCAGAAAAAAGATCTCTAAATGTTAATATTTGGAGCTTTTCTTACAATGATTTGGCCAGATTTCCTACCCAGCCATCAAATGGCCAATTCCACCTATGTGTCCACCTATGTGTCCACAGCTGCTAATCAGTTTTGTATTAACATTTATCTCAATATAAACAGATCACCAGACATCTGAAGAAAATACATAAACAAGATTAAAACAAAAAAGAATGTGATGAAACAAATTACAAGAAAATTTCAAAACAATTATTAATACCACCAAAGAGATGAAAGATAAGATTGCATGCATGAAACAATAAGTTATTTAAATTAAAAAAAGAACAAGATCTTAAATTCAAAACATTACAGTTGAAATAAATCAACAGGAGGAAAAGAAGATAGTTATATCTCCCCAGAAAGCAGAATAAAAAGACAAAGAAAAATAAAAGGAGTGATAGGAAAAATTTAGAGATTCAGTCAGGAAATCTAATATCCTAATAAAAAAGTTTCAGGGAAAAAGAACAGTGAACACTAAAGTAAGGACATTAACAAAGAAATGATAAATAAATAAATAAATAAATAATTTAAAATTTTTTTTTAATTTTTAAAATTTTAAAAATAAAAATTTTAAAAACAAGAAAACTTACCCAAACAAAAGGATATGCATTTCCATATTAAGAAGGCCTAAATATTTATCAGAATGAATATGAAACAATTCAGACCAATGAAACCTGAGAAAATCAAGTTGGTTGGAGGTGGTCTTCAGTTGTATCAGTAACATTTTATTTCTTGGGTGAAGTGGTTAGAACATAAGTGTTTAGTACTCTATACCTCCATGTATGTCTGAAATATTTCACAATAAATTAAAAAACAAAACCCAATTTAAAAAAAACTCAACATACATTATCCTCAGTATTCTGAAATTCTATAGTAAAGAGGTTTTAAAATAAGTTTCCAAAGAGATTAAAAAAAAATACCTACAAACATCAGGAATCATTATGATACTGGAATTCTCAACAGCGGTACAAGGAGCTTAAATAAAAACACTTTGCCTTCATAAATCTCAAGAAAATGCCTTCATAAATCTCAAAAACATGATCTCCAACCAAGAATGCCACACCTATCTGAACTACCCAAAAAATGTATTGATAGGATAAAGACTTTAAACACGTGAAATCTCATTTGAATCACTGAATTCAGTCAACAGAATAGTCATGGAACCCCAGGACATGAGAAAAAGGCAAACAGAAATTCCAGTGCTAACATGTATAGGATACATGGGATGTTTAGGGGATAGCTCTACATATATTCCTATTATGATACTGTAATATTACAAAACTATAAACAATCTTAATGTACAAGAACAGGAGAATAGTGATAAAATCACACAACAAAATGCCAAAAATAGTTAAAATGAATGAGCTAGATTTATGTGTATCAACATAATTCTCTAAAGCAATGTTGAACTGAAGCAATCTGTAGAATGATATATATAAAATACTATTTATAAAGTATTAAATCACACAAAATAGTTTTATATAGTCTGTATGTTCATACATGCATAGCAAAATATTAGAAGGTACACAAAAATAATAAGCCACAAATTCAGAAGAAAGATTTACTTCTGTGGAGAAAAAAAAGCTTAGTATTTTATTATAAATGAAGGAAACAAAGCATTCACTTACTATAATTTGTACTTTTTAATGGGAATGGAGAGGGAAAAATTACAGGGGTGGGGGTGCATAAAGATCCTAAGCAAATGGGTACAGTTTGTTTCAGATGATGAAAAAGTTGTAGAAAAGGATAATGGTGATGGTTGTATACAACACTGTGAATGCATTTAATGCCAATGAATTATATAACCTAAAAATAGTAAAACAGTAATTTTGTTAAGCATATTTTGTGACAATCCTAAGGAAAGTAGGGAGTGGAATCTAGAACGCAGGTGAAAAATTAGCTTTTGAGGAGGAGGTGGGATTTCTTTTCTATTTTAATAGGCAGGAATACAGAAAAGATGTATACAGATAGAGTCTGAATAGTCTTCATGAAGAACAAACAAGCAGCAAGCTTCCCACACAATGTTGAGGGCCCACTGGCAACCTTATGAAACCTTAAGAACAGACAAGCCCTTGAATAATTATCAACCCACAAGTGATTTTCTAAAACATTTGTACTACGCAGAGGTTAGACAAGGTTATTTCTACGAGCCCATTAGTTTATGATTTCTGTGAAATTCTAAAAGGATGATCTACAGGTCAAATGAAGGAAAACACAGTAATGCTAGATGGTATATATTTTCAAAGTTTCTTAAATTTGCCTGATCATAGGATTTGAATCCCTTATCTCAGGCCTCACTCCAGACCTAGTCACAATTTCCAGTAGAGGAACCTGAGATTCCAAATATGTATTTGGAACCAGCAACTCCAGTTCATTCTTAGGATCTGGCAAATCTGAAAATCTCTGGCCTAGAAATGACACTCGAAAGCAAAGAACAAGTTGAGTAGAGGAGTATTAAGAGGACTGGAGGGAGGTAAGTAGAGACTAAGGAACAGAAAAAAAGTAAGGCTGGGGTGCCTGCATGGCTCAGTGCGTTAAAGCCTCTGCCTTCAGTTCGGGTCATGATCCCGGGGTCCTGGGATCCAGCCCCGCATCGGGCTCTCTGCTTGGCGGGGAGCCTGCTTCCCTTCCTCTCTTTCTCTGCCTGCCTCTCTGCCTACTTGTGATCTCTGTCTGTCAAATAAATAAATAAATAAAATATTAAAAAAAAAAAAAAGAAAAGAAAAGAAAAAGTAAGGCTGCCATGGAAGCAAAAAACAAAATGCCAGAGAAAACTCCATCATTAGTAAAATCAGAAGGCAAATGGGGAGGGGAGAAGGACTGTAGAATCAAGAGAGAAAATGCCTATAAGAAAATAGTAGTTAGCTTTGCATGCATTTAAAAAAAATTCTTATAATTTATAGCTATAAAAGTTTAAGCAATTACATTTGAAAATACACACTGTTCTGTCAATATATAATCCTTTAAAATTGGAAGTAATTTCATGGGGCACCGGGGTGGCTTAGTCAGTTAAGCACCCAACTCTTGGCTTAGGCTTGGGTCATGATCTCTGTCTGGATCCTGGCCTTGAGCCCCGTGGGGCTCCACACTCAGCAGGGAGTCGCTTGGGATTCTCCCTCTCTGCCCCTCCCCCACTCGTATGAGTGCATGCACCCCCTCCCAAATAAAATCTTCAAAAAGAAAAAAAAAAAACAACTTCACAGTTACCCTGTATCAATTGTGAAGGAAGTTTAACTGTGCTCCAAACACATTTTACTTTTTAATACTTTTTAAAAAGGACAGTCATAAGTCAGTTAAAAACTTGGAAGACAGCAGTTTTATTCATAACTGCCAAAACTTGGAAACAACCAAGATGTCCTTCAGTAGGTAAATGGATAACAGTAGTATATCCAGACAACAGCATTATTATTAAAAAAAAAAAAAAGAAAGAAAAGAAAGAGCTATCAATCCATGAAACCACACGGAAGGGCCTTAAATGGATATTATTAAGTCAAAGTAGCCAATCTGAAAAGGCTACATACTATTTGATTCCAACTATTTTACATTCTGGAAAAGGCAAACCTATGGAGACAGTAAAAAGATCACAGAGTTTGCCAGGGTTTGGGAGAGGAAGGAAAAGGATGAAGAGGCAGAGCACAGAGAATTTTTAAGATGAGAAAATATTCTATATACTACCATAAAAATGGGTACATGTCATTATACATTAGTCCAAACCCACAGAAGTACACCACCAAGAGTGAACTATGTGAAGTACAGACTTTGAGTGATTGATGAATCAACATAGGTTCATCACTTGTAATAAACATACCATGGGGTAGGTGAGGGGATGGGGGGTGGATGTTGATAATGAGGAAGGCTGTGCACAGATGGGAGTCAGACAGTATACAGGAAATTTCTGTACCTTTTCCTCAATTTTGCCATGAACCTAAAACTAATCTAAAAAAGAAATTCTTAAACACACACACACACAACACACACAAACAACACTTAGAAGAACACCAAGCTAGAAATACACTATAAGAACATGCCCCCTACCACACACACACACAACCAAGTCCAGGGGTAATTATTCTACAGAACTCATATTTTAGGAAGAAGCTTATTCAAATTGATTGTTTAAAAAACAGAAAGAAAAAAGCTAGCCAGCAATCTTCCTAACCTTGATATCTGTGAATAGAAAGGCATTCCCACTTTAAAACATACAGTGAAAAAGCAGTATGATTCAACGAGTTTATTATAAGATGTACTTAGAATGAGAGGGAAAAAAAGATCCAAAACTACCATTCCTATGCTGGTTTATTTTATAAAGCCAGCTACTTAAAGCATTTATTTCTCCTTTTATATAATACACTGATGTGTAGTTCACAAATAGTTTCTCAGTTATTTAACAACTACAAAGCACTCTTCTAGTTCAGCTCTCCTAATCAGTACTACCCAATCACCATAAAATGTTGATTATACTGATCAAAGATGAGGAGCACCTAATAAACCCATTTTAGGGCTTGTCACAACACACAATGAAGAAGTAACACTTGCTGATTTTCTCTGGAACAGAAAACATTACCGTTTTATAGTAATAAAAGTAATATTTATAAGAATTTCTACCACCACCTAATAAAGATCTACGAGCCTCAGTAAAAGACTTCAACAATGTATATATACAGAATTTTTTTTTTAAGCAGAACTTAAAATATGCATATTTTCCAGATAAAGAAAACAAATCTTACTATGGTAGGCAGGCTTTTTAATCAACTGCCTCTCTCCCCAGCACATACATACACACATCCTACTTTCCCATATACACCCTTCAATTACCTAGTTGCTCTAAGGTTAAAATAATCTCAGATGGCAATATTTAAAACAACTAATAATGTAATTTCACTATGTTTTTAGTGTTTTAGTGTTTCTTCTTGTTGCTCTGGCTTGCAATTCCTGTACAGAATTACAATTCCTATACAGTCTATAGCCATTGATGGCTCATAACCAGAAGTATCAGCACCACCTAGAAACTCGTCAGAAACGCAGACTATAATAAGCCCCAACCCAGACCTGTAAAATCAAAATCTGCATTTAAATACACATTAAAACTTGCTAACCTCACCTATAGGATTTAATTCCACTCAGAGACAGAAGAAAAAAATAATTTCTCTTTGAAGACCATCCACTATTTAACCTTGGGAAGGTCATAACCAAAATGTGACCTTCCTTATCTATAAAATGAAGGCTTGGAAAGGCCCCCACCTACTCTAAAATCCTGTTAGTCCATAAGATGGAAGACTATTATAATTACTAGACATAGCACCTAAGCAAAAAAGTAATAAATTATACTTATATATATAAACATATATAGGGAGAAATATATTTCTAAGCGGACACTAATTTTTTTCATTAACCAACCCAAAGATTTCACAAACACTTAAACTTATTGGTCAAAACTGTTATTTAGCCAATGATTATTTAAAACTTATTATTAAATTTAAAACTTATTAGATCTGAATAATCCTACAAAATTATAAAAATACCATACATATGTATGTGTCAATATATATGTAGTTCTTTAGATTAGAAAC
The DNA here is from genome assembly GCF_963455335.1 of Martes martes. Classification (NCBI taxonomy): domain Eukaryota; kingdom Metazoa; phylum Chordata; class Mammalia; order Carnivora; family Mustelidae; genus Martes; species Martes martes. The sequence continues at coordinate 95,520,046 of NC_137891.1, read as the reverse complement.
CCAACTTTAGCGGCACCTGGGTGGCTCAGTGGGTTAAAGCCTCTGCCTTCGGCTTAGGTCATGATCCCAGGGTCCTGGGATCGAGCCCCACATCGGGCTCTCTGCTCACTGGGGAGCCTGTTTCCCCCTCTTTCTCTCTGCCTGCCTCTCTGCCTACTTGTGTCTCTGTCAAATAAATAAATAAAATCTTAAAAAAAAAAAGAAAGAAAGAAAGAAAGAAAACCCAACTTTACAAAATTACCCTGTATCAACTGCTGAAAGTAATCAAATTTGAGGATGAGCTTGGCGCTTCAACTGATATTTATCATGAACTTAACACCTTCTTTGGTGTTAGAATATTTGAGTTTTATAGAATGCGAAAAGAAAAACAAACACTTATATGTGCATCATAGCTTTGCCACTACAACAATTTAAAAATATAAAAATAGAAGATATAATCATTCTTGCACAAAACAAACCTACAATTTACTTCTTTTGACTAGTGCAGATTAAGTTCTAAAGTAGTGCTTCCCAAACCTTACTGTGTATATGAATCACCTGCAAATCTTGTTAAAATGCAGATTCTGATTCAGAAGACGTGGGCAGGGGTCTGAATGTCAAGTTCATACACAGAAAAAGTAGTAAGCTTCTAAAAAAAAGCCCCATAAATGACAATATTTAGCCATGGTTTGCAAAGCACTGGTCTTGATAAGCACTGGTTTCCAATTAAATTCCTAATTGAGCAACTTCACATTTTCTTACTTGATGTCTCCTGAAACATGATACTTAATTACTCCATCATTCTGAAAACCTAGAAAATTTGTATCCTAATCTTCTTTCTACCTCTTTCTTTTTGATCTCTTTCTTTCTCTTTTCCTCATACTTACATGTGGGAACATCACAGGATTCCATTCTTAGCTTCATCTCTTTACCACTCTAATGCTGTGCCTGCATCACCTATACATTAACTGCTGCATTTCCAGCCTACACATGTCCCCCAGTCTTAGATCCGTATTTTCAACTACCTAATAGATGTTTCTAACCTTCAGTCTTCACAGGTACTTTCCAACACAACGTATCTCAAACTGAACTCTTCATTAACGCCTTTCATCCCTAGAAACCAGCTTTTTCAACCCTGTGTTAACTTTGTGACCAGCACCGCCATCTGCCCATTTGTCCAAACCATATTTTAAGACTCTATCCTTTTCCCTCACCAACTGCAATTAATCCCATCTTCTAATTATTTCTCAAACTTCATCCCTTCCTCTCTACTGTCAGTATCAGTTTTGACACAGATCATTTCTGACTTGGTTACCATAGTAATGTAACAGTCTTCTTGCCCCCAATCTCATTTTTTTCCTCAATCCCAGCCTTCACATTCCTATGTAAACTTGGCAAACATAACTTGATAGTACTCCCCTATTAAAATTCATCAACGACTTCCCCATTACCTTCAGGAAAAAGTACTAACTTTCATTTGGCACATCATATGAAGCTCTTCACAATCTTGATTTTTTTCGTCTCGTCTCAACTCCCTCAATAGTCAACATGTACTCTTGCCATGTCAGGCTAGCTGCACCTCCCTAGAAGGACCACATTCTCTAAGGCCTCTGTGTGTTTGCATAGGCTGTTTTTTCCATTGCTTAAAATTGCTTTCCATTTCTTATTTAGCTAAGAACTAATCTCCTTTTAAGACTCTACTCAAGCATCACATGCTTTAAACTGCCCTTTTTAATCACCTCAAGTCTGTTAGGTAACACTGCAAACTGTGCTCCCTCTATGACAAGGTTTTCCCTATGCATAATACTTAGGCAAACTGTATTATAATTGCTGCCCTATTCATCTCCTCCACCAAACTGAGCTCATCAAATAGTCCTTTTTAGAACAAAACGTCCAGTACATGGTTTGCTGAGGGGCACCACGCGGCACAGTCGCTTAAGCGTCTGGCTCTTGGTTATAGCTCAGGTCGTGATCTCAGGGTCCTGGGATGAGGCCCTGGGTGGGGCTCTGCAGAGTCTGCTTGGGACTCTCTTTCCCTCTTCCTCCGCCCCTCCCTGCTGCATGTTCACTCACTCTCTTTCTCTCAAATAAATAAATCTTTAGGAAATAAATGAAAGGGGCACCTGGGTGGCTCAGTGGGTTGGGCCTCTGCCTTCGGCTCAGGTCATGATCTCAGGGTCCTGGGATCAAGCCCTGCATTGGGCTCTCTGCTCGGAGGGGAGTCTGCTTCCCCCTCTCTCTCTGCCTGCCTCTCTGCCTACTTGTGATCTCTGTCTGTCAAATGAATAAATAAAATCTCTAAATAAATAAATGAAAAATAACCGCTCGCTAAATAAACTATCTTGAAATAACAGTCATGAATGATTATTATGGCTACATATTTAAACTATAAATAACTTCCAAAAACTGTCTAAGGTAACAAAAGTTTCTTCAGTTTGGGGCACCTGAGGGGCTCAGTCGTTAAATGTCAACCTTTGGCTAAGCATACTGCGATCAAGCCCCGCATCAGGCTCCCTGCTTGGCGGGAAGCCTGCTTCTCCCTCTCCCACTCCTCCTGCTTGTGTTCCTGTTCCCACTGTCTCTCTCTGTCAAATAAATAAAAATCTTAAAAAAAAAAAAAAGTTTCTTCAGTTTATTTATAGGCTTAACAGAACTTCAGAAGACTTCATTAAACAACGAAGTCCAAAATATTTAAGGTATTCACTAATTCCCAATATAAAGGTATTTGCTAAAAAATAATAGCCTTCTCATATTGTGTTTAAGATTATTTTAATTTCACCAATGACAGTGTTAGGCAAATAAAAGCATGTGTCTCTTCCAAAATGATAGGCATATTGTTCAGGTGGCCTAGGTTAGCACCCTGACTTCTACTCACTAGCTACATGACCTTGGATAACAATGAACATCTCCAAGCTTCAGAGTTTCTTCAAGGAAAACAGAGATAAAATTGTTTACCTACACCACAGGTTGTTTCGAACATTCAGTTACGAATGTGGAACTATTTCTATAAACCATGAACTGCTAACTCAATGTCAACTACTGTGTTAGCTTCCATACTAACATCTGCCAAATATTTGACAGGTGCAACTTTATTTTTTTTTTAAAGATTTTATTTATTTATTTGACAGACAGAGATCACAAGTCGGCAGAGAGGCAGGCAGAGAGAGAGAGGAGGAAGCAGGCTCCCTGCCAAGCAGAGAGCTCGATGTGGGGCTCGATCCCAGGACCCTGAGATCATGACCCGAGCTGAAGGCAGAGGCTTTAACCCACTGAGCCACCCAGGTGCCCCGACAGGTGCAACTTTAAAGTTTCAGGGACTACTTTGACCTCCATACCCACCCCATACTTCTCCAACAACTGAAAATTCATAAATAAAATATTAAGTTCCAGGATTACCACAGCACAGGACTTAGTCATTAGTCTTCAATATTCTTATATGGTTGAAGACTTAAAGATATCTAATTTAATAATGATCTCCTATGTTCTTAAGAAGAGGTTGTTTTATAAATCTCAAAGTAAATCTCAAGGTAAGTTGTTGGTACAGTCATTTAAATTTCAGCTCCATTTAAAAAAAATTATTTGGAGGACAAAAATCAGCAGGGAATATTTAGAGATACCTTCTTTTACTAGCTGTTTAGACTGGGTACTATTAACAAATGAGCTTGATCTATTATAGACTAACTGACATGAAAGTTAAAAAGTCACCACAACAAAACCAAGACTTTTTTCACCCATATTTCTGGCTTATTTCTCAGATATGCTTGTTGGTCTATCAATCAGAAGAGAAAATTTGCTGCATTTTTGCAACTAAAAAAGTGATGAAGCATGTTAATTCTGCTCTCAGCGATACCCTTCTTTGTTAAATAGGGACTTACAGGGATTATGGCCTATATCAGGAAGACTGTTTTCAGCCCCTTCTCTGCGATATTTATAAAAATAGGATTCTTAACCTTCAAAGGGCAAAACTCCTTAAAAAAAAAAGTAAAAGAAAAAAGAAAATCTACTACAAAAGTCAGCACTTCGGTACCTGATTGTGGTAACAAGGCCAAAATCCAAGACGAAGCCCTTTATTGCACATCGTGTTCCAACATCTTGGGCAGCCCCATCTTGCGACCTCTCCAGATTGGCTGCTCCTGCTCTCTCTACTGCAGAGAGAACTTCAATTAGAGAAATTCTGAAGTTCATAAATCTAAGCTGGATACTCCCCTCACTGGAGGCAAGGATGGTAAGAATCATTAAAAAGATTCAAGTTAGAGGAGGTTGCAAATAAATCCATGTGGCCTGAAACCACTATAATGCAGGCAGCTGAGAGTCTTATTATGCAACAGTGTATATACCTAAAAAAAAAAAAATCTTAGGAAAAGAATGGCAGCAAATTATTAGATAACCTGAAAAAACAGGTTATTATAATCATATATCTCTAAAAAGTAAAATATTCTCCACTAAACTTGTTTTGAATTTATATCTGTGATACCAAGTTACGCTGACCATTCATGTTTATTATCCTTGTAAGAAAAGGAAGCAAGGAAGTGGCTAGGATATGTTATTAACTTCTTTCTGTGCCCTAGAGTAACTCATTTAAAAAAATGCCTGGTTAAAAACCACTGGTTAGGAAGGAGAGATTTCCCTGCTGACTTAAGCCTAGCTGCCCAAGCAAGGCTTTAGAAAAGGTCTTCACCTACAACAGTGCATAGGCAGAAGGAGCAGAGGCTATGGTGGTCTTCCTAGTGACACTTCCAAGTCACATAAATGGGGTATGTTTCTGGGATAGACTGCCAACAAGTTACTGTAAGAAACAAAAACAGCAAAAACCTGGCAAATAAACAGGCCAATGCCCTCATGTGTTTATTATGACAAAAGTCAGTCTTAACTAAAGTTGCCTTGATGCCACCAAATCTAAGTCACATCTTCTATACTAATAGTACCTGATTTCTGAAAGACTGGATTAGTTTTCAAGCTGGTTTTCCATAAAGACTTGTAATGATGTCTAACATGTATAAAGCATTTCTGAGACCAAGCAAGTAACAAGTTACATCCCAAAGAACTGCAGCAATTAAGATTTTTCAACTAAAGCAATAAACTAACGATTTGAATCACGTTTACCACCATGAGTTTTTATCAAAAAGTGTGCTGGTATGTGCAAATGAAACAGAATGAGGTTAATACTGTCAAGAAACTGTATTTACTCAACAATTTAACAATGATTTTATCTTACCTGAGTGTGAAAATTTGAAATGGTGGTTGTTTCAATATCTTTCTTGCCCAGAATCTCCATTTTCACAGGAGTGTTGGGAAAATTAAAAGCAAAGTAGTCCAAGAAGTCTGGGAGATAAGCAGCCGCTCCATGCACTATTGCTAAAGCATAGTAAGCAGCATTTTTCTCATTTTCACTGAATGTCAAAGCAAGAAACTCCTCAGAAAATCTCTCCATCTCCATTGGAGACAAAAATGAGAGTTCATCCATGTAAGCATGAAGGACAAGTGCACCACCATTGGACTGGTGTTCCTCATGAATAAAGTTGCTAAATTTAGTACCTGTTTTTAAGAAATTTCTACGAATAGAATGTTCCTGGTGAGTCATAAAAGGTGTTTGTACTCCCTGGGGTACCCGATATTCTTGCATGCCCAAATTTAATCGGCACAGCTGTTCATCTTTCAAATACCTGAAGGACTCCTTATTAACTCCTGAAGTGCTATTTATTTGTCCTTGGGTGAGGATTTCCTTACTGATGCGGGTCAGGCCAGCACAGACGGTTTGTACTTCCTTATTGTACATTTTAAGGCGTCTTCCTCGCATATCTTCTCGGTGTTTCTTTTTCTTTTTCTTCTTTATTTTCTTCAAGACAAAATCATCAGCTCTCTGGGTTTTACCATTTTCATCTGGTGTTTCTGGCCACAATAATTAAAAAGAAGTTAGTTGCTAGGCCTAGTGTCAACATATAAACTTCTTACGGTACTTGACCTCAAATTAAATGGCCTATGCTCAGTTTCTCTGAATTTGCCATGACAACTTACATGTTTATAAAATGACTGAGACAAAAATCTTAAAATACGGTAATATTCGGGGCTGAAAACTATGCTAAAAAGTAGACAATGAATATGTAAGCATATAATTTAATACAACTTGCAATCAAAAGTAAAGGAAATATCCAAGTAAGTCCATATCTGCCATACTGTATGGAATATCTGCTCAGTAACCACTGTAAAATCTAAACTGAAGCTTACCATATTTTGCTATAATGTGTACAGTTAAATCAAACAACAGCAAATTTAGGTGTAAGACACCTTTTTGCCTACCAAATTAGCATGATTTTTCTTTTTTGGACTTCTCATATACTGTTGTTGGAAGTATAAATTGGTACAAATTCCATGGAGGGCAATTTGGCACCCACCAAAGTGGGTATGTACACCAAAAGCCTTGAAAATATTTTTAATTATCAGACCCAGAAATTCCACTCCCAAGTAAAAATTACCTCAGAAAATAACTGAAGATACACAAAAATATCCATGACAGTTAAGTTCAGGGACTCCCCCTTAAATGTCTATCCTAAGTAACAGGATGTTGATTACATTCTGGTACTTACATACTGACAAAATACCACCCAGCCATTAGAAGTTATATTACAAATGAAAAGAACTAATGAATTACAAGGTTATAAAATGCTTACATTGCCAATCTTCCAGGAAGCATTCTCTAACAATTCATTCCTACCCAGTTTGGATAGCTTTCCTACCCTGTGCTTCCTTAGCACTGTACTGGCCTATCACAGAACTTAATATTCTATGTTATCACATATCTAATTTTTTACCTTTCCTCTAGATTGTAAGCAATCTAAGGTCAGAAATATATATCTTACCTTTCTTTCCGCATCTAATGTGTATATAATATGATCCCATGTTTGTAACATTAAGCACTCAAACATTTATTAAATACCCACTAAATAAAAGGGACATTTCTGGGTACTAGGGATATGATGCTCAGACAGCATAATCCTCATTCTCTTGGATTTTATAATCTAGTTTAACAAGAAAAACAAAGTATCAGTAAGCTACTCTGGATGCTGAGGAAACCTCTCTTTGGGAGGTAACTTTAAGGCTGAGTCCTAAATATTAAGACAAGCCAGGCATGTTTTCTAGGGAAAAATATTCCAAGGAGAAGCAAAGGACCTAAAGAGAGGAAAAAGTCTAACTGATCTACACATGTTTTGTATATGTATTACACAGAAAAGTACCTGAAGAAATACATAACAAAGTGTTAATCATAGTTATCCAGGGTGGTAGGATTATAAATAACTAGATGTTTTCTTTTCTGTTTATCTGTATTTTCTAATTTTCTACAATAAACACATACTACTTTTATAATTAAAAATTTATTTTTAATTTGTAAGGGATTATCAGGTATTGACAAACCCAAAATAAAATAGCATCTTTTATTTACTAGTTCAAAAATATATCTAGCAAGAAATCTTTAGGATTAAATATCCGGTATATCCTGACCAACCTTTCAAGTTCAATGTGGTATTTACTGAATTTTTCCACCCAACAACAGTATTTCTGACATGATTCAAGTAATTCAGTGTTAAGAAAGACACTACAATTGATCTTATGACTACACCTGGGAATAACAAATTCAGTAAAATTTACAGTAAATAATTTATGTGGTATAATATGCAAATATAATAGTTGCAGTACTCTATACAAAATCATTTCAAATCATTAAATATTGCAAGTTATGAAAAACTTCTAAAGAAAATATTTAAAAGTATAAGTCAGAGACTTTAAAGTGCATAGATACCAAATGACTTCCATTCTGTTTAATATCCATTTTTAAACAAAAAGAAAACCCTTCATTTGCAAACATCACTTGTGATTAAACTGAGACCATATAGCAAAATATACATGTAATCAGACTGCTTAAACTGGAAAGAGAAAAAAGCAGTCCATCTTTTATTCTATATACAACTAAATCTTTGCGATTTTGTTAAAACACTTAGTAACAGTCATTTATATTTCTTACCAAATAAAATTAAATGCCTTTCCCATGTTAAAAATTGGTAATTTAGGCAATTCTCCCAAGCAACTAAATGTTAATGCCATTAAATACAAAGGTTAGACCAATTTTAAAAGTCATCTAATTACCCTCTGCTAAATGTTTTAGCATTTTCACAGAAAAAAAAAAAAAAAGAAACTATCTCTGAATAGATCTGTTATTTTAAGCTTCAGAGGAGGTATTTGGTATGCAGAAGATGAATTGTGACCTAGATCTGCCACTGAAATTAACACCAAGAAGGAGCTGCCTTGATTGTAACACATTTTCTATATTACTATCGGCTTACCAATGGTATTTCTAACATGGCCAAGTCTCTGTGGGTTTTATTCCACACTCATTTATATGAGAACCACTCAAATCATCCAACACGGGCCCATCAGAAAAACCACAGTACAAGGAAATGAAAAGGATTTTAAATTGATTGTAATCTCATACTTCAACATGATAGAAATTTAAAACACGAAATAAATGTCAATCTATCTCCTCACTAATCCTGTTTTTCCAATTTTGATTCTTATCTAAGGCTGATATAGAGGGCTCACCTTTGTTTATAGAGAAATTTTAGACTACTTGTGGCATACCAGCTTATGAATTTCAATGAATAAACGAAATTTACCTTTGAATTATTATGATGACAACTAATTGAAAGTGGCATACATATTCAAAGTTGTTACAGGTCATTACAGTAAGTTAGCCCTTCTTGCACTATGAGAATACCAACGTTGTCTTGCCTTGAATTAAAAACATTAATCAGGGTGCCTGGGTGACTCAGTCGTTAAGCATCTGCCTTCGGCTCAGGTTGTATCTCAGGGTCCTGGGATGGGGTCCGTGTTGGGCTCCCTGCTCAGAAGGGAATCTGTTTCTCCCTCTACCCCTCCTCCACTCATTTTCTCTCTCTCAAATAAATAAAATCTTTAAAAAATAAAAATAAAAACATTAATTAAAAGTCAATGTCTTTGCAATATAAATGTATCAAATCAGTATGTCGTATACCTTACACAATGTTATATGTCAATTGTATCTCAAAAAAAAATGTCTCCACAATCTTTCCATTCCTGATTGGCTGTTTTAGCTTTCCCACAGAGAACATACTCAGGAAGTAACATTTTGAGTATTTCCCTACAGTGCAAAAGCTAAACTTTATTGACATGAGTTCTTTTACAGAAAAAAAGCCAAACCACATCTGTGATTAAGGAAAGCTCTCACATACCAAACTGGGAGAGCAAGCATAAAGAGAAGTATGTAAGTCTACAGAGGAAGATATATTTAACTGAGAGACAAATTGCTGTCTTAAAAAAAAAAAAAAAGGTCATTCTAACTGTATCTAAATTAATGCATGACACTATCAATTAAATCCTCCTAAGAGCCCAAGTGTCCATTGATTGAGTCATGAATGGATAAAGAAAATGTGGTGTGTAGACACACACACACACATACACACACAATGGAATATTATTACTCAGCCATCAAAAAGAATGAAATCTTGCCATTTGCAGTGATGTGGATGCAGCTAGAGTCTACTATGCTAAGTGAAGTAAATCAATCAGGGAAAGACATACTGTATGATTTCACTCATGTGTGGAATTTAGGAAACAAAACAGATGAACACACGGGAAAGGAAAAAAAAGAGAGAGAGGGAAGCAAACCATGAGACTTAATGATAGAGAACAAACTGAGGGTTGAGGGTTGGGCTAAATGGGTGATGGGTATTAAGGAGGGCACTTGTTATGATGAGCCCTGGATGTTCTATGGTAGTGAGGAATCACTAAATTCTACACCTGAAACCAAAATAAAAATAAAATAAAATCCTCACATGTGCTAATATAATAATCAACTATCAAATAGCATCATTTATTTATATCACTACTGAAAGTTCTCATTAATGCATAAAAATTAACTTCTTCTATCACAAAACTTAAATTCTTACCATCATTCTCACAGCTGAATTATAATTTAGAACTGAAAGAAATGTAATATCCTCAATTCTTAAAAAGCATGGTGGATACACATCAAAGCAACTACAATGTTTTATATTTTTTTAATCATATTAAAGAAAAGGGCTGAAGTTGTTTTCTGAAAATAAATTTTTTAGTCTTACTGGGTATCTTTCCCATTCCATATAAAAATCTGACTAAAAAGGTCACTGTATGTTTATAACACTACCTTACTTTACTCCCCCATCCCTCCATATCACATTTAAGCATGGCTGGCTGAATTTGAATCCCTGTCCTAGTACTTCCTCCCATATTACCTTTTGCAACTTAATTTCTTTGTACCTTGTTCCTCATTGGTAAACAGGGGAATTAACAGTACCTCATAAAATCAGTGAGCAGAGTAAACAAAGCACATAAAGCACTGAAGACAGTCCTAAAATATAACAAATACTCCATATATGTTAACTACTATTACCCCAAAATAGATGGGATTGTAGAGGCAGTAGAGAGTGCTACACCACCAGGTGCTTCACAGTTAGAGAGACCTAGCTTAACGTCCCAGCCCTAGAACTTACTGCTTAAGGTCCCCGGGAACACTCATTCATCCCTTTCATTCATCAACTTCCATTTTCTTATCTTAAGATGTTAATTCTAGTATCTACCTCACAGAGCTCTTGTAAGGATTAAATAATACAATAAATATAAGGGCCTCATCACAATACTGAACACACAATAAGTGCTCCCCATCTTTATTATCATTCTCACAATAATATTTAATGCATTCCTTGAAATACTGGCAATAACTCTGAGATATCAAAACTAGAGAAAGAAATTACTGGACCTAGAATACAATGTAGTATACAAGAGAATCCCACAAAAAGGAAAAAATCTCCGAAAGAGGGAAGAAAATCATTATTCAAGAAGGGTCTACTAGGTATCATATATGCTATCTCATTTTAATCCTCAAACCAGTGAAGAAGATACGTAGGTCCATTTTACAGAGAAGAAAACAGCTTGAAATAAGATAGGTTACTTATCGTAGGCCACAAAACTAGTACGTAAGAACCAAGTTTCAAACGCTCACCTTGTCAGATTCCAAAACTCAAACTCTTCGCATATACTACTATACTACACTCTTCCATTTTGCCCTTCTCTATCAACTCTCTGCAACACTCCTGTGAAATAATCAAAACTGAAGTTACCTGGTTACAATTAATGGACTTGAGAAGCAGGAGGAGGACCTATCTCCAATAAAGGGAGCATTACTTCATTCAACAAATATTTTACTGAATGCCCATTACATGGTAACTCTGCATGATTACAAAGATGGTATTTATGTTATGCAAAAATTTCATACCCTGAAGTCTTCCCCCCATAATTAACGAAAGTATCAGTCCCTAAAGCTGCTGCTCTGATAAATGAGAGGATTTGTTTATTTGAGTTCTCTGTATAATCCCAAATAATTCCTCACTCCTATCACCAAACAGGATTTGGATTTTTAATTCCTGCCAATAGCTTTCTGACATCACAGAAAATTACAATTAGTTGTCTTATTTGGGGATACTACCTGTGACAGAAAGTAGACAGCTGGTCAAAGATGAAAAAATGTGAGAAAGGAAGACTGATTCACAAGTGAATACAAAAGAGTATATAGTGTTACTTAATGACACTGGAGAAAAGAGCTAGGGGGACTGACTACCCTCCCTTTCCTTTTTTCAACAAAATCTTAAAATATTACTAAAACTGTAAATTTACTTACCAAGAATTAAAAGTAATTTTTTAAAATATTTTATTGATTTATTTGACAGAGATCACAAGTAGGCAGAGAGTCTGGCAGAGAGAGGGGGAAGCAGGCTCCCCGCTGAGCAGAGAGCCCGACGTGGGGCTCGATCCCAGGACCCTGGGATCATGACCTGAGCCGAAGACAGAGGCTTTAACCCACTGAGCCACCCAGGCGCCCCTAAAAGTAATTTTTGAGCAAAATATGTTCTATGCTTTTTATGAGCAAAAATGGGAGAGAAAAAACTAAGATTTCAAAATACACAGCTAACTATAGGTTTAAGACTCAAGCCCATTACTTACAAGAAATATAAAATATTTTAGTATCTCTTTATTTAGTTAAAAATCCAAGTATGCTTATATGAAAAATGAAGAGCAAAGTAGACCACAAGTCAAAAAAATTGGGTCCTAAATTCAGTTCTATCACCTACTAACTAGAAAATCTTAAGCATGTCACTTCACCTCTTCAAAACTCACTTTAGTTCCCATTTTAGAGATGAGAAAACGTTGTTTAAACTATTTTTGAGCAACTCCAAAAAACACCTGGAATCTGAAATCTATGATTAACTAATACATGAAATTGGACTGAGTACAGTTGGGCTGGTGGGAAGGAACATATCTTTCAGCAGAATGATCTCAGAGATTGGCAAACTTTTTCTATAAAGAGCCAGACAGTAGTAAGCTTAGCAGCCCACATGGTCTATCTCAACTACTCTACTGTTCTAGTGTGAAAACTAACAGACAATACATTTGAATGAGTGGAGTGATGTTCCAATTTATCTCTGGACACCAAATTTAAATTTCTTATGATATTCATATGTCATGAGGTTTTCTTCAACCATTTAAAATGTAAAGATCTTTATCTGACACATCATACAAAAACAGGCAGTGGAACTGATTTTTTACAAATATGTAGAAGTAATCCAGTGGAGGAAGAAGTGTCTTTCAACAAAGGCACTGGAAAAACTGGAAACATGAACCTCAACCTGAACACCTCACATCTTACACAAAGAACTCAAATGAATCAGAGATTCAAATGTGAAAGTTACCATTACAATACTTTAAGGAAAAAAATACATGAAAATCTTTGGGATCTAAGCCTTGAGACCTTAGATTTGACACCAAAAGCATGATCCATAAAAGAAAGAAGAAATTAGACCTCAACAAAATTTACAACTTTTGCTCTGTGAAAGACCACATTAAGAGGAGAGAAAGACAAGCAACAAAGTGGGAGGAAATATTTGCAAACAATATATCTGACAAAGGACCCATATCTGTAATATACAAAGAATTCTCAAAACTCAATAGTAAAAAAAAAAGGCAAACAATTCAATTAGAAAATGGGCATAAGACATAAAAAAGAGACATTTTACTGATATATGGCCAGCAAATGATGGTCAAAATAAAGATGTTAAATTTCACTAGCCACTAGGGAAATGCAACTTAAGTACATGAGAGGTAATACTTATTACACATCTATCAGAACACATAAAATAAAAAAAGAGTTAACAATACCAGATACTGGCAAGGATGTGGAGAAAGTGAAAATCTCATACATTGCTGGTGGGAATGTAAAATTTTGCAGACATTTTAGAAAATAGTTTGGTAATAACTTTAAAAAAAAATAACAAACACCTAAACATACATTTCTATGACCCAGCAATTGCATTCCCAGAGAAATAAAGGAAAATTTACATCCACACAAAGACCTGAACATGAACGTTCAGAGAAGCTTTATTCTAACAACCAAACTGAGAAGAACCAAAACATCATTCAGTAGGTGAATGGTTAAACTGTGGTATAGCTCCACCACAGACTACTACTCAGCAACGAAAAAGGAGTGAGCTATCGATACATACAACTTGAACGGATCTCAAGAGTATCGTGCTGAGTGAAAAAAAGCCTCAAAAGATCACATACTGTATTATTCCATCTATAACATTCTCAAAATGATATAGAGTTGTAGAACAGATTGGTGGTTGCTAGAGGTTAAGGAAGGTGGGGAGACATAGTTGGTACCTAAGACTTTCAAGGGATTAGCACAAGGGCATCTTTGTGGTGATGGAATTGTTGTGGATTTTGATTGCAGTAGTGGTTAAACTAATCTACATGTGATAAAATGGCACAGAATTAAACACACACCATTGTACCAATGTCAATTTCCTGGTGTTGGTATTATACAATAGTTATGTAAGATGTAACCACTGAGAAAAACTAATGAAGGGTAAAAACTTCTCTGGACTGTTTTTGCAATTTCCTGTGAATACATAATTATCTCCAAATAAAAAGTTAAAATACTTTCTGAAAATCTTAGGATAAGGGAGGGAAGTTATACATAACTCTGTAAATAACAAGGGTCTAGCCATTCTCCTTATTAATGTTAGAGTTGTTTCAAGGACAAAGCTTGATAAAATAACAAAAGGCAGTTCTGAAAGTGCCTAATATCAGCCACTGTTTTAAGTACTTTCCACATACTGCCCCATTTAATCCACATAATAACCTTGTAAAACGAATACTCCAATCCCATTATACAGACAGGAAAACTGAAGCTGAAAGTGGTTAAAGTAGTTTGCCCATGATCAAACAGTAAGCAGTAGAGCCACAAGTTAAACTTAAATTGACTCCAGAGGTACACCTCCTGCACACCACTGTAACAAGTATAAAGATGTTCAGCAAAAGAAAGTAAAGATAGCCATCAAAGTGGGTGCAAAAGCCTGGATTAAACAAGGTTAAGCCAGTTTGTTTTCTATAGGGTTCTCAGAAGTTTTAAAATACCAGTCTATGTTATGTACGTAGAAGGCTACAGTATACAGTTTCTCCCCCAGGTGTAAGGCCAGGGAGCCCTTTCCCTACAGAATACATAATGCAACAGACTCTCACTCAAAACTTAAAATGTTTAAAACTAGACTTATTATGGTAATCCTTCTACAATACATACAAATATCAAATTGTTATGTTGTATACCTGAAACTAATATAACATTATATGTTACTGTATTTCAATTAACAGAAAAAAAGGTAAGATGTTGAAATTACCAGATCTTAACCCACTTCTTCACGTATTGGCAAACTACAAATGTTTCAAATTGTGTTGTCGTATATGGTAGCTACTAGCCAAAAGAAACTAGAATTAAATAAAATTAAAAATTCAGTTCCTCAATTACACCAGCCACATTTAAGTCTTCAAGACTTATTTCAAGGGCCACATATGACTGATGCTACCATATTGGACAACATAGATATAGAACATTTCCATCACTGGAGAAAGTTCTGTCAGACAGCACTGAGTTAAAGATTTGGTTTTGTTTGTTTTTTAAAGAACACGGGGCCTGTGCAATCCTCAGAGAAGCAGCACACTGTTGTTTATTATACGTTTAACTGCCCCTATCCCACCATTAAAAAGGGGCAAGGTCAGAAGTTTTTGATGGAGCTGGCTACTGCCATTCTGATCCCAAGGCACGGGGAAGGGGTAAGCAAAGAACGGGAAAAAGTAACTGAATACCATGAAAAAAATACTATGAAAAAGAGAAAGGAACTACAAGCCACTGGGTGACGATGCTTGAACTGGGATTCAAGGATCTGGGTTCTACTCCTTATTATACCAATTATTCATTAAAATAAAAAATTTTTGAAGTTTGTACTTGGTACTAATTGTGACTTAATTAGACAAGTCTCTTCACTACTTTGGGCCTGGGTTTCCTCTTCCACAATATAAATCTGAATTAGCTGACCTCTAAGATTCCCTCTACCTCTATATGGTTAAAACACACACACACACACACACACACACACACACACACACACACACACAAGAATGAGAAGACAAGAAATAGAAGACAGCAAGATCACTGCATACTGGTGGTGGAAACTGGCAGTCCTATCAGATTGGCACAAGTTTTATTCCTGAAAATAACATCTGGATACCACCAAAGGAAGAAAGATTTCATTCAATTCAATAAGTATTTATTGAGCAATTATTTGCAACAAACTGCACTATTTGGAAGTGGCACCACAAAAAAACTGATTAAGTCAAGACCAAGTATATGGAAGGAATCCAAGACTCACAAAACTTTAGAATGAAAGGCTTTGTTCATTAACATGTAATAACCCAGCTGGCCCAATACTAAGAAATACTAACATACTTGTATCTTAAAATCTTCCTGAGGAAACAGAACTAAAAATTATATAAAATCATACAAAAATCCACGGTATGATCAAAATTCCTACCCTCACCCCACACAGAAAATACAAATAAATGCTACGTGTACTTGTGAACAGGAAGACACCAATTTTGGTAAATCTAATTTCTCTAGATCCCACATTTAATTGGGTAGTCCTATATTTTCTGGGTTCAATATTTTTGACTCTAGTGAGGGTTACTGGAATCAAATAAATGCTTTTTTTGTGTGTGCCAGAAAGAATAAATTGCAACTGGAATTCTTGCTTCTACCTATTCACTTACTGCACATTTCCCACTGGTCACAGTCACAGTTAGTCCTATTTCCTAGGATCAAAAGGGAGAGAAAACCTTCCCCAATCCTCTTCCCAGAATTAAGATTTAACGTAAAAATTAAAAACGATTTCACCTCCGGATAAAAAAGAACCACTACGAACTACGATTGATAATTTTACCTTTCAGAAGCTAAAGCAACCTGTGAGTCGAATAACCTCTGTAAGAATTCAAACTCATTAAAGCCCCACAGGATACCCGTGAATATTTTGGAGCCTGGGAGAGTGAACAGTTAAGATTTCCACCAAAGATAACAAGAAGAAAGGATTTTAGCGACAGGTCTTTACTTTAGAAAAACAGTTTTTTAATACCCCAGCCACTAATCCCACGCCAAGGACCGCGCGGCGCGGAAACCCTGGCGAATTTGAAAACAAACGTTGGTAGAGGCTCGGGGTGAAGGGCGGGGGCGGTGAGGGGGAGCCTGGTTAGGGGGTTAGCAACTGACAGCTCGGCCTCGAAATGAGAAGCCTCAAGTAGGTCAGGCTGTGCCAACGGTTTGAAATCCAGAGTCCACCCCAGTGGGCTTAAGGGAGTAGAGCAGCAGGAGGTAAGTAAGGGTTTGGCGTCTTTCAGTGCTAAAGGGGCGGGATATCAGAACTGAGAGAGACCTAAAGCCCAAGCTCGGGGCAGTTCGCCTGCTCTCACCTCTCTTGGGGGCCTTGGTCAGAGGCACCCCTCCAGTCCTCTCGCCGTTTTCCTGCTTGTCCTTGTGCTTGAGATCGCCAGGAACGCAGGAGCTGGGGTCACCATCGGAGCCGCGGTGGTGATGGTGCTTGTGCCGCTCCTTGTGGCCCTTATGCTTGGGCCCGGCCGCGCTCACCGTCAAGGGAGAGAAGGTGAAGAGGGCCGAGGTGCCTGGGGCCGGGAGCGGGGCAGCGACAGCGGGCCCGGCGGGTGCCAGCGAAGGTGGCGGCGGAGGCGGCAGGAGCAGAGGCTCAACAGGGCCTGGGACGGTTGGGGCTGCATTCGTTGGCGGCAGCGGCCCGGGATGTTGGCGGCTGCGACGCCGCCGGTGAGGGGGAGCGAGAGGGGGGTCCTGGCTCGGCCGCCCCCGCTTCTCCTGAGACCCCCCACTGCTCGCTCGGCGCTGCCGCTTCACTCCCCGCGGCGATACCCCAGCATGAGGTTTCTCCTTCCCTTCTTTGTCCGGCTCCTCCTGCGCCGCCACCGCCCGTACTACGCGCACTGCTCCGACCTGCGCAGCCATTTCACCCACAAACACACATTTAAATGGCCCGACCGCCCCCCCGTCCGCGTATCGCGCAAGCGCCGCCCGCGCACGGCCCGCTGGGCATTGGAGTCTCTCCCCCGCCCTCCACTTCTCGGCGGTTCTTCCTCCGGAGCTGAACATGCCGGAAGCCGCTGTTCCCTGCGCTTCTCCGCAGGCCTCTCCGAGCGAGCTCTATTGTAAAACACCCTGGGCGGCGCAGAGCCTCATGGGAGCGGTAGTTCCCTCGGGCCCCCGCCGCGTCCCTAACTCTGGGAGTGGAGGAGCGGAAAGAGAGCGTGCGCCGAGTCACGCTTCGGGCGGCGACGCAACCGCCGCTGGGCGGAGAATTGCCGCCAACCGCTTTAACGGCCGAAACAATGTTAGTGGTTTTCAGAGTCTGCCGGCGCGTTCCCATTATCGTGTCGGTGTGCAGCTTCGTCATTTTATACGGAGTCGGTGGTCTCCATAGGTACTTTTAAATTTCGTAGTCCTCTCATAACCTTTGTGAGGTAGAACAATCTGCGGCCTTTTATCTTTGGACATGCGATGTACCGAAGAGGAAAGGGGAACTTGATCATACGTAAAATGAGGGCGATTTGGGTTTAGAATCGAACGGGGCCGCAGTGAAGACATGTTTTAACCTCTTCGTGGGCACTGCTATGCTTACAGCTCCAGGCTGGCAAGGCAGGTGCAAGAACTGCCTGGATGCCTGGTGAGCGCCGCCGCACCTCACCTTCGAGCCTGGAGAGGTAGCGGCCATCATTTATGTCGAATCCATCCCCACGGTGACGAGAAAATTCTAGACGGAAAACCTTGTTTTTAAACTTTTTTAAACAAGTGCCCCCCTCCCAAGTCGCAAGTATAGGGTTGCATGAATTTGAGAAGTGTGTCTACCACAGAACATAACAAAAATCGTCACTGTTCACCAAGGTTGCTGCCCGGAAATTCATTCACAATTGCATCGTCAAGATTTTAGATTTTACCTAAGATTCTGTTCACATATTTGGTCCTTGATGAGGATCTTTGGGAATAATTGATTACAATGAAGTACTCAGGAACACCACTAGTGCCTGGAGAAGTATTCAGCTAAATGAACACTAAAGTTAGTTTTTAAAACAAAGTTTATTCAGCGCCTATTGTGTACATTGTGTACACCTATTGTGTACAATAAATAGGTTAATATATCATCCAATTAGCCCAATCATTAGGCTTCCTAACGAAAGGTATTGAAGAACAAATGCTGTTTTAGGTATTTCATGTTTCTAAAAGAAAGAAACTTCTAAGTTAAAAAAGTCATTAGGAGAACTCGGGAATCCTCTGTAACATTAATTACCCACTGACGTATTTGTTACATAAAATCAGATTTGAAAACTCAGATTTTCTAAAACTAAGGCAGATCCACATTCATAGAGAAAATTTTTTAAACCTCTAATTGGTTGGATATAAGTTGCATATATTTATGCAGGACCTTCGAAATGAAAAATGCTACCAAAAGATAGCTATTTTGCTGATTATTCTAGACTTGGTAACTGAATAACTGGTTAAAACTTATCAGAAGTGAAAAAAAAAACTTATCAGAAATGTAGTTGAACAACTTGTTAGTAGATATATCCAAATACAGAAATGATTTTATTTACATATTTTATTCTCTTAAACGTAACTTCTTTTCTTATTACTCTAGTTCTCTAGTTTTCCACCTTTGGGAAGATGTGCAAGGTGTACTCCATTTAGGCAAAAATAATTCCCAGGGAATAGTCATTGTCACAAGTACAGGTCAGATTTTGTGAAACACTTTCTGCTTGGCAATGTAAACATTCAGTTGAGATCCAATTCTTAAAAACATTTTGAAGTTTATAAAAAAAATATTTTGAGTCTTATATTTGTATAGAAAAGTAGAATAAAAATAACTTCCAAAATGAAAAATAAGTCCATTCGAAAACTGTGTCTCATACAGTGTTCTCTACATAAGCTCAAGTGACAAATTTATTTCCAGTTTCCAGCCCAATATGAGATGAAAATGTAAAGTTTCTGGCACTTATTTGAATATCCTTTTCTAATATTGCTATTAACACATTACAGTATCTTCATTGTTGAAATGAATATGGAAACCTTATTTTAGCTAATAGTATTTTAGTACTTATTTGCAGATGCACTTGCAGCCTATATTCCAAAGTTGTGTTAAATATTCCAAGTTGGTGGTGGTTTTCTTGGTCCTTTGGGTTTTGAAAAACGATTTGCAAAACCTGAGAACAGAAATAAAATTAAAAATTTTTTGTATAGAAATAAATACTTAAGATTTTAGAGCGTATTATAACATATGCAAGTACATGGACTTTTTTTCAAAAAGTTAGGCAACACCTTTGATTATTTTAATAATAGATTTTAGGGATGCCTGGGTGGCTCAGTTGGTTAAGCAGCTGCCTTCGGCTCAGGTCATGATCCCAGCGTCCTGGGATCGAGTCCCACATCGGGCTCCTTGCTCGGCAGGGAGCCTGCTTCTCCCTCTGCCTGCCACTCTGTCTGCTTGTGCTCACTCTCGCTCCTCTCTCTCTCTCTGACAAATAAATAAATAAATAAATCTTTAATAATAGATTTTAAAGGCATAGTACTTAAGTTAATGCTTAAATGGTGACAGAATATTAATAACATTTTAATTTTGTAGAACACTTACAAATTTTATAATGGTAATAATTAGATGAAGAACCCTGGTTATAATAACCTTTGGTAATTCAGCAGATACAGTTGACCCTTGAACAGCATTTTCTTTAGCGCATATATATATATATATATATATGCTATTTAGCATATATATATTTCTTTAGCATATATAGAACACATATATATATATAGCAAACAAAATATTTGTTAATCAACTGTTTATGTTGTGCATAAGAGTTCTAATCAACAGCACACTATTAGGAGTTAAGTTCTGGGAGATTCTAAGTTTTTGTGGATTGTCAACTACATAGGGGGCACGGGGGCATCCCTTTCCCCACATTGTTCAAGGGTCAACTGTAATATCCTTTTTTTCCCAGTTTTACTGACATATTATTGACCTATAAAATATGTAAGTTTAAGGTATACAACATGATGATTTGATACACATATATATTATGAAATGATTACCACATTAAGACTAAGTAACACCTCCATCCCCTCATAAGATTACCATTCTTTTGTGGTGATGACATTTAGGATTTACTCTAAACTTTCAAGTATATAATACAGTACTGTTATAATTATCATGCTGTACATTAGACCCCCCAGAACTTACTCATCTAACAGCTGGAAGTTTGCACTCTTTGACCAACTTCCCTCCATAGCCACTGGCAGCCACCATTCTACTCTATATTTCTGTGAGTTTGGCTTTGTTAGATTCTGCATATAACTGAAAACATAACAGTATTTGTCTTTCTCTAGCTGACTTATCTCAGTGTAATGCCCACAAAATTCATCCATGTTGTCTCAAACAACAGGATTTCCTTCTTTTTTAAGACTGAATAATATTCACACACACACACACACACACACACACACACAATGTATATATACATATTTTCTTCATTCAGCTGTCAGGTGGAGACTTAGTTGTTTCCATGTCTTGTCTATTTTAAGTAACAGTGCAATGAACATGGGGTGCAGATATCTCTTCTGAGGTAATGATTTCATTTCCTTTAGATATATACCCAGAAGTAGGATTGCTGGATCATATGATAGTTCTATTTTTCGTGTTTTCAGGAACTTCTGATTTCCATAATGGCTATACCAATTTACATTGACACCAGCGTTTTACAGGAGTTCTCCTTTCTCCACAGCCTAGCTAATACTTGTCTGTTGTCTTTTTGATAATGGCCATTCTGACAGGTGTGGTTTTGATTTGCATTTCCCTGATGATTAGTGATATCAAGCATCTTTTCACTTACCTGTTGGCCATGCATATGTCCTTTTCAGAAAAATGTCTATTCAAGTCATTTGCCCATTTTTTAAACTGAATTGTTTGGTTTTTTAAGTATTGTCCTGAAAAACTAAGTAATTACTTTTACTTTTCTGTCTCCTGAACACTCCCCTCTGAACTGCGCTGACCCCCCCCCCACACCCCCCACACCCCCCCCACCCCCCCACCCCCCCCACCCCCCCACCAAAAGGAGGAAAACAAGAAAACTTTGCACAACAAATGAAAACTATTTCTGGGTCCTTTCAAAAAGATTTGCAGGTTGATAACATTATCTCTTTATCCTTCAACATTGGACTTTTCTTTGATGATGGTGTATTTTCAAGGTACTCTGACACAGCAACTTTAGGCGCTCAAATTGAACAATGAAAGCTTTGAACAGAACTGAGGAAAAGATCAGATGAGATACTTGTTAAAGCATCCAGCACAATGTCTGGCTCATCATAACTACTCAAGTGTTGCTCCAATCAGAACCACAAACACATTATACCAGAACTAGAAGAAAAGGAGAGTATGGAAGAGAAGAAAAGAATATAAAAACAAGAACCCTACTAATATTAAATTTAATGATAAAACCACTAAATTCTCCATCTGAAACTAAAATTACACTGCATGTTAATTAACTGAAATTTAAATAAAAACTTAAATACCAGGGAAAAAAATTAATAATAGTAATGATAAAAAAAATTGGGGGGAGAAGCACACAGCCACACTCATGTACATTTTACTTCTTTGAGTGAGAAAAAAAGAAAACAGAAGGAAAAATATTTCAGGTTAAAAATTACTTCAGGTTAAAAAATTTCATACACATATTCAGTCACAAACTCATCTATTCAGTCTAGATAGCTTGACTATAACCCGAGTAGACTGAGAATAGAAGTAAGAACATAATATACAAGTACTAAGTATCTGAAATTTAAGGGATATCCACATTCAGTCATTTTCACTGATCATTTCTGAATAGTTTAGAACAATAGTGAGCTATCTGTTTTTGCATGTAGGCCAATTCAGGAAAAATAAAAGATGTTTATAAATCACAAAATTTTAAAATTCACATTTAGATACATTTTTAAGTAAAATATTACTGCAATTTCTGTTGCTTCCTTTCTAAAAAAGATCCAATGAAAGAGTTGTGCTTTTAATTAAGTAAATATTCAAATCTAAGCATATTTGAGAAGAAATAATATGGAGGAAGCTCTCTAATATTTTATCTTCATATTAGATCACAGACTGCTGTAAAGTTAGATGGGTCATGAATTACTCAAGTGGTATCATGGGTTAAGAGAAAAGAAGCAAGGGAACATTTGTGTTCCAGGCAAAGTTTGGTGCTTTTTTCATAAGTTATATGAAAGGCTATGAATTTTTTAGCTAAATGATTTCATAAGAATCATAACTTTTTTTCCCTAACATTTTAAACCTTAGAGTTAATGTAATCCAAACAACATTTTACAGCCCAAGAAACATCCCGAGATTCTAGTTAAATATTTGGCCAAAGTGGAATGAATAGAGACCATAATCCAGATGTGGCAGAGATTGCTACCTTTCAACCAAAATCTTTCCTTGGTTCTTCAGGAATAGAATTGTATCTCAGCAACTGCCTCCCCAGCATTATCACATCTCCCAGTCACTCTTGCAATTTAGATGTAGCACATGTCCAAATTCTCTTCAAGGGAATGTGAGATGACATGATATTGCCACTTCCAGGCCAGTACCTTAAGACCAGAAGAGGAGGCCACACCTTTACACGTTTACACATTTTCCTCTCATCTTCTTGCCACGTGCAGTCTGGATGTGGCAGCAACCCAACTCTAACCATATGAACAAGGACAAGACCACAGAGCACCCACCCTCAAGGTCTTGTCCTAGGGAACTGTAGGGGGCTCCCAGACCATTTCATGGGTTCTGCTTTTTCAGTAATAATTTTTAGTAATAATAGCCTACATTAATTACTATACTTCATATAAAAATTTATAGTATATGTGATACTATTAAAGAGTATCATGAATTTATGTCACATAGAATAATAGGATGACTAAAATAATATAAGATTATTTTAAGTTAATATCAGGGGCAGTGGGGCAAACAATTCCTTTAAACTATCAGAATTATGCTTCAGCTCCTATGTAGAATGAGCAATATAAGAGAAAGCAACTGTTGTTGTCATGCTTTTGTATTTTTTTATAACTTTGATTAGATATGAACTGGAGTATCATAGCATATCAGAATTTCATTTGGCTTTGGCTAGTAACATTCATTTACTACATGCCAACAGAGTTATTTCGTTACCTAGCTTCATTTTCTGCTATGCTAGGTATTTCAGTCCTAGGTAAGTTGTTAAGAGGTAACTAAAGTCAAAAATGAAAAAGATAAATTGCATGGAAAGGATATAAATATAAGGACTATGTATCAACCTTGAATCATACTTAAAGTTGTAACACACTATAAGATAAACATTTTTTTTAACTCTGTTGGAAAATAACACACATACCAAAATTCAGAAAGGAGCTGGAGCAATTTGACTGAACAGAGTCTGCAGGCTTGTTTGGTGGGGAAGAATTACAGATACCTAGAATCAAAGAAAAAAATGTAAGGGAAAAAATGAAGGCAGACTCCAATTACTATTTATCAGACCACATAATTTTGAAATGAAACTTTTCCTCCAAAGTAATACTCCCAAATAAACGTATTACTATGCTTACAAATGGGTTAACACTACAATCTCATTTTGGTGTGGGTATTTTTTTAAGGGTTTTTCCCCCCCTTGGAAACAGATTGTCTAGTAAAGCCCAACACTAAAGAGAAATCACCAGAGTATTCAGAAATAACATCCATTACATTTTGAGTTAACTTCTTGGGGGATTCACATTGTGGTTTTTTATTTCATTTTACTTTGCACTCTGATCACTTTTTTTTTTTTTTTTTTTTTTTTTTTGAGAGAGAGAGAAGAGAGAGAGAGAAAGAACAAGCCCATGCAGGGGAGTGGTGGAGGGAGGAGGGGCAGAGGGAGAGAGAAAAATCCTAAGCAAGCTCTACGATGGATCCCACAGTCCTAAGACCATGACCTGAGTCAAAATCAAGAAGAAGAAGCGTAGCCAACTGAGGCACCCAGGAGCCACTGCACTCTGATCACTCTTAACACGTTTTAAATAATTTGTTTTGCACATTAGCTCATCCATGGCACATCTCTGGTTTTTCTTACAGTATCCTTTACTCCTAAATATCTTTCTTCATTTTCCAGCCTATATTTTTCCCATTATAGTTGATTCTAGTTAGGCCCAGAATCTCCCAAAAGCATTTTTATATTGCTTTGTTTTGCTATTTTAGCTACTTACAGGTCGGTTTAAAAATGTTTCTCTTCCCAGCACCTTAAGATACTCATGTAAAAGTTACTGCCTAATTTTTAAAACAATCCAGTGAAAACATCATCCATATTTTATGCATGCACTACTTAGCAGTGAAAATAGATGATTTCAGGTTTATATAAACCTATAAGACTTTATGTAAAAAGAACATATGATTAGGGAGAAATTATTAAATAGTCACCTTTTTTTGGCTTTCAGCATTTTGAGTGTGCAGTGTGAGGCCTGCATCTGTGTTTGTAAACACGTGCCTAATGCTAGAATTCAAGGAAAAAAAACCACTCTCCATGGAGGTACTTGAGTATGAATCACTAGAGTACATACTGAATTTCAATCAGATTCAATTAGAATATATATTTATTGAATGCCTATTATGTGCCAAGCCTTAGGCTAGGCACTCAGGATAGAGACATGAATAAGAAGTGAGTGAAGATGAGAAATTCAGGACATATCAAAATCATCACTAAACTGCATGTGAGCTGACAGTAGTATACATCCTTCAGAAAGAAAACAGTTGTGCCAAAAGGGAATGTTGTGGGGTTTTTTGTTTTTGTTGTTGTTGTTTTTTATCACAGGGGATAAAGAATCTGCAAATATATCAGAGGGAACAGCTATTTTGCATATTGGCTTGTCATAGTTTGGTTTGCTTTTTTTGTTTCTTTTTCAAAATGGCAGTGCCATATGGTTGAACTTAATATACTTGCAAGTACCTAGTTTTGTTAAGTTATTATATAAATAAGACTGATTATCCTACAATTCGCTTCTCTCGCTTAATGAAATATCTTGGTTTTTTTTCCTATGGCAGCTCCAGTAGAACTATATTATGTCACAGATATTTTTAAGCTGCCTGCCCAGCATTAATTCCTCCTCCTTCTGATAACAGAATTTGAGTTTTCCTTTAGGAAACCACCTCTCCCCAATTTTCAGCTCCCATATGTCTGGTGAAGTTGATTCTACTCTTAGATCAAAGGAACTGACCTATAGGGCTAATTTTCAGTTGGTGCATTGCCATAATCATACCAGGTATTTAGGTCTGACCTTATTTCTTATTGGTCAATGTCCATGTATAACAATTGTTAAATATTTTAATAATAGTTAACAGTATGACAGTACGACACTGCTCTGCTTAATCAGAATATACTGGCAATAAATTGGTTCAAGGATGGGCAAATGAATCAAACCAAGACAGTCAGGCCCAATCAGCCCTAGTCATCAGACTGTTCCTTGAGCAACCAGGAAAGAGCTCATTTTTTCCATCACAAGCCTGAAACCACATGGTAAAAGCCTCCTCATGAATGAGCAAACACGGAGTAAAACAAAGCTGGAGATATGGAATGAGATTAGGTCCTGATTATATCGTTTGAACTCTTGGTTACAGGCCAATGAATTCCCCTTTTCCGCTTAAGCTAGCTTACATTGGTTTTTCTATCACTTGCAACTGAAGGATACCTGCGTAGTGTTTCCCACCAAAAGTAGGCGTCAGGGACCATGGTCAGTATCTTCAATTCTTGTCACCCTATAATTCACTCTTCACACAGCAGATAGCGGGATCTTTTTTAAAAACAGATCATGTAACATCTCTGCCTAAAGCTCTTCAGTGACTTCCCATTACACTTAGAAAAAACTCTAAACTACTTAGCATGACCTGTAAAGATTTAACTACCTTCTCCCCTACTTCCACCATCTTATCTGCCACACTTTACTGCTCTGCCCTCTTGATACCATGCAGCTATGATGGCTTCCTCCCTGTTCCTACAATACACCGAACTCCTACCTCAGAGGGTTTGCATATGCTGTTCCCTCTATCTGGAGGGCTCCTCTCCACTTTTCTCCTGGCTGGCTACTCCTTCAGGTCTCAGGTTTAATGATCACTTAGAAAGGGCCTCCTAGACGACTCTTTCTAAAATAAATCCCTTTGAGGATCCCTGGGTCAGTGGGTTAGGCTGCTGCCTTTGGCTCAGGTCATGATCCTAGGGTCCTGCGATTGAGTCCCGCATTGGGCTCCTTGCTCAGCGTGGACCCTGTTTCTCTCTCTGCCTCTGCCTGCCACTCTGCCTGCTTGTGTGCACACACTCTCTCTCTCTCTGGCAAATAAATAAATAAAATCTTTTTAAAAATTGAAAAAATAAAATAAAATAAATCCCTTTGTTATTCTCTCTCATAGTTACCCTCTTGGTTTCCTACACAGCATTTATCACCATGTGTTGGTATGTTTGTATCTGTGAATTGTTTAATATCTGAATCCCTCACTAGACTTAAGTTCCACAAAGGCATAGCCCAATACCTGTTGTGTTTCCCATCATATACCCAGTGCCTTACAAAATGCTGGACGCACAGTAGGCACTCAATGAATATTCAGTGAATGACTAACACTATGCTTAAATGCAAGCTTAAAACAACAGGTCAAGAACACTCATTTTATTAAAAGTAAGACCAGCTTTAACTACAGACAAGTTAGAGATCCAGGCTAACGGGAGAACATCTGGACTTCAGGAGTCATGAACCATCTGGAAGGGTAAGAGGAGACATACCCAAGTACAGGCAGATAAATCTAAAGCTTCAGGATTTTTTTTTTTTTTTTTAGCTTCAGGATATTTTGAGGGTCAGGTATTATTCTTCATTTAAGGACAAAAGACCAGAGGATGAAGACAACTGAGAAATTGAAATTAGTTTAGATCTAGAGAATGATCTGGGAGGTCTTATTTAGAAATGACTCAGAATTTCTGAGCATCCCACATATTGAATCCATGCCAACCTAAATTTACCTGAAATTTCTGTGTCTTTGATATCCCCAAGATAGGGTTGGGGCTATACCAAAAAAAAAAAAAAAAAAAGGTCACTTCTTTCTCTCTCTTTTTTTAAGAGAAAGAAAACGGTGTTTCATAAGCTAAGCTGTTCAAACCAAGCTGGCTAGCTATTCAAGTCAGTCACTTCTTTGCTTCAGGCTGTTTTATTTCCCCTGTTTTATACTACAGTTTTCTCTGAAATGTTTAAATTCCCTTTTGACTCACTTTAGAGGAAAGAGTATATTTTCCAATCATACTTTATGATCATAGGTGAGAAATCCATTCACTTCTAAGATCAGGTGTAGTGTCAATGAAGGCAAGCTAGAACAAGTTTATTGATGGAATAGTGAAGAGAAAACTTAGCAGAAACAGGTAAGATTCAGCTATAAACCTTCTTATATAGACAATGCCATAAATTATGTTTTCTCAGCGCTCTTTGTCCCTCCCTATAACACCAGTATAATGCCAAATAACTGTTTGGTCCTTGGTGAATTACCAAGTGGATCAAATTCATAAAAAGTATATCACTATTTTTTATATACTTTGTAGTTATAAATAAGGATTTCTGAGATAATCAATTTCCCACAGTTTCAGGAGTCTTTTGGTTTTGTTTTCATTACAATATAGCAAAAATAATAAGCAACAGACTTTTATTACTAATAATACTTGGCAAAAATGGAAACGTCAATACTTTGCTTCTTTCATTAAATCAACACATTTGTTTCACAATATGCTTTGCTGTGACTATTTTCAAAGAAAATACATCCAAGGTTAGACTGCTAGGAATTTTAAATAACACCCTTGTATGACAGCATCTCAGGATGGGTGGAAAGTGGCACACATCGTATTATTCCTGTCTGTTAAACACAAACTCCCCTTCCCTTTACTCGCTTCCAATATTAGCACTGTGGATCCTCACATGCTACAAGGCCCAGGAGTGATCCTGACACAGAGGGCCCTAGCAAGGCTCTGTATAGGAATAATATTGTTAATGTTTTCACAGAGTGGTTATATAAGGCAAAATTACATAATTGTGGAAGTGTATATGTATTCTAAAAAAACAAGTAAAAAGAAACTTACTCTTTTTCACATTTCTCAAAATTTTCAAACTCTACAAAAATGAAAAGGAAAATGTTAGTTTTTTCTTATTTTCCTATGAAATCCAAAATACTTTCATCAAGTAGAAATACAGATTTCAGTTGAAAGGATTAATTTCCCTAAAAATAGCCATCAAACGCACAAAATTATTTTTCCGTCTTGCTATTTTAATTCAGTGCAAAGTCTCCACTAGATGTTATCTTGCTATTTTTTTCCCATCAACATAAGAATCACTCTATGTATTTAGAAGGAGTGCTCTCAGAATATCAGAGAAAAAAGGATGTTTCTTCTTTATTAGGACCATTCTAGAAACCACAATGGCTTCTGAAGATAGCTATGGTACCCAGCCATTCCCATTCTAGCCAAGAACTTCTAAAAATCATACTCTGAACTAAATTTACTAAGATCCACTCCATACTGTTACCATGCTACTTCCCTCTCCTTCTGTTCAGCAAAACCACTCTGCCTCCTTTACGGTGAAGTCCCTAACTTACCTCTTCTAGGAAAGGACCCATATTTCTTTTCTTCACATACCTCGGCATGTATGTTTTTAATCTGTTTCATGGTATTTTATTCTTTTTGATAACTCCATGTTGTTTCTCATATAGGCATTGTATTCCAATAACTGTTCTCTTTTCAAGGACACATAGATATCATTTAGGACGTTTCTATCTTCTAACACCTAACAGAAGTGTAGTTTTCTATATAACAGATATTTAATAAATTCCTTTTGGAGGGAAATTTTTTATTTAACTTTTTAAAAAATAAATCATTAATTTATAATTCAAAATATTATAGTCAAAATGCTCCCATCTTTGTTCTCCACCTATCCAGTTTCTGACCCTTCCTCCACAGATAACCATTATTGTTCATTTCTTATGTATCCTTCCAGAGTCACTTATAATGTACAATACAAATATAGATCATATTTTCTACCACTTAAGGAAAAGTTAATAAATTATAAATAAGTACACTGAGAGCATCCTCATTCCTTTTTAAACTATATAGTATTTCATTATATGCATATACTATGATTTATGACTTATTTAATCAGTTGCCCTAGTGATTAACAGTCTTGTTCCCAATCAGCTGTTCTTATAAATAATCTAATTTCCATCTTGATTCTGGCAACAGGGAAGGGGTGAAGGGTGTGAACACCTTCAGAAATGAAAAGACTCTGGCATGTTTCTTAAAACTCCCATCTTTTTTACCTTAGTCCTTGTGAAACCTTTTCCCGGAGTCTTCAATGTCTGTTTTGAAGATGTTGAATTTTCCATGGTATTAGGACAGCTAGTAGAATAAGTCTTTACAGGCTGAGCTTGCATACCTTTAAAAAAAAATGGTGCATAGCTTTTTAAGCCTTTGGGATATATATAGAGGTATATATTCAGTAATTCTTAGCTTGGCTTTTTTATGAATTATTTTTATATTATGGGTTTTTTTAATGCATTATTTTTATCTTGTTTAATCATTCTTTATACCTTTACCATTTAGGTCCTACTTTATTGTTAATCTTTCAGCAGTCTCATTTTTATAGCTTTTTTGAGAGGAATATACTAGTCACTTACAATCTTCATCAGCAAGAATGAAGGACTCCAGGGTTCTTTCTGGGAGTGGAGGTGGGGGGGGAGAAGAACGATCTTGATGTAGATCTGTGATAAGAAGAGTAGACAACAAAAGAAAACAAAACAAAAATCCATCAATTAAATGTTAGAAGTCAAACTCCTTTTTGGTGTTGTATAATGTTTCCAACTTTTCAATATTAACCTACGACAAGCACATAAAATATAATCTGAACAACAGCTGGAGCCACAAGAATTTTGTTGTTCTAGCTTTTTAGCCAATGAACCTATAATGCATCAAAAACTTGTACTCCCTTAGAAAAGTAGTTTTCCAAAGAAATTGAACTTGAAATTAATCAAGCTTCTAGATCTAACCGCCATTGCACATAGAATCCTGGGGATAGCATAACATGTTAATAAATAAAACCATGAGAATATAAACAACAAAAATCCAGAATATTCACAGGCTTTAGGATAAATGATCCACGCTCTTCTACAAATAATGGCATGAGGGAATAAAAAGGAGGGAAAACTCTTACAAATTTTAAAAGACTTAACAAATATATAAACCAAATGCAATGTGTAGACTTTGAACCCAGATGCATATAAACCAACTGTAAAAAGACATTTTTGAGGCAATTTGAGAAAATTATATAAAATCATATTAAGAGATTATTGTTAATTCCATTGGCGTGACAATGCTGCTATGGTAGGCTTAAAATGTGTTTGGAATTTTCCATGATATAAAGAATTTTAAATAATAGAGCTATTTTCCCACAATATAAGTCCTAAAGATACAAAGAGTGTATGATAATCTCATTATACAGTGCTGAGTATAATTACATACCATATTAATGTCTTTTGAAACTGAAAATGTGGCTCAGAGCTAGAGTTTCACCTATCTTTGGTCTTGGGTTCTTTAGGGCTTAGGATTTGTCTCTAAAGCAAGTTCTCTTGTTGTTTCTTATACACCAGGTGATATGCAAAAGTAAAGTACAATCCTTATTTCTAGCACCTAATATCATAACTGGCATACAGTAGGCACTTAATAAATATTTGATAACTACTCTGAAGTTGCTTATCATCTTCCAGTCTTCTGTTAGAAAGTACACTGAGAACTAAAGCTAACTTGCAGTGAATGATATCCTGCCAAAAATCTTCCTAAAATACCACTTTCTTTTCTTTTTTTAAAAGATTTTATTTACTTGACAGAGAGACAGCGAGAGAGGGAACACAAGCAGGGGAGAGAGAGGGAGAGGGAGAAGCAGGCTTCCCGCTGAGCAGGGAGCCCAATTTGATTCCGGGCTCGATTCCGGGCTCGATCCCAGGACCCTGGGATCATGACCTGAGCCAAAGGCAGACGCTTAATGACTGAGCCACCAAGGCGCCCCCTAAAATACCACTTTCATCTTTATTTCTCCCGTGATGAAGAACCTACAATGCTTATTACTTATTGCATTAAATCTAAATTCTTCTGCCTAGCTCTGTGTATGTAGATTGAATACACATAATAAAATTTGCTATTAATGACAGTACATTTACGGTGTTGTACAACCATCACCACTATTTCAAAAACATTTTCATCACCCTAAAAAGGAACTCCATATCCACTTAGCAGTAATTTCCCATTCCTCCCAGATTAGAGTGGCAACCACAAATCTGCTTTCTCTATATATAGATTTCCTTGACCTGGATATTTTATCTGCCTAACTTTAAAATCCTCCAGAATCTTTCCACATTTCATCCAAATTTATTTTCCATAGTTCCCAAAATAGATTCTCTATTGCAACTAAATTAACCTACTCACCATTTCTCTATACTCATTGTGCCTATTTCTACCTTTTAAGTCAATGCTACCCTGATTCCAGCTCCTGGAATTCCCTCTTTTTTTCTCTGTCTACCCATATTTTTAAATTTCTTTCTTCTACTCAGTGAAGCCTTTCCTAACCACTCCAGTGATACTTCCTTTTTTTCCAGACTCCTGGTGATTAGAATCAGTCCACACAGATTATCAGTTAATGGTTCCAAGTAAGTATTAATTTTGCCTACCCAATTTGAATATAAACATTAAAAAGTATCTTTTCTTGTATATCCTGACTATCCTAACACTGTATAAAGCATATAGAACTTGATTAGAAATTGCTCATTTAATAATTATCTAATAAAAATGGTAACACGTAACATTTAATGAGAGCTTATTATTTGACAATCGCTGTGTTAAAAGCTTTATATGCATTGTCTCACTCAACCCTTACAAAAACCTCCTAAGAAACGAGTTCTATTATCCTCATAATATAAGTGAGGAAAATCAATAGAGAAAGTATATAATTTAACCAAGGTTATGCATTTTGATAACTCCTGGTAGGCTAAAGATTTGATTTAAAGCCTATCTGACTCCAAAGCCCATGCTCATTAACTGCTATGTTAAACTACCTATGTAATTTGAATAATATGTTCATATGAATAAGTATGTTAAGGGCAGCTACCACCTGTTATAATGTATGTAAAGTACCTGTATGTGCCCAATAAATGTTAGCTGTAGATGTCGTTATTTGGTGTATAAAACAAGCAAAACTCAAGGCCCCTCAGTGGCCCAGTCAGTTAAGCATCTGCCTTCAGCTCAGGTCATGATCCCGGAGTCCCAGGAATCAAGCCCCATGTTGGGCTCCCTGCTCAGTGGGGAGTCTGCTTCTCCCTCTCCCTTTGCTACTCCCCCTGCTCCTTCTCTCTCTCTCTCTCTCTCTCTCTCTCGCCCATTCTCTCTCAAATAAATAAATAAAGTCTTAAAAAAAAAAAAGCAACAAAGTACTAGAGAAATAACAGCAAGTTAAAGATCTAAAGAATCAAACTGCTAACAATGGTAAAGCCTATAAAATAGAAATGCTGCAAAATGTTAAGAAAATTCTACTTGAAATTGTATTTGTTTTTGTTT
This sequence comes from Martes martes, assembly GCF_963455335.1. Taxonomy (NCBI): domain Eukaryota; kingdom Metazoa; phylum Chordata; class Mammalia; order Carnivora; family Mustelidae; genus Martes; species Martes martes. The sequence goes on along the minus strand of NC_137891.1, from coordinate 95,486,896 downwards.
TGTTTTTAAGGATTATATGTCAGGGAATAGAATTTTAAAATCCTGTGTTTTCCTTGCCCTTGACAAGGCAAAACTCCTAGCCTGGGAAAATCAGAAAAAAAAAAAAAAAAAAACAAAAAAAAAACAATAAATAGTGGAGCTATTATGGGAACCATGCCATCTCCTGAGGTGAATTACTCTAAACTTAATGAGTCGTTCTTAGAGTATAAATTCTTAGAGCTAAATGTCATCTAAAGCCAGGGGGAGTTGGGTTTTTTTTACCTGATTTGGGGCTCCGGAGTTTCACACTCTAAAAGAAAGAAAGAAGAGAAAAGTGAAAGAAGAATTGGTACACAAATTTAGAAACTCTAAGCAATATAAGGCATTTTTGAAAGTGTATTTCATATTCTTATAGACAGTCATGGAATGTTGACCTAATTTTTCCTGATTTGTAAGCACACTAAATTATGAAAAGGCATCCTGAACTCTTAGAGTGTTTTACTCTCCTTCTCTAAATTTATTTCTCTTTTCCCTTTTATACAAAGAAAGCTCATGAATTTTTAAAATTTTTTATTATTTTTTTAAACTTCAAGTGTAATTAACATACAGTCTTATATTAGTTTTGGGTGTCAAACGTAATGATTCAACAATTCTATACATTACTCCGTGCTGTTCACAATAAGTGTGCTCTTAATCCCCTTCACCTACTTGACCCATGTCCCACCCACCTCCCTCTGCTAAACCATCAGTTTGTCCTCTATAATGATGAGTCTGTTTTTTTGTTTATCTCTTTTTTCTTAGCTCCTTTGTTTTGTTTCTTAAATTCAACATATAAGTGAAATCATATGGTGTTTGTCTTTCTCCATTTGACTTATTTCACTTAACATAATACCCTCTAGGTCCATCCATGTTGTCACAAATGGCAAGATCTCATTCTTTTTATGGCCAAGTAACATCCCATGATGTGTATGTGTGTAGTATATGTGTGTGTATGTGTGTATACATATATATATGTCATATCTTCTTTATCTATTATCTATGGTTGGGCATTTGGGCTGCTTCCATATCTTAGCTGTTATAAATAATGTTACACTAAACATAAGGGTGCATATATCTTTCCAAATTAGTGTTTTTGTTTTCTTTGGATAAATACCCAGTAGTGGAATTACTAGATCATATGGCAATCCTATTTTTAACTTTTTGAGGAACTTTCGTATTATCTTCCATAGTGGCTGCACCAGTTTGCATTTCCACCAACAGTGTACGAGGGTTCCTTTCCCACCGCATTCTCACCAACACTTGTTTCTTGTGTTTCTTTTTTTTTTAACCATTGTAACTGGTGTGAGATGATATCTCATTGTGATTTTGATTTGCATTTCCCTGATGATTCGTGATGGGCATCTTTTCATGTCTGTTGGCCATCTGTATTTCTTCTTTGGAAAAACGTCTATTCATATCTTCTGTCCATTTTTAAAATCAGATTATGTAGGGTTTTCTTTATATAAGTTGTATAAATTCTTTATATATTTTGGATATTAACCCCTGATCAAATATATCACTTGCAAATATCCTCTGCCATAACCTTATGGTGATTTTTGTATGTCATGGCAATTGGTCCTAAAGTGATCCTTTTTTTTTTTTTAAAGATTTTATTTATTTATTTGACAGAGAGATAGCACAAGCAGGCAGAGCGGCAGGCAGAGGGAGAAGGAGAAGCAGACTCCCTGCTGAGCAGGGAGCCCGATGTGGGGCTCGATCCCAGGACCCTGGGATCATGACCTGAGCCGAAGACAGCCGCTTAACTGACTGAGCCACCCAGGTGCCCCAAAGTGATCCTTTTTTAATTTATTTCCTTCCTACAGAACATTTCCCAGAAAATTTAACTGGAGGTAAATTGTTGAAATTGAAATTACTTCATGACACTGGAAAAGGAGTGATTGTTCTTGGCTCTAGCAGTTGTTAAGATAAAGACCATTACATGTGAGCATATTATTAACAATAATAACTACAAATATATTAAAAGTGTAATCAAAAAGATAAAGAATATTTGCCTACTAGCATTGCAGTTGTAGTCAGTTTAAAATGTTTGTTTTAGTTAATAACTTTTCTGATCTCTGAAATTTTAAGGTAGTTGGTTCATAGAATATATACAAACATATAACAGATTGTTGAAGTGTAATTTTACTTCCAGAAGTGGGGAGCATTATCCTGAAAAGTTTATCTTAAATAGCATGGACTTTAACATCTGTCTTTCAAAAATTGTTCTCTACAACATATTATCAGAGAACATGATACAGCCTACCAAACGACTACTATGAACAGGCTACGTACTTATAAAAAATTTATTTTTGCCTTAACTGTACTTCAGGAACCAGTCAAACATTTCCTCTTTCACTATGCCTTCCTTAGTCACTTCCAACTTGAAAGTTTCATAAGGGCAAGACTTGTGTCTTATCCATTGCCTTATCCCCATATCCTCTAGCACATTGTTTTATAAAGAGTGTAAATGAGTATAAGGAGTATACATATAAGCAGTATAAATACTGCTTAGTATTTGTTGAGTGATAGGCTTTAAAAATACGAGGAGTATGATTTTGGTCTGTGGAATCCAGATGAGTAGAAAACAAAAGAAAAAGTGTTATGGACCTTAGTTGGTCTAAGTCTCACAGTATCATCAGATGTCCTTGACTCAGATGTTCTATTCCATTGTAGTGATGTTCCAACTTTTGCCTCCTCAGCTGAAGATAAGGATTTGGGAACATTCAGTGGGAATTCTCCTGAAAGAAAATATGGTCCAATTCTTAGGAATGTTGAAATTCTTACAGAATAATGCAAATGTTACTCACCAGCAGCACGCAGAACATTCACAGGACCTGAGAAGTATTCTAGTTAATCCACTTTATTTTACACTAACTGAACGGTACTCACCAGCTTCCTCCAGCACAATAAAAGACTCAGGTGTCCGTTCAGGAAGTGGAGGGGGCACTTCATCATCTATCCTTGGAGAAGTTGCTATCCAAAATGCCAGAAATATAACCATAATTTTTCATTAGAAACATCCAAAGGAAATTCTTTTTTTTCTTTTTTAAGATTTATTCATTTATTTGAGGGAGAGAGAGCAAGTGAGCATGAGTGGGAGGGAGAGAGAATCTCAAGCAGACCCCATGGTGAGCATGGAGTCGTACATGAGGCTCGATCTCAGGACCCTGAGATCACCACCTGAGCCAAAACCAAGAGCTGGACGCTTAACCCATGGCGCCACCCAGGTGCCCCGCCAAAGGAAATTCTTATATTCTAATCTTGAAGTAAAGTCCATCAAGCATCATTACAATACTTAAGCTGGTGTTTGTTTACTCAAGAAAAAAGCAAAATAAATTCTCCCATTTTAATTTGCAAACCCAGGAGGCTTTGCTGTTTCTTCAAAATTTATTCCCTATTTCCTTTAAAGGTCCCAAAGTGTTTTGGTCGAGTCACTCAGTACCAGTTAACAGAATATAAAACATTATATTAATTCAGGAAGTTTTGAGTTATTTTCTATATAACCCTTTTGTTTCATGTACAATATTCAATAAAGCATGATAAAGCACTTTTAAATATGGCAAGGATTCAGTTACAGAGTAGGTTGAAGTTTAAAGATTTTAGCATCACTTCTTCATTCTACAGTGAAGAATGTGGATTTTTTTTCCTTTTTACAAAACAATGGTATAACAAGGTTTTCTATTTTTCTACAGAAAAATTCAGAATTTTTATGAAAAATTCAAATGCTGTTATAAGAAACTGCCACAAGGTGGCACACATGTCAATGATGTTACAATCCGTAAAGCTCGGATTTGCTTTTGAAGATGATGCTCAGAGAAGTTTAAGGTATTGTGGGTAACTTTAAAAAAAAATCCCTTAAATTATAAAACAGGATCAAAGTATATAAAATAAAGAAGCAATTAGATCCAGGTAAAACATTTTTGTCACAAACTACACATCCACACATCTATCTACTAAGAAACGCTGTACAATAAATCATGTTATAGAAAAAAAATTTTTTTCTACGTCCTGTTTAGGTAAAATGTCATTCATAAACTTCTGATAATATATCTGGAGAGTTAAGCTTGCTCTTTTCTTCACCTTCTTCCCTATCAAGCTATTATTACTATCTCTAGGAGGATACTTACTTTTACTTTTAAACCACTCAATAAAACAAAAACAATATGCATAATATGCAAAAATCCAGGACAATAAAGGTGAAAAAGCATGAAAGTAAAGGTGAATATAAGATGATAGTCCCACACTGCATATAAATGCATGTTCTCATCTACTATGTTATTATGCAAGGATGGGAAGAAATCAGGTCCTCCTCTTCCAACTCCCGCAGAAGGGAACTGAATGCTTAACGATCTGTTCAGATCAGTGCAGCCACATGGTTGAGCAAAAATGTCCCAAGGGACCACGCAGTGCTGTGGATTAAATCCTTTCTGCTGCTTCTTTGAAAGTTGCTTCTGCCTAGCAAGAGTGAATTGTGGACCTCTGATAAACATCCCGAGGAATAGGGATTGCCTTCTTTAGGGACACTCTTGCTGGCATAGAGCCTGCCTCCGTTGCTGCCTGCTTCATCAACGATTACATGTTGCTATTTTTTAACTCATCCCATCATGAAAACCCTTGGGGATTTTTCTTTGAGGAAGAGAAGGAAGGAGAAGAAAGAAGCTGAGAAAGACAAGGGGGAGCATGAGAAGAAACCAAATCTTCTATAAAGAAGAGTGAAATCTATAATGCCATATAAACTTCGAAAAAAAAAACTTACCTACTACTGCTGTCTCTGGGTTCGGAGAGGGGTATTCGGTTGGAGGACTCAGTGCTAAAGAATCACGTGAATTGTAAGAAGAAAAGAGGGTTGTAGAAGATGCTGGCAATGAGGAACAAGGCAAAACGTTTCCATCTGGCTTCTCAGATGAATCAAGAGACATCTTAGAACCAGCACTACTAGGAGACAATGATAAGAAATAAGGATCTTCTACAGACATGTAAGAATATACACGAAGAGGCTGAGAGTCCTGCCCCTTTGCAACAGAGGCGCTGCACATTTGGGGCTGAGAGTCTGATGGCAGTGAATAATTCTGTTCTGCCAAAGAAGCATGCCTCACTTTTTGAGCCTGCTCGAGATAAGAGCTGTGGGGTTGAGATTCCAAACAAGAAACATTTTCCTTGATGTCCAACTCCTCAGTGTCTCTCTGTTGTATCAGCTCAAAGGGCGTTGATTTGGTCCGTATTATCGGCACCTTTGAATTAAAATACCTTCCTCCCACATCGGCAGCTTTAGAATTTGGACACGCTCCAAACAAGATGGCACTCCAATCTAAACTCTGATGCTTCTGAAGAGGCTTCCCAGCTATTGGAAACGCCTTGGTCTCCCAATGCGTGGTTATGTCAACATTTTTGTTACAACTACAGTTTAGCTCCAAAAGGTCAAAAGCACGGCTCTGTTCACCACCTTGCAAGGGTAACCTTTCCTTTTCACTTCTGTCAGAAGTCCTGAGGTCAAAAGAAGAAACTTCTGCACTTTTCACCCTTAGCCTTGGTTTGCTCTGTTGTTTCATCATCTCTGCATCTTTTAAGCTGCTGAAACAAAAACAAAGGAAGGATAACACCGTACCCCAGAGAGGTCTCCTGTTAGCATCACATCAGTGAGACAACACTGGGGTGTGTAAAATTGTACTCACCTTTTTGGTAAATTGGGAGAATAAGTCTCTGTTTCTAGAATGGGATGTTGCTTAAGAACGGAATCCTGTGCTTGAATCTTCAAGAGAAATAAGGAAGACACTGGTTTTTAGTGAAGAAATGGCAATATTTTAACATTTCATAAAGTTGAGAAGTTACTTTTCAGAAAACATAAGGATTTAAAATCATTCACAAAGGAGATGAGTTTCCAAAATATTGAGTCCAACAAGAACTTGTTCACGTACCAAGATCAAAGGATTAATAGTGTTATAGAACCTAGAAAGTATTCACTTATAGTATCAAATGTGGGACTTTTAACATGTCTTTGGGGGTAACTTCTAAGAACAATCTACCTTCAGAAATGACATCATCTCAACTCTTAAATTACTAAGTGCTTATTAGGTCCTTATACTTATCTTGTTCTACCTCTTTCTTCCTTACAACCTACTAGCTATACTGGTTTTCTTGTCATTCCTTAAGCATACCAAGCTTGTTTTCAATTCCAGCCTTTTACACTTACTATTCCCTCTGATTGAAATACTCTTACTCCAGATTTTGCATAACTGGCTCTTTCTAAGTAAATATGCTCTACTTAAATGTCACCTGCATAAGGATATCTTCTCTGACCACTCAACCTAAAATCATACTCCCACACACTTGTCAGCCACTCTTTTTCTTCATAGCAATTATCGCATTATGAAATATGTTATGTAGAATCTTAGATACCACCAATTTGTAAACTATATCGTGAATTTAGAAAAGCTTATATGCATTTTTTAAATGTCATCAACCATTGTAAGATTCCACCTGTTATGGGTTTAATTATGACTCTCAAAAAGATATGTTGAAATCTAACCCCTGGTATCTGTGAATGTGACCTTATATGGAAATGAGTCTTTACAGATGTTATTGGTCAAGATGAGCTCATACTGGATTCAGGTGGGCCCTATCACAGTGGCTTGGGTCCTTATAAAAAAAAAAACAAAAAACAAAAACAGAGACTCAGAGACATAAAGGGAGAATGCCATGTGATAATGGAGACAGAGACTGGAGAAATGGATCTGCAAGCCAATAAATGCCAAAGATTGCTGGCAAACACCAGAAACTAAGAAGAAACTAGAAAGACTCGCTAGAGCTATGAGAGAAAACATGGCCTTGCTGACACGTTGATTTTGGACTTCCTACCTCCAGAACTGAGAGAAAATAAATTTTTTTAGAAGAAGTATCAGTTGTATGAAGTGTGTTGCATTTCAAATTTAAGATTTTTTTCTTATTTGACAGAGAATGTGGAAGTGCAAAGCAGGGGGACCGGGAGAAGGAGAAGCAGGCTCCTCACTGAACAGGGAACCTGATGAGGGACTCTATCCGAGGACCCTTGGATCATGACCTGAGCCAAAGGCAGATGCTTAACTGACTGGGCCATTCAGAGGCCCTGAAAATACATTTGTTTTAAGTCCTCCTGAGTTTGTGATATTTGTTACAGCGAGTGTGGTAAACTGATAAGAGACATGAATACCCCACTTTCAATAATGGATAGATCAGATAGAAGATCAGTAAGGAAATAAGAGGACAGACATGAACAACACCATAAACCAATTAAATCTAACAGTACATACAGGACACTCCACATTACAACATACACATTCTTCTCAAACTTGTATGGAATATTGTCTAGGATAGACCACATGGTAGGCCACAAAACAAGTCTTAATAAATTTTAAAAGATTGAAGTCATACAAACTATCTTTTCCAATTATAACAAATTGAGACTAAAAATTAATAACAAAAGGAAAACTGGAAAATTCACAAATGTGTGTAAATTAAACGACTAATGGGTCAGAGAAGAAATCACAACAGAAATTAGAAAATATTTAAAAGTGAACAAAAAACACAGCATACCAAAATGTATGAGATATAGTGAAAGTGGTATTCAGAGGGAATTTATAGCTATAGATGCCTACTCTTAAAAGGAAAGATTTTGGGTGATACACTATATGTTAATTAATTGAATTTAAATTTTAAAAAAAGAAGAAAGATCTCAAATCAATAACTTAGCTTTAAACCTAAGGAACTAGGAAAAAAAAAACAACTAACTAAACCAAAAGCTAGCAGAAGGAAGGAAATATTAAAGATTAGAGCAGACATAAATGAAGTAGAGACTAAGAAAACAATGGAGAAAACCAACAAAACCGAAAGTTGATCCCTGGAAGAGATCAATAAAAGTGACAAACCTTAGTTAGATTGACTAAGGAAAAAAGAGAGAAGACTCAAATTACCAAAATCTCAAATTACAGAAATAAAAATGGGTACATTACTACCAATTTTACAGAAATAAAAAGTATTATAAGACAATAATGTGAACAATTGCACATCAACAAATTGTACAACCTAGATGAAATGGACAAATTCCTAGAAACACATGATCAACCAAAACTGACTCAGGAAGAAATAGAAAATCTGAATAGACCTACAACTAGTAAGTAGACTGAATCAGTAATCAAAAGACCTTCTGACAAAGAAAAGCCAGGACCAGATGGTTTCACTAGTGAATTCCACCAAACCTTTAATGAAGAAATAACGTCAGTCTTCCACAAACTCTCCCAAAAAATTAAATAGGAGAGGATACTCACTAAGTCATACTGTGACACCAGCATTGCCCTGATACCAAGGCCACACAAAGATACTACAAGAAAAAGAAAACTATAAATCCATATCACTTATGATTATTGATGCAAAGTCCTCAACCAAATACTCATATTCAGTACCATATTGAATCAGTAGAAGAAGAAGGAAGAAGGAAGGAAATATTAAAGATTCAGTATCATACTGAATTCAGCATCATATTAAAAAGATTATATACCATGACAAAGGGGGATTTATTCCCAGAATGCAAGGATTGTTCAACATACAAAAATCAATCAATATAATACACCACATTGATAAAATAAAGAGGAAAACTCCCATATGAGCATGTCAGTTGACACAGAAGAAAATCATTTGACAAAATTTATTATAAAAACAACAATCCAGAATATACAGAGAACTCCTAAGACTCAACAACAACAACAACAACAAAACCCAATTCGAAAATGGGCAAAGGACTTATATAGACACTTCCCAGAGATTATATACAATGGCCAATGAGCACATGAAAAATACTCAACATCACTAATCAGGAAAACACAAACCAGAACCACAGTGAGATACCACTTTATACCCATTGGATGGTTACCATAAACCAGCAAACAAACATAGAAAATAAAAAGTGTTGCTGAGGATATGGAGAAATTGGAACCTTGTACATTGCTAGTGGGGATGTAAAATGGGGCAGCTGCTATAAAAAACAGTATGGCAGTGCCTCAAAAAATTAAACATAGAATTATCATGTGAGGAGCACCTGGCTGGCTTGGTCAGAATAGCATGTGACTCTTGATCTCAGGGTCATGAGTTCAAGCCCCAGGTGGAGTGTAGAGGTTACTTTAATAAATACTAAAAAAAAAAAAAAAAAAAAAAAAAAAAAGAATCATCACATGACCCAGCATTTCCACTTCTGCATATATACCCCAAAGAACTGAAAACAGGAACACAAAAAGATATTTACACACTCATGTTCTTAGCAGTATTATTCATAATAGCCAAAAGGTGGAAGTAAACCACCTATTAACCAATGGATGAATGGAGGAACAAAATGTGCATATGATGGAATATTATTTAGCCTTAAAAAGGAAGGAAATTCTGATACATTATGACATTGATGAACCTTGAGGACATTATGCTAAGCGAAATAAGACAGACACTAAAGGACAGATATCATGTGATCCCACTGATATGAGGTACCTAGCATAGTCAAATTCATAGATACAGATGGTAGCATAGTGATTGCCAAAGATGAGGGAAGTGGAGAAAGGAATGGGAAACTCTAAAAGGTATAAAGTCTCAGTTTTTCCAGGTAAAAATAATTCTGGAAATGGATGGTGGTGATAATTGCACAATATTAATGTTCATAGTATCATTGAACTATACACGTAGAATTAGTTAAGGTGGTTAAATTTACATGTATCTTACCACAGTTTTTTTAAACATTTTATTTTAGGGACAGAGAGTGCACATTCACATGTGCAAAGGGGATAGGAGCAGAGGGGGAGGGAGAGGAAAAGAGAATGAATCCCAAACAGACTCTGTGCTGAGCATAAACCCGATGGGACTTGATCCCACAACCCCAAGATCATGACCTGAGCTGAAACTGAGAGTCAATGCTCAACTGACTGAGCCACCCAGGTGCCCCTATTTTACTACAACTTAGAAATTTTGAAAAAAAAGTAGGCAAAGGACTTGCATATATATTTGTCTGAAGAAGATATGCAAATGACCAATAAGCACACAAAAATATGATGCTCAACATCAACTAATCATTAGGGAAATGTAAATCAAAACCATGAGATACCACTTCACACCCATTAGGATGGCTATTATCTAAAAAACAAAGCATAAACCAAAAACCAGAAAATGCCAAGTGGTGGCATGGATGTGGAAAAATTGAAACTCTTATGAATTGCTAATGGGGATGTAAAATTTTGCAGCCACTGTAAAAAACAGTATGGCAGTACCTTTAAAAACTAAACCTAGAATTACTCTATGATCCAGAAATTTCTGGATTCTTCTGGGTATATATCCCAAAGAATTTGAGGTAGGGATTTCAACAAATATTGGTACACCAATTTTTTAAAAGATTTTATTTATTTATTTGATAGAGAGAGCACACAAGCAGGGAGAGAAGCAGACTCCCCACTGAGCAGGGAGCCCAATGCAGGACTCCATCCCAGGACTTTGGGATCATGACCTGAGCTAAAGGCAGACACTTAACCAACTGAGTCACCCAGGCACCCCTGCACACTAATTTTTATAGCAGCATTATTCAGAGTAACCAAAAGGTGGAAACAATTCAAGTGTCAATTGGTGGATGAATGAATAAGCAAAATGTGGGATATACACACAATGAATATAATACAACCATAAAAAGGAATGAAATTCTGATGCATACTAAAAAAAAAATAGATGAACCTTAAAAACATGCCACATGAAATAAGCCAGATGCAAAAGAATAAATACATGATTCCACGTTTATGATGTACCTATAACAAGCCATTTTATAGAGACAAAAAGTAGAATAGAAATTGCTAGGGGCTGTTGTAGGAAGCATGGAGAGTTTCGGTTTAGGATGATGAAAAATTTCTAGAAATAAATAGTAGCGATGGTCATGAAGTTACTCACTGCCACTGCATTGTACACTTAAAAATGGGTAAGGTGGTAATTTTTTCCACTGAGATACAATGATATATTTGACTACAACAGAAAATATGAATGGGGCAAGTGTTTCCTCCTCCTATTTTCTGGTATAGATTGTGTAAAATTCATGGTAATTCTTCCCTAAATATTTGGCTAGAATACTCAAATTATGTGGGCCTGGAGACTTCTTTTTTGGGAGTTTTAAAGTTACAAGTTCCATTTCCTTGACTGTTATGGGGCTATTCAAATGATCTATTTCATGTTGAGTAACCTGTGGTAGTTTGTGTTTTATGAGGAAGCAATCCATTTTGTCTAAGTTGTCAAGTGTAGATGTGTCCAGTTCATACTATATTCCTTTATTATCCTTTTGATATCTACAGAGACTCTAGGGCTCTCCCATTTCACTCCTGATATCAGTCATTTCTATCTTTTCTCCTCAGCAGTCTTCATAGAAGTTTTGTCGACTTTATTGATTATTTTGGCTCTTTTTTTCACTGTTTTTCTGTTTTCAGTTTCATTTATTTCTGCTCATTATTTTTCCTTCTCTTTTCCTTGAGTTTATTTTGCTCTTTCCCTCTCTTAAAGTGGGAGCTCAGATTGTTGATTTTGAGACTTTTACTGTTTTCAAATGTTTGCATTTAGAGAGCTATAAACCTTCCTCTCAAAACTGCTGTAGCTTTGTCCCACAAATGTCAATGTGTTGTATTTTCACTTGTATTCAGTTCAAAATTTTTCAAAAATTTCCCATGAAACTTCCTCATTCACTCAATGGATTATTTAGAAGAATATAGTTTAGTTTCCAAGTGTTTGGATCTTTTCCTGTTATGTTTCTGTTATTGACTTCTAGTTTGACTTCATTGTGGTCAGTGCATACATTGTGTATGATTTCAAATCTTTTTTTAAATGCTTGATATTATTTTGTGGCATATATATATATATATATATATGCATGCTACTATAAACATCAGAGTACATGAGCCCCTTTGAATCAGTATTTTTGCTCCCTTATTCATGTTTATATGAATACATGATATATCTTTTTTCCCAATCTTTACTTTAAACCAACCTATATATTTAAAGTATATTTCTTATAGACAGCATATAGTCCGGTTATGTTTTCAATACACTCTGCCAATCTGTCTTTTAATTGGTATATTTATACCATTTACGTTTAATGTAATTACTGACATGTTAGGGCTTAACTGTGCCATTTTGTTTTTTGTTTTCTGTTAGTTCTGTTTTTCACTTCTCTTTTCTTTCTCCTGCATTTTTAGAATTTCATTTTGATTTACCTATAGTGTTTTTTAAGGTACGCCTTTGTATAGCTTTTGTAGTGGTGACTCTAGGTATTACATTATATATACATAACCTACCACAGTCTACAGGTGTTATCATTTCACTAGTTCAAGTACATAAACCTCTCCCTTTACGTTTCCTAACCCTTTCCTGTTTATAATATAATTGTCTTAAATATTTCCTCTAATACATTTAGAACTACATCAGACTGCACAATTTTTGCTTCAATCATCAAACAATTTAGAAAACTCAAAAAGAAAAAGAAAGCCTCTTACATTTACCCATGGTTTTCCTTATCATGTTCTCCCTTTCATCACTTCCTTTCTGCTTAGAAAAGTTCCTTTGTCATTTTTTAAAAGATAGGTCTACCAAACTAATTTTCTTAGTTTTTTGTCTGTTTGTTTTTCATCTGAGAATGTCTTGATTTCTTCTTCATTCCTGAAGGATATTTTCACTGGGTATGGGATTCTGGGTTGTCAGTTATTTTTTTTTCAGCACGAAGACATATTGTTTTACTTTATTCTGGCTCCCATGGTTTCTGATGAAAAATTTGCTATCATTCTAATTGTTTTCTCCCTACTATTAAAATCATTTTTCTATGGATGTTTTCTAGAACTTTTGTCTTTAATTTTCAGAAGTTTAATTATAATGAGCCTTGAAGTACTTTTTTAACCCTGTGTTTTTTTCTCCTCTCCTTCTTGGACTTCGCTGACACAAATGCTAGTTATTTTGTCACAGTCCCTTAGGTTTCCTTAGATTCTGTTTGTTCTTTTTTTCCAGTCTATTTTATTTTTGATGTTTAGACTGGGTAATTCCTATTGTTCTATCTTTTATCTTATTAGTTCTTTTTTTCTGTATGTACCCTGAATTCTGCTGTTGAGCTCATCTACTAAGCTATTTTGTTTCAGTTACTATGTTTGTTAATTCTAAAATTGCCATTTGGTTCTTTTTTATATCTTCTAGATTTTTTGCTGAGTCTTTTTATATTTATTGCTGAGCTTTTCCATTTTTTATCTTTTTTTTTTAAGATTTTATTTATTTATTTCATGGAGAGAGAGATCACAAGTAGGCAGAGCAGCAGGCAGAGGGAGAGGGGGAAGCAGGCTCCCTACTCAGCAGAGAGCCCTATGTGGGGCTCGATCCCAGGACCCTGAGATCATGACCTGAGCCGAGGACAGAGGCCCAACCCACTGAGCCACCCAGGTGCCCCAGCCTTTTCGTTTTTAAAAAAAATTTAAAGCATGTTTGTAATTGCTCATTGAAGCATTTTTATTGTGGCTATTTTTAAAACTTGGTCAGATAATTCCAACATCTTGATCCTTGTCCTCTATTGATGGTCTTATTCATTTGGTTTGAGATCTTCCTGGTTCTTGGTATGATGAGTGATTTTCAATTGAAACCTAGACATTTTTGTATTGTTATGAGGCTCTAGATCTTAGCTAAACCTTCTGTTTTAGCTAGGTTCTTTTATTTTTAACTACATTCTGCAGAGGAAAGGGAAGGTGCTACCTCATTACTGCCTTATTACTGCCAAGTATATTCTAACTCCACCTGTTTCTTCACTGAGACTTTGTTGGCAGCCAAGGGGAGACATCATGGAAGACACTCCCCATGTGGTCTCTACTGACACTGTGGTAAGTGGAGGCCTTATCACTGCTTGATGATGGTGGAAGTCCTAATTCTCTACTAGGCTTCTTATGACACTACTTCAGTGGGGAGGCATTAGGGTACCATGTTAGTGTCCAGTAGAAGCTTAGGTTCCCCATGCAGTCTCCAGTGACACAGCAGGAAACCCTCATTTCAGGCCATTGAGGATGAAAGTCCTACCTCTTTACCTGACCTTCTCTGACATCACTCCAGCATTCTAATACCGTGTTAGAAAGGTGGGAATCTAGGACCCCACTCAACCTTTACTGACATGCGTGGGTTGGGGGACCACTATTTTCTGTGGTGTTGACTAAAGTAGAGTGATGATTATCTAAAAGTTTTCTGTCTTGCTGGACTGCCCCTTTTTTGGTCCTTTGGCTAGACAGAGCAGGCTTTTGTTGGGGCTTTTTTGTTTGCATCACTGGCATTTCCAGGTTGTTGATTTCTTCAGTCTCAAGTCTGGGATATATGAGTCAAAAGAAAATTGGAACTTAGCGTCATGTCTTTCCTTGGGTCTCAAGGTCCTTCACTGGCCTGTCTTCTTTCTATCTCTCAGAGCCTTCTTATAGTTGCTTTTTTATATAATGCCAATTATATATATAGTTTCTGGTTGCATTTAGTTCAACCAGAAAAAAAAAAAAAAAAAACCACACACGGAAAAGTGTGTCTACTTGATCTTTTCCAGAAACAGAAGTCCTCTTTATTTAACTGTAACCAATTCTTTCTGTGAGAGTTTGAACTGTGTTCTTATGTTCCCATTTACTTACTAAGGGCCCACTCCAAACAACCCAGCAGGGGCCATGACACTGCTACTGGACTAAATTTGAGTATTGGCATTTCCTGAAACCTAAATAAAATATCCCCACATACTCCAGTGACATATCAAAAGAATATTTTTTGTTCAAGAAGGGTTAATTCTAAAATACAGGGACAGTTTGACGTTAACAAATCCAATGGTGTGACTATATCAATACATCAAAGGAGAAATCCATGTGATCACTCCCTTAATGCAAAATATGCAATTGACATAATTCAACATTCTTTCTCTAAAATTTTCCTAATAAAATAGAAATCAGTGAATACTCTCTTTAAACAATTGAAAAACAATAGTCCAATTTGTTGGATCAATTAATCCGTGACAAAGGGGTAAGAATATACAATGGGATGGGGCCCCTGGGTGGCTTAGTTTTTGAGTGTCTGCCTTTGGCTCAGGTCATGATCTTGGCATCCTGGGATTGAACTGCTGAGTAGTCAGGCTCCCTGCTCAGCAGGGAGTCTGCTTCTCTCTCTGCCTCTCCCCCTGCTTGTGCCCTCTCTCTTTCTCTCACTCTGTCTCTCAAATAAATGAATAAATAAATAAATAACTTTCAAAAAAGAATATACAATGTGGAAATGACAGTCTTTTCAGTAAATGGTGTTGAGAAAACTGGACAGCTACATGCAAAAGAATTAAACTTGACCACTCTCTTATACCGTACACAAAAATAAACTCAAAATGGTTTAAAGACCTAAATGTGAGACCTAAAACCGTCAAACTCCTAAAAGAAAACATACGTAATTTCTTACAGTGATCTCTTGGACATTGGCCTTAGCAACATATTTATGGATAGGTCTCCTCAGGCAAAGGAAACAAAAGCAAAAATAAACTATGGAGACTATATCAAAGTAAAAACTTCTGCACAACAAAGGAAATAATCAAGAAAACAAAAAGACAACCTACTGCATGGAAGAAGATGTTTGTAAATGATATATCCATAAGGAGTTATTATCCAAAATATATAAAGTACTTGTATAACACAAAAACAAACAAAAAAATCTTATGAAAAAATGGGCAGAGGGCATGAATAAACATTTTTCTAAAGAAGACAGGCAGATGGCCTACAGGCACATGAAAAGATGCTCAACATCACTAGTCTTCAGGGAAATGCAAATCAAAACCACAATGAGATATCACTCTACACCTGTCAGAATGGCTAAAATAAAAAGCACAAGAAACAAGTGTTAGAGGAAGTAAAGAAAAAGGAACCCTCGTGCACTGTTGGTGAGAATGTAAATTGGTGCAGTCACTATGGAAAACAGTATGGAGGTTCCTTAAAAAATTAAAAATAAGACTACCATTTGATCCAGTAATCACACTACTGTGTATTTACCCCCCAAATACAAAAACACTAGTTTCAAGAGACATATGCACCCCTATGTTTATTGTAGCATTATTTACAATAACCAAACTACGGAAGCAGCTCAAGTGTCCATCCCTAGATGAATGGATAAAGATGGTATATTTATATAATGGAATATTACTCAGTCAGAAAAACGAATAAAATCTTGCCATTTGTGACAACATGGATGGACCTAGAGGGTAATATGCTAAGTGAAATAAGTCAAATAAAGGAAGATAAATACCAAATGCTCCCACTCATTTGGGGAATCTGAAAAGCAAAATTAACAAACAAAAGACTCTTTTTTTTTTTTTAAGTAGGCTCCAGGCTCAGCATGGAGCCCAACATGGGGCTTGAACTCACAACCTTGAGATCAAGACCTGAGCTAAGATCAAGAGTTGGACACATAACTGACTGAACCACCCAGATACCCTGCAAAAAACAGACTCTTAACTATAGAGAACAAACTGGTGGTTGCCAGAGGGGAGGTAGGTGGAGGAAGAGGTAAAATAGATGATGGAGATTAAGAGATGTAAACAAACAAACAAATATCTCCAATCAAGTCAGCATCACACTTGGTAGTGAAACATGAGAATCTTCCCCATTAAAATTTGGTTGTCCAGGGCACCTGGGTGGCTCAGTGGGTTAGGCCTCTGCCTTTGGCTCAGGTCATGATCTCAGGATCCTGGGATCAAGTCCCGCATCGGGCTCTCTGCTCAGCAGGGAGCCTGCTTCCTCCTCTCTCTCTCTCTCTCTGCCTCTCTGCCTACTTCTGATCTCTCTCTGTCAAATAAATAAATAAAATCTTAAAAAAAAAAATTTGGTTGTCCATAATTACCTTTATCATTTAACCTTGGTATGGGAATACTGGCTAATAAAACATCTATAAATAGGATATAAATAACAATTTCTGACAAAACTATACTCTTATTTCCATGTCCTTCCATCGTATTGTTTTCCCTTGAAGCTGACACTGACGAGGATTGCTTCGTCCATTTCAAACCTCAACAGTTTTCCTGGCTTTCCTTCCCCATGATTCAACATTTGACTGACAGGAGTTATGATCAGAATCATGTCTTATATTATTTTGTATTCCTAATACTAGGTAATATTAGTATTAGTAGTATTAGTAGATACTACCCAGTATCCTAACACTGGGTAGAAGGTCCTCAGTGAATATTTTCAGATTAAGAATCCAAAATTTGACATTAAAAATAAAATTAATAAGTATATGTTACAAAACACACCCTTCAAAGGTAAATCAGTAATCTTATCTTCTTAAAGTTTGTTCAGAACCTAATACTTTGTGACTTCACAGTATTTGATTTATCAATTTTTGTGATACGATCAAAATAGCATATCCTAGAATACTCAATATTTCTTAATTGGAATTTGGTTAAATCATAATAATTTTTATACCGAAGACCCTCAGCTAAAAATCCCCCTGCATATTCTAAAATATTTCCAAAATTTGATGAGACATAGGCAATCAAAATGAGGCTAAAGAAATCTGAAAAATCACATCAGTTTTCAACGATGATTTCACTTTGTAACTATCACTCTCACTTTTGACTCACCACACAGCTATTAGACCTGGGAACAGAATAGACACGTGCCCTGTCACTCACTCCTATTGTTTCTAAATTTAGCTGAAAATTGTATACAGTAGGTTAACCAAAAGATTCGTTTTCTGAGTTGAAGTACTTCAGTTAATCAGTCCTTCTCCACAGGAGATTTGCAGTATAACCCCATGTGCCCCTGACACTCCAATTCAGTTTTGGCAATAAATCATTAGTCCTATAATTGATCTGTGATCCCGTGACCAAAATAAAACATGAGAAAAAAAAAAAGACAAAATGTCAAGTTTAATGTTTACCTCTGTTCCCGAGTGTTGATCCCTAATAACATCCATCTGTCTCTTAAATAGTTCTAATACAGCCTTGTAGACCAGTTCATACTGTTCCTGAAGAGCATCACAAACCGAAATAAATGAAAACAAACAAGAAACTTGGTGAACCACAGAACCAGAGTTCAGGAGTGTGAACATCAGTCAAACCCTAGTACAGCAGACCTGAAAAGACCATCAACCATAGTTTCATTGTAATGCCCTTACGTTTGCGAAGCCCATTTCGGATTGCAAAGCACTTGCAGCCTACTAAATATTTGATCTAATACCTCTAAATATACAAGGGCCTTCCAGCATGTTTTATGTTCCGACCCCACTTTCTCACTTATCTTCCCCCGTACCATCATCCCTCCAGTTTCGTTTTCCTGCCTCACATTTTAAACGTTTTATCTGATTCTGGATGCATTTTTTGGTCAGGCACCTTCATCTTTTCTGGGAAAAGGGAGGTAGATTGTGGTCAATGAGTAGATACAGAGCTTCAATATATATTCTTCACTTGACCCTGACAATTTATCTCTAAAGCAGGTAGGCTATTATCCCCGCTTACACTTTGTACAAGGTTGTTCAGCCATGATTTCCAGACTTGGATTCGAACCTGCGTCTTCTGACTCTTAGTTTAATATACCTAGATCAAGCTGCTGATATGCTCTCCTAGCGAAGACACACACAAAAAAAGTAGACCACCCAAGAGAGTCTGGAAATTTGTGCCTGTGAAAGGATTTCGCTGTAGAGAAATGACACCGCCACCCGTAAAGGGTCTGTGCAGGTAGGGGTGGGGTTCTGCCATGGGACCTGCTCTAGCACTTGATTTTGGAGCTACTTTTCATCTGAAAGAGCCTCAATGGGGTTTCCCTGGCACTTCACACAATACAAACAAGGCACAACTTTTGCCAATTACAATTTTAGCAGGAGAACCGTACAGAACCCGCATCACCCCCACACATCTGTTGGTACGCTCTCCCATTTTTTTAAGAAAAGGAAAGTCAGACAGGAAGTGATCAGCTGGTTACAGTGCTATTTCCTGGTGAGAGTGGTGTCAGAAAAAGCAGCGACAACTGGTAAGGGATTCGTTCAGCTAGTTGTTGATAATGTTGATTAACATGTGAAAGCTAACCAGAAATCGTTTCCTCTGTCTTCCGACCTTTACGAGGAGGCCGGAAATGGACTTTCTCTGAAATGAAGTAGGGTTTTATTGACTGATTCATACTACAATGTAATATTAGACAACTAGGTTGCATACTTCCTGGGGTCTTTAGACATTTATATGGATCAGCCTGCTTTTAAGTCTGGTGGCACTAATCCAGCCAACGCTTTTACTTCACAGAAACTTTTCCCTTCAGGTTGAATATAGAAAACACCTACAGTCGTCGCATGAAAAAAAATTTTTTTTCCACTAGCTATTAGTGGAAAACCTACGTGGGCCAAACAGAAGGCTTATATTACAATAGCTCTTCATTTTTTCCCCTCAATTCACAAATGTCAGATGAAAATATCTAAACTATCACAGTCAGTTATTTTACCTCCAAGGCTATGTGCAAGTTCATTTGTAAGTGCTTTTAACACTTCAGGGTCTTACCACTTAAGCAGTAGAAAGTAGTTCTAACAAATTATGTAAAAACGTCTCTTACTTCTATCAACAAATGCTTGGTGAATGAATGAATGGGTGAAAGCTAAACTCCATCTGAAAGATGGAGACCATTTTTTTAGAAATGTGGGTAAAATTATTGGTGTAGAAATCTGGGTGAAATTAATATTGTAGAGAGTGAGAGTTCTGTCCTGAAGTGTTTCATCTAGGAGGTGGAACTTGAGCGGGAGAGGAGAGAACAAAGCAGGAGAAGAGCATTCCTAACAGAGTGAACGAGGGTGAGCACTTTGGGGTAGATGAAAATGTTGTGATAGATATGTAACCTTATTATAGTATGGTTATAATCATGGTTTTTATTTTTAATTTTCTTTAAGTCAAAAAATGAGTATACAGACTGACTGCACTCTCAGGATTCTGTTACCACTTCCTGAAGCAGAAATAACAAATCTCTGGGGCAACTCGGTGGCTGAGTGGGTTAAAGCCTCTGCTTTGGCTCAGGTCATGATTCCAGGGTCCTGGGATCCAACCCCACTCGGGCTTTCTGCTCAGCAGGGAGCCTGCCTCCCCTCCTCTCACTGCCTGCCTCTCTGCCTACTTGTGATCTCTGTCTGTCAAATAAATAAATAAATAAATCTTTAAAAAAAAGAAATAACAAAAATCTGATTTTTCTACAGTTTCAGAAGTGAATTACTGCTACAAAACTTCAAGTTAACCTGACCTAACTCTTTCTTTCTAATAAATCAAACAGCTTGTGAAATTTTTTCAACATCCTTTATAACAAATATTACAATAGTTTCTTAATATTTTCTGCATAGACAGTAAAATACAAGGAATGAGAGGAATTTGACCCAAGGCAAGGGATACAGGGAAAAAAATTATCCATTCAGAGTTTGAGGAAATGCAAATGGGCTAGTGCTCCTAAGAGGAAATTGGTAGTATAGCTAGGCAGTCAGCTGTTTCGGGTTGCCTTACTACTGAACAGAGAGATATAGCAAGACTGAGACACATGTTATGATCCATTCACCATAGTTGTATACCTGAGTTTGAACAAATGAAGGTCTTTGTGTTCGCATTTCCTGGATCAAACTAAAAACACTGAAGTTCTCTGGAAGTATCTACCAAATAAAAGGGAAAAAAAATCTTACTCTTTTGTTCCTTAAATTATTATTTTATTTATTTAATATTTAATATTATTTAATATTTAATAAATTATTATTATTGACAAGACTGGTCTTGTCACTCCCATGATATCTGCTCTCCTAACAGAAGATAATATCCAAAAAAGAATGCATTTTTAAAATGAATGAGGTTTCTCATCACTTGCCTCATGATTTAGAGCCTGGTATTTTCCCCAGAAAAGATGGAAGAAATTCTCGGGCATGATTTCACATGGGGTGATCAAATGTCTGAAGTTAATAATATAATGAGGGAGAAGGTTCAGATGAGGAAGCATGAGAATTTTATGAAATAAAAGAAATTGGCAGATAGATTTCAAGCCCGCGTTTCAAAGTTCCCACTTCCTATTAGACTTCTAAAAATGACTTAGAGGTTGGAACACAAAATTTGTGATAGAGTCCCTCCACTAAAGTAGTTTGGATAAAGGAAGGGAATTTAGGGCAGTGATTCTCAAACTACAGCATGCCTTAGAAGCACCAGGAGAGCTTGCTGGTTTCCCCCTCCCCCACCACCTCCATAGTTTCTGCTTCAATCCATCCAAGGCCCCGCCCAAGGTTTTGCATTTCTAACAAGTTCTCAGGTGATGTCAATGTTGCTTGCCTGGGAACCAACTTTGAGAACCACCAACCTAGGGCCTAATTTAAGCATCTGACAAAGTGGGTCTACAGTGAATATTCTAGAAAAGATGAGTCATGGAGATAGATGTTTGGAAGAACCAAACAATTCCTAGGACTGAAAGTAGCAGGGTAAGTAGACAGGAAGTGCCTTCGGAGAGAAACTCACCCCGTCTTTTAGCAACATCCAGGTATAATCAATAGCACAGATAACACCAGTCCTTCCACAGCCGGCACTGAAATGAAAGATCACAGGAGCACGTATAGTTGTAGAGGGTGGGTCATTGACAGTAGCTGGGAAATGTCACCAGCAGATTGGGGAAGAAGAAACCTAGAGGCAATGAAATGTTCCAAAGCACCCCCCTTTTCCCAGAGCATGTTTGTCAGTTGCCATATGCTCACATGAACCTCAGGACAGATCCTAGGTGATTTCTCTTAACAAGAGTCTCTAGATCTGCTCTGTTCCCAAGTAACTTGTCAGAAAATATTAATTTAATGCTCAGGTTGAATTTATTATGATTTGGTTTTGCTATGGACCTTGCTCGTTCAATCCCTCTCACTTCTAAGCTTTGTTCCTTTCTCATCAACTGGAAAAAGTGAGACTAGGATCAGGAGCCTACATGCTACATGCTTGTACCACCTTGAATTCCAACAGAGTCTGTCTTCCCTCAGGTACAGCAGGAGTCCTGACCACACTGTGACATTTGGTTTGTTTGGGGTGGAAGGTTCATAGAACAGCATCTTACCTGCAGTGAATGCATATGGGAACACTGACATCCTCTTGGTAAGAACGTACATCCCAGATGAGCTCCAGAATAGGGTCTATGGATGAAGGCACATCATGGTCTGGCCAATTCTTGTAATGAAACTGGTAGATAGTTCGAGTTTCCTATAAAAAAGAAGTAGCCAGAATAAAAGGAGAGTTCAGTGTCAGGACCCCACCTCATTCTACCACATGATTATTCTGACTTCCTAAGTAGCATCTCTGTCCTGTTGGCAATTTATGCTGCTTTCTTCTCTACAGGCCTCTAGGGCCCACGTGCCTTCTGAGAACAATTAAAAGTGATTTCAGGTAACTGACTATTGGTCTGTCTCTATCCGCCCCACTCACAAGAGGAGGTAGATATTAAGATAGTCCAAACCAGAGCTTCCCAACTGGTGTGCTTCACCGGTTCAGGTGGGTCACAGTCATGCTGGTATAGTAAACCCCTTTGCCATAGAGAGACTGGGCAACATGAGCTCTCAAGGTGGTTCCCAGCCTCTGTTCACCGCATAGCCTCTATTCATCCTACAAATATTATCATTTTATAAGTGTGCCGTGGTGTGTAATAGATTGGGGAGTAGGGATTACATCAAAGATCTCTTTTGCATATGAAGATTTATCAAGAACCTCAAGGGCCCACCACTCCTACTGTCTTGTGGCCAGCCCGAGTCACATACGTATTATTTGCTGCCGTAGGCTCTTGAGGTTACCACTCTAGGTCTATACTTACACTATTGAACTTGGCTTTTAGAGTCCTGATTATGTAATCGGATTTTCTATTTTCAGCTTCCTAAGAAGTAAATTCAAATATTAGTTATTTCAAAGACTAATGTTCAGAAACTAGTCTCTATAAAGTAGACCCTGGAGCATCTGCTCAGCCATAATGGAAACAGGCATCATACTCACACAGGATATGGAGAAAGGGCCAACTTGCCGCGGTAGCTCTCCTGGCTCAGTCCAGTAGCGCTCACACTTTTTCTGTTGCACAAAGCAGAATGTCATGACTCCCCTCCTGATATTCTAGTCTCTTCTGGGTAACAAAAGCCACTTCCTCATTCAGAAGCAAATTCACAAATTCATCTCTGTGTCCTTTACCTTAGGTTAGGACCATCTCCAACATCATGGTCTGGAATCTCCAAGGATGGGAAAAACACTAAAGGATATATCAATTTCAGACTTCCTAGAAGTCTGAAGAAGTAGAAATAGGGATCTGACCTTTTCAGTACAGAAGTCCCACCTTACCCACAGCTTTAAAGACCCGTGGTCTTTCAGTTACCTATAGTCCGGGATGGAAGATCAGTAGTAGCCTAACCCCATGTTGCAACACCTACGTCATTCCTCTCACTTCATCTCATCATGTAGACATCTGATCATCTTACATCATCATCATCAGAAGGGTGAGTACAGTACAATAAGATATTTTGAGGAAGAAAGAGATCACATTCACCTAACTTATAGTATATTGTTATAATTGTTCTATTTTAGTATTGTTGTTGTTAACTCCTACTGTGCCTATTCACAAATTAAACTTTACCATAGGCATGTATGCATAGAAAAAAACATAGTGTATATAGAGTTTGGAATTATCCTCATGTCAGGCATCCACTCCAGGCATCTTGGAGTGTATCCCACATGAATAAGGGGGACTACTATATTTCAAAGGGATTAACAGAGATCATGTCTACTAAAGCAAAGCTGTACAAGCCAAGTGAAAGCTTCTTTTTTTGTTAAAGATTTTATTTATTTGAGAGAGGGTACAAGGAGGGAATGGGGAGGGGCAGAGGGAGAGGGACAAGGAGACTCCCCATTAAGCAGGAAGCCCAACTGAACTCTGCAGGGGCTCGATTCCAGAACCCTGAGATCGTAACCTGAGCCAAAGGCAGATGGTTCCAACTGAGCCACCCAGGCACCCCTGAAAGCTTGGTTTTAACTGGAATTATGAATATCAACAGGAGGTAAGAAGAGTGCTATTCAACAGAAACATAATGTGAGCTACCCAGGCAGTTTTAAGTTTTCTAATAACCACATTCAAAAATGAAAAAAAAATGAGATTAATTTTAATAATCCATCTTAGCCAGTATATTTAAAAAAACATGTAATCAATAGAAAATAGATATTCAATATTTGACATTTGTCTCGGTCTTCAAACCCAGTGTGTATTTTATATTGACAGCACATATCAATATCTTAAATTACCATTGGAAACATTTTATTTCCATTTAGAGGTCATCAAGTATATGGTTGAAAAAATTCACATACCCAAGTTGTTCTAGACACTGAATTGAAAAACTGAATTTTTAAACTTAAACTCACTAAAATAAAAGGAAATATAATTGAGTTCCCTGAAACTAGTCATGTTTCAAGGGCTCGATAGTCACATGTGGCCAGTGGGTGTCATGTTAGACAACATGGGGTTAGAAGGGCTGACTGCCAGTTAAAGGTGCCTGATTAATAAAAGTGGGAAAATGAATGGTTACTTTAAAAGCATATCTTATCTTGGGGTGCCTGGGTGGCTCAGTGGGTTAAGCCTCTGCCTTCGGCTCAGGTCATGATCTCAGGGTCCTGGGATCGAGCCCCGCATCGGGCTCTCTGCTCAGTGGGGAGCCTGCTTCCTCCTCTTTCTCTGGCTCTCTCTGCCTACTTGTGATCTCTCTCTCTCTCTATCAAATAAATAAAATCTTTTTTTTAAAAAAAAGCATATCTTATCTTTACTTTAAAATAGAGAGTCTACTGGGAAAGTGGACAAAGGGAGTTCTTAGGTGTGAAAAGGGAGTCACTTGGTGTTCTCAAACTGACAGTTAATAAGATGAAGATAATTTTTAAGTAGGCACAATTAGGGAAAGTTCTATGACCAACTTTCCCCCTTCTCTTTCCTTTATCTTTAGGTCCACCAGAAAGCGACTCACCTTCCCCATCTCAAACTCCATGCATGCCATAACAATGACCTGGGGGGATGAAATTGATAGAGCATTGATGTAGTTAGAAAGAGCAGTTAACGCATGGGTTCCAGGACTATCTTTTTTTCTGTTTTGTTTTTTAACCCCCAAAAAGAAATCTTGGTAAATGATAAAATGTCGCTCCTGCCCTTCTTTCTGTCCTTACTTCCCTTTTTCCTATTCAAATCAGTAAATTCTTATTAACAAATGAATCTGTCAAGATATGAACTTTCATTTCCTTGAATACAGGTGACATTGTGATTTTAACAAAAATGTGCCTGAACCCTGAAATTCTAGTGACTTGGCCCCAAAAGGCACCGATTCTAATGCAGAGGAAACCACAGGCCCATATCCTGACACCCTGCCCCCTCCATCCCTAACAACTACAGAAGAGAGCAACAGAAGCAACTCTGTCCTTACCAGGATGCTGTATTCCCAGACCATCCTCCAGAAGTCCAGGAGAGTTGTAGACAAGGGTCCCTGGGTGGCAATATAACCCTTGGGTCCATAAACTCCCTAAAGGGGAACAGAAATTATATAGGATGACTACAAACGGTATCTTCTTCTTCTTGTCTAGTATCCTCTTCACCTTTTTTTTAGGTACCTAGGGAAATATGGTCTAATACCTCAACCCCTTGTTTAGGTACTAGAGAACTGTAGAATGCAGGGTGTACCTTAATGAAGTTGGCATTAATGTAGTCGGAATCTTCATCTGAGGTTATCAGGGACAGCTCTACTCGGCTGTGATCATCTATAATATAAAAGACAGAGCCAGGATAACTAAAAGGGCTTAGTCAGAGGGCTTACTGTAAGTCAGGACCTAGCACTGTGAACAGCAGATGCTATACACAGTGAATAGAGAAGCAAAACTTACAGGGCAAGATATCTTTATATCTGTTTTTCTTGATATTCGTGGGCATCTCAGCCACAGTGGTGGGATAGGTTTTGTCTGCCTTGTACTTGGTGGATTGTCTTTTCAGCTTCTGTAATAAAATTCCAAAAGTTAAATCCTCCTAGGGTACAGAGGGAAGAAGCTATCTCTAGACAGCTTTCCTTCTCTTCTGCCCAAACAGTCCACTTTTGCAACTGGTAACCTCTTCTAGAAGTACCTCCAACTCAGGACAGAGCCCCAGAGCATAAGGTCAGCAGACTTCAGTTTGGAGAAGTGAAAAGATCACACTTACAGCAGCTGAGCCACAAATAACCAAAACCTAGGGGTGAAACTAGCAAATATTTTAAAAGCCAATGTCTTTTTGAAGACAAACTATGTGTTCCACACAAACATCAGCTGCTAGAAGCTTACCTTCTTTACAGCTACTACAGGACTATTTTAAGTAGAAATGGAACTTAACCCAAATAAAGTCTCTCTATATCTAGCAAAATTTCAAAGATTTCAGTCCCAAAAGCAGTCTTCATTTATATATATATGAAGACTGCTTTATATATATATATTATATATATTTTATATATAAATATATATAAATATATACTATATAATTTATATAATATATTATATATATATATATATATATATATATATATATATATATAAATGGCAAGCCTACTCCTCAACCAAGCAATGTTTAAATAGTATCATATTCTGTTGGTAGAATGTGATCTGGACCAGGCTGGGACTGGCATAATATGGTTCAACAAGATTTCTCAAGATGGTGAAGTAACTCCGTGAAATTACTCCCATTTTCCAATATTCTACTACAGACCAGAATTTCGTGTCAGAGAAAATAATAGTCCCTCTTTAGCTCCTTAGGAATCAACCTGGTCCCAGACGTTGTTGAACTCCCTTATCGTTTAAAGAAACCGATTTTAATAGAACTGACCTTTATGAACCCTTACTCAATCTGAGAAAGAAAAGGGGGAAACATCTGTGATAGCTGACACATATTTGTTGAACTGAACTATGGAAAATAATTTTCAGTATCTACCCACTATTTAATGGTGCCTCAATCACGTGAAGAGCATTAACTACTTCCTATGGGTCCGATCCCTCAGGATCTACTCAGTCTTCATTTCTTTAACTTCCTTTTTGAAATCTCCTCCTCCCTTGGCCCTTACTAGTCTACATTATCTTGGTTGTCCTCCTTCTTCTCTGCCTTCTCACTCTGGGATACCACATACTCTTAGAGAAGGCCTACCAATGGGAGGGTTTAAAATTCATTTACCTGATGCAAATCAATTATAGTTCCAACCCCAATGGGAGAACTCTCCAATTTCTATACAGAGATTCGATTACCAAGTTCTAGTCCTAAATTCCTGGCCATGTCCTAGACCTTTCCACTTCTGCATCTTATTAGAGTCTCAGACTCCACACACTTCAAACTAAAATCAGCATCGTTCCCACTATCAATGACACTGGCATTATTTTTATCCCAGGCAACTACACACTGGAAACCGAGAGCCACTTGGGGTTCCCCGCTCCTGACAATTCCCACCTCTAACTGGGTCAGCAAGGTAAACTGATTCTTCCCATGCAGTATCTTGTATCGACCTTCCTTCCTATGTCTACCAGAGGTCCATTCGTTCAGACCCTCTACCTTAAAACTTGAACCGGTCCAGTTGCTTCTTAACTCACCTTCACACTTTTCTCTTTCCTCATTAAAATTCATTAAGGGACAATCATGCCAATTTAATCTTAATAAAAAATTGCTTTCCTTATCTCTCTCATGCCCAAGACAACTTCAATGAATCCCCCTTGCTACTGGGAAAGAGCCCAGACTGTTTAGCCAAGTACTTGAGATTCTCCCCAGTTGGACCCCGAGCAAATTTTCCCATATTCCCCACAGTCCTACCATTGTAAGGTGTCTTAAGACTGACTTCCCAGGAGACATAATACGTGCCCCATAAACGTTTAATAAATGCAGGAATAAATAAATGCAGGAAATAGGAATAAGCAAATGACTTCAGGTACCTAAAAATCTTTTTATAAATTTTTTAAAGATTATTTTTAAATTTTTGAGTAAACTCTACACCCAATGTGGGGCTCGAACTCACAACCCCAAGACCAAGAGTTGCATGTTGCCCTGACTGAGCCAGCCAGGTGCCCCAGGTACCAAAAATTCCTAACGTGGACCTAGGTTGTGGTTCTGAGGGATCCTAGCTCTCTGATTACATGCATTTCCCTGAAATGATCTCATTGTCTACACATATCCTTGTTTAGCCAATTTAACAGGCTTGCTTTCAGTCTATGTGAACACTTAACCAGAAAAATATATTTAAGGATATTAGAAAAAATGTATTTAAGATTGTCTACTAAAACAAGAACTATTTTCTTAAAAAAAAAAAAAGATTGACTTCTAGTTTCTTTTAAGATTATACAAATTGAAGGGCACCTGGGCAACTCAGTCAGTTAAGCATTCAACTCCTGATTTCGGCTCTGGTCATGATCTCAGTCATGAGATCAAGCCCCGTGTTGGGCTCTGTGGAGAGCCTTCTTAAAATTTTCTCTCTCCTTCCCCTTCTGTTCCTCTTTGCCCTGCATGTGCAAGCATCCTCTCTTTCTCTAAAAAAAAAAAAAAAAGATTATACAAATTGATGTCACCACCCGTTATATGTAGTATCATTACTTTAAGACAATGACTTTCCTTTTCTTTCTCATAAATGTATATCTGGTACTGCTTTTGCATTTCTCAGCCAAGGTTATGATCTATTTTGTTCCAGGGGGTAAAATGATAAAGAGAAATAAGAAAATAAAGAACTTCCTTTGAGTGACTGGCAACAAGAAAAAATAAAAAGGGGGGGTGTTACCTATTGTTGCTTAGTTGCTATACTTCATACAGTGTTTTCACATAATTAGGATATGTGTCTATCTGTAGGAATTTACTTAAGGACATTTACAATTACATCATTTTAAAAACTTGGGTGGGGCGCCTGGGTGGCTCAGTCATTAAACATCTGCCTTCAGCTTGGGTCATGATCCCAGGGTTCTGGGATTGAGCCCCGCCTTGGGCTCCCACTCAGCAGGAGGCCTGCTTCTCCCTCACCCACTCCCCCTGCTTGTGTTCCCTCTCTTGCTGTCTCTCTCTCTCTGTGTCAAATAAATAAATAAAATCTTAAAAAAAAAAAAAAATGGGTGAGGAAGGGAGAGCCTAAAACCAAGGTACGATGACAAAGAGATTAAAAAACGTCGTAGAAAATAGAAATTTCCTCCAATAAATCATCCCAATCCATCATTAGATTTCAAGATAGCTCTGGATAACTTGATGAAAAGCTGGGGTCATGAGATGTTTGTTAGCTGGGAGTTCTTAACACCAAGAATTCCAAATATCTAGAAGTTAATTAAATGGACACTTTGCAAATAATACATAATCGCTAAATTATTATACCACCTCAGAGTATAGGAATGTAAGCCTTTTCCAACTGAGGATGACAAAAGGGACAGACAGCCAGTGCCTTCTTAGTTGCTGGACCACAAAGACCAGTGTGAGTTCTTCTAATGACCATTTTTTCTGTTTCTAGACGTAGATCAGACACAGGTGACCTATAAGCAGGTGTACGGTCATTTCTTAAATTCTAGTTTCTGACTATGGTGTAAATTGCTGTGGATTTTCAGGATTAGATTTAGGGGGAGAGATACTGAACTGGTAACAATACAGTCTATTTTTATCACAAGAGGGATGCAAGTGGGCTAGTTTGAGAGTTTAACTAAGGACGTGCCACAGGCACATGGGAGACTATTAAAGAGTTCCACTCAAGTTACACTGATTTTTCAGCTGTCTCCACTCTTATGAACCTTTGGAATGATCACTTTTATGTTGCTATTCATTCTAGGACTGCTGAAAAGCTGTCAAGTCCCAGAACTGTTCCTCTTAGAAATCTCTAGAAAGGAGCCTGGTACATATTCCTTGTTACACTTGTTACAAGTGTAACATATTTCTTGTTACACTGTTTCTACTTGTTTGTTTTGCTTTGCTTGTCCAATGCTTTCTGAGAATGCTATAGGCAAAAAGCCCTTTTTGTAAGATACGCCTCTATTAATTTGGTAAAATGTCACAGATAAATATTGTGTGTGTGTGTGTGTGTGTGCGCGCGCGCGCGCGCGTGCACGTGTGCTTGTAAACCTGTTCTTGTTCAGCAGCCTCGACTGCCCCCTTCAACAATGGAACAGGATGGCTTTTTCTCCCCTACTCCTTCCTCCTCCTGGGGTCATCCTGCTGGATGACCAGGGTGATGTACTTTTAGCAAAACATCACATAGGAAATGCCTATGAAATTGTTCATTTGGGATGTGTGGAAGGTTTTTGTTTTGTTTCGTTTTGTTTTTAGATATCTTACCATGAGCTCAGATCACTGTGAAGGCCTTTTTTTAAAATTCCCCTTCTGTCCCTACCAGACCCGCAGGCTCCAACACCCCAAGAGAGAACAAAACAGAGCAGAATTAGGACAGAATCATGGATACACCTCACAGAAAAGGAGGAGCTTTGAGACTAGACAGCAAAAGTGCCTAAAAGAGAAATCAGAGCCGTGGCAGTGAGTTGGGGATTGAGGGGATAAGGATAGGTCAAAGGGGGAAGGTATTTCTCAGACAAGCACAAGGTATGAGGATGCACGTTCACTAGAGGGGGCACGAATGAGAGAAATCAGAGGCAAAGTTGCTAAGGGAATAAGAAAAGGGGCCAGCATCCCTCCTGGGCCCCGATCAGTTGGAATGTATGACAAACCAGATTCGGTGGATTCTTGATACGCTAATAATAGTACCTGCATTTGGCTTACAGGCTATACTATCCTTTTCCTTTCAAGACAGGTCTGGCCATAAAAATAGAAATCAGGACAGTCATTAGCATGTTCTTCTCACTGACTAGTAAGTTAATTACTCATAAATGGATTAAGGCCACTCCCAAAAGAGGACAGAAAGAAAAAGACAGCCCAAGACCATAATATCTTTGCCTTGGAGAACTATATCATTGTACAGAAGACCTTGCAAAAGTTACATTTAGGAGTGGGAGAAATCAAATTTGCCCCCCCCATCCCCGTGCTAGATGAGAGAGGGAGATCAGGTCAGGCTGTTTCCTTTAATGCCTACAACTACAAGTCAGTATGATCTATTCCAGTCCTCCAATCTGGCTCCAACTAGCCGGCCAAACAAATGAGAATTGGGTTTCAGTCCAATAGTCAGGTAAGTGAGTAGGTGGGTAAGCAAGAGCCAAAATGAGGTGAGTAAACCAAGAAGTTCAACTTGTTAGATACTTACAGTGTGAGGTGATGACAAGACATGTGTTTTGTTTTGTTCTTAAATCCTGTGAATAATTGAAAATGTGGGACTGGATGGTCCCTAGTTGAGAGGCTGGGGATGGAGTTGAGAGGAACTTGCTTTCAAAGGGATGTAATATATTTATCGTGGTGGTAGCAGCAAAAAAAATTTCAACTTCATGTACACAAAAGTCAAGAAATCCTGATAAGTGTGTTCAAGTGATAGGATGTTTCGCATAAATGAGTCGTTTCAATTGCACGGATGTTTGTGCACTCTCTACGTAGGACTTACTGTGGTTATGACTGCCCTGTTAGTATTGTTACTGTAAATAAATAATAGAGCTAGGATCCATCTAGATCTTCTCTGTGGAACTAATAAAACATACCATGCCTTCTCTTGTCTGTCTTGATAGGTCTCCAGAAGTTGCTACACTACTAGTCTGACTTCTAGTGTATTATAACCCAACATTACCATGGCCTTCACGACTGGGTATATTCTATTAGGGCTCATTGAATCCTCCATATTTAATAAATATATCTTTGTATTTGATATGTGCAGTGTTTACTTTTTATATAAAAATACCTCATCCCAAAGAAACATAAAAATCACCCTCCCCCCTTTCTCTTTTTGCTTTTTCTTGTTTAGATGGATTCAAGCAACACTAAAGGAAAATTTAAAATATAGATTTCTTAAATAAAAAGTAATGCATATTCATTGAAGAAATTTTAGAATACTGAGAAGCAAAACAAAATTATAAAAATTATCTAGGATCCCACACTACCCAGAGTTATTCATTCCTAATATTTTATATTACATGCCAATCCTTTATCTATGTGTGTAATAAAGATAGGATCACACTGCATATAGGGATTTGCAACTTGCTCTTTTTACTTATGAATTTCCGCTCTACGTTTTTAGTGATGGCAGAGTATTCCATTCTGTAGGGTGTAACAAAAATTATTTAGTCTATTCTTTCATATTATTACACATTAAAGGTGCTTCAATCTTCCTAAACAATAGTTCCAAACAATATTATTATAGGTAGCCAAAACCTATACAAATATCTTTCATTATTTTCTTCAGATAAATTCTTGGGAATGGTCAAAGAATTTGCCCACTATAAAGGCTTTTGATCTGTATTATCATTTATATATATATTTATATATCAGAAATGGTATACAAATTTTGCCTCCAGAAACATTACAAAAGCAATGTATGAAACTGCATGTTTCTCTGAACTCTGACCAACATTAGGATTATAATATTTTAATCATTAAGGCCATCTGGTAGCTTAAATGTTGTTGTTGGTATTTTTGTTATTTATACTTCTATTTGCAGTTTCTTCACTCCAAAACATTTTTTAGAAGGAAGAAGATACACCATAATCACATTACCCTATCTACATGAAGCCGTGTTCATATTTCTGTAATCCCATCCAGTCTTTGTTCAAATACATATAGCTCATATATGTACATTTAACGGAATTCTTGACACTTGCTAAGCTTTCACTTTTTATACACAATTCATACTTTTACACATGTTTTCTTTTAAAAAATATTTTATTTATTTATTTGACACAGAGAGAGAGAGAGAGAGAGGGAGAGAAAGAGTGCAAGCAGGAGGAATGGCACACAGAGGGAGAATCAGGCTCCCTGTCCAGCAGGGAACCCAACACAGGACTTGATCCCAGAACCCTGGGATCATGACCTGAGCTAAAAGCAGACGTTTAACCCACTGAGCCACCTAGGTGCCCCTTACACATGTTTTCTAAATGAAGACACTTCAACTGCCTCCAATGTAGAAAAGTATATCAAAGGAGTTTTAAACAAAATTGACCAGCATGTAATATACATAACCAAGTCTTGACCCATATTTCATACAATGACTGAAATGTACATGTCATAAAAACTACAATCAGTTGCAGTATTTAGCCAAAGGGAATACCTATTACTCTGCAAATTGTAATCTGTCTGATCAAGAATGCACTAATGGAAGTAGACAGCCCTCCTTAGCCTTGAAGACAAGATGTCCAGCACTGTCACTGTGTCCCTAGTGCTGGCCAGGAAAGAGTAGTGGCCACCAGCCTGAGGGTTCGAACAGGGAGGTGGTGACCATACCATTGCACTTGAGGCCACCAAAATCACTATGCTCATCAGGCAACTTTCTGGCTATAGTTAGTTTTTCTCCAAACTATTGAATATGCTATCAGTCATGCAAACTTCTATTCCGACAGTGATTTTTCTCCCTGAAAAATTAATAAATTGGCATTCTTGTTTCTGGTGAATTTCTCATGTATTTGCCTAGTTCTGATCAACTCGGAGCATGCTGACAAAACTGAATTTTTAGACTAGCAAAACTAAAGCCAAGACACTGGATTGTGTTGATCCAAAATAGTTAATACCATCCTAGGTGGCCACGTGACCTTGTTCAATGCATTTTGATCACAACACTGCAGTAACTGCATATATTCAACCCTGATGGAATTCATAAAAGTGATTAGAAAAACATTAAGACCCAGCTACATGTAACAAAATGGATGGATTTTATAAACATGATATAGAGAGAAAGAAAGAAGACATTAAAAAAAACACACAACAAATACATAACATGATTGCATTACATAGAGTTTCAAAATAGGTAAAATTAATCTCTACTGTTCAGTGATAAATACAGGTCTTGAAGCTACGCAGAAAGATAAAGAAAACAATTCACAGGTAAAAATCATAACCATTTCAGGACAGCATTTACCTCTAATGTAGTGGGGTTTGGGGGTAGCTGTGATCCAGAAGGACACCCAAGGGCTTTCCAAGGTGTAAGCAATGTTCCGTTCCTCCATCGGAGCAATGCTTGTCTGGGTACCTGCTTTATCCTAGTGCTAAATTGCATGTTTTTTTACTTTCTTTAATATTTTATTTATTTATTTGAGATACAGAGAGCATGAGCACGAGCAGGGGTAGGGGCAGAGGGAAAGAGAGAAGCAGGCTCTCTGCTGAGCTGGGACCCCAATATGGGGTTTGATCCTAGGATCCTGGGATCATGACCTGAGCCGAATGAAGGCAAATGCTTAACCAACTAAGCCACCCAGGGGCCCTGTCTGTATTTATTTATTTTTATTTATTTATTTTTAAGAGGCTCCATGTCCAGAGTGGAGCCCATATTGGGGCTTGAACTCACAACCCTAAGATCAAGACCTGAGCTGAGATCAAGAGTCAGATGCTTCACTGACTGAGCCATCCAGGCACCCCTCGTTTGTGTGTGTGTGTGTGTGTGTGTGTGTGTTTTCCTCATGTGTGTGTTTAAAGCACTTTTCTGTGTACATGTTATATTCCACAATTTCTTCAAGTTTAAAACGTTCAAGCCAATGTATAAACTGGGGGCAATAGAGTCAGGGCTAAGAGCACAGGCTTAACGTTAGATAGCTCTATTTCAGATCCAAGTTCCACTACTTAATGAACTGCATGACCTTAGGCAAGTTGTCCCTCAGTGTCTAGGACTTGCCAGACATGTGCTAGGGGCTGCAGATACCAAGATAAGCACAACTAAATGTGAGCCTTATCTTTGTGGTGCTTCAGACTGATAGGAGAGCAGATGTTAATCAAATAATCACACAAAGAGATGTAAAATTCGAACTGTGATAAATCCCATGGAAACCTTAATAATGCTGGGGGCAAAAAAAAAAAAAAAGAGAGATGTAAAAAGAAATGACAGACGTGGCTGACCGAGAACGTAAAATAGGAGATTTGTTGGATTTGGGGGGGGGGGTCAAAAAAGGCTTCCCTGAGGATATGCCCACCAAATTGAGATCTGAAGAATTACGAAGTATTAACTAGGTGAAAAGGAGTCTGAGGGAATATTCAAGGAAAGGGAACAGCATGTGTGCAAAGGCCCTGTGGCAGAAGCAGCATGACAAGGACAAGAAGCCCAACATGCTGTGGGAAGTTGGAAAAGCCCTCGAGGGCTGGTCCATGCAGGACTTTGTATTGTAAGGGATTCTTTGGGAAGTAAACGAGGCTGTGTTTGAGCATAGAGCGTGGAACACAGTTCCATGGGTCAGTTACTGTTGAAAGTAGATGAACAGACAACTTATAATGAGAAAATGCAGGTTGAAAATAACCATGGAGTATAGAGTTGTGGAATCTCTATGCTGTACACCTGAAACTAATGTAACACTGTGCATCCAGCTATACTTTGATTATAAAAAAAAAGAAAAGAATCAGAAAATTTTTTGAGGCTTCAAAATCAAATAAATAAAATTAACACAACGAAGTACTATTTTACACTAAATTGGGGGCGGGGAGTAGGATGTTAGGATGCAGTATAGAGGTTAAGGGCTTTTTATGAGGCCAGTTTCAAGTCCTGGCTTTGCCATTTCATGGCTTAAATGAAGATAATGCTTTCCTCTTGGGGTTGTTGTAGTGATTAAGATTATATACGGTAAACCACTTAATGCCTAACATATGGTAAGGAGTCCAAAAGATTTATTTTCTTGTATAGTTATTAAGACTAGCAAGGTGGTAGAAAAGATGATACACTCAGACTTTGCAAGTTAGAAAAGCTCTTTGAAAAGCACATTTAGCAACACTTAGCCCATTAGATGCTAAGACTCTTTGACCTGGTAATGATACTAGCCCCAGGATATAATTCAAAAGAAGAAGAAAACCACATGGACAAGCACATTTATTGCATGTTATTAATAATCGTGAAAAATTAGAAATAATCGAAATATCCAAGAAAAAGAAAAAATCAAATTACTTGGGTGTCTACCACACGTCAGGCATTTTATGTATTTATTCCATTTTTCTCGCATCATTCTGCAATGTGAATATTTATTTATTCCCACTTTTTAATGACTTTGTTCAAGGTCACGGAGCTAATGATGGGCAGAACCTAAATCTAAACTCAGGTTTATATGACACCGAAGTCATTATAAATATAGATGGTAAAGCAAGACAACCTGAACTTAAATCTCTGTTCCACCACTTCTTAGCTCTCTGGCCTTGAGCGAGTCAATTAATCTCTCAGTTTCTTCATCTGTAAAATGTACAGTACCTTCTTCAATGGATTAAATGACTTGATATGTAAAGGTGTTTAGAACAGTTTCTATAAGAAATATGGAAATATTAGCTATTATTATGAGCATTATTCTTTCATTATGCCATGCTCCATCAAAAGCCATAAATATAGATTTTAATTAACATGATAATTTTGGTATAATATTAAGTGAAAATATGAGAATACAAAATTGTATCTATGCTGTCATTATAACAATGTAAAAGGCAGTATATAAATGGATAAGAACTAGAATTTCCACACCAACTAGACTGTATTTGTTGGGATATTGGTCCTACAGTGAATTTATTTTCTTTTAACTTGCAATAATATTGTTTTATATGAATACAACAATATGGGGTGCCTGCGTGGCTCAGTCGGTTAAGCGTAGGACTCTTGATTTCCACTGAGGTCATGATTTCAAGGTCATGAAATTGAGCCCCAAGTCAGGCTCTGTGCCAGCCAGGAGGGGAGTCTGCTTGAGATTCTCTCCCTCGCTCTCTGTCCCCCCGACTTTCCCTGCAAAACCCTGGGCTCTCACTCTCTCTCTCTCTCCAAAAAAAAAAGAGAGAGAGAGAGAGAGAAGGAAAGAAACTATACTGAGGACTCACGCGCAGGCTAAAAACCCTTTGAGGAACTCAGTGTTACTGGCTGAAGCAAGACACTACTGCATAAGGATTCATTTTCCGGGCTCTGAAATGACAGATCCAGCTCTAGCTTCACATCTGCAGCTGAACAGCGGCGTGAGCTTAGGCCAATTACTTAACCTCTCAGAGCCTCAGTTTTCTTATCTGTGGGTCAACAATCATAACGACAAGATCGGTTTTGGGTTTTTTTAAATGAGTAATAAATAAGATAATGAATACAATACCTCCTTGGCACCCCACCAAGACTATCACGATTCAGTATTTACTGATGTAATTAGCTGTTTAATGTCTGCCTGTCTATGGCATCCTCTGATGTCTTAGGAGATGAGCTCCACCAAAGCAGGGCATTGTATCTTGCAGCATCTAACACTATGCTTTGCACATAGTAAGCGCTCAGTAACCACGTGAATGAATGCGTGAAAAGCTTATAGTCGTGGCAGTTTCCACTCCAGTAAGAGCCAAGTTTAGTGGAACTAAACTTCCACTAGTTTCATGGCAGTTTCCGCTACAGAAAGGTGATTGAATTTAGTGTTGACAAAGGAAAAGTCCTAAGCTCCATGGTATTGGTTTCAGGCATCATACCAGCGCCATGTGCTCTGTGCGCAGATACACAGCCAAGGGGGTGGGGGCGGGGACTGAAATCCAAACCTCGGACCTGGCGGGAGGCAGAGTACACAGATTGTCTCCCTGGAACCAGAGGTGACTTTCTATAATTCCCACAAAGTCACTACCATTTAGGCTAGCGCTGGCCTCATGTCACAGAATTAGTGCTCCAACCTCAAAAACATCAAATCCTGGGAGAATACGTCAAAGGGTTGAAGGTGGGATGGGGGACAGGACCCTATGGAAAGCCCTTCAAGTTAATGGCAGTATTGACCTGTCCAAGCAAGCAACTGAGACCTGTTCACCACCACCCAACTCCCCCAAAATGAATGTCTCTGGTATCTCAGCTGAACCTTTAGGTGGGGCTGAGGGCAAGACTCTGTTTTTCCACTGGAGGACATGAGTCAGTGAACAGTGCGGTGCCACTTAATCACCACCCAAAAACAAGGTCCTTAAAACCAAGAGCTAGAAAAGCAAGGAAGTGATTAATATAAAAGTCAGGATAGTGATTATTCCCTGGGCGGGACAGGGCAAGACATGGTGGGGGTGGGGATAGGGGTGGGGGTGGGGATAGGAGTGGGGGTGAGGGACCTGCTGGAGAAGTGATATAAAGGGGTCTCCCTGAGTTGGAGAATGTTCTAGGCCTTAACCTTGGAAGTGGTGGCTTTATAATTTTCTAACAATGTATTATGTTTCACAATTTTAGACAGCTGAAAAAAACATGAACTATACAATGTTTTTAAGCAGGGGAAACTGACCAGGTTTGTATTATTAGAAGATCAATTGGGTATTGAATGGAAAATAATATTAGTCAAGTTGAGTTGGTATAAGGGCTTCTCTCACAACATATAATCACTCAGTCATAATACCCAATCACTCAGCTTTACAGAGTGTTTTCACAGCTACTCTCTGAGATCAGAATGTCAGGTCCATGAGCACAGAGGTGTTGTCTTGTTCATGGCTGTATCCTCGGGGCCTAGAACTAAACTTCGTACACAGGAGGGGCTCAATAAATATTCCTGAATGAATGAGCACATTTAACTATTACCGATATTTAATCGTCACGACAACATGTGAGGATCCGTAGGATGTGAATTATCATTCCCATTTTGGAAGTCAGGGAACAAAGACTTGGGGAAATGAAGGAACACATCAAAGAGTTGATAATTCGGTTGATGAGAGACTCATGATTTGATTTCAGGTTTTCTGCTTCAACTCTCTTGTTTTTCCCACTTCTTTGCATCTAAAGAGCCAAGGCCTCAAGTTTTTAGAGCCCTGAAACACCAGCTGGAAGTATTCCAAAGTACATAATAGGTACTATCAGATATCCCATGTCCTCTGCTGTGCTAGGTTATAGGATGAATGAGGCCTACCGCGCTGCTGATGGGTCAGTTACCACAGTCCCATCAGAAGAGATGCAACGTTTCCCTGGATAACCAGATCTAGTCAGCCCTACTCTCCTTGGCACTCATGTTTGTCTCCATGCCCCTCACTTGTCTCTACTCCCCATCCCAGCCATTCCACCCCTCCAAGCAAAAGAAGCTTAAGGAAACCCTGTTATTGCAAAAAACACAGGTTCTCATTTTTCTCCTTAAGAAAATACACCAGAAAAATAAAAGAAGAAATAAAGAAATATGGCAGCCGGTAGTTTTGGGGCTCAGGGGCCCTTGTCATCCAGGTGGAATTCCATGGGGAGGCTAACACATAATGTTCCATGAAAAGTTAATCTTGGTTTCTTTCTTCTTAATATTAATTAAAAGTAGTCATTTGAGGTATAAAGCACAACTCAGATACCTAGGAACTTCAGATGTTCGATTAATGTTGAGTATTTATACACCTGGAATTATGTAGGCCTTCCATAGTAATACTAGTCCAACTCCAAAAACTAGCAAACACAGTATTTAAAACAGTATTTGGAGATAATACTTAAAACACACAAGCCACTTAGAAAAGCTGAAGTTTGGGGGGTGCCTAGGTGGCTCAGTCTGTTAAGTGTCTGCCTTCAGCACAGGTCATGATCCCAGAGTCCTGGGATGGAGCCCTGCATGGGGCTCCCTGTTCAGCGGGAAGCCTGCTTCTCCCTCTCCCACTCCCCCTGCTTGTGTTCCCTCTCTCGCTGTCTCTCTCTCTCTCTCTCTCAATCTGTAAATAAATGGGTGAAATCTTAAAAAAAAAGAAAGTGAGTCTTTAAACAAAAACAAAAACAACAAAGAAAGAAAAGTTGCAGTTTGGGACATCTGGGTGGCTCAGTGAGTTAAGTGTCTGCCTTTGGCTCAGGATCCTGGGATTGAGTCCCATTTTGGGCTCCCTGCTCAGCAGGAAGCCTTCTTCTCCCTCTGTCTGCTGCTCCCCCCCCCCTCTCTGACAAATAAATAAATAAAAATCTTGGAAAAAAAAGAAAAAACTTGTAGAAAAGTTGGAGTTTTAGGTTGCCTTTCTCCCTTCTTGCCCTGCACGGTCTGATACGCACATTTCATCCCAAGAGCAATTTGGTCTAGGAGAGTTGGACCATCCTCATCAGCTAAACAGTCTGTGTAACTCCCCTGAGAGTGTCACATGGAGGACTCACCAGAAATTCACCGGCAAACTCCTCTTTGTCAGTTTTCTTGCTTTGGGCCTCCTCCAGGAATTTGTGCAGAATTTCCCTTTGGTCCATGCTGCAGGACAAGAGAAACGGTCTGCCAGTGGGTGAAGGGAGGGCATGTCATATGTATGTCATGGCCGAGATACCACCAAGGAGCCAGGGCTGCCGCTGGAGCAGAGCATGTTGAAGGCTGTGGTTAACTGACTTCATCACAAGCCCTAGAGGAAATTAGTGCGCAACCAGCTTCTGTGGTCACACAACAAAGCCATCATCACTCCAGGGCCCTAGCGCCTTCCTTCTCAAGGAAGGAACCCGGTTACAACTCGAGTTGCAACAAACAAGAGGCTAACCAGAGCATCACACGTGGTCTGCTTAGCTCCGAGACTGTTCCACTCCATCCCTTTTAAGCAAGATTCACCTTTTTTCTTGTTTCCTAGAGAAAAGGCAGTGTGCCAGGTCTCACGGATGGGATCTGCCTCTCCCCATTTCTTCAGGGAACACAAGGGCCCTGTTGATACCTTCTGTTTCCTCACATCCCAGATGAACTCAGCCAAGTTCAGCTAGGGCCAGAAAGCGAGGCAGACACTGTTTGGAGTTAAGACATCTTCTGCCTGTGCTACTCTCCCCAAAGTGTCTTGTCCATGTGATCAGTGGGAAATTTCTGTTCATCAGAGAAGGCATTTTTGTTCAGAAATTTTAAGTATGCCGTATAGACCTCAAACTCTCTTTTGGATGAACCAAAGTCAGCTGTTTCTGACAGCCTGTGTCTCTCCCAGGGCTGGGGAAGTGCCGAATTGGTTAAGGGAAGTATTGTTGATTTCAGGACTGAGCCGTGATCTATGTGGGATCCAGGAGCACAGTGGCCCCCATGAGGAGCACCTGACCAGGAAGTTGGCACAATGTCTCCTTATGCAATGCTAGTTAACTATAAGGAACAGAAAAAGAGTAAAATCACCCACCTTGCTGGCAACAGTGTAACTTTCAGGGCGGAAAGCATGAGCTGAGTCTAGAGAAGACATTCTACCCTCCCAACTGGTGCCTTGGAAAAGGCCATCGCTTCAGGAAGCCACGCTGTGCATGTGGCATTTTGGCCCTGTTTGACAGGTGGGCTGTTCTAGAAAAAGCTTCCACATCTCAGCTTGAATAAATCCTCTCCTCAATGGGTACAAACCTACTTAAGACTGTCTCATACAGAGTGAGCGCAACCCAAAATCAGCATATCGTCTTTGCCTGAGGACAGAAGTTCCATAAATAATTGTTAACAAAATTAGTCTGAAATAATCCTGAAGAAAACTGGGAAATGTGCCATGAGAGCTTCCTCTATTTAAGATATTAGCAATCCTTTCTGTTTTGCATTATTCAGACTCCCTTCAGGAAATCATGACTCCAAGCACTGTGAAGTCGCCTCCACTTTATTGAGCCCCACAGCAGGAAAGGAACAGTGTTGGAGGGATCCCGCTTATAGGCAGGCAAAGCCAATAGAGAATTGCAATCCTGAACCACATAATAAATTAAAATGAAGCATAGTTCTCCAACAATACTTGTTGAGAGCGGGACAGTATTTCTCCAATTAGCATTAAAGGGGAATTTTTTGTTGCGCTAACAAATGAGATGTTTAATTTGGTTATTTTAAGACATATAAAATATGGCAGGGGGAAGACTTCAAAAGCACAAAATCTAAAGTTCACAATAACTAAAACTCTTTAAAACTATGTTATGAGGTTTAATGAAGACTAAGTGATGCAGAAAAAGCTCAATTGTGTAAGTGCTGGGATCAAGGGTACTTTTTTAAAAAAATATTTATTTATTTGATAGACAGAGATCACAAGTAGGCAGAGAGGCAGGCAGAGAGAGAGAGAGAAGCAGGCTATCTGCCGAGCAAAGAGCCCAATGTGGGGCTCAATCCCAGGACCCTGGGATCATGACCTGAGCCGAAGGCAGAGGCTTTAATGCACTGAGCCACCCAGGCACCCCTTTTACTTTTTAAAAGTCTTTTAAAATTCTTATGCCATTTTTAATTACAAAAAAGATATAAAAATCCAACAATTGGCTCAACAAATTTATTGAGTGCCCACTAAATGCTAAGCAGTATAGTAGGACTGGGGAGGCAGTAGCGAACAAGCCAGAATATAGTGAAAAGAACCCTTAACCACTTAATAAAGCATCTCAGGACTAAGACACAGATGTAATTACTAATTAAAATAAAAACATTCCAAAGTAACTTGCTCCTTTGCAGAGTATTAAAGCATAATCCGAAAAAGAAAATGATTTTCCATATTTTAACGAGAAAGAGAGTTTCATAATCTGTCCCCTTAGAATGTAATCACTTCCAACCAAACCAGAAATTTACTAATTAATAAACAAAAAGAGACCTAATCAAATAAGATGTAGTGTTCTTTTTCTCAGGCTCATATTTCAGAACAGTCTCTAACTTCAGTCTCTTCTTGGGGAGAGCTAAGGTAGAGACAGATAAGAGGTGAGGAGAGGCTCACTGAGATGCCCTCTGTAGTCCTTTTACCCTGAATATAAGAATCTAAAAATAGTGTCTTAGCAGAACTGCAGATTTTTTTTAAAGCAAACAGCAATTCTTAGGAGTCTGTTCCACTCTAAAACCAAAAGAGACAGAAACATGGTGAAATAACTAAACCTCAAAAACCCACTTAGCTGAAAGACCATTTCCTGAGTAGACCACTCAAGTGAGCAAAAAACAAAACTGAAGGAGAAAACAAAAAACTTCAGTTTTATTTTTAACAAATCTAAGCTGCTACTTAATTGTTCACACTTCCTTCTACAGATACTCACCGGTGTCTACAGACAATAGGGGCATCATGCTTTTTGATAAAGATTCTGATGACTCATTTATATCTTGCGGGAAGATCAAGAGCTGGGGGAGGGGAGGAATATCTTATACAGCAAAGACTGGCAAGTACCTAAAAGAATTTGTGAATTTGTGGTGAAACATTTAAACCAGTCTGGTGTAAACCCTGAGTGAACGCAACAATTCCATGCAGTAAAAGACCCACACAAGCTCTCTGTCAGAACCCTCAGGGGTGGGTTCTAGTGGAAAGTAAAAGTGAATGAGCACCTGAAGAAGACCGAGGAAGGAACGCCTCACTGCTGCCCCCTGCGGCTCTGTGGAGTGTTCAGGAGGAAGAGGACAGTAGGGAGGAGGGCCTGTCACATAGTCACCTGCAACAGCAAGAGGGAAGTGTGCCAGTGTAAGGGGAAACATCATTGTCACAGAGGTTGGAATTAGGTGACAAAAAAAAAAAACCCAAAAAACAAAAACGAAAACAAAAAAACTTGAACCGGAGAGAATATCAGGGGAGATTATTAGGACAATGATTATTAGCTAATGGGAAATACACTCAGGTTTCTCAGCACATCCTTCTCTCCCTCTGCGGAGCCTGTCCTACCCTGGGGAAGCCACTTACCAATCTTCGCTTCCTCTTCACTATGCCTGCCTTTCTCTGCCTCGCAGGGTCATTGGTTTGTTATGGGTTCTATGTATTATCTGTGAGACACTGGGTTCTTTGTGAGCATGCCCTGGGTCACCAAGGCCTGCCTGTCCT
This sequence comes from Martes martes, assembly GCF_963455335.1. Lineage (NCBI taxonomy): Eukaryota > Metazoa > Chordata > Mammalia > Carnivora > Mustelidae > Martes > Martes martes. The sequence continues at coordinate 95,443,181 of NC_137891.1, read as the reverse complement.
TTCTCCTCAACGTCTTGTAGACTCAAGCAGTCTTTTCCATTCCCATGTGGACCTCCGGGCCCTTTTGCACATGTGGACTGCTGCAGCAATCGCGGCAATCTCAATGCACTCTCACCTAAATTCCATGCTTGCATCTCCTAGAACGAAGGCTGGATAAATGTTATTAAAACTCCACTTTAATGCTCAAAGACCTGAAGTAGTTACCCATGGTCTAGAGGAATGCATCCAGATTCTTCCACTTGCCACAAAGCCCCTCCCTGTGTGTCCCCACCCAAACGACCTAGCCACATCCCCCACAGGCTTTGCTCATGCTACTGCCACCTCTTGTGCTCCTTCTCGCCCTTCCCCTAATTTTCGTCAAGACGAAAGTAAAGCTGTAAATCCTGGTTACTCTTTTCTTCAACAATTCTGCCCCTGACGCCATCTCACCAACAAACTTCTCTCAGGAGGCCTCTTCTCGGAATTACGTCTTTATATTCAGCCATAGCCGTTTTCTTCGTTTTTTCACGTGTTCCTTGTCTCCCATAAGTTAATTTAGGAGAGTTAATTAAAAAAAAAAAAACCACATAAACGGCCCACTGGTGTTTTAAGTTTATCAAAGGCAATGATAGTGTCTTCTATATGTGTCTATGTAACCCTCAGTGCTCAACCCTGGTCTTGAGCACACATGAAATAAGCCTATGGTGATCAAGGATGCTACATAATGTGGTTGGCTGTTGGTAAGACACCCACCCCGACTTGCTTACTCACTGCAACAATGACTCCAGGTCTCCTGCCCAGCACTTTCATTTTGCCAGGAGCAGATGGGCCTTCCCTACAGGGACATCAGGAACCTGGCAAAGAGCACTTGCCTGAGGGCTGCTGCCCAGCAGCAGGGGCCATTGTTATGGAAGGAATGGGGCCGCCATCACGGAGGCAAGAGTTCAGCCCTGCAGGGCTGCCATGGCTGGGGTAAGAATGACCTCCTTCCTCTCCACAATAGATCCAGTTCCCCTTCTGTAAAAGGACATGGGTGAAGCTTACACAAGAAGCTTGTTCCTTTGCTTTGTGTTTTTACCTCACCCACAGCAGGAAAATCCCCTCCCCAGCTTCTGGTCATGATAGCTTCTGGTCACTACAGGATTCCGAGACCTCATCAAGCTCTTCAGTTCACCTGCTGTGAACTTCGTAGTTACCTCCCCACATTCCACAGGAAATCATGCTCTGCCTTTGGTTTCAGAAACGCAATCCTCAGAGGGCAAAAGTCCACTGATGATTTCCAATTGATGCAATTTACCTTTTTTTTTTTTTTTTAACTATTGGGCTTGGCACCTTGTTCAAAATCTAATCAAACTTGAAGTTTATCTTTCATTTGATTGTTTATTGAGTCTGTTTGTTTATTCATTTAATGAATACTTACGAGATCTATATACATGCAAGAGAATGGGGACAAGGGGTGCTACAGATGTGTACAACAAATTGTCTTCATTCAAGGCTCTTTTATACTTGTAAGGAAGCTAAGTACACAAATAACTATAACTTAAGGCCATATGTGGTAAGGCCATAAATGTTATGCTAACAAAATTTTGAGGAGGCAAAGATCTGGATAGCCTTCATAGAGGAAGCAGTATTTGAGTTAGGCCCTGAATATGTCAAAGAGCCTGAGAAGAAGCAATATGAAAGAGAGAAAGAACAGTAGGAGTTGGGTGGCCTATTGAGTGGCTCAGTCTGATGGGAGCCTTGGTTCTGTAGAGTCCTGACTGACAAGGCTAGAAAGGGCAGTTGGAGACAGACCCTGAGGGAATTTGAATACCAGGTTGAAAAGTCAGGCTTTATTTGACGGGCAGTGGAAAACCGGTGAAGGTTTTGTTTTAGTAACAACTTTATGAGGTACTACTGACATATAATAAACTGCACATTTCGAAGTGCGTGGTTTGATAAGTTTGAAATGTGTACACAGCCATGAAACCATCACCACAATCAGGATAAGGAACACATCCAATCACCTTCAAAATTTCCACTGGAAAATCTTAAGAAAACGGCAGTCAAAGCAATGTTTCTCAATATCTTTTTTTAAAGAAATGGTCCCTTCTGATAAATTTTTTGGAAGTCTCATCACCTCCTCCAGTAGTATATAAATTTTCAAAATGAATTATGTCATATCTAAAAATGGATCAAAAGAATAGACAAGGAACCATGGCTTTGGTGAATCTGGTGGCAGTATATAGGACAGACTGGTGTGGGACAAGCCTGGAACAGAATGATCAATTAACAGCCTAAGATGCTTGGCAATAAACTCTTGTGAGAGAATTAGAACAAAAAGAAAGAATAAGTGAGGAAGACTAATTGTGTGTGTAAGACTGGAAAGAGGGAACAGGGAAAAATGACTAAGTTTTCGAGCTAGCTGGATGGCCATCTGGGAAAGTATAGGGGATAAGAAAGGTACATAGACATGAAGAAGTAGAGCTTGTGGATGTGGATTTAGGAAGAAGGGAAATAAGTCAGATATGAGAATCACCCACATTGAGGGGAGAGGTAAAGCCAGAAGGCTGGCTTGCCTTTGTGAGACACAGTGTCAGTGGAGAGAAAAAAGTCAAGGAAGAATTTTATGAGCTCCAAATCACAGCAGCCGCAAATTGTTAATGGTATAGTTCTCAAAATAGTCCAGAAACTGGGCTAAGCCCTTCCCACAGTGTATCGTTTCATCTATCCCTCACCACAATCCTACGAATTAGTAACCAAATCATTTCTCTTTTAGAATGTGGAAACTAAGGCACAAAGGAATTGGATTACTGGCCCAGTGTCACGTGACTAGTCTATGGTGAAACTAAATTGTTAAAATCAGACAGTCTGAAGGTATCCAGAATCTCTGGGCTACGTGTTTTCTTTCTGCCACCCCACCACTTCAGCCCTCCTGGGAGAGGGTGATTTTCCTATTCACTTGGTATAATCCCCAGGGGCACGATACCCTTAATCTCAAGATACTTGGAGCCAGATTCATATTCTGACGTTTCATTGGCAGTGTAGCATAAAACAGGGAGCTGCTATAGCCAAGTGGGAAAAGACAAGACAAAGAGGAGGCTGCTGGCCTCTGACATTTGTCATTTACTTTGTCAGCTTATTGAGATATAACAGACATATAACTTGTATAAATTTAAGGCATACAACGTAATGATTTGCTCTATGTATGTATTTCGAAGTGATTACCACAATAAGGTTGGTTAACACATCTATCTAGCTAAAAAATTCATTTTGGGGCATCTGGCTGGCTCTGTCAGTGGAACTTGTGCCTCTTGATCTTGAGATTGTGAGTTTGAGCCCCCTGTTGGGTGTAGACATTACTTATAAAAAATATATAAATAAAAAAATAAATAATGTGGGGTGTGTGTATGTGTGTGTGTGGTGAGAACTTTAAAAATCTACTTTTTTAGCAACTTTTCAACATATGATATGATATTGTTAATTACAGTCACCATGCTGTGTATCACATCCCCAGACCTTCTTCATCTTATAACTGGAAGGTTATACAACCTTTGCCCTCCTTCACCTATTTCTCCTACCTCCCAAACCCTGCCCCTGACAACCACCAATCTGTTGTTTCTCTATCATTCAGCTGAGATTGCATTTACTGAGAATTAATTCAAATACATAGACACAATTTTATTTCATGAACAAAACAGCATTGGTCAAAGTGAAAATAGTGATTTCACCCAAGAAGTAAAATACCACAAAACCTACCATGTTGAATTTACTGTAATGTAAGGGACAAAGGAATACACTGAGTGTCTAAACTTGGTAGCAAAAAAAAAAAGCTAACTTCTACTTAAGAGAAACATGAAATCTCATTTGGGATTACGAACCTATTGCGATTTGCCCATGAAGAGAGGAAATAGCATAACTTGAAAAAGTCAAAATATAGTAGCAGCGCTACATATTTATTTCTATGCATTTAGGGGAAACAGATAGCTGGTTGCTGGAGGGAGGGGATGTGGTTACACTTGAGCCAAACTGTAACCAAACCATTAATGTCTCTCTTTAAAAATAGATATAGCAATGCTTTTCTTCTTGACAATCCACTAAGTCATCTAGCCTTGGGGCTTATGAATGTAAGAGTCTCTACGTGATGATTGCCTACTAATCTATGAGATTATGAAGGATTATTACAAGATACACTTGTAGATATCACAGGCTTCACTTCCAGTCACTTAAGGTAGGGGCTGGGGAAATGTAGACCCTCTACTGACTTGACTATCCAGGGGTCCTGGAGCTTTGTGATTTGCCAAAGAGCTCAAGAAAGTGTGGACTATGCAGGAACTGACAAACACTCTTAGATTAAATTCTTAAAAAAAAAAGAAAAAAGAAAAGAAAAGAAAAGATTTGTCCTGCGTACCACTGTGTTTGGCACGAATGATCAGGATTGCAACAGAATTTAAATTCTTTGAAGAGAAATGTTCATTTAGCTTTTAGCTTCAAAGCAGGGGTCTACATGCCTTTCCTTAAGGGCCAGATAGTAAATACGTTTTATAGGCCATTAGGGATCTGCTGCAATTCCTCAGCTGTGCCGCTGAAGTGCTAATACAGGCATGGGCAACACAGAAACAAGTGAGTGCAGCTGCTTGCTGATAAACCTGTGGACACAAAAAGCAGCAGGCAGGATTTGGCCGGCCCCTGTTCTAACGTGAGTGTGCTCAAGTCCTATATGGACATAAGAATCCCCTTTGGAACTGGCTAAAAGGGTTGGCTCCTAGGCCCCAGCCTCCCTCTATAGAATCAGAATCTCTAGGGATGGGGCTTGGAAATCAGCAATTCATAAAGTCCACAAGTGATATGTAAAGCACTTTTTGGTTTGAAAAACACTGTGGTATGCAGTTAGTTTCATCTAAGCTGGGATGGCCCCACTGTCCTAGATGTGGGCCAGCACTTCCTGCATCATGTGGCAGTAAAAACGCACTGTTTTATCTTCTGTTGGCCTTTCTCTTAGAAGGGCAGATGAAGAAACTGCCTTTTTTTTTTTTTTTTTTTGCTTTCAACCTAAAAATGCATAAAATGATTCTGCTTTGGTGAAATTAACACAAAACTAAGGATAGGAATTTAAAAGAAAATCCTCAACTTAAAATAACAAGATTTCATACAAAGTCTTTTTTTTTTTTTTTAAGATTTTATTTATGTATTTGACAGACAGAGATCACAGGTAGGCAGAGAGGCAGGCAGAGAGAGAGAGAGAGAAGCAGGCTATCTGCCGAGCAGAGAACCCGATGTGGGGCTCGATCCCAGGACCCTGGGATCATGACCTGAGCCGAAGGCAGAGGCTTTAACCCACTGAGCCACCCAGGTGCCCCTAAAATAACAAGATTTCAACAAAAATCTCCCTTGAAGTCATTTAGACTGCAAAATAAATAGACAAGATCCTTACCAAAGGACAGGGCTCAATCTGAACTAATAGTTTACCATGTGTTCCCTTTCCCAAAATATGCCCAGCAGAGGCCTGCTCTGTTGCCTTGAAATTTCCTCCTAACAAGCCATTACTTTGTATCTGGAGGTCTTGGCTTAAATGGAACCTCCTCCAAATTCACATAAAGACAAAGTATAAAATCTCTGTAGACCTCCAAGGGCTGCTCCCAACTTTAGCAATTGGTGGAAAAGAAATTATTCAGCTAAGTCCAGTTGTGTCCAAAGGAAAGCAGCTTTGGAATTGGTTGTCTGTTTTGTTCTTTAAAGATTTTAAAAATTTTTTTATTTGACAGAGAGAGACACAGCAAGATAGCACAAGCAGGGGGAGTGGGAGTAGGGATACAGGGAGCCCGATGCAGGGCTTGATCCCAGGGTCCTGGGATCATGACCTGAGCTGAAGGGCAGACGTTTTACAACTGAGCCACCCAGGTGCCCCTGGTTGTCTGTTTTAATGGCCAGCAATCAATCCCTCGATCAAAGTGGCAGTGATGTTGAAGCTAGGAAACAGCGCCACCGCTTCGTAGTCAGCTCTCCAGGTTCTCCTAGGAAGGACAGGGAATAGCCTACAGTCAAAGGGACATCTTTATAAAGGGAGTGTCCTAAAGAAAGTACAAATAATCTGCAGACACCTCCAGGGGGTGCAGCTCTTACTGAGGCCTCTGCTGCTGCTGGAAATGAAGAGGAATGCTCAGCGAGAGCAGATGTTCTAATGATTACTAAGACATGGGCTTAGAATGCCTCCTATAGTTATCACAGCAGCAGATAGCACTGTTTGTTGTGAGATGATAGGGGATGATTCTGAATTTCTGAAGTGGGGCTGAGGCTAGTACTCTATCACCAGTATACTTAACAGGCCGTTATATATAGGAAGCGGGAATTAGCTCTACACAGGGGAGTCAACTAAAATTTTAGGCAAAATATCTCTGGAGTCCAACACCTAGAGTCCTGAGCTTCTGACTGCTCCCCTTCCCATGGGAAAAAAACAAAGCAAAACAAAACAACAAACTGCAATTTTCAGCAAAGTAGGGAGACCTGTTCTTCTACTTGGTTTCCAACTTAAAGAAAGAATCAGGCATTGGGAGTCCTGGGTATTAGTACAAAAACAGTGCAAATGCCTATCAAAGCCAGGGGCCCCGACGTACTTACCCAACCTCCCTGGCCCTGGACAAACTCTTGGATGGCATTGTTCCCACTGATCATGCTTGTCATGGAGACAACCACCTGTCTTGCCATTTCGGGAGCGATGTGGGCCACGTATTCAAGAAGCTTCACCGACACTGCCAGAAAGGCTCTCTCATAAGCTAAGCTGGAATCCTGAGCACACCAAGCCTGACTAAGACTTTTGACTGTGTCCTGAAGTGCAGGTCCTGCCTGGAGAGAGACACGGGATATCAGTGAAGTGCTGATATAAAGGTACAAGAGACTGCAGGGGCAGGCATCCAGTAGAGCAAGAGTTTCCTAGAGAATGGCAAGTGCATTGTATCTGATTGTAACTGGGGTAATCTTAAGGAGTGTTATTTTGTTATTTATTGTAATGTGTACAGAGAAAACAAAAGTAGCCCATCAAACCCATGATTTCAGATATTATTACTTAGGATGAGCAAAAAGGGCCAAAAGTAAAAAGTGATTTGAAAGAAAGATATTAAGCACACAATAGTACAGCTGGTTGAGTTGTAGAGGTATTACTTGAATGATTGAAGTCTGTGAAATTCTAAAGTTAAAAAAAAAAAATTGTTTTTCCTCCTTCTCTTTCCTTCCCCTCAGAACTGATCCAAAAGTCATTAGGTGGGGCCAAGCAATATCTACTGTGGTATAGTATAGGGGGACCCTTGGTAGTCAGAGCAGTTGTCAGAACCCAAATAAGCTGAAGAGGGCATCCACATATGTACCCAGATCTTGGTTTCCAAATATCATTCTCCATTTAAAGATACCAGAGCTTCCTGGAAAAAGGCTGATTGTAGGCTGGGGCTTGGAAAATACAAAAGAGCTGTCAGAAATTAAGGAAGTACTCACAGAATGACAGGGACGTACTAAAAAGACACAGTCCAGATGGTGAGGACACCCACTGGTCAAAGTTAGGACAATTTGAGCATCCAAATAATAATGATAGTAACAGGTTATAACCCTTGAATAACACAGGAATTCATGAGTCCATGTTGATATAAAAAAAAATGAATAGATTGAAATGTTGATGAGATAGGGGATATTTACATAGTTTCAAAGTACCTCCACAACACTTAACTATATTAAACCACAGATATTAACTACAGTGGAGAAGCCTTGCAGACACTATCCTAAGTGACTGAAGTTAACATCAATAATGGGACAAATTAAAATTTGTGCCACTTAAAAGGTGCAATGAGAAGAACACAGCAACCCTTCTGTGACCTTCCTACCAAAAGTACATACCCTGAATCCACTCAAGAGGAAACATGAAACAAACCCAAGTTTTAAAGGACATTCTACAAAATGACTGACCCATAATTTTCAAGCACCAAGATCATGAAAAATCAAGGAAAGACCAAGGACAATTCCAAACTGAAGGGGACTAAAGAGACAGGACAACTATGCAGAATCTGACTCTGGCCTAGATCTTTTTGTTGTATGTGACATCACTGGGACAACTGGCCAAACTTGAATGGGATCTGAGGACAAGATAATAATGTGTCAGTGCTGATTTCCTGGTCTTGATGTGGTTATATAAAAGAAGGGCCTTTTTTGAAGGAAATGTGAAAGTATTAGGGGATGATGGAACATTTCATCAACTACCTACTCTCAGATGATTCAAGAGGGAAATTCTTTGTACAACTAATTATGTGCAACTTTCCTATGAATTTGGAAGTTCCAAAAAAGATTTTTTTTTTAAATTAAAAAACAAAAGTAAATTCAGCTCTTGGCTACCCAGGAAAGTTTCAGGGCAAGCAATTAGGAGTAATAAGTCCAGTTCTGTCTGAATGGGTGTACCATCCAAACTATATTTCATAAGAAGAATAAAGCATAATGGTGAAGAGTGTGGTTCTGGAATCAGTCTGGGTTAAAATCCTAACTTTAACACTCACTCAGTAACCTAATTTCTTGTTTCCCTCTTCCTCAGTTTCCTTATCTGCTTAAATGGATAGCGAGTCAGGAAAATATGTATGGAGGGTCTCCTGTATAGGAGGTACTATGCTGGGTTGTGTGAAGACTGCAGTGAACAAAGAGGTCAGATTTTGGCTCTCACGGCATTCCACAAACAGGAGGGGAGGTTGCACTGTGAGTTTCAGTTCCTATAATACCCCAGGGAGTGGTGGAAGATTTAAATGAGATAGTAAGTGCAAAGCGTTTGGAATACTGTCTGGCACCTGTTAAGTTTGTATTACCTGCCATTATTGATAACAATCAGCAACATCTTCTAGAATGTTGCCTGTGGTCTTTACATCTAATGCAGCATCCAAGTGCCACTGCTAGTAATCAGCATTCTGATGAAAAGCCAGATATGCCCTAGGTGGCTGCTGTCAGTACTCATTACAACTTACTTGAGGACTGCCTGCCTTTCCAGTACATAATTTCATTGCTGGACCTTGGGTTGGGGGAAGGGAAGACACCCACTCCCAGCCAAATAAATATTAAACAGGTGCATAAAAGAATAAAGTGCTTTACCAAGAACAAAGTGCTACATATGTGCTCCGTGTCACATAAGCACAGCTCTGCTGAGAAATAAATGGGAACAATCTGAAGGCTGACCAGCCCTTGCCAGAAGATTTTCCTTTCAATACCGCTTAGTCCTTTGATTAACTCCTGAAGAAATAGCAACTGGAGAATTCCTGCTGTGTCTCCTTGGATGAACATAAGCCCCCAAATCTTTTGCAGGACATTTCTAATTATAGTCATACAAGAGTGGTAAGAAAGGAGCATCTGGAACAGAAAAACAGCAGCAACTTTACCTGTCCACGACTGGTTTCTTCAATGACATTTTTGGCAGAAGCTTCCAATTCTCCATTGAACTGGTCACCCAACATCCGAAGGCGACCAGCAATGATAGCCACATCAAAAGAGCAAGGCTCTCCTAAGATGGAGGAACACATTCACATGTGTTATACAACTCGAAGGAACAGCCAGTCCCAGGAATCCGGGCAATGGAGAACACTGTCTAGACTTTCAAACAATTGTGGCATCGATCTCTCCCGAGAGCACCTTCAATATCCTTTCAACCCCATAGTCAGAAAATCTCCCTTCACTGAGAATATCTTTCCCTTCCATGGAAACTACTGATTTTCAGGTATTGCTGAAAGCTTAGTTCGCCTTTTGAAACTTAGGAGGCAATAAGAAAGCTCTTATTGACCCACAATCAGCACGTCAGGCCAGGAGCCTTACCTGAATCTGGTTCATCTCCACAACATAAGTTCCGGTTAGCAACCTGCACTGGAGTGCCTAAGAAGTCTGTGAGTAAAGTGTTCAAGATGCATTCTGTTTGCTCCTCAAAAGTTTGGGGCCTCTTCATTTTAGAAGACAAAACAAGCAGGTTTCAGCTCAGCAGGAAGTCAGAACTGCTGGTAAACTAGAAGTATCGACCTCTGTTCTTTGTAAAGTCTCCTAATGGGACATGTAGTCCTGGAGCGTGTCCTACCACTTTTTTTTCAAAACTAGCTGTCAGAAACATGGGACTTCTCTGAAGAGCTCACCTACACAAATTGGGGAGACTTTTCGAAAACTTTCAGTTCCTTTTCTCAGAACCACACCCTAGCCAGTACTTAAGATTAATGAATAACTTTTATTGTTAGCCAATTTAGAACTGAAATAGAGTTGAGGAAGAGTTTCTTGGGCAATTTCATTTAGAAATACTTCCTGTTAGGTTCTGAGTCTGGTGTTACTTAAAGAAAGAAAGTTTCAAAGTTATAATAGAACAGCATTCAACTTCTGATAGGCGACATTTATTTGCCATATTCAGACGTTTTGTGTACTGAGTGTCTATGGGTAAGGAACTATGCCTGGCACTACAAATAACACAGGAAAATGACACAGACACAATTCCTGTCCTCACGGAGCTTACGCTTTTGCATGCACAGCCGAAATTACATGATTAATCCAAGTTGGTCCGAAGGTTGTGGGTTATTGTTAAGCTGTTTACATGATTAATCCATAATTTCTTGTGCTTATTGAGATAGTGTATGATTACATTGTGCAATGGGGAATCAGACCTAGGGGGTTAGGAAGGCTTCGTTGGAGTTATTAACATCTGAGATGAGCTCTGAAGTACAAGGAGGGATTATGAGGCAAAGAGGAGAAATAAAGCCATTCCAGGTGGGACTAGGATATATAGAAGTTGAGAAGGTGGGAGAAAAAAACTTGGGCATTTGAGGAATTAAGAATGGGGATAATACAAAGTATTTCACAAGGAAATTACATGAGGATTAAGTAAGATAATGTTATGTGGGATGATCCAGCAGTTTCGGACATGTAGTAAGTGTTAAATGTCTTTCCTGTTAGCCCAAGGCCTGAGGACCAGGATGAAAGGAATCTGGGATTCGTTCTCCAACAGAATTAAGTAAGATTCTTCTAACAGGGGTTAGACTCCATCACTGTTTTTATGAGATCTCCTGACTGACACTTACCCACAGTGGCTGCCTTCTTAATGAAGCCACACCTAAGTCTGGGATTTGGGTGTCAACACTCAAACTTATCAGCTCTTCCAGGGTATTCTGACCTGGTGAGCTGATAAGGAATTCAAGCATAAGCAGTAAGTCAGTTGTTCAGAACAAAAGTCCTACTTGCAAAATAAAAAGAGCCAATCTTCTGTTTTCTATTCTGTTCTAAAAACAAATGATCATAAACTGCTTTTGGATGAGAAACAGAAATTACATAAAGGGCCGTTTTCATTTGTCATCTATCACTAGGGCTGAAACCAGGTTCTGCTGAGTAAGCTTCAGACCTGACATAGGAAGATCCTTCTGAGAGAATTCTGAGCCATCACGCTTTCACACTAGAGTGGGTTACTAAAAATTTAAGGATTTTAACAAATTAATTTGACATGTTCCCCAAGTGCATACAAAAAAAAAAAAAAAGAAAGGTTTATAAGATACCATCCAGCTGGTGTTAAATACCCAAGGTAAGTGGCATCAGTAAGTGGCAGCATAGAAATTTAAAACCAAGCCCATCCTACCTCAAATAATAAACATTTTCCCACAGTAATTTGTTTCACAGCTGATGTGCTTACGGGCAAATGCCATCTTCGGAATCTAATCTTTGCGTTATCTTACCTATCCTTTGCATTATCTTGTAGAATCAATGTTGTAAGGCTAAGGAAAGGAGTATATCTTCTCCTGGGCAATATGGGGTAGTTTCCTCCTTTGTGTATTTCTTCTGGAGCCTTCATTATAGCGTCTTCCTGAACCACCCCATTCCTTCTTCCACAGCTCATATCCCCTTCACTCTTGCAGTTCAAGTACTATCTCCCAGGTAGTACCAAAAAATGAGGCCACAGTGTTTTCACCATCACTTGCTTCTTTTGCTACCCTGGCCATAATTTACATTCCTCTCTCCAAAGCCTCATCACCTTTTTTCATTGGCTCAAAGTCTAGGGTCTTGTCATCTGCCCCCCAGGTCTGCCTGTGAATGAGGATCCTTGGGTACTGCTCCTCTCAATGTGTAAATCTCTAACTGAGAAAATAAGTTCTTTGTCTCCCCTCCCCCAAACACCCAATATATGAGAAAGGGATAGAATAATGGTTACAGAACTCCCATTCAAAAAGGGGTATGGGGGAAATGGAGGCATTTAACAGCCACTAGTCCATGGCAGTAAGATTATGGTCAGAAACTACACAAATGATTGCCTCTGCAAAGTTTTAAAGCACCATGGTCATCAGTGGGCACCCATTCATTACATGTGTCACATACTATTTCCTAACCCAGACATTAGAAAGTCATTTTTCTAAAAGCACAATATCAACTACCCTCAAGGATTTTAAAAATATGCATCTACTTACATCACATCATCAAACCATATGTCTGCCAAGGCTAGAGAGAGCTCCTAGGGAGAAGAAATATAATTAACTTCATGGTATACGTAAGCTTTAGTCATTTTGCTTATAAATTAGCAAAACCAGGCTACAGTTAAAAGAAATCATTTCCTCCTTCAGATCATTTTAAAAGTACACTTTTCAAAAGCAACAGTCTCAAATTTGGCTATGCCCCATACATTATAGATAAACAACCAAGTAGGACTTAATCTTTTAAAAGCTCCAATAACTGGGATCATTTTAGTAACATTTGTTCAATTATTGAGCCATTCCTAATTTTCTTTAGATCAACACTTCAATTATAGTCTTTAATTTTTAAAGAAGTAAATAATTTTACTTAATCTCTACCATTTATATCCTGTTCCTTTATAACGCTGTAAATTGGCAGCACTTTACACTTCCATTTTATTTCTTTTAGTATGTAATTAAACAGTCATGGTTTAACCAAACTATGGAAAAGGCAATTCTGAAACCGTTCTGATCTCTCTACATGTAATCGTGGGAACCCATGATCTAGATTCTTCTCAGTGGGGGAGCAATTTTGTCCCACCAAGGCACCTTTGGCAATGTCTGGGCATTTTTGTTACCACTGGGGGTTCTATTGGCATCTAGTGGGTATAAGCCAAAGATGCTGCTAATAATCATTCTACAGACCACAGGAAAACCCTCCATACAATCATCTGGACCCAATGTTAGTAATGCTGCTTTTGAGAAACCCTAGTCTAGATGGACTTCCACTATTGTTTGGTTGATACAATATAACAAAACACACTTCAAACACCAATCCCAAAACACCATCAGAATCTAATTACTGACAGCCATTCATTTGGTAAATATTTACTGAGTCATCATTATATGGCAGACTGTGGAGATGGAAGGAAATTGTCCAGGGGGGGAAAACAACGCACAAAATCCAGGCCCTTGCCAGAAAAATCAATATTGTCTGTTACTTACTCTTATTAAGAGCCTAGTTGAGAGAAGTGATGGCTGAAAAACTTAAAGGTATGCAGTCCATTTATGTATCTACGTGGTAGAAGTCCTTGAATTAAGCTAGATATTTAGATTGTGTTATCTTAAGTCCCTGAAGAAATGCGCTAAGGTCCATGTTAAAGTCGTGCTCTCTGCTTTCACTGAAGAACACCGTAAGTGATGAGAAACTCATTACTGACTTCCCATAAGAATCTTGTACTTTTCCCTGTGTCACCTATGTGAAACTACATGTAAATTTCTTTTAGAAATTAATATTGGAAGGTTTCTTCCTCTCTAATGAGGACTTTATATCTATTTCTCTTCACTCAGCCAAATCACTTAGAGCTAAATTTGAGGCTCAACTGTACCAATTATGTCGGCCCTTAAGCCTGAACATTTGTGTACTTCCCCATCCCTAACTAAGCTGGTCTGAGATGGTATTTTCATCTTCCCTGTTGTGGATCCTCTGGTTATTTATACTTTACTATTTATACTTTAAACCATCCTATGGCATCTGCTCTCACCATAAGTTGCCTCAGTTAATGTAGAAAATGTGGGCAGGTATGAATAAAACTGAAAGCAAGGAAGAGTGACGGAAAACAATTACAACTGTCCTGCTAGACACACGCACTGGAGGCCGTGACAGCCTGACAGAACCTGTAATGAAAGCAACAAGGGTCACAGAAAACTTCCTGCAAGAGCTCGTGACTGAGCAGAACGCTGAGACAGGGACTAGATGTTACCTAAAGAAAGAAGATATGAGGGCGAGGAAACGTTCTAGCCAAGCAATAAAAGCAGGAGCAAAGCACAGAGGTGAGAGAGAGCCTTGTGCATTCAAGGAATGCCAAGTCGTTTGCCGATGCAAGAACAGGGCGTTCGGGCAAGTGGTGAGACAGGACACTGAAGAGTTACTTCTGATGCTGCACTAAAGACTTTGGACTCTGGCCTTGAAAAGCATGATTAGAAACAGGAGACCAGTGAGGAATTTATTGCAGTAATACAGGGAAGAAAAGATGATCCCCACAAATGATGACTTTATCAGTTTCCATAAACATCAGGCATCTTTAGTAAAACAATCCCTGTAATGGATTAGAAAAGAATCCAAATCCTATCCTCAGTCCCTCCCCATCCCCTCACCAACATTAACCTTTCGACATCACCTAGAAAATGGGGTCATTCACCTATAGGTATGAGAGGAATAAGTCAATAGTCTTTGGACAAAAACATAAAAATCCTGATTCTGAGATTGTCCATTCTCCTTTGTATTTGATAGCATCTGGATTTAAAAGCAAATTCTAATAAAAAAACTAGGAATTCTGATAGCTACTCATCTCACCTAGGACAAGCAGCAAGAATCTGTTATGATTTTATGTCTCCAATTGTTCCAAGCACAGTTTCTAATACAGAAATAAAACTATTCAGTGTCTCAGTCCTTGGCTCGTTTTGTTTCACAGAGATCTGCATTTCGGAGTTCTCGGGCTCCAAGAGCAGTTCTGTTAAGAACAGGCAGCCAGTGTCATCCTGGGCACTGAGGTAGGCTTTCCATGGCTGAGCCCCAGCCCTGCTCATTGCGATGGTCTGGATGTTCACTACTTGTAGGGCCATCTGGAGGGTGTCGGGATGGAGGGCTCCCTGCCAAGGGAACACCTGCTGATGAGCAACTTTCAGGCTAAACCAAGTTTTCTCAAAATACTCAGCAGTCAGCTGGCAATTGGGGACTAGCATGAGGGCTCCAGAATCAGGAAGTTCCTGAACCGTCTCCTTGCTCTCTTCAGGAATCAGGGGACCTGAAAGAGTTAGAAAGCTTGTGTAAGAGATCTTTTAAATCTATACCAACTGTGTTTTTTTGAAAAAGATTTTATTTATTTGAGAGAGACCACACGAGCAGGGGGGTGTTGGGGGGTGGGGTTGTGGGCAGCAGAGGGAGAAACAGGCTCTCCACTGAGCAGGGAACCCTAAGTGGGGCTGGATCCCAGGATCCTGGGATCATGACCTGAGCAGAAGGCAGATGCTTAACGACTGAACCACCCAGGTGCCCCTAAACTATGTTTTTTAAATCCAGATTTCCATAAGTACACAGTGTGACTTTTATCTTTGGACAAATGGTTGAAATAGCCAATGAGGAACTTCTTTCTTGCTCACGACGACTTCAAATTCAGGCCATAGTCTGAGCTGTAGCTAGGGTACTCTACTTCCTACCAGCCATTGCAAAAGGTAAAGATTTTTCACAAGATGTAAAGTAAGGACTATTTCTACCTGAAGTGGCAAAGGATGCAGCGTTAGGAAGCTCTGGGCCCCGACGTTCTGGCCCCTGGTATTTAGAGATGGTTGCCCAGCGGGCTTTGCCGTAGACTGGCACCAGCGTGTTGAAGTCTGAGGCCCAGCTATTCACAGGTCTTTCTGCCTGATCCTCCAAAAGTCCAAGAGAAGGGTCAGATTTAGGACTACAAAGGATCTGCTTCACTCCATCAATGCCAGCTAAGAGAAGGCGGTAATAGAAGAGGCCGCGGTCTCGTACTGCCATATCCTTTTCTTCCTCTGAGGTAAGACAAAGACTGAGTTAATTACAAACAAAACCAAAACACTCCTTCTACCCTGTGCCAACCGGAATGGGGGAAAAAAGAAAGGAGGGAGGAAATCTTAGAGAACATTAACGTGGTTTCTTGGGTCCCCAGTGTGACTCACCAAACAATGTCAGCTGTCAGAATGTTTCCTATCTGACATGGCAAGTACAATTTCCTTCTGGAGAACCTACCAATGCAGTAATGTAACAGACGCCCCAGCATGTCCTGACACTCGGCAGGCCGGGAGAGGAAAAGGCGCAGCAGTGCAGTGAGTAGCTCCATCTTCACAGCTGGAAAAGTCTCTGACTTCACATTCTCCACAAAGTCTTCCAACACATACGGAGCATTGGGGATTCTCTCCCCATGGACACCAAGGAGCCAAATAAGCGCCTGTTTCCCCTGAGGAATGAAGAAGTGAGAGCAGGTCCTTGCCATTTGACTGTCCCAAACACAGTTACAGGTTTTGTTCCCCACCACGTCAGCAGAAAAGGGTATAATCTTTTATTTACTTCAATTTGCATTGTTATCGATCCCCCACACCCCGAATGCACACTCTACAACAAATAGGAATAAAATGTCACTACACAAAAGGAGACTCAAGACTCCCAGAGCCTGCGTTGGTTATGTAATAAGGCTTCCTCAGTGTGGGGGCCTCTGCCCCAGTCTGGGGTTTAATATGTCAGTGGAAGCTATTGAAAGAGTGCTCTAAACCACTTCATGAAGATGGTAATTAACCTAGAGTGCAAATTGGAGACCTCTGGGAAGCTTCTTAAAAATCTATGTGTCTAGGCCCAGCACTCCTGAGTATTTAAGTTGGCAGACCTGCAGTGAAACCCAAATATCCACAAATGATTCTGATTCTCATTACAGCTGAACACTACATGGTCTAAATCTCTGGCTCAACACTGTTCAAGAAAACAATTATATCAAAGCATTCGTAGCAAAAATCATAGACAAATCTCATATTTTTATCACTTCTACCCTAACTATACCCAAAGAGAATCTGAGGTGGCAATCAATTCTAAGAATTTCCATATTCAGACACCGAGTAGAAAAAAGAATTAGGCTCTATTTCACAGAGCAGGGTCCCAACAATTTCCCCTCTGCCTGGAGATAAAAGAGTATTTGCCATCTACCTCACTGTCTTGAATGTTCTCCTCGCAGCCGGGCAGAGCCTGACACACAGCTTCCGTACACTGAGGACACAACCAAACCAGGTCTCGGAAAGTTTGCACCACCACTACAACACAGCTCAGGATACAAGAGCATAGGATTAGAGGCTCCACACAGGAAGGAATTTTAAGAGAAGTCATATATTCAGACTAGACTGCTACATGAATTTCTGTAAAATGGGTGTCAGAGGGGTGGTCAATGATTTTCTGAGAAATGTCTGACACGGGCAATAATTTCTTAAATTGGTGTTGTTCTTATCGGATTGGCCATGAGGATCAAGGAGCTCATATATGCAAAAGCACATGGTAAAATGTAAAGCAAATGTGAGGTCATGTTATTGCTGAATGATATTTGGAAGAGAGTTTAAATGGAGCCACCATGGATGGAACTAGGGTGAGGCAAATGAGGCACTGGGGGTGTAAAATTGAAGACATGCGTGGTTAGCATTTGCTCGAGCCTGAGAGTGAGTGCCTCTTTAAATTCTTGCATCCTGGGCACTTTGCTTGCCTCACCCTAGTCCCAGCCCTGGAAGCCACTGCTGCCATAAAGCAAAAACAGGGGTGAGGGTGGGGAGTTAACAAGCCTGGGCATTCTGGTAGCCTTCATTATCTACAAAACAGCCTTGCAGAGTTATGGCAACCTGAAGACCCTCTCCGTCAGATCTACAGACCCTTCTCTGACGGGTCTGCTTCTCTGACGGCAGCACATGAGGATGTAAAGAAAAGCTTAAATCTCTGTTACACAACGATAATTGTTTTTTTAGCAACTGCTACAGGGCAGGCATTTGTCAAAAAAAAAAAAAGCCCAAAGGGTAGCCAGCCATTACCTGTGGTAATGTGCTCTTGCCGAAGCCCCAGCAACTCTGTTAGAATCTGCACACACTGGTCTGTGTAGGTCCTGGCAATCCCACCTACAGGAGAACAGAAAGCAGAGAAAAGTGGTAAGTCAAATCCTAGCACCTCATTTTAAAAAAACTTGTCACCAGTCAAAGACAAAGAAGAGCGACAAAATCTTAAAAAACAACAACCACTACCAAAAAAAAACACCCCTTGCTTGATGAAGTAACAACCTAAGTTTCCTATGTTTGGTAAAGGTGAATCTTTCCATTGAACAAGGCTGAAAACCTTCAGCAACAAAGGTATGTGCCTGGCAGCCAGATACGAGGCCTCGAGGCATTGTGGGCTTTAGAGCACCTCACAGGAATGGCCCTGCGGGGCGAACACCTGGCCACAGGAGCTCTGCTCTCCTCTTTGTTCGTTCTTCCTGCCCCTGAAAATATTCATTCTTCATTCTAACATAAGGGTTCCTTCTCCTCTTCCACTTGGAGTCCTCCAACAAAACATAGCTCCCTGGCTGCTTTCATTTTGTGACTCAGTCTGGCCTTCTGAATTCCAGACAAATATGAAAAAGCCTGTAAGATTTAGGATTTATTGTGTTGGTCTGTACTCAGCACAATGCATAGCCCATAGTAGAAGCTCAATAAACAACTGGCCAGTTGACAGAGGACTTTGAGTCTGGAAAGCTGGGTTCTGACCCCGGGTCAGGAACCACATGACCTTCTGGCCATTTAATAACCTTTTTGTTTCTGAGTTTCTTCATCTCTAAAATGACGTGATAACACTTGCCTACTTTTCCTGACTGCCTCCCAAGACTGTGCTAAGATGATATACGGGAAAGCATCCTGGATAGTACCCAAGAAAAGGCCATATAAATTTTAAGTACTCTAGTTTGAGTTACCTGTATTCTCTATCCTAGGAGATAAGGCAACACCAGTGTTGCCAAAAAAAACCCCTCCCTCCCCACTTCTGTCTGTGGCCATTGACCTCACAGTAATTTGTTGCATGGTAATTTGTCTCTGATGCGAGATTCGTTCCCTTTTGGTCTCCGTGATTCCACAGGTTTCTGGTTAGTCGAAGGTCTCCAAAAGGAAAAGCAGCAGACTCCTACCTATGGCAAAGATGGCGGCCTGGGCAAAGTCAGCTGACACGTCAGTACAGTACCCTCGGAGCTCCTCTAGCACCTGCTGTACGTTCTCATCATTCACCAGCTCGCACAGCACCTCCACCTTCTGCAGCTTGATGTAGTGGGGCTCCGAGTAGGAGCAAAAAAACTTTTTGTAGTGGCTGCTAAAGTGCCCGGGCAAACTGTGCAAGATCTGACGCACATGACACAGGGCAGCAAAACAGAGCTCTCGGCTCTCCGAAGAACAGGCAGCCAGCAGAGGGCCCTTGACTTGCACAAGCACATCCGTCTGTACATGGGGGAATTTTTTTGCCAAGATGAGAAAGAGCTTTGTGGCTCCCATCACCACACCGGGGCTACTGCTCTTGAGAAAGCTATCTAGCAGATTGAGAATGTCAAACAGCTCCTCCTCACTGCGGGGTTGATAGCGTAGCAGGAAGTTCAATACTTCAGCCTGGCCCCACTGGTCCAGTTTTGGCATTCTATCCAAAAAAGAAAAGAAGAGTGTTAAAATTATGACCATCTGCATGCAAATGTCATGTCATCAGTCATCTGTTCATCATAACAAGGAGAGAATTCTTGAAAACGGGCTGTGCCATAATAGAATTATTCTTTTTCATGTGCTATTTAAAGTTTACACAAAATTGGCTTTTAATTCCGAGATGAGTTTATACTACAAATTCTCATCATCTAAGGCCAAGGACCATGATCACTGGACTTAGATCCAGAGTCTTTACAGTTTAAGACAGTATAAAATCGCTTAGTTTAGGGGACATAATGATTGTAGGGGAGGACAGAACCTATTTCCAAGGGATATTTCTGCCATCTCTCTATACCACCAAAAGAAACTAAGACAAATAAAAGAAATCCTCTCAGTGATATATGAGGAAGTTAATAGTTATGGTTAACTTTACTACTCTACAGAAGTTGTTCAAAATGTCTCCTTGATTCAACATGTCATGATCCCACTAGGATGCAGATCTCATCATAACAAAGAGAGCACCGAGGCATCCAAACCGATTTAAGAGATGGTGGGCGATGGGCTTGTTGATGACAACGCCTCCTTCCTGTTTCAGAATTTCCTCTAGAGACCTCAGGCAGTTCACAACCACAATTGGATCCTGGTCACGCAGCAAACTGTATAATTCATTTACCAGAGCACCGTCTATAAAAGAGCACAAAGATCTCAGATAAAGAACAGCTTCAGTGTCTCAGGAAGAGAGCCAGAGTACTAGCTCCAGGCAGACAAAGCTGAACTTCTCTGCTACAAAAATAACAAAGGCAATAATAAAGTGCAAGGCAAAAAATTGCCATCTGCAGACTGTTCTAAGTAGCTAACGTGATGGATCTCACCTGGGCCCCAGAGAAAAGGCTTCTGTGATCTCAAAAAATACCAAACCGGCCTTTCTACTTAAAGAGACAAGTAAAGAAGTAAGGCCACATTACTATTTTCTAACAAAGTCACGTCATCTTTTACAAAGTCATACATGTAACTGAGGCAAAAATAAATACTGGTTATGACAGATCACACTGAAACTTACCCACTTCAGAGTCTCCATGAAGATTATGCATCTTGGCACAACCAAGAACTGCCACCCTCCTGACATACGAAGCTTTATCTCGCAGACCACTGAGAATGGGCTGTTGGATATATTCCTGCACACCAGGCATCCTAAGCAACACATACTGGAGTCAGCCAGATCCTGAAATGCTAGCTTTGATGGAACTCAGCCCCTATTCACTTAACAGAAAGTTTAGTTAGATGTTTGAATGTACAACTATCACATCATAAAGAATTAGGGAGGGGCGTCTGGGTGGCTCAGTTGTTAAGCTTCTGCCTTTGGTGCAGGTCGCAGGTCGTGATCCCTGGGTCCTAGGATTGGGCTCTGCATCGGGCTCCCTGCTGGGCAGGAAGCCTGCTTCTCCCTCTCTCACTCCCCCTGCTTGTGTTCCTACTCTCAATCGCTCTCTCTGTCAAAAAGAATAAAGAATTAGGGAAAGCCACTGCTAAACTTAAAAAGTCACAGTTGACTTTTCATCTGGAATACTACTACAAGGGCAGCAAAAATACATTATCTACATAATTGTTTAGAAATCATTAACCAAACCCAAGAACTATTTCAGCGAGAGTGAGGATGGTAAATTCCCTTGAATGTAACATATGACATTTAATATAATATGACATAGTTTTTTAAGCCTAAGCAATGGCTGAAAACTTGGGTTCAAGTTACAAGCGCATTTTCTCTAGTATTAAGAAGCTCAAATAGATTATCACCGTTGAAAACCCTGCCCATGGTCTCCTGAATCCATCAGCCACTGATAAATAGTCAGGGAAGAGGGTACTCACCTGAGACTACACATGCTTCGTAGTGCCAGCCCTCGCACCATAGGATTGGGGTCCGAACAGTCTTTGCACAGCGTATTAATGGCCAAGAGAGCCAGATCTGGTTTCAGGGGGGCATATGTACACATGTAAAGATAAACCAGCTTCTTCTGAACAATATCTACGGTGGCACTGGCCTTCACCATTTCCATGAAAACACCAGACATGTCCAAGCCCTGAGTCATGTGCCTGAAACCAACACACACAGCAGAAGTAAAATACATAATCCACAGCCTACAATGAAAGATATTTTATCTATACACATCCTGGTTATCCAACTAGATTGTGAAGGAAGCAACCAAGTCTATCTTGTCTATTATATTGCACAATACTTCACACCATGGACCTATAATAAACATTCTTCTACGCATTTAACAAACATTTATTGAATTCCTGGTACATTCCAGTCTAATTCAGCTTCTACATTCCAGGGATACGTTCTGGGACATAAACTTGAAGAGGGCCTGGTCTCAGATCTTCAGGAGCTCGAAGTATAACTAAGGAGCAAGACAAAAACACCACTAAATACAGTACAATAAGTAAATATTAAAATAGGTAAGTATTAAAACTGAAGTTATAAACAAGGTTGGGGCACCTGGGTAGCTCAGTTGGTTAAGCATCTGACTCTTGGTTCCAGCTCAGGTCATGATCTCAGGGTTGTGAATTCAAGCTCCACATCAGTTCTGAGCTCAGCAGGGGGTCTGCTTAAGATTCTCTCTCTACCTCTCCCCCCTCCAAATAATAAATAAATCTTAAAATAAAAAAAAGAAGTAATAGACAAAGTAAAGTGGGGATCCAGAAGTCTAATACTGACAAGAAATCATAAAACACTTCCAAGAGGAAGTAACACTTTAGTTGAATGAGCTGGAATTTTCCAGGCAGGTGTAGTAGTAAATAAAATACGTTACACATACATAAAACACGTAACACATGCTATGAGACATGTAGACATCAGCAAGAATGCTACGTTCTTTGAGAGTCTGCAAGTAGTTGTGTTAGGGTGTTCTTTGGGTGCTAGGATAAGAAGTTTGGATTTCATTCTGTAGATCCGTTTCTCAAGCTGTGGTCTCCTACAGGAATCAGATGGGATGTCTGTTTAAAATGCATATTCCTGGGTTCCATCCCACCCGACTGAAAGCAGCATTATTGGATTGGATGAAAATTGTGTGTGTGTGTGTGTGTGTGTGTGTGTATATATATATATATATATATTTTTTTTTTTTTTTAAGCATCCCAAGGGACTTTTGTGCATACTAACATTTGTGATCCACAACTGCAGCCAAGAGTTATACATTCAAATTCATGTTAGGAAACTTCGGAGTAAAATGAGGAGGCAAGGTGATCTACTAGGAAACCACTTCAATAGCTTTGGTAATAAAACCAGAACAGCGGTGCCAACAAAAAAGAAATGCATAGACATTTTCTTGGGGGAAAAAAAAGAGGATGGATATTTAGAACTACATATCCATACCATCTGACTTGAGAAGTGAAAACCAGGCGTCATCAGGACTGACTCCCTCCCTTGGTCAGCAGGATGGTGACATTCCTCAACCCAAATATAAGCGGAAGAGCAGGTTTGGGGAGAGGGGAAGGATGCAGGTGCTACTTTGCATGTCTTTGAAGAAACATCCACATGGGAATGCCCAGCAGGCAGTAGGGTATGTGGGTTTGAAGATACAAAAGACTTTCTGTACTAGACTCTATAGATCTGGGAGTCAGCAGTCTAAGTTCAAGACATGGGTGTAACCACCCTGCTGAGTAAACGAAGTCAAGCCAGTGCCACAGGGGAGGCTGCCGTGGCCATCCAGAGAAGCGGGAAGACCGAATCACACCCTGCTCTGGGTTCATTCACACTTTCCGAGCGGCCAGGGGTGGGGGCCCGGAAGGGGGCCGCCGCTGGGAGTGCGGGCGGTAGCTGATACCTAATCACTCGCTGGATGACATTCCGGTAGCGCAGCCTATCCGCCTGAACGTGAGGGTTACACAGAGCCTTCTTGAGCTCCTTCACCACGTCCTCGGAGCCAAGGTACGGCATCTTCAACAGTCACCGGGCAGCCCCCACAGAACCCCTAGGTAACTCGCGGGCTCCTCCTAGCCCTGACGTGGGAACCTGGGTAAAGCAAATGTCAGTCAGCGAGGAGACCACAGGCGTGACCTCACCCCCGCCCCGGCTTCCCCCGGGGCCGCAGCCCAGGCCCCAGCACTCTCGCACCAACCCTCTCCGCGCCCCGGCGAGCCCCGGGACCTGCAGGCCGGCTCGCTCCGCCCGAGACTGCTCCCGCTACCTCGAGGCCCTCCGCCCCATTTCCAGCCCTGCCGCCGGAGGACCGCGGACCCCTCCCTCGCCAGTTCCAGCCCTCCGTGCGCCTCCGCGCGGCTGCCCGCCCGGACAGGCCCAATCGAGCTTTCTGCGGAAGTCCCGCCTCCTCCGGGCCGCCCGCGCACGCCGGCTGCCACTCACCTTCTCGCGGCGAGCGCCGAGCGCCGCCCGGACGCCGACCTTAGGGCGCCCTTCCCCCGCCTCCCACCTCCCGGCGCAGCCGCGCGGCTCCCTCTGGTGGAGGCGCGGCGGGCCCTCGGAAATCCGCTGCTTCGGCCTGTCTCCGCCCAGCAGCGCGCGCTTTGAGCGCCCGGCCTCAGCGCCGGCTCCCGCGCGCGGGTAGGAGTGGCGCTCAGTCGAGCGTCGTCCGCGGTTTGCGATTCCCCTCAGGACTGTCAAGAGCACGGCCACTTCCTTCTTTCTGCCCACGCTAGGGACCTAGTCCTCTGCTGGCCTCGCTTCCCGTTAGGGTCTCTGGCCGCGTGGCTGCCCCAGCGTGACTTACCTTCAGGGCGCGGTCGCGGGAGCCTCGCGCGGGAGCTCTGTGCCCATGAAGATCTCGCTGGTGACTCTCCAGCCCCGCCACCATGAACGGGGCCCTGATCCCCCATACGCCCATCGCTGTGGACTTTTGGAGCCTGCGCCGGGCCGGTTCCGCACGGCTCTTTTTTTTGTCCCACATGCACTCGGACCACACCGTGGGTTTGTCTAGCACCTGGGCCCGGCCCCTCTACTGCTCCCCAATCACTGCTTACCTCGTGCATCGTCACCTGCAGGTACGGGGCAGGGGGCGGGAGTCCTCCGAGAGCTGGGTCGAGCATTTGGGTGGGAATCCCGATCTGTCACAGCCTCTGACCCGTAGAGTAGGGGCCTGGAGGACTGATTTTTAACAAATGTGGGAGTTGTTCGAACCCAGAAATGTGGATGTTTCAGCTATAAGTTGGGGAGATCTTTCTGTCCAGCCAAGGAGACTGTACCTACGTTTTCAGATAAACTAGGCCAGTGTATCTCTAGTCTCAAGAATCCACCTAAAGTGCTGGGTGACACATTCTTCAGTTCCACCCCCCCCCCCCCTTCCAGTAGCTCTAGCTGGTGCAGGTACTGGAAAGCTGGTTGGAATTTTTTTAACAGGTGCCGTCAAGGGACTATTATGATCAGAAATGTTTGAGAATCGCTTGGCTAGACTGTTTTTTAGACTCTTAATTTAAATTGTACCAAGGGTGGGAAGGGAGAGTGAGAGGAAGAAGGGAGCATTTGAGGGGACTGTCTGTTAGACTTTCTGCTCCTGGGTGGTTTAGGATGTCATTTGCTTTCCCTGATTCCGGTAAAGGGTTAGTTCCTGATCCAGGGCAGTATCAAGCAAGAGATTTTGTGTTCACTAGAATGACCAACTTGTTCCTCAGGTACCTAAGAAGTGGATCCGGGCCTTGGAGGTTGGCGAGAGCCATGTCCTGCCTCTAGATGAAATTGGGCGAGAGACCATGACTGTAACCCTCATTGATGCCAATCACTGCCCTGGCTCTGTCATGTTTCTCTTTGAAGGATACTTTGGAACCATCCTCTACACAGGTGGGCCTTCCAAGGGGTCCCTCCCACCTTTCCAGCCTAGACACTACTTTTTCTTGAGCAGCCTTAACTCAGAAGTCTGGAGACCTCCTAGCTTCATCCCATATGAGCATAGTGACCCTTTCTCAACTGATTTCCCACTCTTTAAGGTTTCAAACCTTATAAAGAATAATAAAAACACGGGGCGCCTGGGTGGCTCAGTGGGTTAAGCCTCTGCCTTCGGCTCAGGTCATGATCTCGGAGTCCTGGGATCGAGCCCCGCATCAGGCTCCCTGCTCAGCGGGGAATCTGCTTCTCTCTCTCTGCCTGCCTCTCTGCCTACTTGTGACCTCTCTCTCTCTCTCTGTCAAATAAATAAATAAAATCTTTAAAAAAAAAAAGAATAATAAAAACAGGAGCAGAATTCAGACCTTTCCAAAAAGAAGCTATACTATGTTAGTGCCAGACTTCCTATTAGTTTTTCTACAGGCTGGTAAGCAAATGTCCATCAGCTGTTGGAAGCCGGGATAGGCTTGTGTTTTATACTTTTGTCTCTGACTCTCTGCCCCCCATATATTCTTCTAGGTGACTTTCGGTATACACCATCCATGTTAAAGGAGCCAGCCCTGAAACTGGGGAAACAGATCCATACCTTATACCTAGACAACACCAATTGTAACCCAGCCTGGGTTCTTCCTTCCCGACAAGAAGCTGCCCGCCAGATTGTTGAGCTCATTCGAAAGCACCCCCAGCATAACATAAAGATTGGTAAGTGGTTTCCTTTCCTTTTTCTTTTACCCATTGTGAATCTTGGGTTTTGGGGGGTGGTTCTCATATCTTTCAGGTCTTTGTAGATACCCTCCTTACCCCTAAAACCTTATTTAAAATTGTTATCTTCCTGGGGCACCTGGTTGGCTCAGTCTTTTAAGCCTCTGACTCTTGGTTTTGGCTCAGGTCATGATCTCAGTGTCACGAGATCAAGCCCTGACTAGGGCTCCGAGCTAAGCTCCCAATCTGCTTAAGATTCTGTCTCTCCCTCTGCTCCTCCCAGCCGCCCAGCATCCCCACACCTCCATGTGTGCGCTCTCTCTCTAAATAAATCTTTGAAAAAAAAAATGCAATCTTCCCACCATCTCTACTGCAACATTCCCAACTCCTGATCCCCTATACCAACTCAATTTTTTCATTCTTTAATAGCACTCATCACCTTCCAGTATACTCTATCCATGTTTTAATATGCTGTTGCTTATTATTTGTCTATTCTCCACGTCTCCTGCCGTACACACACACACACAAACTCCTCGAGAACATGGATGGAGGTAGGAAGGAGTCTTGCTTGTGGAACAGAGAAGTAGCAGCCGGCATGACAGGCACACAGTGGGTGAGGAGGCTATAAAGGTAGGAGGGGCTGAAGTGCTGCTTGTAAGCTTGAACTTGATCCTAAATGTAATCCTTGAGTGTAACTTGATCCAAATGATTATATTTGGGCAAAAAGCTATTGAAGGTTTTAAATAGGAGGGCCAATATTGCACTTACTGTTTTATAATGTATTCCACAATTTGCATATTGCTGTATTTGATTTTTATTGTCTACCCCTGCTAGAATATAAGTTCCACAATGGCAGGGCTCTTTGTTTTACTTATGGCTATATCTCAAACGCTTAGATTAATGCCTAAGGAGGCACTCAATATTTGTTATCTGAGTGAGTGAAATTTTTTTTAAAGATTTTATTTATTTGGGGTGCTTGGGTGGCTCAGTCGTTAAGCATCTGCCTTTGGCTCAGGTCATGATCCCAGGGTCCTAGGATCAAGCCTCACATTGGGCTCCCTGCTCAGCGGGAAGCCTGCTTCTCCCTCTCCCACTCCCCCTGCTTGTGTTCCCTCTCTCACTGTGTCTGTGTCAAATAAATTTAAAAAATCTTCTTTAAAAAAAATATTTTATGTATTTATTTGTCAAAGAGAGAGTGAGCACAGGCAGGGGGAGTGGCAGGCAGAGGGAGAAGCAGGTTCCCTGGTGAACAAGGAGCCCGATGAGGGAGGGACTCAATCCCAGGACTCTGGGATCATGACCTGAGCCAAAGGCAGACACTTAACTGACTGAGCCACCCAGGAAATTTATCAGAATGTAGATATTCAGGTGAATGCTGTGC
Source organism: Martes martes (assembly GCF_963455335.1). Lineage (NCBI taxonomy): Eukaryota > Metazoa > Chordata > Mammalia > Carnivora > Mustelidae > Martes > Martes martes. The sequence continues at coordinate 95,415,691 of NC_137891.1, read as the reverse complement.
TTTAAATCAGACACACTGAGAAATCAGAAACATTGTTTTAGCGATTCCACAATAGTATAAAACATTTCAGGGCCTTTTTAAAAAATTTTATTTATTAATTTTTTAAAATTTTATTTATTTTTTTTAAATTTTATGCAAGCACACATGAGGAGGGGAAGGAGCAGAGGGAGAGAGAGAATCTCAAGCCGACTCCATGCTGAACTTGGAGCCCCCTAGAGGCTTGATCTCAGAACCCTGAGGTCATGATCTGAGCCGATCAAATGTTGGGTGCTTAACCAACTGAGCCACCCAGGCGCCCTCATTTTGGGGCCTCCTAACTGCTGATTTCAGCATCTACTCATCTAGGCGATCCAGTAACACTCCTGCCATTTTTGTCTTCTAAAGCTCTCCTCTGATCATATTATTCCTGTGATTAAAATCAGCCAATTTCAGGGCTCTTGGCAGCTCAGTCATTAAGTATCTGCCTTTAGCTCAGGTCATGATCCCAGGGTCCTGGAATCGAGCCCCGCATCAGGCTTCCTGCTTGGCGGGAAGCCTGCTTCTCCCTCTCTCACTCCCCCTGCTGTGTTCCCTCTCTTGCTGTGTTTTTGTCAAATAAACAAACAAATAAATAAGTAATCATTTTTTAAAAATAAAATAAATAAAATAAGCCATTTTCCTGCTGCGCGCTCTTTAATGGCTCCCCTTCACTTAACAGAATTAAGTTCAAACTCCTGAGCAATATATGTGGGCTCTGTATTATTTGACCCTTCTCTCTCCTGTGTCATTTCTTACCAGTTCCTTCTTGGCACTTTTGTAACACCGAACCATCCCCTTCCCTTGCCAGGTAAACTCAGACCCATCCTTTATACAACTCAGTTGCCACTTTCAGGGAAGCTTCCCTAACTCTGTCAACTGGTAGATAACTTTTCTGTGCCCTTATAATACTGTGTGCATGTCTCTGACATGCCTCTGAGTCCCCATGTAGATTATACTCCTTGAGGACTGGGGCTTGTGCTTATTTTCACAGTGCCTGGCATCTGGTAAATGCTTTCCTCTGTTGAACCAAACGAGTGGGTGGAATCAGTGGTAGGCCCTTCCCCATTTTCCATGTATTTGAGCTCAAATCCCACCTCCTCCCTGATACACTCCCCGATTGCCCCATTTGCGTATTTTTATGAAACATTTGGGCAACGTATTAGGATTCCCTGGTATCTCCTCTCTTTCATTTCTTGCTTTTCCCATTGCTTTTAACATGCTTCAGGACTCTATAGCCTGGGAAAAGAGTCACTGCTGGAGCAGCTGGCCTTGGAGTTTCAGACCTGGGTGGTATTGAGTCCTCGGCGCCTGGAGTTGGTGCAGCTGCTGGGCCTGGCGGATGTGTTCACAGTGGAGGAGAAAGCCGGCCGCATCCATGCGGTGGACCACATGGAGGTCTGCCATTCTGCCATGCTGCACTGGAACCAGACCCACCCTACCATCGCTATCCTTCCCACGAGCCGGAAGATCCGCCGCTCCCACCCCGACATCCACGTCATCCCTTACTCTGACCATTCCTCCTACTCGGAGCTTCGGACCTTTGTAGCAGCGCTGAAGCCTGGCCGGGTGGTGCCCATTGTCAGTCGGCAGCCCTGTAGGGACTACTTTCAGGACAGCCTGAGCCCCAGGCTCTCTGTGCCTCTGATCCCAGACTCTGTGCAGCAATATATGAATTCCTCCTCAAGGAAACCGAGCTTTCTCTGGCTGTTGTTAGAAAGGAGGCTAAGGAGGCCACGAACCCAGGGTGTCGTGTTTAACTCCTCTCAGGAAACTGCTGATCAATCTCAAGCTGACAGGGACTCAAAGAAGGCCAAGAATGAGAACCTTCCTGGGGACCTTGAGAAGCAGGCTTCACACCATCCTTTGCAGATCAAGAAACAGTTTTTCCCAGACCTCTGCAGCAAAGAATGGGATGGGGCAGTCCCTATCTCTGAGTCCCCGAAGATGGTGACTGTACGGACTGCGAGTCTTTCAGTGCACTTAGAGTCCACAGATGAGGACTTTCTTTCTCTAGAAACTGGGGAAGAAAGTGGTGTAGTGCCCCACTTGGTACCCAGGGGAAACCATGATGGCTCAGCGGCCACAGGGAACCAGAACACCTGGCTGGACCGGGAGTCTTCCCTGTCTCACAGCAGCAAGGCTGCTCCTCCCCTGGCTCCTGAGTTTAGGGGCCTGGCACTAAAATACCTTCTGACTCCAGTGAACTTTTTCCAAGCACGGTTCTCTTCTAGGGACTTCGACCAGCAAGTGGAAAAATACCGTAAACTGTTGCTCAGGTGCAGAGAGGAGAATGCAGAATGATACCTTTGGTTGGTCCAGCACTGAAGTTTTAAAGACTGACTGTTGGCTGGTAAGGAGGTTTGTGATGGGCCTTACTTTCCTATCTTCACAGGATCCCTATGGGCTCACTCTGGAGCAATATTTCTCAAAGTGTGTTCATTGAAATCCCAGTGCCTACAGACTCATGAGTTTTATGGTTGACTGTGTTTAAGAAACACTTCCCATCACACCCCCTGCGTAGTATACATGAGCACACTAAAGGTTCTGAGAAGTCCTGTGGTAATTTAATCTGCTTAACTTTAACCCAGTATTTCTCCACCTCTCTTGAACATGCAGTCCTCTTATGTGGGTGCAGAAAGAGATGTGGTCTTAATCCGAAAGGACCAGGTTATTCCCATTGTTTCTTTGTGGGCCCTGTGCCATTCCCCATGTCCCCTTCTCCCTCTTCTCAGATAAAAGAACATAAGTAGTTATGTTGTTGTTGTTGTTGTTGTTTTAGTCAGGAACTGCATTGCTGGAGGATAAAGTGGTGATCCAGGCAGCACATTCCTATCCTGAATGTCACCGACTTGCCATGACCCCATCAAAGAGACTTCCTCTCTTTGCCTCTGGGAGCGAGCAGGAAGCAATGAAGAACCCTGGAACAGGGGAGAGAAACTCCCTGCTGCTTCCATGAGAGTTTACAATTAGTGTCACAGGAGACTTCTCTGGAACAGAGCCAGCTGGGGAATTGGGCACCCCTCACCAAGGCCATACCTGGAACTAGCTGAGCATTAGACTTAGGGGTATAATGCCCTCCTGGCTGCCTGGAAGCCATGACTCTTTGGCTGAAATAAAGTTATAAAAGATCAAATGTGCTGCCAGATACTCCTGATTGTTCACATGGCTGGGATATTTGCTACTCTCCCCACCCCCCACCCCCTTGGGTTGAGTAGGGAACCAGAGCACACAGCCTGTTTGTTTTAGTATCCAGGGCAGAGACCAAGGAGCCAGCTGGTGGAAGGGGTGGGGGTGCGCAGCTCTGCCCTGTCCTTCTGCTCACAGCCTGACAACATGCCAAGCCAATCAGCAGGACAGCAGATACCACAGGCTCTGAGAGAGGGCACAGGCGAGTGGAGCTGGGTATAGGGGTAAAAATGGCTTCAGAATGGAGCCTTGCAATAAAGAAGGTGGTTTCTACTTTCAGAAGAAGTTAGGAAGAATTTAGAAAGTGAGGCCTTGCTCTTGGGCAAGCTGTGCACAGTTCTGTTTTGTCAGTGACCTTCACTGTAAGCCTCCCATGGGCCCACTCAGAGCTGCAGCAGGTGAGGCTTGTGGGGCAGCAGGAAACATGGGCTTGTCCTGGGCTTGAGTCCAGAGCACGCTGGGCAAAGAGCTCTCACGCCTAGTTAGTGGCTCTTCCATTCCTCACCTGTAACATAGACTGTGAGACCTACTTTTCCTGGTTGCTCTGAAAGTTAGATAATTGGTAAAATTCTTAGCTCGGTGGCTACCCCATGATGGATATTTCAAATATTGGTTCTCTTAGCCTCTAGCTCTCTAAAGAGATTATTCAATATATAAAACATGAAATTTTGCAAGTCATATAAAAACAGAAAGAAGAAAAATCAATTTTAATTCCTCCATGTACATCAATTGTTTCTAGTCCTTTTCTGAATGTATAAATATAATTTTTTCTAGTCCTTTTCTGTATGTATAAATGTATTATAATTTTCAAAATTGGGGCAATACTGTATATAATTTCAATCCTCCATTTTACTTAATATCTTTTTTAAATTTTCTTTTTTTAAAGATTTTATTTATTTATTTGACAGATAGAGATCACAAGTAGGCAGAGAGGCAGGCAGAGAGAGAGGAGGAAGAGGGCTCCTTGCTGAGCAGAGACCCCGATGCGGGGCTCGATCCCAGGATCCTGGATCATGATCCCAGGATCCTGGGATCATGACCTGAAGGCAGAGGCTTTAACCCACTGAGCCACCCAGGTGCCCATTTTACTTAATATCTTAAACATTTCTTTGTACCATTAAATATTTGAAATGTATTTATGAATAGTTGTATGATACCTTATAGAGGTAATACCATTTCCATAGTCAACATTTTATGTGCCCTTTTTTCACAAATACGTATTACAGTGAACATCTTTATGCATCTATCATGGCATTTTTGTTTATTTCTTTAGAGTAAATTACTAGAAGTGGGATTACCATCTTAGATTATCCTTTCGGGGGCGGGCAGGGGCTGAGAGAGAGAGAACCTATGCCCAGTGCAGAGTCCGATCTCACAACCCTGAGATCATGACCTGAGCCAAAATTGAGTCGGACGCTTAACTGACCACGCAGGCGCCCCTACAATTTTAAGTTCTTAATGCAAATTGTGCCTCATTGCCCTCTAGAAAGGTTTCCCTACCATCCTTTCTGCAGAAGAGGATAGGATTAGAATACCCTGGAGATTCATCAAGTTCAAATGATGTTGTTAGACTGGAACTTATGAACATATGGCAAATCATCTTGTGTTTTAATAAATATTTACTAGGGCTCTGTGGGCAAAGGCTTAGCCTGAGCTCCTCTCGGAGCCTCTAGCTGTCTCACTTCCCTGCTACCCAAAGGTGGCTGGGAGAGATAAGGTAGTCTTCATATGAGGGCCCCCAGATTGGCGTTATCTTCTAGGGACAAGGGAACCTGTCTACTCTTGGCCTGTGCTGTGTCACACGCATTCCTTGAAATGGGATCTAGGTGAATTCAGATGAGGGAATGGAAGCAAATTATTCTTCAAATAATTCTTTGAGGAATTTAGTTGTTGATGGCATGTTTATGTTTCAATAAGGGGAAATTTTTCTAAAGTAAATTTGGCTTATAATAGAGATTGGCAGTTGCCTTATTTGCTATCTCAACAGTCTCACATAAAAGTCCTGCACTGCATATATCTGTAAGTAGCCAGTTTATTTCTTTTTAGGATTTTATTATTTACTTACTTGAGAGAGCGAGAGTGAGAGTGTGTGTGTGTGTGTGTGTGTGTGTGTGTGTGTGTGTGTCCACGTGCGGGAAGAGACAGAGTGGGAGGGAGAGAGAATCCCAAGCAGACTCCTTGCCAAGTGTGGAGCCTGACACGGGCTCCATCCCACAACCCTGAGATCGTGACCTGAGCCAAAACCAAGAGTCAGGCACTTAACCAACTGAGCCACCCAGGCACCCCTTAATTTATTTTTAGAATCTAAGGATGACTACATGAATCTAAGATCTTACTATTAGGTTTAAGGATACCTGGAGAAAGGAAATTCCCTAGAGATCAATTAGTCATTTCATGGTCTGTGGGAAAACATGTACCTTTCCAAAAGGAGACAGACAGTGGCTTAAGTCCCTTTAGAGAAAAAAAAATCTGCCCGGCTGGCTTTGAGCGGCCATCTCTCACTTCTGACCCAGACTGCCCTTTGCGGTAGGAAATAGGAGATAAGCGAGTCTGCCTATTTAAGAAAAGAGATTTGGACTTGGGTTCTCCATGTCAAGTCCACTCCCAGGGAGACTGTTCTCTCTGCATTCTTGGAGTGGTTCTTAAGCAAGAGAAATCCCACCCGGGAGGCCATGTTTACATATTATTGATACTATCACTACAGAATGGCTATGAATTTGTTACCTGCCTCCCACTCTTCACCCTCCCTAATCACTACCACAACAAGCTGTTTTGTCTTGGGTTCTGTCTTGGGTTCGTGGTGCTTCCCAATCCTCCACGGAACACCCCAGCACATCAATACAGAATAATTCTGCTTGCTATTATAATCTAAATCTACAGCTCCTGCGGGGATTCTTGGAATGGTTACACTTGTCTTTATTTTGACCACGGTGATTTCATTTAGCTGTACCCTTCCATCTTGACTATTTCATTCCTAGGTAACTTCCTCTTCTTTGAACACATCCTTAACCCATCAGATCACAGAATGCTCCCAGAATCTCAGGCTTGGTTCCTTTCCTGGACAGATGGCTCACTGAATCATCTTTCAATCACACAAAACTTCTGGCTAGCCTTGGGGTTAGTCTTTCCCTTATAATATTCACATATTAAAAAACAGAATTACGGCTATTTTGCCAATTCTGAATCTTCCCGTCAACTTTCAATAATTTTGGGGAGCGGAGAATGAAAATGTCCTCAGTGCTATAATCCCATTCTTAATGTGTTCACTGTAAAGTGTGCTTCTGTGGAACCAAGAACACTGGGTCCAGCTTACTCTCCCTACTAACTGGGCTCCATGGAAACAAAGCATCGAGGTGGAGCCAGACTCCTGTATAGAGGGAGTCAGGGATATAAGGTTCAGAGAAAACCCACTAAAAGGTTCTGAGCACCCAATTCCTAAACTGGGGAGGGGGGATGGGGAGTCCCCCACCAGCCAACAAGTCTCCGATCTCGGTTGGGTGTCCTATAATTCAACTGGATTCTGACACTCTCTAACTGGAGATAGCCTCCACTCCCACAGGTGAAGGACTCAATCCTACAAGACTGCTCTTTTCTCCCTCAGACACCAGTCACAAGTCCAGGTTATCCCCTGTGCTTCTGACCACGGGCTACAGATTGGAGCTTTTCTTGTCTTCTTGGGTTTGATTCATTTGCTAGAGCAGCCCACAGAACTCAGAAACATTTTACTTACTAGATCACTGGTTTGTTACAAAAGGATATAACTCAGATGGAAGAGAGGCTCAAGGCAAGGTATGGGGAAAGGGCGAGGAACTTTCATGATCTCTGAGCACGCCATTCTCCCCAGATTTCCATGTGTTCACTCCAGAACTCTGTCTTCACCCTGGATGACTTCAACATTCCAGCCTCAGGTTCTTTGACCTCCTCACCTCCAAAGACCTTATTTCTGTCTTCCTCACCGCCCTGTCTTTACCAGAAATTTTACTACATCTGAAATCTCAGTTTTAAATCTTCTATTCTCCTAGCTTATTCACTCAAGGACCTCCATGGCCAATGTGAGCCCTCTCTGAGCTTCACTTCCCACCTTGACCTGACCGCATCCCATGAACTATCAGTATAATACAACTCCTTGGCTTGCACTCACTCAGACACACTTGCCTTGACAAACTTCAATTCTGAACAAATTCTACTATCTCTCTGCTCTTTGCCTGCACTGGAACAGCTAGATGCTATTGGATAAACCCCTAACCAGACTGGTTTTGTTTTAAATCATGACCTCATACGTCAAAATAGCCTTCCATTCTGCTAAGCAATCCTATTACGTTTATTCAGTGGGCTGGGTTTCCAATTTTCCCTTTCTCTTGGCTCTCCCTGCCCACCACACTACCATCTACCAGTAAATCCTGTTGACTCTACCTTGAAATGTATCCTGAATGTTCTTTCTTTTCCCATCTTCACCTCTACCGCCTTTGTCGGAGCAGCCTTTGTGTCATTGCAAGAACCTCTTTGAGTTATTGCAAGAACCTCTTAAATGTTCTCCCTGCTTCCAACATTGCCCTCTCCCCTGCAGACCCACAGTCTGGTACCCCCAGCAGGCCTGATATAAATCATACCATGTTGCTTCTCTGTTCAAATCCTCCAAGGTCTTTCCAGCTAATCCAGAATAAGACCCAGGGTTCTCACCGTGGTCTTCCTGGCCCACATGCTCTGCCCTGTTCTCTCTGATTACTCCCCACCCTTTGCTTACACTCTCCAAGCCTGCTGACCTCCTTGGGGTTACACCAGCACCAGGCCCTGGGGGCACTCACCTCACTTTGCTTCCTCTCCTTACCAGGACTTCCATTCCGATACCCACATGGCTTCCTTACCTCCTTCAAGGTTTTGCTCAGCAAAATGATTCTTGGTCATCTTATTTAAAATTGCAACCACGTGGCTAGCCACTTCCTTTCTCCCTTCCTTCCTTTTTCTCCATAGAGCCCTTGCCACTTACTAACATACTCTTTTACCTATTGAGGTTGATGTGTATCTCACTGCACTATAATGTAAACTCCAGAACTCTTTTTTTTGTTTGTTTGTTTTTCTACCCTGGTTCCTTTTGTTCACCATTGTACCCATAATGTCTCAAACACATGGCAGGTTCTTAATAATAAACACTGGTGGAATGAATACATGAATGAATCTAGAGAAATGGATGGATTGTTCATCCTTTAGGCAAGCCTCCCTCAATAAATACTGTTTCTCCCAAACAGAAAGTAAAGCAAGTTAGCCCTCAAGCTAACACCTATTGAAGGCTACCTTGGTAGACACTTTTTATATATTACCTCTAAATCTTGCAGCTCTCTTATGAGAAAACTAGTGTCCACAAATTCACAAATTCAGTCATTCATTTGCTTATTCAATGAAATTTACTGAATACCTACTATGTGTTCCAGACATTGGGGATACAAAATAGTGAACAAGAAAACGTCCTGCCCACATGGCACTTATACTCTCGAGAGACAGGCAGTATACATAAAGATCAGATAGTGATAAATGCTAAGAAGAAAATAAAACTGGCTTATGGGTGTGGGCAGCAGTTCAGAAACAGGTCAAGGAAGGTGTGTCGGGGGATTGGGGCTTGACACTTAAGATGAGACTCGAGTCATGAGAAGGAACCAGTCAGGTGAAGACCTGATAACATGAGTGCAAAGTCAATGTGTTGGGAAGGAGTTTTGTGTCCAAGGAACATTGAGAAGAGCATGTGTTAGAGAGGGAGAAGATGAGCTCAGAGAGGGAGGCACTTAAAGTAAGCAGTTTGGGCTTTAGTCTAGGTATAATAGGAAGCTACTGGAGTGCCTTAAAGTGTGTGTGTTGGGCGGAGGTGTGAGATATGATTTGATACATATTTTGAAAGCATCAGATGGAGAATAGGGGGAGAGCAAAAGTAGGCATACACAAGTTAGGAAGGTCTTGCAACTGTGAGAGATCCTGGTGAGCTGAACCTGGGGTTTCTGGAAGAAGGGATTTGCACTGTGTCTGGGTATAAATCTATTAGAGAAACCTCTTTATTACACATAGCTACAGAAATAAAAGACATGTCTTTTCCTCCACCGAAGCTTTCATAAAGAAGCGTGTGCATTTATATATGTGTACATTCTGATATTTGGGGGAATAAGAAAAGAATGTTTTACAAGTAACCAGAATATTTTATGAATTTACCCTATTTGCTATAATAGACATACTTTACAACTATGTACTTAAGAGAAAGAAACATGTTTTACTTGCTTTGGAGTCAACACAAGTCTTGGGGTTAAAGGTTATATTTTCTGAGCGAGTAAGGCTCTTCAGTAAAAAAAAAATTATCAGAGAATACTTAATTTTAAAATTATTTAAATTATTATAAAGTTTAATCATAAAATTTTACTGGAAATAACATTAGTCCTGATCTTTGAATATCCGAATCTATGAGGAGAGATCTATAAGATATAGGTCTTATAGAACAGAGTATAATCAAATTCAGTCGGACTTGAACCTTTTTGTTTAATTCACCAAATTATAATATTCCATATCCTTATGGAGGAGCACCAGAATGAACAGGTAACTTTTCATTCATGAGGGTGCATCCTCTCTCTGTAAGGCTCTTAGTAAATATACACATAACTAAAATCAGCACTCCCTTTTTATCAAGATAGGACTGAAAATTCCGTATTTATCATTCGTCTCTATCTCACTTCTTACTTTTGTGAAATCAGAACGTCTGTAGAAGTGGAGATGAATAGTAGTAGATTCAGGATATTTTTTGGAAGTAATATCGAAAAGTTTTTCTGATTGCTGGAATGAGGACGGTAAGGAGAGGGTATTAGCATCTCCATTTTAAGAAGGAGGAAGGTGCGGGGTGCCTGGGGGGCATAGTCAGTTAAGCGTCCCACTCTAGATTTCAGCTCAGGTCATGATCTCAGGGTCTTGAGATCAAGCTCCATGCTCTGCAGGGAGTCTGCTGTCCCTCACCTTCTGCCCCTCTGCCCCCCCCCCAATAAATAAATAAAAAAAAATCTTTTTTTTTTTTTTAAGAATAAGGAAAGTGAAATTCATCAGTATGCCCACTATCACCCTAGTTACTAGAAGACAGGATTCCTCCTAATGTCAAGACTCCAAAGCTCATGTTTTACTTCTGTATTGGACATTCTGGGAGACTGAGGTCGGTCAGGCAGAAGCCTATTTCATATCAGAGAATTTACCCTCCAGGATTTGATCGGGCCCCTCCTCCTCGCCACCTCCAAAGGAGTCACCTGCTAACCTCTTGATAACAGCTTGCAGATTTGATAAAAGTGAGTTTCCAGAAGTCGTAATGAAAAAATTAAGTTAAATTTCACAGCCAAAGATGAAGATTGCTGAGATTTCCAAAACTCTATTCTATAGTTAATTGAATTCTGATGCTTTGAGCACCATGAATAAACACACAGTAATTTAGTCAGCCAAATAGTTACTGGTACTGACCACATATCAGGAATTGTGTTAGGCAAGGGATACTTTGTTAGGGCTTTTTGATTTCCAAGCCTGCAGGAAGTGCAAAATGACTTAGCACAAATAATAGTCAATGATTGAATTTTGAATTCCTGTCCCGATGCATAGCCCTCTCCCTTGTGGGTCTCTGTGTCCCTTCCCAGATCATTTGTTTTGGCTTTGGCTTAGAATTGAAAATAGGAAAAGACATATGGAGGGCAGGTACTAAAAGTTTGTGTAACAGTTGGTCGAAGGTAAGAAGCTACAGAATGGTGGAGACATGATAATGTGACAAGACGATGACCCAGCGAAAGGGAGAGAAAAGCACTATCCCTTGGTTTTGCTGAATAAAGAGTTGGTTTATGGAGAAAGTGAAAGAGTAAGGTGGTGATGTGTAGATAAGGGAGGAAACAGAAATGATTAGGGGGAAGGAGGGTCTGAGGAGGAATAAACATGGTTGTAGGGGTATTTAAGGCATTGTTCTTCTCCCAGAAGGCTCTGGATTGACTCTTGAAAATTAGGGGTCAGGTCTCTTGCCCATTATGTCTAAATCCTGCAAACCTCTCTCCCCTCCCCCTTTTTTGAAGTGAAATTCACATGATACACAATTAACCATTTTTAAAAGATTTTATTTATTAATTTGACAGAGAGGGAAGGAACACAAGCAGGGGGAGTGGGAATGGGAGAAGGAGGCTTCTCAAGGAGCAGGGAGCTGGATGTGGAACTCAATCCCAGGACCCTGGGGATCATGAGCTGAGCCGAAGGCAGATATTTAATGACTGAGCCACCCAAGTGCCCTACAATTAACCATTTTTTAAAATTTTTTTAAATTTTTTTATAAATATATAACGTATTTTTATCCCCAGGGGTACAGGTCTGTGAATCGCCAGGTTTACACACTTCACAGCACTCACCATAGCACATACCCTCCCCAATGTCCATAACCCCACCCCCCTCTCCCAACCCCCCTCTCCCCAGCAACCATCAGTTTGTTTTGTGACATTAAGAGTCTCTTATGGTTTGTCTCCCTCCTGATCCCATCTTGTTTCATTTATTCTTCTCCTACCCCCCTAACCCCCCATCTTGCATCTCCACTTCCTCATATCAGGGAGATCATATGATAGTTGTCTTTCTCCGACTGACTTATTTCACTAAGCATGATACCCTCTAGTTCCATCCACATCGTCGCAAATGGCAAGATTTCATTTCTTTTGATGGCTGCATAATATTCCATACAATTAACCATTTTAAAGTATACAATTCAGTGGCATTTCATGCATTCATAATGTTAACTAGTTGTATTTGACTCTCTCTCTTTAATCCCAAGGCCATGGCCTCTTTCCAAACTCCCCTTCCACCCAAAGTCATTTCTGCTAGGACCCAGTCCCCCAAATGTCTTATTTTGATACAAAAAGAGAACAAGACCAGCAAGACTTACACCTGAGAGCAGGGAAGCCAGTTCCTACTTGCAATCCCACTCTTCAGCCCAGGAACCACCCAGCTTTAGTGGGGAGATGCTAGGGAACATGATAAGTGTGGGAGCCAAGAGGGGACCAAGCCTTTTTACCATACAGAGGAGGGACTCACTCACCTTACCGTAACACAGGTGGGCACTTCACTTCACTGCTCTGTATACCACACTCATCTCTGCCTGGTTTTAGTTTCTAATCCCGTGGCTCCCTGGTGGCCTAGCGCAGACCAATAACTCCTTCCCAAGGAGTACTTGTCATACTGAAGAGCTCGTGTCCATTGCATGTGATAATGTAATGGTGTTTTTAGTCTGTTCACATTTTGCATGGAAAAGGTACTTAAAGATAGTTACTAAAACCAAATAACATCTCACTGATGGCCTGGCTGAAACAGTGCTGTCTTCTTTAAGTCCCTGTTCGGTCAATAGTGATACTTCTAGATGCATCTGCAGTGATCTCCAGACAGTAACTGCTATATTCCTGACCACTAGTAATGCCACTTTGAGGACCAATCTCAGATTTGTTATAATTGTTCCTAATTTATTTCCTAAGTTAGATTGTGAAGTCCCAGAGGACAGAGAATATGCTTTATTCATCTCTTTATTCTGTCTAACTGAATGCCTGGTACTTATTATACAGTCAATAAATCTTGGAAGAAAATGTTTTTAAAAAGGTTCTATTTAGTCCCCATCATACATGCTGGGTTTGCCCTCTATGAAACCAGTTCAGGGGCCAGAACAACTTTTCCTGGCTTATTCCTGTGAGAAGTGCTCAGGAGAGCAAAGTGATTCAGTTCATGATTTCCCAGGTGTAGCTAAAGCAGACAGCAGGAACCCAAACAGCTTCCTTGGATATTAGGAACTGAATATGGGAATTGACCAGAGTAGATTCTGTCACCCAGTTGGTTCAAACCATCCTTCCCAGTTTGTCAGTCACCACTCATACCAGGAAAAATCCTTTGTAGGAATCACATTGCTTCTGCCTCCCCACCATGCCACTTGATCTTACCAAGATCCACAGGGACCTTCTCATTGCAAATCCACTGGCCACTCTTCCATCCTTATTCTCCTTTACTTCTCAGAACATTCAGATACCACCAATTAGCTCCTTTTCTCAGAAAAGCTCTCCTACTTCTCTCCCGTGTCACTTAAGAATGATTTTTGGCAGCAAAGAACAGAAAACTTGTCTAGCAGTGTTCTTGAAACATACGAATATTTGTTTACCTAAAAAGTCCAGAAGCAGCGGGCAGTCCCAGGTTCATTCAGAAGCTTACTTCTGTCGTCAAAGACTCCTTCTTTCTGTCTCCTTTGCTGTCCTCAACATCCTGTCTTCATCTCTGTTTGCTGTCATATTTATGGACACAAGATGGGTAGGACAGCTCCACGCCTGGTGTTTTCACTCCTTTGTCTCAGCAGAAAGAGAGGCAGGGACAAAATTTCTTCTGTGAAGGTCCTGTCTTTTTTTATACAAAAAGAAAAATTTTCCTACGAGCCTCCCATTAGACTTCCTTTCCTATTTCAGAACTGAGTCTATACCCACTCTTAGACTAGTCACTGGTGACAAGAACTGGAATTACCAGGATTGGTTTGGACCACTGTAATTCATTTCCTGATTTGGTGAGAGGAAGTTACCTTCTTTGAAATCAAAGGATCTTCCTTCTGTCTGAACAAAACTGGGATTCTACCAATATGGAAGAAGTAACATAGAGAATAGCTTTTGGACAAGCATGGTGGAGACTGGCCTAATTTTTACTAAGTCAAGTCTCTTGGGCACACAGATAGATTGTGTCATATCCTAATCATTGCAGTAGTATCCATGTTCCTGAGTTACCACCAATGTGATGTGTGCAGAGTAGATCTATGTGTTTGCTACCTGCAGGCCTGGCCTATAAAAACTTCCCACATGGGATGCCTGGGTGGCTCAGTCGGTTAAGCAGCTGCCTTTGGCTCAGGTTATGATTTCAGGGTCCTGAGATTAAGCCCTGCATTGGACTCTCTGCCCAGCAGGGAGTCGGCTTCTTCCTCTCTCTCTATGCTCTCTCTTCCTCCCAAGTAAATAAATAAAAATCTTAAAAAAAAAAACTTCCCACACAAATAATCCATATTTTTTCTTCCCTTTGTTTTTTTCTGGCCAGATACAAAGCATTCAGTGGAGAAATCCAATGCTCCAAGGAATGGTGAACCTGCAAGAATCAAGATGAATCTGGAACATGTGAAAATTGGGCATGCTAAAAAAGACACAGGAGCGGGGCGCCTAGGTGGCTCAGTCGTTGGGCATCTGCCTTTGGCTCAGGTCATGATCCCAGGGTCCTGGGATCAAGCCCCGCATTACGCTCCCTGCTCAGTGGGAAGCCTGTTTCTCCCTCTCCCATTCCCCCTGCTTCTGTTTCCTCTCTTGTTGTGTCTCTCTCTGTCAAAAAAATAAATAAAGTCTTAAAAAAAAAAAGAAAGACAGAGGAGCTTGAAAAGGCCCTCATTGACTAAATCTGGAAAATTTTAGCATGCAAATAATTAAGGATTGTAAGGAATAAACCATTGAAAAACACAGTAATCCATGAGTCTATATCATTAATAGATAACTAATTAATTAATAAGAGGAGATAAGGGAGGATTGGTACAAGTAAGAACCATCAATAGATGCTAAATCTATGGGAACACATTTGATGAGGAGCAGGATATTTGCAGGGTCTAAGATGTCTCCCCATGGATTTCTTATTACAAGGAAAAAAACAATAAATATACTGTGAAAGAATCAGACACCTCAACAAAGTGACCAAAATTATTATCACCCAATGAGGGAGAGAGTCATCATCTGACCTTGGGTTTGATATCCTGAGAAGGACACAATATCACAATAGTATTCTGGCCAGGAATGGATAACTGGGATCTAATAATGAATAAAGGTGAGACAAACATAAACAACAAATTGGAAATGAGGAACATTGTCTTGTCCAAACAAAGGGGGCGGGCTGTACCCTTCAAAAATATCAAAGACAAAGAAAAGCTAAGGAACTGATACAGATTAAAGGAGACTAAAGAGACATGCAATATATGGATCCTCTTACTTGAAGGGGAAAATGGATAAGAATGACATTATTGGATTAACTGATGAAATTTGGAGTATGGATGTAGATTGAAGTATGGTATCAATGTTGAGTCTCCTGGAATTGATAACTGTACACGCTGTGTATGTAAAAGAATGTACATACTTTTAGGACATTGAAGCATTAAGGGATAAAGGGGCATGGTGGATGCAATTTACTTTCAAGTGGTCAGAAAAAAATGGGTATGTATGTGTGCTATCTATTTGAGACTGCAAGTGTTAGAGCAAAAAGGGCAATCAACAAATCCAAATTAATCAACAAATCCAAGTAAAGGATATATGGGTGCTCTTTTTATTTTCAACTTCTCTGTGTGTTTGGAATTATTTCCAAGTAAAAAGTTTTCTGGGATCTAGGTTTTAAAAAATTACTGAGGATGCCCTCTTGTTTCAAAGGCTTTTTCCATGTTCTGCCTCTTACCCTTTCCTTCAGACCTTCTGTCTCACCTGGTTTCTCCCAGTTTTACAACTATCAGCTTCTACTTGAATTCTCTCTCTCTTTTTTTTTCTGGCCCCTTGGATTCACTATTTGTTCGGATAGTTGGACAAGTTTTTTGATTCAACTTCTCCTGTGACTTCGCCTTTGGGTCAGCTTCTTCTACTTGGTCTTAAGTAATGCAGCACCTGAGCGAGTTCTTCCTATCTGCAACACTGAATCTAGGCTCTAGGCCACAGAGAAATATCATACTCTAGGTGAGATTCAATGCTTCCAACCAGCAACAGCTCCCTCTCCAGCGGCACTTTTGTCTAGGAGGAAAGAGTTCTCCTCTCTGACCCCTTCTTTCCAGGGTCTCTGCTTGACCAAACCTTCATCATAGCCTTCTAATTAGTCTCTGTTTCTCTAGTCTTTACATTTCTCAGTCAGCCATCCTCCTCACTGCCACTGCCTCTCTCTTTAAAGCACAGATTCCTTCATATTACCTGTTTGGCTAAACCTCTAAGAGTTCTTCATGGCCTTTAAAATCTGACTCAACCTAATTTACTAATTCTGTATCTTGCCACTTCTCTGCTGAAGGGTCGGCTCTTTCAGACCATGGACCATGCATTTTCTTTTTTGTATCTTTAATTTCCAATATAGTGTCTGGCACACAAAGATACTCAATAGACATTTGCTGACGGGACAAATGAACCCAGCTACATTAAACTTGAAACTTCTTTGACCATGCCCTGTTTAAATATCTCCTTTTCTGGAGTCTTCTCTAGCTCTGTCATTCAAGTCTTATATATGTCACCATGTACTTTTTTTTTCCTAGTTGACTGTGAGCCAAGGGAATATCTTATTCATTTTGCATCTGACCCAGTATCTAGGAGAATGCCTGGAGTAGAGGAGGCATACAGTTTGTTGGATGGATGAACGTATATTAGAGAGGGTGAAATAGTCGATTTTGAGAAGGTCTCCATGTAGTGAGGCCGACTGAAGGAATAACCTAAGAACCATGAACATAGATCAACAAGTACAAATAAGGTACAGGGAAGTAAATACACAGATGATGATGTAGAATTAAATAATTAGAATAAAATGGGAGTCAATCAGGAAAGGTTCCCTCAAGTTGGACTTTGACATGTGTTTGAAAAGAGGAAAGGGACATAACTTAATAGGAGCCTAGAAGCATGTCACTGAGTTTTGTTGAGCCAAGTCATGGTAAGTAATTAGTGTGTTTGAAGCCTGCTTTTAGAGCAGGATCTGTTCTACTCCAGAGCTCAAGTTCTGCCTTTTTCCTGGCTCCTCCCCTAGTGGGCATGCTCACCCACTCTCTGTATTTTGATGTTTCCCAGGTCAGCCCAATGTAGGACTTTATGTTCTCAGTTCCTGTGAAGATAAGCAAACAAAACTGCCCCGTGGGATTGAACACTTGCTAACCTCGGTTCTCTAGGGAAATAAACTTCCCTTTTCCCAATAAAACGGAACTGCTCCCAGTGCTGTTAAGCCAGAAAAGAAACCTTAACGAACAAACTAACGTGGTATTACCACTTCTTCACAAGAGTATTAGCACATCTTCACTTTTTTTTTCTTTTTGTGAGGAGATGGGGATCCAAATAGGTCAAGAATGTATACAAGTGAGATCGGAGAAATACAGTGTAACAGCAGAATCTTGACTTAGCCACTTCTGTCCCCCTCCTCAAAGAGTAAATGCAAACAACCATGATGCTGGACGGTCACTTTGTAGGGCTCAAATTATTGCTGCCTCCAGCACTTTGCAGGATAGAAAAAATAAACAGGTTATACTACTGTCTCTAAAAATGGTCCCCACTTTAGGAACAAGAACATTTTACACAGCAGGAGGTGCTTCTGAAGTCCTACGGAGAGACTCTCTTGACTCTGGGAGATGGCAACAGTCTTTCTTTTAGGATAAACTAGTTATTACAGTGTCCATTTTTTTCTGAATGCTGTGTGTCCAATGCACTCCCGTTTCCTGAATACCCAGTCTTACTATCTTCTGGTCGAGGCAAGAACGTTATGGTAGCATTCGCTCACTGCACGTTTTGAGGGGCTGGGTCCAGAGCACAGCTGCTCTTTCTCACCTCATAATGCACACAGTTTTCCAATGGCGGGCAGCGGTAGTCTCCTAAGCGGCTCCTGATGTACGAGGAGGCTTCCAGATCCCGTGCATGGATGCCACTCTGCCAGAACGTCTCTACATGGCAACGAAACGTTAAAGCCTAAACTGAGGTAATTCCTCACGAGCAGGGGGGCTTCCCGGGTAGGCACTGCTTCACCGCGCGCTGCCCAATCTCTGGGGGTGTCACACTAGACTGTGGTGATGTCACACTGGCTAGGATGACATTTCACAGCTGGACCCCCCTCCGCCACCAAGCACCTTTAAATCACCTCGGAGTCTGTCGCGCGGAGGGGGCGGGGAATTCAGCCCCCGCACTCGATCCACGCTGGCTCCCCACGGAGGCCCCCCCACTCCCACTCCCATCTGTACTATGCTGTCCTAATCCGCCCGCTCCTCGACACTTCCGCCTCAGTAGGTGTCATGGCGCTGGACTGGTGAATTGTTCCCGCGGGGCGGGGCCGCCGGATGGGGGCGGCCGCTCGGCGCTCGGCTCGTCGGGTCTGGCGACAACGGCGGCTGCGGAGCGAGGGGCCCGGTGGTGGCCCCGGACGGCAGCGGGAGGCCGAGGCGGGAGCGCGCGGGGCTGAGGCGGCGGCGGCGGCGGCCAGGGGCCGGGCGGCGGAGCGGGCGGGAGGCTGAGGGGGCTCCCCCCGCGGGACGGGCGCGGGGACGGCTCCGGGGGGCGGGGGCCGGGGCCCGGGCCGGCTCGCGCGGGGGGTATGATGACCCGGCGACGGGGCCCCGGATCTCGTCTCCTCCGCCGCCTCCTCACGGCAGCCCCAGCTCGAGGCTGAGAACCAGACCCACCGGCGGTGAGTCGGAGCGGGCGGGAAGGGACCTCGGCGCGGAGCGAGCTCCCATCCGCTTCCCGAGGCGGGGCCGGGAGGGCCGCGGGCTCTCGGGGGCGCCCGGCCTGCGGGGGGCGCCTCCCTGGGCGCGCCCCCACCCGGGACCCGGTGCCCCGTCCGGCGGCCCGGCCGCTAGCGGCCGCGGAGGAGCTTGCGTTCCCGGGAAAGCGAGGAGGCTCCGGGCTTGTTTTCGGGGCAACTCCCCCTGCCTCCTGCCACTTCTCTTTGGGGCGTGTTGTTGTCCTCAGATGACAGGGGCCGCCTTGCGCCTCCTCACCCGGCCGGTTTTTTCCCGGCCGTCGTGGCAGGTTCCCAGCGTGTGGCTTGTGCGTGTGTATTTCACAGCTCTGCTTATCACCATGGTTTTGGGTTATTTGTGCTCTTTGCGACCAGGAAGCGGTGTCTGGAAAGGACGGCGGTGGTGGGGTGGGTGTGGAAGCTTTTCTATCCTCTCCGCTTGTGTTCTTTAATCGTTAGGTTTGTAATTTGTAATGATGGTGGAGACTACGTGGGACCAGCCCACCTAATGTGTGTCTGTGCAAGGCGGATTTAGAGGTCTGGCTCAGAGGGAAACTTTTGCTGTCTGTCGCCACTTTTCCAAAGCTTTCGTTTAAAGAAAAGAGAGAGAGAAAAGGTGAGGAAACAACCAAAAACTCTTGGGTAAGGCCCGTACTGTTCGCAGGTCTGTGGGAAAGAGGCCCTTTTTGTGTTTAGCAACCGGGACTTGGGGCTCTGTCTCCAAGAGCGCTGGTCTAACCTCCAGTTTGTTGTGGTGACAAACGGTGAACACTGGCCTTGTGTTTATGCTGGGCGCGTTTTCTTTCCTGTTTAGGTGGGGGAAGGGAGGAGGGGCTCGAGAAGGGGAAAAAACAATCCTCAGCCTCAGTATGTCTTTCCTGCACTTAAAGCACTTCCTAAGCTGTAGAAAGACTCGTTTTGAGGCAGCCCTAGGTGCTTTTTCTTAGTGACACTTCGGGAATTTTCAGAAATTGCATCAAAATATTCATTTCAACTGTAGACTCTTCTGCCCAGTCTGTCCTTTATCTTATTTGTTCCCTAGTAACTGATGAAAACAGCAGCCTGGCTTCCTGCTCTTGATGAAATGGGGTTAAATTAAGTGGCTGATGCCCTCAGCAAAACCTACAATTTTGCTCTTGTTTGTGTAAAGCTATTTTTGATTCCTGGTCTGTAGTGTGTGTGTTTTGAAGATTGTAGAGATTTCAAGTCATTACAGGCTTTTACTTATATAGGTCTAAAGCTTTCTGAAAACATTTAAAAAAACTAACAAGTCCCGTTACCTATGATTTTGGATCTTTACATATAATTACCCCAGAGTTCTGTGTTACAATACTGGTATGATGGAAGTATATCCGTGACTTTAAGATACTGTTCCTTGCTGGGAGGATATTTTAGTAAAGTAGCTTGTGGTTGGAACTGGAGGCAGCCAAGCCAGTAAAGCATCTGATGAGTAAAATGGTGAGTGAGATCTTGTAAATATGTATACTGGCTCTAGTTGGTAAGTAGGACTTCTGCTGGTGATACTCATAAATAGTTTATACCATTTTTGGATATTGTAGTTTTATGGATTGTAGAGTAAGTTGATTGGTAACTTGAGATTTAAAACCAAACCAAAACTCCCTCCTAAAAGAAAAAAAGATAATCTCAAAATTCACAGTTCTCTGGAAAATAGAATTTCTTCATTCTGTGGTTTTGTTTTCATAAGCACAGCTCAGTCAGTGGTTGTGTTGGGAGAAATCAGTGAGCCAAACCTGCCTTGTAAACTTCTTACACTTGGAACTTGCACAACTTGTTGTTAGTTATATATTGTAACTGGTCTTTTTGTAATTTGAAGAAATTTTGCAAACATGAACTTCCTGATCTGCCCTTTTTCATTTTCACGACTGCATAAAGCAATCCATATGTTTTTAGCTTTTTTTTCAAGTTACAGTTATTAATTTCTCCCTAGTCTCTTCCCTTACATTTCCTTTACATTGTGCCATTCTGAACACAACCCATCAAAATCATTTTTCCTATAAGTACCACTTCAACAATCAGTGATTTGCTTTTTGGTTCCTTTTTTGTTCCTAAATTCACAGCTCCCTAAATGACTTACGTATTTTTGTAGAGCATAATTTGGCTCTGTAAAAAAAACCTTTTATATCCTGTTTTTATATTTTTCTCTTTCTTTCTTTTTCCTGTGTGTGTGTGTGTATGTGTGTATGTGTGTTACATCACCTAAGCAACATTCTAAACTCCTAGAAGATAGGGAAGCTTATGTATATTTCTTTTGGATTCTTTAAGGGCACCTGGTACAGTACTTTCCCAGAGTGCTTAATGGAAAAGAATCAGAAGACCTGAATTCTTTGCCAGCATTACAACTCATTAGCTCTATGTAAAACTTGTTTGCCTTTCTTGGGTCTCCTTTTCCTCACCTTGGAATTAGGGGGTTTTAGAAAGAGTCTCATAAGGTCCGTTTTAGCTGTAAGAATCCCTGTACTTTTTTGCCAGTGTTTTTTGCTTCAGTCGAGTACATCTCCTTACTTGAAACAGTTTTTCATTTTTCCACATTCCCTGGCATACTGGCAAAAGTTATCTCATTAATCTGAAAGAAGTTATTCCACCTTCTATCTGCCAAAGTATTGTTACCTTATTTAAGTCCTCTTTTCCTTAGGCCTTTGCTGACTGATCTAAACAGGGTCATCTCAAGATTCATGTTTCATATTGATGTTTGCTTTGTTAATTTGACATTTTCCTTATGCTTGAAACTCCTTGAGGTGTAGCTTTTTTCATTCTAAATTTTATAGGCCTTATAAACTGTTGGGTGCACATACCAAGGTCATACCTTTTTACCAAACACAAAAAATACCTACTTTTCTTTTGTTCTATTGCTATAGATTCATCATTCCAAATAATGAAGAGATTGAAATTTAGGAAAAGATAACCTGCCTAGAAGGAAAGCATCCCATCGGCTAGCTTACCAAAATATTACAAAATATTGATTATATGGCTGTAAGTTACATAGAATTGTAGAATTACTCTTTCATCAGCTAACACCACTTATTCCACATTCTCTCTTTGCATACTAGTTGGGTAATTGGCTTGCTGGTTCCTTATGAAGGAAAGTGTTACAGGAAAGGGGTGGTGGACTTTCATTCAAATAGTGTCCTTAGGGTTTCACGCTTATTTTTTCCTTCTGTATCACTACACTTAGAAAACTAATTTAGGTATTCTCTTGTAGGCAAGAGACTATAATTTCTATTTCACTTGATTATTTCTCTAATTCAGTCAGTATGACACCTGAGATCCCCTTATGTTTACATATGGAGAAGTAAAGATCTCTTTCTAGTCATTCATTCTAACAAACATTTGACACATACCGGATATGATAGATGCTGGTGATTACCCCCCCCCCCAAAAGACACCTACTCTGGTATTTAGAATTACCCTTACAGAATTTGCAGTTTAGAAGAGAAGTCAGCTTTTTTTTTTTTTTTAAAGATTTTATTTATTTAGTTGACAGATCACAAGTAGGCAGAGAGGCAGGCAGAGAGAGGAGGAAGCAGGCTCCCTGCGGAGAAGAGAGCCCGATGTGGGGCTTGATCCCAGGACTCTGGGATCATGACCTGAGCTGAAGGCAGCGGCTTTAACCCACTGAGCCACCCAGGCGCCCCCAGCTTTTCTTTTTGAGAGAGGGAGGGAGGAGGGGGAGGGGTAGAGAGAGAGAGAGCATCTTGGGCAGGCTTCACTGTGGAGCCCGTTCCAGGGCTCAGTCTCACAACCCTGAGATCACAACCTGGGCCAAAATCAAGAGTCAGATGCTTGACCGACTGAGCCACCCAGGCATCCCAAGAAGTCAGCTTTTAAATAGTCATACTTAGAATAAATAACATTTAGGGTGGCCTCATGAGTTAATACGTGATCTGGCTCTTGTCTGCCTGCTTCTGTTATTTTCTTTCCTATTCTGTTCCATCTACACTGCTCTCTTCTTCAAATAAGCCAAGAATATGCCTTGGCACTAACTGTTCTCATCCACTGGAATGGTTTCTTCTTGTCAGTTAGATCTTAGCTTAAGTGCCACTACCTTACAAGGCTTTCCTTGACCACCAAATCTAGACTATCTCTGCCCCTCCCACCATCTCTGTCACATCATTGTGTTTTGTTTTCATCATAGCATTATCTCTAGCTTCTGTTTTATTGGGGGATATGTGTGTGTTGTTGTCTGCCCAGAAGAAGGTAAATTCCAGGAGACAAGGGATCTTGTCCATCTGGAACACCACTGTTATCCCTAGTTTCTAGAACAGTGCCAGGCAGACGGACTAGGTACTCAGTATATGTTTGTTAAATGAGTAAATGACATAAATAAGTACAGGTGTCCTAAGTACTGAGAAGTGGTAGAGGATGCTGTGGGAGCCTTTACCAGAAACCTAAGCTAGTACGAAGTGACCTGGGCAAGGCTTTCCTGAGTGTATTTGTCAGCATAAGGCTGACTAACATATACATAATCTAGGAAAATAGTTTTTCTTTCATGTGACAGCCTGAAGTAAATGTTCCAGGTTCAAGTGAGCAGAACAGGTGGTTCTGCTCTTAAAGGATCATTCAGAGACAGTTCTTTCCATCTTATTGCTCTGTCATCCTTGAGCATTGTTTCATGGTAGAAACTGGGTCTCCATGGGTTTTTGCTGGTAGAAATGGAAAGGAACACAAAAAGCTGTACATTACTGTCTGTTCGTGAGAGGGGCTGGTGAACATAGCCATGAGCCTGGGGTGAAGGAAGAGTAGATTTTGATCCAAACCAACAGCCTATATACCACACTGAAAAAAATGGAGACTAACAGGATAAG
This sequence comes from Martes martes, assembly GCF_963455335.1. Classification (NCBI taxonomy): domain Eukaryota; kingdom Metazoa; phylum Chordata; class Mammalia; order Carnivora; family Mustelidae; genus Martes; species Martes martes. The sequence goes on along the minus strand of NC_137891.1, from coordinate 95,392,190 downwards.
TAGAAATTAGAAAAAGAGAAGACTAGGAGGGGACAATCAAGTTCAGAGAGGAAATATGTGTGAAGGAACTAGGATGGGAGAAATCAGGCCTACTCTAGGAACGCAGAGAAATTTAGTGCTACTGGAAATTTGGAGATTTTATACTTTATCTCAAGGTTTTAAGCGGGAGACAGATAAGCATTTTGTAAAGTTTCAGTTGTAAGGTGAAGAATGAATTAGGAGAGGGGAGTTTTAAAAGGGGGCTTGAGAGTCCCCTTTGGGGAAAGCAAGTTAGGCTGTTGATATAGTCCAGGATTGTCAGCCGGGGTGGAGAAAAATGAGTGGAGTGGAGAGATAGATGGTGTTGGTGAAGGAGTTTTCTTCCCAACACTACTCCTTGCTTTATTTTTACAGAATGTGTTTTCTTATTTATCTACATTAATGATATGAATATTCTTTATATATCATCGTGCTGGAGAAGATGTATATCTGTGTACATGTCAGCTGAGGACAAGTGCCAGAGGAAGCAATCAATTTACAGTACTGATTTTAGGTTATTTAGGTCGCCAATTGTTAAATTGTATCAAAGAGGCAAAGATGATGCTAAGCAAAAGCAGTAGGAATTTATTATTGGTGTGGAAGATGTAAGTTACCTGGAAAGGAAGGGCAGAACACTGACAAATGATTACCTTGGTTATCATAACTAAATTCTCCTTTCATAGTTATAATATTTGAATCCTTTGTAGTAATATTAGCTACCTGTAGTGCCCATAATGTGGGGCACCCTGTAAATGTTCAGTAGATGTGACCACGGCAGGGAGTAGGGAAGCCTTTAATTTGACTGTTTTTGAAAGCTGTAGGTTCTAGCAAGACTCGATTCTCTTTAGCAGTAAGTGCAAATGCTAGTAACCCTTTGCCTGTTAGTTCTAGTTCCCCATGAATACAGTGCCAAATTTGTCAATATACTTAGATAGTTAAATCCTTGGAAATCAGATTTGAAATGAAAAGACGTTTGTTACTAGAGTCAAGAGGTGCAACATTTTTAGGAAGTCCCAAGTAATTTATTGGGCGCTGGTCTCCTGCGAATTGGTAATACTCGAAACTTAACAGAGTCTGATACGTAAGTTTTCTGCAGGTGTTAATTCTGTTCCATATTTTTGTTGGGGAGGCCTCACCCTAGGAAGAAAATTTCTTCCCCATTTTGCAAAGGCCGATTTTCTGGAACATAGTATCTTTATCTTATGTCTAAGAATGGCTGCTTTTGGCTGAATTTCAGGATGTCATATAGATAAGAGTGTTGATTTTTCTTTTTCTTTTTTTAAAGATTTTATTTATTATTAGAGAGAGAGAACATGAGTAGCGGGGAGGGGCAAAAGGAGAGGGAGAAGCCAACTGCCCACTGAGTAGGGATCCTGACATGGGGCTCAATCCCAGGACCCTGAGATCATGACCTGGGGACAGATCCTTAACCAAGTGAGCCACCCAGGTGTCCCAAGACTGTTGATTTTTCCAGGCAGGTTTGATTTTGTATTTTCTTCTCACCTTGTGCTTGTTGAGGTCAGGATGAGCCCCAGCCACACTGGCATAGTACTGACTTAAGTGCCACACACCCTTACTGTGGGGAAAGCCGGTCAAATTCTGGGCTGTTCTTTCCCTATGGATAGACTTAAAAGTTTGTCATACTGAATAAGAATTACGTCCATTAATATCCTTAAACTTTTAGAAAAATTTCTAGAACTTGTGCATTTTGCAGGGCTCACTGAAGACTTAAAACCATCCGTATCTGTTATTTTATTTATTGGGTGAAAGTTGTCCATAACATTACTCTAGTAAATGCAGTATTTTAAAGTGTCTAGTTATGAACATATTTTTAAAAATTTGGCATTATACTTAATTCTTTTCAGATTTATTAATTTTTTAAGCTTTCATATTCCTACATATAGCTACAAACTGCAAATTTTGTAATCAATTCTTTTATCAAATACTTTTAGGCACATAAAGGTTGTTCTCCTGTTTCTTGATAGGTTGTTAAAATTAGTAGCTCAACAGATATGCAATGGAAAACAAATTTCAAAAATTTGCTTCCTTTCATTGTTTAAAAATTGGCTCAGTTTTATAATAGATGAGAAGTATTTTTGCATATATTTTAATAGGTAAATTTTGTAAAGGTACTACTTGGCTTTACATTTTTCTTTTCATTTCTTTTTTAAAAAAGATTTATTTTTTTTTGACAGAGACACAGCGAGAGAGGTAACACAAGCAGGGGGAGTGGGAGAGGGAAAACAGCCTTCGCGCGGAGCAGGGAGCTCCATGCGAGCTGAATCCCAGGACTCCGAACCAGGAGCCTGGGATCATGACCTGAGCCGAAGGCAGACGCTTAATGACTGAGCCACCCAGGCGCCCCTTTCTTTTATTTTAATTTGGTATTATGTCAGTAATATAGGCAGAACAAGAGGACTTGTAAATTCGTAGCCTTGAACTTAAGTTGCACTGGCTTTAGCTTTTAATTTACACTTTTTTTCTCTTCGGGATTCATATAAATTATGAAAACTCTTGTTTAAAGTAAATCCAGGCCACATTTTAGAAATCGAAGGCTGAGGATTTGTTCTTCGTTCCAGCTGTCTAGTCCAGTGCAGATGGTTTTTAGTTGCATTCAGGCACAAAGAAATGTACACATTGCTTTTTTATGTTCTGTAACATCCTTTGTCATGCTTCCTTCCTTTCTTGTGTGTGTTTATTCTCTTATGACTAGTAAAATTAAACTATGTGTAGTGGAGTGGAGACTCCCCCTATATCTCAAAGATGCACAGATAAAAGGGAGGGATATTTGAAAAATAAAACCAAGCATTTGAAAATCCTGAAGTTTGATATGAGTGGTAGGGAGTAGATACGAGGTTTGTAGGCAGGAGTTGAAATCATCCAACAAATACTGCATGTCTGAATATTGCCAGGGTCTGTGCGGTAGTTTCTGATGCTATAAGCAAAGAACAAGACCTGTATGGCACCTATCATGAAATTAACACTGTAGCTGGAAATGTGAGTAACATTAAGTAAGTAATTTTGAGTTGTAAGGGAGGAACAGGATGCTATGGGAGTGCATGGTGGGGGGGGTGGTAGTTGTGGGGTGTATGTGTGTGAGGGGTGTGTGTGTGTGTGTGTGTGTGTGTGTGAATGAATGGTTTTCCCAGAAGAAAATCTTTACCATATTAGAGGGCCTTCCAAGAACTGAAAAGGGCAGTATGGGAAGGATGGCTGGAATGAAGGAATCAAGGTGAGGAGATTCTGGAAGACAACAACCAGATTTTTGGAGAGCGATTTAAGGCAGATTGAGGATTTTGGACTTTATCCACAAAGCAGTGGAAAACCCTGAAGGCAGGGGGAGGAAGGTGGTTAAGAAAGAAAGAGCAGTCATCTGATTTGCATAGTTTAAAAACAAAGATCCCCAGAGTGCATTCAGAATTAGTTTGGAGGCTATTGGCTGTTTGAACTAGAATGGTCCCAAAAGGGGTAGGAAAAAAAATGGCTGATTTTGAAATACACTTAGGAGGTAGAATTGGTAAGATTTGGTTATAGATTAGAGGTGGAGTAATAAGGGAGGAGGAGGATTCAGGATAATAATACTAAATGAATTCCAGGCACTGAGACTGTACATGTATTAAACAATTTAATTTTCCAAATAATCCCATGAGTTAAGTATTATCACCAATTTATAGATGAGGAAACTGAGACTCATTGCCTCTCTGATTTTTGGCTTAAGATGTAGTATCATAATTGAGTTAGAAGACTAGGGGTTGGGTGAAGGCTCATAAGATTAATTTTGGACTTGTTAAATTTGGGATGTCTGCAGGATACCCAAATTGCAGTGTGGAATGTTATTTGGAAATAAGAATTTGGAGTTGAGGAGAGAGAAGTCTGGGTTAGAAATAAAGATTTGAGACTCTTTTGCAGATGACTAATCCTGGGAAGTAGTTATTGGGAAGAGGGAAAGTATGGACAAGAGAAGAAGAATTAATATAGAGCCCCACAGCATCTGAGGGTTATATGATTGAGAAGGGGAAGATAAATAGGAAATGGCTTGTTATGCTCTGTCAGTTGTTTCAACTTTTTTCTGAAAGTATTAGCTTTGGAAGTCTTGGGGTTTATTGAGCTTGAGGTGTTTATGGGATATTCCAGGACAGAAAATTGGGCTGTTTTACCCCCTTTCTCCATGTTTTTTTAAGAATAACTTCCTGTGGTTCTTCAGAAGATCCTCTCGATAGGCTTCACACCATCTTGTTTACTGGTCATTTTATCTGTGGTCCTCTTACATTGTAGTGGACAGAGCTAGACACTATTAAAATAGTTAATTGAACAGAGTAGAAAGCATCCACTTTGTCCAGTACATTCTGGACACTATTTCTATGAATGTAGTTTAAGATTGAATTAGCTTTTGGTGTGTGTGTGTGGGGGGGGCATTATTATATGTTTCTCTTACCAACTGAAAGTGTCTTTCATATACATGTGCTCCCACTAAACCTTGTATTTCTTATCCTTCTGCTTTGTGCTAGTCATATTTTGGACTATGTAGGATTCTCTGTGTTAAAATTCATCTGCTAGTTTTGTCTTGTAGTTTCTACCCTATTGTGGTCTTTTTGGACCTGATACTTAGCAAATACTGAGTATCCACCCAAATTTGATTCCTCTCTAAATTTTGTAAGTGTGCCTTCTATGTCTCAGTTTAAATAGTTGATCAAAAATCTCATCAGGGCAGGAGTGAACACAAAGCTGTGGAATGAGCTCTCGGGCCAAAGAGCTTAGTGCTGCTACTTAATAGCTCTGCTGTTTTGGGCAAGTTACTTTATCCACTCTGTATCTTAGTTTCCTCATCTGTAAAGTGTAAGTAATGATAGTATCTTTTCCAAAGAGTTGTGGTGACAATTAAAAGAGTAATGTATGTGAAGTGCTTAGACAACTACTTGGCACATAGTAAGTGATCAGTCTTCTAAGCCATTATTATTATTATGGTTATTATTTTATAAACCGTCATAGATGTTCATGCTCTTTTAACAATGTGACCAACTGTTGGTGAGTCTTGATTAAGGATGTGAGATTGACCAAAAAATTGATCCTTCTGTAACAGGAAATGTGTTTTGGAAAATGTATAAAATAAAACCCCAGGCAGGTAGTTATATTTTACTTGCGGTTTTTCTAAACTAAAAGTCTTCTGCTCTGTTAGTTGAGGGGCTGTGTAAAATTGAGGGTCTAATTCTTCCTCTCTCTCAACATAGGTATGGCATCACAGCTGCAGGTGTTTTCCCCCCCATCAGTGTCGTCGAGTGCCTTCTGCAGTGCGAAGAAACTGAAAATAGAGCCCTCTGGCTGGGATGTTTCTGGACAGAGCAGCAACGACAAATATTATACCCACAGCAAAACCCTCCCAGCCACACAAGGGCAAGCCAACTCCTCTCACCAGGTAGCAAATTTCAACATCCCTGCCTACGACCAGGGCCTCCTCCTCCCAGCTCCTGCAGTGGAGCATATTGTTGTAACAGCTGCTGATAGCTCGGCCAGTGCTGCTCCATCAACCTTCCAAAGCAGCCAGACCCTGACTCACAGAAACAACGTTTCTTTGCTTGAGCCATATCAAAAATGTGGATTGAAAAGAAAAAGTGAGGAAGTTGACAGCAACGGTAGCGTGCAAATCATAGAAGAACATCCCCCTCTCATGCTGCAAAACAGGACTGTGGTGGGTGCCGCTGCCACGACCACCACTGTGACCACAAAGAGTAGCAGTTCCAGTGGAGAAGGGGACTACCAGCTGGTCCAGCATGAGATCCTTTGCTCTATGACCAATAGCTATGAAGTGTTGGAGTTCCTAGGCCGGGGAACATTTGGACAGGTGGCTAAGTGCTGGAAGCGGAGCACGAAGGAAATTGTGGCTATTAAAATCCTGAAGAACCACCCCTCCTATGCCAGACAAGGACAGATTGAAGTGAGCATCCTTTCTCGCCTAAGCAGTGAAAATGCTGATGAGTATAATTTTGTTCGTTCTTATGAGTGCTTTCAGCATAAGAATCACACCTGCCTTGTGTTCGAGATGCTGGAGCAGAACTTGTATGATTTTCTAAAGCAGAACAAGTTTAGCCCACTGCCACTCAAGTACATCAGACCAATCTTGCAGCAGGTGGCCACAGCCCTGATGAAGCTCAAGAGCCTTGGTCTGATTCACGCTGACCTTAAGCCTGAAAACATAATGCTGGTCGATCCAGTGCGCCAACCCTACCGAGTGAAGGTCATTGACTTTGGTTCTGCTAGTCACGTTTCCAAAGCTGTGTGCTCAACCTACTTACAGTCACGTTACTACAGGCAAGTGGCAAATGCTAAAAAAGCATATCTTAGACTAGAGATCTGTCTCTATATTTAACATATATTACATAGAGTTACATATAACAAACGATGAGTTTATTTACAGATTCCAAAGTAGAATAGGATAATATGTTTTACTTCATTCCTTGTCTGGCATTCCTATATGTAATGTTATCTTATTTCTGAGGTTATTATTTAACACTAGAAAATCTAATTCAGTCCGATTCTGAAGGTTGTTCCTGGTTGAATTATACTAGCATCTGGTTCCTTCTTTAGTACCATTATACCTAGTTTTCCCATTTTAAAGAGTCTTTAAATGTTTACTTACTTGTAATGAATTTGGGCATATGCTGCTACTTTTTTCAAGTTCCTCTCTTGGCAGGTAAGATGCCTTGGGAATAATTCCAGGTTTAACTCTAGCAACATTTCATTCTTTGACGTTTTCTTTCTTTTGTAATAGAATTGGATATGATGATTGCTAAGGGCTCTTCCTGTTTTAACATCTCCATAATAGTTCGAACTTATTCGGTTATGACCTTATTTGGTTATCCTAGAATGTCCTTGACCCAAGTGCCTTATACTTTAGTGATTTATATTTCCAGATTGATATGTCTAACAAGGCTGCCTTTTTAGTATATAATGATTATTAGGACAGCTCTTAAATGTTGGTATATACAATGTGGTCTGGGCTATAACCAAGAAGATTTACTGAAAGAAAAGGGGGAAGTCTTCTTAAATGAGCTTTTATTTCTCAGTACCTCATTTATTTATCTATTTGTCTAGTTACTAATTTTAAGGTATCTGATACTTAATTTTAATGATTATTAAATACGATTGCCCACTCACCCAACCAAGAAGTGAAACAATAAACAAAAAAATAGGTAATCCAAATGTGTTTATCAGGAGATATGTTTATCAAGAGATAATCTGTCAAATGCCTATATTAACTTTTGAGTAAATAGAAAGTATGAGCTTAGAATTTTATATTGTGTGAAAATAATAGGATATTTTAATCTGTACAAGGCTCAGAAAATATGCCATCTACATATTTTTTTTCCTAATTGTGTAAAATCTGCCTAACATGAAGTTTACCATTTTAACGATTTTTAAATGAACCATTCAGTGTCATTAAGGACATTCACAGTGTTGTGTAACCATCACCACTACTAAATTTTTTTTATCACCCAAAACAGAAGCTCTGTGACCATTGACCATTAACTCCCACCTTTCCCCTACCCTCGGTAACCTCTATTTGACTTTCTGTCTCTATGAATTTGCCTATCTAGATACTGCATGTAAGTGGAGTTACACAGTATTTGATATTTGTCCCTTTGTGTCTGGCTTATTTCACTTAGCATAATGTTTCCAAGGTTAAGCCATACTATAAAATGTATCAGAATTTCATTCCTTTTCATGACTAAATAATATTCCAGTGCATGTATGTACTAGATTTTGTTTATCCATTCTCTTGGGTTTCCAGATTTTTGGCTATTATGAATAATGCTACAAAGAACATTAGCGTTCAAGAGTTTAAGTCCCTGTTTTTCATTCTTTTGGTGGGTATATAGCCAAAAGTAGAATTGCTGGATCATATGGTAATTCTATGTTTAACTTTTTGAGGAACCACCAAACTATTTTCCACTAGTAATGCATAAAGATTCCAGTTTCTCCACCTTCTCATCAACAGCTTTTTCCCCCTTTTTTTCTTTTTGAAGTCGGGGGGATTATAGCCATTCTTTTGTGTATGAAATGGTATTCATGTGGTTTTGATTTACATTTCCCTAATGATTAATGATGTTGAAAATCTTTTCATTTATTTTTTTATTTCATTTTATTTTTTTAAGGTTTTATTTATTTATTTATTTAACAGAGAGAATGGGAACGTAAGTAGGGGGAGTGGGAGAGGGAGAAGCAGGCTTCCTGTGGAGCTGGGAGCCTGATGCAGGGCTTGATCCCAGGACCCTGGGATCATGACCTGAGCTGAAGGCAGACGCTTAATGACTGAGCCACCCAGGTGCCCCGACCATCTTTTCATTTATTGCACATCTGTGTATCTTTGGGGAAATGTCTGTTCAAGTCCTTTGTCCATTTTTTAATTAGATTTTTTTTTTTGGTTGAGTTGTAAGAGTTCTTTATATATTCTAAGTATTAATCCCTCTGCAGATAGTTGATTTACAAATGTATTCTCTCATTCCATGGGGTTGCCTATTTACTTTGTCAGTGGTATTTGCACAGAAGTTTTAAATTTTGTTGGAAGTTCAGTTGGTAATTTTTGTTGCTTATACTTCTGGTATTCTATCTAAGAAATCATTGTCAAACTGATGTCATGAAACTTTTTCCCATTTGTTTTCCTGTAAGAGTTCTATAGTTTTTAGCCCTTATTTAAAAGAATGTAAGAATATAGACATAGATAGCTCTTATACTTGGGTCTTTGGTCTATTTTTAAGTTAATTTTTGTATATGGTGTAAGTTAGGGATTCAGTTTCATTCTTTTGCCTGTGAATACTCAGTTTTCCTAGCACCATTTGCTTAAAAGACCATCTTTTGTCTATTGAAAGGTCTTGACATTTGTCATAATTCATTGACCACAAATACAGGGGTTTATTTCTTGGCTCTCTGCTCTATTCCATTGGTCTGTATGTCTGTCTTTTTGCCAGTACCACATTGTCTTGATTACCGGTAGCTTGGTAGTAAGTTTTAAAAATTTAAAATCAAGTTTTGGCTATTTGGAGTCTCTTGAGATTCCATAGGAATTTTAGGATGGATTCTTCTATTTCTACAAAAAAATCATTGGTTTTTGAAGGGATTGCACTGAATCTGTAAATCACTTTGGGTAGTAATGACATCTTCACAGCATTATGTCTTCCAATCCATTCTTCTCTATTTTTATCTTTTCCTTTTATAGTTTTGTAAAACTCTGATTATTTCTTGAGTGAGATGGAGTAAAGAGATTCCTACAGCCTTGGCTTCTCATTTCATTATGCTCTAGGCAGTTTGGCTATTTTTGTGACTCTCACCTCCATTTAGTTATTCACGACTTAGAAGATTTAGGTTCTGATTACTTTTTCTTTTAGTATTCTCCTTTGAGCAATCCCACCACCACCCACACAGGTATATATACAGAAACACTCTACAGGTGCACTTAAGAGCTCAGTTCTGCATCTCCTTTGGAGCGTTGGGGAGGTAGGAGGAAGGGCACTGCTGAAGGGTGTGGAGGCTGATCAGCTCTTGCTTCTTGATCTCTTCTCCAGTCAGTGCCTGCAGGTGTTCTTTAACTCGTTGCTTTGTCTGTGGTAACGGAAGCCAATGTTAAGATTGAAAAAGCAATAGAAGTAAGAATTATTTTGTGAAATAATTTTGATGGAATTTTCTCTTAAAGGGTAAAGGAGATTTGAAGGGTAAGTAGTTCTGGCTGCTTAGCTTTCTCTAATTAATTTATTTGAATAATTTTCAGTGTTAGGTTGCTGGTCTTTGCCCCTTTTCCTATCCTTTTGTTGTACTTTTTTTAAGATTTTTTTTTTTTTTTTTAATTTATTTGAGAGAGAGAGAGCATGAGCTACGGGGAGAGGGAGAGAGAAGCAGACTCCCCGCTGAGCAGGAAGCCAGATGTGGGGCTGGATCCCAGGATAAAGGCAAATGCTTAACTGACTGAGCCACGTGGGTGCCCCTTGATTAATTTTTTTTTTAAAGATTTTTTTATTTGAGAGAGAGGGAGAACACATAGGAAGAGTGAGAAGGAGAAGCAGACTCCCTGCCGAGCAGAGAGCCCAACATGGGGCTCATGGGGCTTGACTGTAGGACACTGAGATCATGACCTAAGCCAAAGGCAGATGCTTAACTGACTGAGCCACCCAAGCACCCTGTCCTTGTGATTAAATTTAAGCTGTCATTTGAGTAATTCAATTATGTTTTGTTTTTATAGGAAATACGATTTTCAGATTTTTAAATCCACTGGTAATTGCTCTTCAACAAGTCATCCTGCAGATCCATTGCATTTAGTTCTCAACTAGAGGAGTAATTGTGACTGGAGCTCAGTTTACCCCTTAAAAACAGGAGTTCTTTCTGCATATTACTGAGTAATTACTGTGCATACTGAAGTTCAGTGTCCAGGGCTTAACTGCATTTAGGATTTTTTTTCCATTTAGAATTTAACATGAATATGCTCTTATGTTACAGTAATACTTAATAATGAACCTCAGGCCAATGGAATAGCAGCTCAGACCTTCCTTCTTTACCATTAATTTTATCCACGGTGGTCCTCTCTGTGTTGCTTTTAGAGTCTGTTAAGTCCTCACCCTGGTGTCTTTCAGAAAACCTCCGTGAAATCTCTTTGGCCAGTGAAGCATCCTGGCTCCAAAGCCAGACTTCCTCTTACCTTCCTTTTTAGTTTACATTGCTTCATCTTTCTGATTACATGCCAAAATATGATCAGTTGACATAAAATTTTGCTACCATACTGTCTCTGTTGGCCATCGGCTTGGCTAAATGCCTTAGCCAATGGAAATAATATACTTTATTTCCTGGATGCTATAAATGTGTTTGCAGACTACTTCCAAAGAAGTTGCTGTCTTTGGGGCTTGAGTTTAGGCACAAGGGTTTGCCATGTTTACAAGCTTAGTGCTTTTCCATTCTGAACAAATTAGCCTGCTTTATTAAAGTTGAGATCACTGTATTTGTTATATATGGAAGGACAAGGGCTAGAGAAGGAAAGCATATTTTCAGTTTATCATAGACAAATAAACAGTTTCACCTAAGCCACAGATGCAGGAAGTTAGGCTTTATGTAATATCTCTGATCTGGTAAGTAAGTTTGATGCCTCTGAGATGGGCAGGAAGAAACAAGAGTGTTCATGACAATGAGCAGGGTTTAATTTGTGCTGTTAAGTGATCCTAACCACAACTTGCTCCATGTTCTAGTGAAATAATGCTTTATGGCTTTGGCGGGATTTTTTGGTTTAAAGAAATTTGAAGTTGGAAAATCAAAAGGCAAGAATTGCTATTTCTGCCACCTGGTTTTAGTCATTACAGCCTGCTTAGTATTTGTTCTTTAAGGATGGGATGTGGGGCGCCTGGGTGGCTCAGTGGGTTAAAGCCTCTGCCTTTGGCTCAGGTCATGGTCCTCGGGTCCTGGGATCAAGCCCCACATTGGGCTCTCTGCTCAGCAGGGAGCCTGCTTCCCTTCCTCTCTCTCTGCCTGCCTTTCTGCCTAATCGTGATCTCTGTCTGTCAAATAAATAAATTAATTAAAAAAAAAAAGGATGGGATGTATTTTCAAAGAGGAGACCCACTAAGTCCAAAGTACAGTTAATGCCATTTTCCTACAGAAGTGAATACCGCCAGTTTGGGTGTTTTTCCCTCTCTTCCCTGTGTTTCTATAGGTCATCTTTTTAAATGTTCAGTTGTTAGAATGTCAGAGCTGGAGTGGGACATAGAAGAGTAATTAACCTCACTCAGCCTCCCTATACAGATGAAGTAGAAGCAGAATTTTAGTGTTGAGAGTTTATGTTGAAGGACTGAGAAATAATGGAGGGCACGGGGAAAGATGATACAGTAATGAAGATAGCCCAAGAATTATAATCTGAATTCAGAGTTTAAAACATTCAGTCTTTAGAGGTGAACCTGCTTTAAATGTTCTGTTCTGTTCAGTAAAAGAAAATAACCTCAGTCTTTTTGCTTCCTAGAGTTTAGGTCAGACAGTATTTCTAGTTTCTAATGATAGTGAAAATCCCTCAGTAGACTGAGCAACCTTATTTTATTTTTACTTTCTTTTTTTTTTTCCTTTGATAACTTACCTTTTTGTATGGTAGATGTAGTAGAGTTACTGTTTTAAGTGAGTTTTTGCTGGAAATCCTTAGCTGCTTTTGTTACTCCGGAAGCAGAGTGAGACCAAATGGAAAAACTGATTCCAGCCAGTCTTTAGGGGATTTTTTTGTCTAATGGGACTTGGGGGCTGGAATTAATGTTTTTCTTAATTTCCCTGAATCTTTAAGCTTTGGAAGCCTAATAGTTATCACATATTTTTGCTACCTTTCTAAAGAAATAAGTTATTGGGTGGCCTGCCCCTCCCTATGACCTACCTTTGGATTTTAAAATATCTTCCTGGAATAGTGGGAATGGCAAAAATCAATCTGCTGCTCTTCAATTGATGCTTAGGAATGTTCTAAGCCCAGTTTTTATTTTGGCACAACGCCATTTGCGCGCTCCCTGCCAGCTATTTTTGGCACTGTCATGAACTTGGAAATTAATGATTCTGCTCACTGAAAGTAAAAATTTTGTCCCTTTTCAATTTTAGAAAAGCTTTTATGTTTCTGGATACTCTTACGCTCTAGTTTATTAATGCTATTAAACTTGTGCCATCTTAAAAACATGCTACCGTGGTTGGGATTTAATTAAACTCTGAAACTTCATCAGTAATATGTCGCTCTAGCCACCTGCAACAGGAATATCCCTTTTGAAGTTTGTTTCTTTGGCTAACAAAACCACAGTTCACATCAATTAGTATAAAAACTGGTGATATTAGTCTTTCCACCGATAGCTGTCGAATAGTGGAAGTCTTAGCAGGCCTGGATCAGTCTTCTGCTGTTTCTGTTCTAGGATCAGGAAAGCCTTTGGATCCTGTGAAGTCCTCTAATTTACCTTATTTTCTAAGGGCTACTTAATTAGAAAATTACTTTGGGGAGGATATTCTTATTTAAGGAAGGATCCTTTATATAGCCCCTGCTCAGTCCTCCCTGCCCCAGAGCAACAGTGTGCACATAATACTTAGAAGTTGGAGAAACCTAGGCACTCCATGAGGGGACACAGTCTGTTAGAGGGCTCCTTGTGGAGACAGATCTGCCAAGGGGTCTGGATTTGGTGTGCCTTTACAGATTCTAATTCTATGACTTGTAAGAAGGAAGGAAATTGTCTGGAGATGATGATAAAATGTTTACGAGCTCAGCTCTTAGATTCAGATTGCCTGTGCTCCATCAGTAATTGTGTGGCCTTCCTTGGGTGAGTTACTTAACTTCTCAGTGCCCAGTTTCTTCATCTGTAAAATGAAAAGGATCCTTTATTACGTAGCATCTAAGATACCATTGATTAGAGGTTGAAACATTTATGTACCAATAAGAAGGTAAAAGCACTGCCATTAAGCTAAAATACTCATCATTTGCAAGAATTTTCTTGATTTTAGAGATGTTAAAATATGAAAAAAACAAAACAAAACATGCACCTTAGAATTGATGGCTTGGGGCGCCTGGGTGGCTCAGTTGGTTAAGCATCTGACTCTTGATCTCAGGTCTTGATCTCAGGGTTGTGAGTTCAAGCCCCATGCTGGGCTCCATGCAAGGCATGGAGTCTACTTAAAAAAAAAAAAAATTGATGACTTAACAGTAGTAGTATCTATTTTCATAGGATTGTTGTAAGGAATAAGTGACCACATTTGTAAAGAACTTAGAACAGTGAGTGGCACAGAGTAAGCGCTATATGAGTGTCATCTTTTATTATTATCGATATTAGTAATAACCTGTTATTATCATCCCCCCTTTAAACCCATTTATCTCATAATTTTAGTCACAGTTTGAAAAATGCCATGTGTACTACCATGCCAAATAGATTTATATAGGTGGATATATACAACTTTTACTTTTTTGGAGACAGTACAATACAACTCTGGGCCCAGATTGCCAGGGTTCAAATTCTAGCCCTTCCACTTATTAACTGTAATTTTGGGAAAATTACTTACTCTGTTTGCCTAAGTTTCCTCTATAAGTGGGTAATGATTTTTTAAAAAAGATTTTATTTATTTATTTGACAGAGAGAGAGATCACAAGTAGGCAGAGATACAGACAGAGAGAGAGGGGGAGAAGCAGGCTCCCCGCTGAGCAGAGAGCCCGATGCGGGACTCGATCCCAGGACCCTGGGATCGTAACCTGAGCTGAAGGCAGAGGCTTAAACCACTGAGCCACCCAGGCACCCAAGTGGGTAATGATTTTATCTTAGATATGTTCATATATATATATAAAGCTTTTAGTTTATGGTATTACCTTAGTCTTCTCTTCAAGGCTCCGTAGGGTTTGGTTTCTCACTTGGAGCATTAATGGAAGTGAATTTATTTCTATAGTGCTTTCAACCATGGTATCTCTACAGAAGGCATTTCTGTTACCAAGGGATATTTATTGATCAGGTCACTTAATTTTTTTCTATAATTAAAAAGGTGCTAAGAATAAAAAGAATAAATTTGTGATCCCTTATCTGTGATTTCAAAATTCAGATTTCAAAATTAAAAAACTTTTTTAAGTTTGGCATAAGTTCATTTATTGGCAAACTCTGTCTTGAACTAATGTAAGGCAATTTAAGTCTTTATTTAGCCAACTTAGTATGACTGTTCATTTGTTTCATTGTGGAAATACTAATGTGTTTGGTTTTGGGGTGCTTCCCTGAACTCCATTGGGATTACTATGCAATATGTAGTTTTATGTATGGTGATACCTTTCTGAAATTCAAAAAAACTTTCAATTCCACAACACATCTGGCCCCAGATGTTTCAGATGATGGATTTTTATATCAAAGATAGTTTTCAGTTTCTTTAAATTAATATGTACCTTGAGCTGGTACTAAAACAGGGCTTAGTCAACATAGTTAATTTCCCCAAATAATGTTTGTTTTTTAATTTGCTATTTTTGTTTTTGCTAGAGCCCCTGAAATTATTCTTGGATTACCATTTTGTGAAGCTATTGATATGTGGTCATTGGGCTGTGTGATAGCTGAGCTGTTCCTGGGATGGCCTCTTTATCCTGGTGCTTCAGAATATGATCAGGTAAGAGTGTATATTTGGATGGAAATAGAACGCAAGTATTTACTAGTGAAAAAGATTCTAGAGGAAGAGAAGTACTTACTAGTGAAGTATTTAGATATTAGGAAAAGAGTAGTCCAATTAGAAAGGATTTTTTTGAACACTAGAATTTTCTCTACCTGTTTCTCAGTCTGGTATTATGTTTGCAATTCAGAATTTTAAGTTTTTTATTTCATATTACCTTAGATTGGTACTTTTCCGGATCTGTCATGATTTATTAGAGACTGGTTTTGGTTAACAAATGTGTCTTGTGAGTTTTTAAGATACGAAAATAAAGAAGGATGAGGAATTGGAATTTTAAGAGTGAACTTTGTCTCATTCAGAGCTGTTACTTCCTTTTATACATGACATATGCTGAAATAAGTACTCACTACATACTGAAACACATTGGGCCCCGGAAGCTGTAATATATACTGGGTTTCTGTAAAATAGGATTTAGGAGGGAAATCATACGAATTGAAAAGTATTGTATAGAAGATGGTCTGTGTCTCAAAACAGAGAAGCTTTACAAGATGTTCTAGTTTCCCAAGGAGCTAGTCCTGAGGGAAAAGGTTTTGCCATGGATATATTACTGTATTATGTATATTATGTATTATGTATATATTGTATTATTTGCCATGGATGTATTATACGTATTATGCCATGAATTCTTATTTCTTGTTCTTTAAAAAAAAAAAAAGGTTTTAATTACTATGCTATAAGCTCTTTAAGGGCATAGACTGATTCCACTAGTGTGTCCTCAGCTCCTGACATTATGTCTGACACATAGTAGGTACATGAGGATTATTGTTTTTTGTTTTTAAAGAAATAAATGATTCTCTGGAATTATTAATAGGAAAAAAGAATAAAACAGTATTTTCCCATATTCAACTTAGAATTTTTGATTCCTTGATTCATTTTAGATCCATCTTCTAAAAATTTGACTCTTCGGGCATGTCTTTGATTGAAACAAAAAATGAGTTGCTCATGTGATAAGTAACTGGTTACCTTGAGCTTTGTAATTCTTCTACCTTGTGAGAGAGAAGCCGGCTTTCTTATTTTACAATGACAAAGTATGAGGGAGATAAATGATGCAAAAACACAGTTGGTTGAACAAAGCCATTGATTCTCCTTTTTGGGTCTTAGACCCTTAGGAGAATCTGATGAAAGATAGGTGTATGGATAGTCTTAGAAAAATTTATGTATAGTATTTTGAGTACAAATTTAGGGGATTCATGGTTCCCAATTAAGAAACCTTGTTCTGAGCAGTTACAGCCCCCCAAGTACCATTCCTAGGCTAACATTCAACCTTTGTAAACAGATTGCTACTGTTAATTTTCCTAGGAAGTAGAGCCAAATGAAATTAGGTTTAGAAGCTAAGGTACAACTGGGTTTTGGTGTTTTTTTTTTTTAAATAAAGAAATGATCTGATAGTTTTGAGAGAATTTTTGCCTAGTGCATAGATGTGAAACTGTGGGTGGTAGGAGGAAGTCGTTTTTCCCATGCTGAATAAATAGGATACTGCTGTTGTAGAGCAGGATGGAGATGGGTTATCTTGGTGCATCTCTGGTTATACAAAAAAGACTTCTGTTGCAGGATTTCTATTCTTATAGTTAAGTTTCTTTAAAACAACTTATATTGAGATACAATTCGTATACCATGTAATTGAGCCATTTAAAGTGTACAGTTCCCTGATTTTTAGTACATTCACAGGGCTGTAAACCATAACTGTGGTCAGTTTTAGAACATTTTCATCCCTTTGTAATGAAACCCTATACCTAATTAGCTGTCAATGCCCCTTCTCCCCTAACCTCTGCCTCCCCTACCCCCCTGGCAACCACTAATCTACTTTCTGTCTCTATAGCTTTGCCTATTGAAGTTGATTGTATTTATCACATACCATGTGTGGTTTTCTGAGATGGACTACTTTTACTTAACATGTTTTTCATCCATGCTGTAGCCTGTTATCAGAACGTCATTATTTTTTATGGCTGAATAATGTTCCATTGTATATATGTATACCACATTTTGTTTGTCCATTCGAGTGTTGATGGACACTGAGTTAATCGTCTTTTGGCTATTGTGAAAAATGGTGCTATGAACATTGACATACAAGTGTTTAAGTTCCTGTTTTCAATTTTTGGGGGTGTATAGCTAGAAGTAGAATTGTTGGGTCATATGGTAATTTTATGTTTAAACAAACTTTTTCACAGTGGTCACGCCATTTTACGTTCCTACCAGCAATACACAAGAGTTCCAATTTCTCTATATCCTTGCTAATACTAGTTATTTTCTTTCTTTTTTTAAAAAGTAGCAGCCATCCTTAGGCATGTGAAGTGATAATCTCATTGTGATTTTGATTTCCATTTTTCTAACAACTAGTGATGTTGAGCATCATTTTATGTGCTTACTAGATATCTGTATATCTTCTTTAGAGAAGTCTACTCAAGGTGTGCACGAGTGGCTCAGTCAGTTGAGTGTCCAACTTTTGATTTTGGCTCAGGTCATGATCTTGAGGTCATTAGATAAAGCCCAAGTCAGGGTCTGTGCTCAGTGAGGGATCTGCTTGAGATTCTCCCCCTCCCTCTCCTCTTCCCTCCACTGCACTCAGGAATCTCTCCCCAACAGCGCTCTAAAAATCAATCAATCAAACAATCAATCAATCTTTAGAAAAGTCTACTCAAGTCCATGGCCCATTTTTGAATTGGGTTATTTAGTATTGAGTTGTAGAGTTTGTATATATTCTGGGTATTAATCCCTTATCAGATATATAATTCGCAAAAACTCTCTCCAATTCCTTAGGGTTGCCTTTTCACTGTATTGATAGCATTGTTTGCACAAAAGTTTTTAATTTCGATGGAGTCCAATTTGTTTGCTTTTCCTTTTGTTGCTTGTACTTGTGGTATCATATCCGAGAAATTATTACCAAATCCAAAGTCATGAAGCTGTTCTCCTGTGTTTTCTTCTAAGATTTTATAGTTTTATCTCTTGCCTTTAGGTCTTTGAGCCATTTTAAGTAGATTTTTCTATATAAAATAAAGCAAGGGTTCAATTTCATTGTTTTGGATGTGGATATTCAGTTTTTCTAACACCATTTTCTGTAAGACTGTTCTTTCCCTACCTCTTTGCATCCTTATCAAAAATCAATTGGTCGTAAATACAGTGATTTATTTGTGGACTCTTAAGTTCTGTTCCATTGATCTATATATCTGTGTTTATCCAGTATTACACTGTTTTGATTACTGTAGTTTTGTGGTCAGTTTTGAAGCTAGGAAGTGTGAGTCCTCTAACTTTTTCTTTTCTTTTTTTTTTTAAAAGACTTTATTTATTTATTTGAGAGAGAGAGAGAGATCACAAGTAGGCTGATAGGCAGGCAGAGAGAGAGGGGGAAAGCAGGTTCCCTGCTGAGCAGAGAGCCCGATGCGGGGCTCGATCCCAGGACCCTGAGATCATGGCCTGAGCAGAAGGCAGAGGTTTAACTCACTGAGCCACCCAGGTGCCCCTAACTTTTTTCTTTTTCAAGATTGTTTTGGCTATTCAAGGGCCCTTGAGATTCCATGTGAATTTTAATTTTTTTTTTAATTTCTACAAAATAATTATTGGTTGTTTTGTTTAAAAAGTCGAGTCCATTGAATCTCTGGGAGGTATCACCATTTTTTTTTTTAATTTATTTATTTGACAGACAGAGATCACAAGTAAGGAGAGAGGCAGGCAGAGAGGAAGGGAAGCAGGCTCCCTGCTAAGCAGAGAGCCCATGTGGGGCTCGATCCCAGGACCCTGAGATCATGACCTGAGCTGAACGCAGAGGCTTTAACCCACTGAGCCACCCAGGTGCCCCGGGAGGTATCACCATCTTAACAATATTGTCTTCTGATCCCATAAATGTGACCAGATTTTTTTAGGTTTTCTTTAGCAACATTTTGTAATATTCAGAGTACAAGTTTTACATCTCTCTTATTAAATTTATTTCTAAGTATTCTATTTTTTTTTTTGATGTGGTGGTAAATGGAATTATTTTCTTAATTTTATTTTCAGGTTATTCATTGCTAATGTATAGAAATACAATGAGTTTTGTAATTGATCTTTTATTCTTCAAACTTGTTGAACTCTTTCTAGTAGTTTTCTTTTTTTTTTTTAAGGTTCTTTTACTTTATTATTTTTATTAAGTAATCTGTATTCCCAGTGTGGGGGTTGAATTCATTGGACTTGAACTCATGATCAAGAGTTGGATACTCTATCTACTAGGCATCCTGGTGCCCCTCTAGTAGTTTTCTCTTCTCTTCCTCCTCCTCCTCTTCTTCTTCTTTTTAAATTTGAGAGCAAAGAGCACGAGAAGGGAGAGGGTCAGAGGGAGAAGCAGACTCTTCGCTGAGTAGGGAGCCCGATGTGGCACTCGATCCTGGGACTCCGGGATCATGACCTGAGCCAAAGGCAGTTGCTTAACCAACTGAGCCACCCAGGTGCCCCCCTTGAGTAGTTTTCTGATAGAACTCTAGTTCTCATTGTTTTAATGGAATCCTTACAATTTTCTAACTATAAGATAAAGTCATCTACAAATAAAAATAGTTTTACATCTTCCTTTCCAGTTTGAATTCCTTTTTTTTCTTGCCTAATTGCTTTGTATTAAAGCAGTAGTAACAGTGTTGAATAGAAGTATAAGAGCAGAAATCCTTGTCTTGTTCCAGATTTTAGGGGGAAAATAATTCAGTATTTCACTATTAAGTATGATATCAGCTAAAGGTTTTTCATGAATACTATAGCAGATTTTATAGCAGATATTTGTGATTCTTGAAATATTAGTTAATAGCTTCAGATCTGTTGAAAACATTTTGTTTAATATAACAAATGACAATAATGCTTTGTTTGCATAAATACAGGACTTTTGGTTTTTTTTTTTGTTTGTTTTATTTTATTTTTTTAAAGATTTTATTTATTTATTTGAGAGAGAGACAGTGAGAGAGAGCATGAGACGGGAGAAGGTCAGAGGGAGAAGCAGACTCCCCATGGAGCAGGGAGCCCGATGCGGGACCCGATCCCAGGACTCCGGGATCATGACCCGAGCTGAAGGCAATCGTCCAACCAACTGAGCCACCCAGGACTTTTGTTTTTGCTGTATTATAAGCTATGTGAAAAGCAGTATCTGGATGATAGCTTCCCATTCTACTTTCACAATGAAACTCATTCTGTAATATTAAAATTTTTAAATGTTTTAATTCTTTAAGTGCATCATTATAGAAAAATTAGAAAAAGATGCAGTAAACCAAGAGATAAAACTTTTAACCTTTAGTAGTTTCACCCTTCAGAGGTGACCCTTTATGATTTGGCATATTTTGTATTTATTTATGTATATAATTTGTTAATTTTCATCATGTATTTATTGAGTACCTACCTTAGAGAGTGGGGATATAGTGCTGCATAAAACATTATACTTGCCCTCATGGAGGCTATAGTTTGGTGATGGGAAACAGATACTAAGTAAATAATTATATAATACTTTTCTACATAATATATAAATTATATACATAATCTCCAATTATATACATAGATCTCCAGTTTTTTTACAGAGTGATTTTTACAAAACACAAATTGATCATGCTACTTCCCTGTTCTTCAGTGGTTTTTAAAATACTTTCGGAATGAAGGGCTAAATTCTTAATATGGCCTCTGAGCCCCTACATAGGTTGTCCTTCCCCTTTCTCTCTCCCTCTGTTTGATCATATACCATTTCTTCTTGCTTTTTGAAAAGTGCTATTGGCATCATTTCAGCACTAGTTAAGAATATGCATCCTTCCAGCAAAGGCCCCTTGTACGTACTGTTCTCATAGTCTGGAATGCTTCTGTACCACCCATTCATTTCATCTAGTCAGTGCCTACTCATTTATTAGCTCAAGCGTTACTTTCTCAAGGAGCTTTTCCTTACCAGTCCCCAGTCTAGATGGGTTCCTTTGCTACGCATTTTTATAGAAGCTTGTTTCTTTTTTTCAGAATGCCAATTCAGTTTGAATATTCAGTGTCTGTCTCCCTCACTTGACTGCAGGGTTTATGAGAGCAGGAACCATATCTATTTTTAAAATCACCAGTGCCTCACTCAATAAGTACTTCCTAAAAGAATGAATGAATGTATGTGCTATATATAGTTCTATTCCACATGATAAACTTAGGGATATAGAGGAGCATATATACTGTATTTGGTCATATTTAAGACACTACTGACTGAAAGATACACCATTTTTCTGTACCTGTAAGAAAGAATGCTGCCAGTTAAACCATGACAGTTATCAGTTGTGAGACATATCTTGATTTCAAAGATAATAGTGTGAAAAAATATGCCTCTTAGAATCAGTGAAATGTAATTTTTTTAAAGTGAGATTATTTAATTTGTAATCTTGTTTTTCTGCTTGGTATGCTGTGAAATATCTTTGTGTGTCAATAATTAAACTTCTTGTCACTTATTTATTTTACTTATTTTGAGAGCATGAGCATGCACATGTGCGCAAGCAGGGTGGGGAGGGGCAGAGGGATAGGAAGAGAGAATCTTAAGCAGGCTCTGTGCCTAGTGCATCTAGTCCCGACCTGGGACTCGATCTCAAGACCCTGAGATCATGACCTGAGCCAAAATCAAGAGTCCGATGCCTAACTGTCTGAGCCACCCAGTTGCCCTTCTTCTACTCTGTTGTTTTAAATGTCTGAGTAGTATTTTATTGCACAAATTTTATTCTGGATTTTAAAAAATATTTCACCATTTTTGTACGCAAAAGAAGTTCATATTTAAAATATTCTTATCTAGGGGAACCTGGGTGGCTCAGTGGGCTAAAGCCTCTGCCTTCAGCTCAGGTCATGATCCCAGGATCCTGGGATTGAGCTCTGTATCAGGCTCTCTGCTCAGCAGGGAGCCTGCTTCCCCCTCTCTCTCTACCTGCCTCTCTGCCTACTTGTGATCTCTCTCTGTCAAATAAATAAATAAAAAGAAAATCTTTAAAAAAAAGTGTTCTTATCTACATTGAAAAATTTTTTTTTTCTATTTGGTTAATGCTGTATTGGCTTCCATTATGTAGCTCCCACAGATTCAAGAGTGATATCCTGGTGTTACCTGAAATTGTCTCATGAAAGCAGGCCAGATTTGGCCTACAGGCCATAGTTTGCTGACCTCTGCTTTACACTGTTAAAAAATTGGTGAGGATCCCAAAGAAGTCTGTCTAGATTATAGATTATATCTGTTAGTATATACTGCATTAGAAGTTAAAACTGGGTGCACCTGGGTAGCTGTCAGTTAAGCATGGGACTCCTGATTTTGGCTCAGGTCGTCATCTAGGGGTCATGAGATGGAGCCCTGCTTCAGGCTCCACATTTAGCATGGCATCTGCTTGAGAGTCTGTCTCTCCCCCGTTTGTCCTCTACCCCTACTCTGGCTTAAACACACACTCTCCCTCTCAAAAAAAATTAGTAAATAAATAAATTAAATCTTTTTAAAATAATGAAATAAAAAAATAACTTAAAAAAAAGTTTTTAGGGGGAGAGATGGGAAGTAAGATTTATTTCCTGGCTTACAAGTTTCTCTCTAATTTTATCTTAAATACAGCCATTCAAATATGGAAAAGGTGGTTAAAAAAAATTACCTCTTGTATCACTCTCAGTAGTGGAGAGAAAAGCAAATCACCTCTTCTGTTGCTTTCTTGGGTCTTTGGAATTGTGGAAGCAAACAAATGTTGAACAATAAAACTGCAAAATTTTTAAAACACAACCATATACAAGCACATGTTTCATTAGCCATCAGAGCAATGACATCATCACACATCCTCTCTGGAAATCTCTATTGTATACCCATAAGGGAATGAAAAAGGCAGATAACTTCTGAGTATTATTTAAAAAATAGTTTTGGTTTGTGGACTCCCTGAAAGGATCTTGGGGACCCTCAAGGCTCCCCAGACTAGACTTTGAGAGCTGCTAGGTTAGTTCATAGTGGGTACTTAGTAAATGTTGGTTGAATGAACACACTGCCTGCCCCCTAGTGATGTAGGGGTAGAGAAACTAAATTAGTATTTAATTTTATGGTATGAGAGAGAAGCTCTATGGCAATTTAGAGTAGGGAGCTAGAGTAACCAAGGAAAAAAGAAGCTTATAAAAATGTTTTCCTGGGGGCGCCTGGGTGGCTCAGTGGGTTATAAAGCCTCTGCCTTCAGCTCGGGTCATGATCTCAGGGTCCTGGGATTGAGCCCTGCATCGGGCTCTCTGCTCAGCAGGGAGCCTGCTTCCCTCTCTCTCTGCCTGCCTCTCTGCGCCTCTCTGCCTACTTGTGATCTCTGTCTGTCAAATAAATAAATAAAATCTTTTAAAAAAAATGTTTTCCTGATCTTTTCAATTTGGTAATATGTCAACAAATGAAACGGAAAAACCCTTGTGATCCATGAGATAGTTTGTTGGAAATTATTCTGTTCTGTCCTAAAAATCACCTGAAGTTTTCTGAACTTTGTATTAGAGGTCTACAGAAAAGCAAAAATGTTTATACACAAAATTTTCAAAACTGAGTTTTCCTTGTAAATGACAAATACAGTAACACAGAAATAACTGAATAAATATTTGGGAATCACCTGTGAGTGGGTTTGCATATTTATGTATTTACAGATACGTTTTATTTGTATTGATTTGGCTAGAGCTAATAATGTCTTAGTGTAGAAGTTTTTAATATTTTCTCTTTCCACTTCAAATCAATGTTTTAATGTTTCAGATTCGTTACATTTCACAAACACAAGGCCTGCCCGCTGAATATCTTCTCAGTGCTGGGACAAAAACAACGAGGTTTTTCAACAGAGATCCTAATTTGGGGTATCCGCTGTGGAGGCTTAAGGTCTGTCTCCCCAACTATACTACCCATTCCTGTACTCCTTACTCCCAGCTTTTTAGTTATTAAGTTCTTGAGGTGGACGTGGGAAAGGGGATGGTGGTGGTGGCAATGTATGTTTGCAGGAAGAAGTACTTAGAAAAATTATCTCATTGTACCCATTTGACCTGATCCTTAGCTAAAAAAAATAAATAAATAAACTAAACACCGTTCAGTTGTCTGAGGTTCTTTTGTATATTTGAACCAGCAGCTGAGAAGAGGGTATGGAAAACAGTGTTCACCATTAAGTGAACGAGAACAGGAAGAACGAGAATAACTTAGCTATGACTGTTTTTTAGAGAATTCTGAGAAAATATGAGAAAAAAACATAATTTTCTAACTCACCATGTTAAGGCCTTATATATTTTCATGAAATAAATCCCTGCTTTTTACTTCTGAATCTACTCCTTTAACTTGAGAGATCTCAAATTAATTTGAGTAACTTTGTGACTCTCTGTCCCTGAGCCTATTTAATAGTTAGGATTTGAAATATCATTTCCTTTGAAAGTAGCTTTAAGAGAAATATGGTAATGACCCTCTTACATGACATCCTTCAGGAAATGTGCTACATCATTGTTTCCACATTTAATTTAGCAGTATTAAAAGAATAGTCAGATATCCAGGTCCTATTCATACGCCAGAAGATTTTCTGGCTGTAAATTACTTTCATATTTGCCATCTCTGATTGACAAGGTGACGACACCTGTTTCTTTGTGTTTTGGCTTTAATTTGAACAAAATGTGAAAATAACGTACAGATGGAATTTTTTTTTTAAATCTGTATTTTATAGACACCGGAAGAACATGAATTGGAGACTGGAATCAAATCAAAAGAAGCTCGAAAGTACATTTTTAATTGTTTAGATGACATGGCTCAGGTGAGTATTGAAAGTTTCAGGAAGCCAGATATTTCCATATCTCTTAATCAGAGACACACTTCCATTGATTAATTATATTAAAGATAGATTCAATCTGTTATCTTCTAGTACATTTTCATTTTTTAGAGATAAAAGTTCATTAATATTCTGCCACGTATTAAAAGAACATTTGAATCCTAACCAAGATACTTTTAGAATTATGTGTTCTCCCTTGCTTTTGCTTAACTGATCTTTTTGCCTGTCAGTATTTTGAAATACTGTTTTTGAAGATTTCTTTACTGTCCATTTTCTCTGCTAAATAAATACATAAGAGCTAACATTAGTTGAGTGCATATTGTGTTCCAAATTCTGTTTAAACACTTCATATTTATTATGTCACTTAATCTTTTCAACAATAGGAATTTTTAAGTAATAATAATTGCTTTCATTTGTTTGTCCAAATTTTGAATGAAAAGATTCATTCAGCTTTATTCTACCAACACACTCTACCAAATTGAAGATTTTATTTAGTTTGTAAAAAGAGTTTCCACTTGTGAAAATGATTTTTCTGGAATAAAAAGAATTTCCTCAGGTTTTTCTCTTGAAATCTATTATCTGTTTATCTATCTATCTATGTATTATGCATATGCTTAGTATCAACATTAAAGGTTAAATGATGAAGTGTGATATTTCTAAATTTTTCCCGGAAGGTAAATATGTCCACAGACTTGGAGGGAACAGATATGTTGGCAGAGAAGGCGGATCGAAGAGAATATATTGATCTGTTAAAAAAAATGCTAACAATTGATGCAGATAAGAGAATTACTCCTCTGAAAACTCTTAACCATCAGTTTGTGACAATGACCCACCTTCTGGATTTTCCACATAGCAATCAGTGAGTATGGTCTGGGGCACTTACCATGATGTGGTCCTGTGTTACCATCTTACAGTTAAACAGAGTGATCACATGAGCAGCGGCCTTGGTACTTGCATATTTGGCTCACTGATGCTTTCCTTTCTCATTGAAAAAACATGAGATTAAAAATAAGATGTCTCTTTTTTCTCTTTACGGTTATAAAAACTCTCGATTCATTTTATCTAAATATACTTGGGTAGAAATGTTGATCCGTATTCATCTTGAGTTTTTGTTATGTTTTTAAATCTTAGCATACATTTTACTGAATCTTTAATCTTTCTTTTCAGTGTTAAGTCCTGTTTTCAGAACATGGAGATCTGCAAGCGGAGGGTTCACATGTATGATACAGTGAGTCAGATCAAGAGTCCCTTCACTACTCACGTTGCCCCAAATACAAGCACAAATCTAACCATGAGCTTCAGCAACCAGCTTAATACAGTGCACAATCAGGTATTCAGTAAATGATTTTGGAAATTCAAACCTAAGAGGGGTAGGAACTAGTTAAGAGTACAGGTTGAACAAAAAAAAAAAAAAAGAGTACAGGTTGAGATAAAGAAACCAGTCTTTGCTTTGGTGATCTTGTTATTTCTGAACGAATTTTCTGCATGGCGAAACTGATGGAAGACCAGGTGGACATGACACTTACCAGTAATGTGTCACCAAAAACTAAATACAAAGGCCTAATCCAGGTCCTTATAGTCTTCACCTAGTTTCATAAGTGGACCATAGCTATTGTACTACTTACTGCTGTTAGTTGTACTGACTTTAGCCACTGACTCTCCCTGTTAGAAAGATTTTATATTTCTCATTACATGTGTTGAAAGGTATTTCCAATAATTTTTTTCTCTACTGTACATTAGATCCTCAGAACTCATTCATCTTGTAACTGCAAGTTTACAGTTTACCTTTGATTTCCTCCACCCACTTTCTCTCCCACCTGCTGCCCTGTCCCTGGCAACCACCAGTCTACTCAGTGTTTCTATGAGTTCAGTTTGGGGTTTCCAATAATTAACTTTAAGAGTGATTTTGCATTTGTTTGCCAAACAGTGATATTTATATTTGTTACTGAAGATGTGAGCTTCCTAATTTCTTAGCTAGGTCTACCTTTATAATGAGATTTGGTGGTATCTCAAATCCAGCAACTTTTTATACAGAGAGAAGAGATAAGGGTTTATCTGAGACTGTCCTTAGTACAGGACTGTTTTTGATTCTGTGTTTTCTTATTCAACCTTATAGTATGCCTTAAATTTAGAGACTGGGAAAATTTCTTAAGCAGAGAGTTATTTCAGGGACAGTTAATACTACATTTTAAAACTTTTAAGTTTTTCTGGCTAGATTCTGCATGTGTAAAAATACTGTTATTTCTGCTTTATGTCCATATACAACTATTATCCTTTTGTTTTTAGGCCAGTGTTCTAGCTTCCAGTTCTACTGCAGCAGCTGCTACTCTTTCCCTGGCTAATTCAGATGTCTCATTGCTAAACTACCAGTCAGCTTTGTACCCATCGTCTGCAGCACCAGTTCCTGGAGTTGCCCAGCAGGGCGTGTCCTTGCAGCCTGGAACCACCCAAATTTGCACTCAGACAGATCCGTTCCAACAAACATTTATAGTATGTCCACCTGCTTTTCAGAGTAAGTTGGGAAACTCCTGTATCGAATAGTATCATATCAGACCCACAGATCTTGCTTTAGGCAGGTCCTTAGTAGGTATCTAGTTGTTCAGTTTTGATCTTGACAGGTTTAAACTCTGTCTCTGAATATGAAGATTTACCCTTTTTACATTGGTTATTTATTTAATTTTGATATTGTCTGACACATTATGGGAGTTCAGTTAACTTTTTGTATTTGAACTGCCGTGATATCAATTTCTTGCCCACTGAGACCTTGTGCCAGTGTCCTGTATCTTGTTTAAGTATGTATCTCTCAATATGCAGAAATACTAAGCTTGAAGAAATTTGTTGTAAACAGAAATTCTATATTGAATCTTACTTCCTTTTTTTATTCCATTATTAAATAAAATTAACATTTCAAATAAAAGGTAATTTTATCCTAAAATGTAAAAATTATGCTTAAGAATATGTAACCTCATGAGTTACATTCAGAAATAAAGATTATTATTTATTGAACTGAAAAATTCTACAAGCTGAGGTACTTTTGGGGAGTACGTTTAGATTATCTGCTTCAGCTTATGAATCATACTGTTCCTGCAAACTCCTATCAACAGAGGAACAGAATAGCTGAAGAAAGAGGCTCTGACCCCATGCGTTGCAATAAGATTTAAAATTTCACATTCCCATCCTTCCTCATTTTTTTCATTGTTCTGTAATTCAGTCCATCCAGTTCCTTTTTTTCTGAAGTACGGGAAATGTGTTTATTAATATGGTGAGCCAATTAAAAGGTTAAATTATTTGAGGATATTTTCTGATAGCACACTTGACTTTCCCAACAGAAAGTCATTGTCTGTACTCTGTGGTAATAAACCAGGATTCAGTCTTGTCATAGTAGAAGCAGGTAGCATTTTTATCTTTTTACTTCAGTTACTTATTGACTGTGACTCTCTTGTTTGTTTGGTTTCTGACAGAGTCGGAGCAAGCAGAAGGAAAAGAGGGGCTAGGGGAGACTGAGAGATTACCGGGAGGACAGGAGAGCGATAGCGATGTAAACCAGGGAGAAACCACAGGGAGAGCGGAGGAGCAGATTCCAAACCCGTAAATGCAAATTTAGCCTAACTTCCAAATAATTTTCTGGTATACTACATGATAGTAAATTCTATGCTTTGGGTTGTCATATGTTGAGTGATTCTTCTACTGAAATTAGCAAACTAGCCACCCTCTTCCCCTTCACCTTTTCCAAAGTGAGTCTCACAGGAACAGTTTTCAGATGTGAGCCTCTTAAGTCTTCTGCTGCTTCTCAGATGGTATTTATGAGACGAGGGAGAGCTTTTTGGTTCCCTTAATTAAAAAAAATGTAGACTCAATATAGAGGGGAAAAGTGGTGTAACTCCTTTTGTTATAACTAGGTAAGTATAAGTTTTGGAAATTTTTTTCTATTTAGGAAGTCCGAATAACCTGAGGAGCCTAGAGCAAATTATAAAATTTCCAAACAAAAGGGAGTTTTTAAGTTAAGGTAATAAGGATGAAAATAGCTGATAAGTATTACTACACGCCAGATAATGTTCTATTTGTACTTGTATTAATTCATCCTCAGCAAACAATCCTAGGAAGTAGGTAATGTCAGTATGCCTAATGTCAGTAGGTCCCATTAAAGATGAGAAAATTGAACCCGATTCTTTCATCTGCCCAAAGTCTTACTAACTAGCTAGTGGTAGAACTGGGACTTGAACCTAGGCAGTGGGGTTTTGAAATACGCTGTACCTCCTCTTAGCATTTAAACTTAGCTGTAAAGGTTGTCAGTTGGTTTGCCAGCCCAGCCATATGCTGGTTTTTTCCTAGCAGTCCTGTATTCCAGGTTGCCTCTTTTTCTTTCACCACTGCTTTTTTGCAAGATACTATACTTAGAGGAAAATGACCCTCATCAATTAAATTGTTCTTTCCATACTTCATGGTTTTTTATTTAATGGGTTGTATTCAACAAAAACAAAACAAAACAAAAACAAAAATTTGAATAATTTCTTAGTTCAGGGTTCAGGGAGAACCTTCCCAAAGTGTTGCCTTTTGTTAATTCTTGGTTTTCACTTGTAGTTTCCTAAAGAAGCAAGTTTTAAACTAGCTTAACTGCTGTGGTTTAACCTAAATTATGAAAGCAATCTGATGGTTATTTAGTTGCATTTTTAGGTTAGTACTCTAAATACTACTTTCTGTACTATTCCAATTGACCAAAATGGGTACACATTTTGCTCAATGATGACTATTATTTTGTAATTTTGTCCCCTTTTACTTCATTATCCTGAAACTTACAGGTGAACTTCTGTCATAAACATTTCTTCCTAAATTTTACCTGCCTTTGCTCTTTGTTCCTGCCCATTTCTAGGAGGCTATCACAGTAATGTTGTCTTGTAGTTGCCATATGTCCTGGGAATTTATTTTTTTTTTATTTTTTTTTTAAGATTTTATTTATTTATTTGTCAGAGAGAGAGAGAGAGAGAGAGAGCGAGCGAGCACAGGCAGACAGAGTGGCAGAGGGAGAAGCAGGCTCCCCACGGAGCAAGGAGCCCGATGTGGGACTCGATCCCAGGACGCTGGGATCATGACCTGAGCCGAAGGCAGCCGCTCAACCAACTGAGCCACCCAGGCATCCCTGTCCTGGGAATTTAGACAAGAATTTTGAAATTGCTTAGCTATCTTACTAGATAGCATTGCCTTATGAAGAATGGCTGGCAGATTTTTTTTCTAATCTGGATATCTGGATTTGTTACCTTTTATTTTTATATAAGTAGCACTTTTTTAAAAAGTTATTATTCTGGTGTTTTAATTCTAATCTTACTAGTCTCTCTTACTTTGTGTATTTCTGGATTGTGTTTTCCAGTGTGACATCTTACTGCTAAAATACTTGTAAATCACTGAAATGGAAAATTGGAAGGCTTGCTGAAAACCACAGTATTAGAGTTTAGGAGTTATGCTTATTTGGTGTCTTTATAGTAATATTAAGAGAAATTAGTTGTTGGTAGCTTAGAAAGTGTCACCGAAGAGTATTCTAATTAAAATAATACGTTTGTGTTCTCACTTCACCAAACGCAGGCATTAGTGAATTAGAGAAACTTCTATTAGTAGATAATAGAAACTTAAATTCTCCACTTTGATAGGGCAGGTTTAAAAGAAAGCTTTGAAGTCTCTCTTTTCAACTCTTGGCTAAAGGGAGAACTGTCCTGAGCCCCTTTTTTCCCCAGAATAAGAAATTCCCATTTGGAGGAAACATTCATTCAGCATTTGTGCCCAGTACAAGGCAACAAAAATTCTTGATTTTCTTAGCTATGCATTAGTTGTAAAAGAGCCTTATTAGAAAGCTGTCAAAGGCAAAGGCAGATTCCTAAAATAAGTAGAAAAAAAGTGTTTCTGTAAATCCAAATATCTACTTTTTAAATATTTTTATCCTGGGTTATAATTTCTTCAGTTCATATACTAGTTAAAGATAGAATGTATAACTAATTTGTGAATTTTTTGAGGAGTAGGGTAAAACATCTTAAAATATTCTCAAAGGGTAACTTAGATGATAAATAATGATAATTTTTTTCTTAACTTAGAGTCATAACTTACCAAAAGTTACAATTATTTTAAGTCTTCACTTTTAATAGATTACATGTAAAAAATGGATTAAAAGGTGAATGTAACCTAATAAGTGTAGATTTTTTGTTTCTTTGCTTTTGCATATGCTATTAATGGGAATGGGACACGTGTTAGTTTTAAGTGTTGTAGGACAAAAAAAATTTTTTTTAATTCCCTTAAACCATCCCTTTTTGTATCAAACATCTTCCCATGAATTTAACCTGAAAGAACCAAACCAGTCTCCCTTTTCTTAGCCCCCTAGACTTCTATGAAACTCCTTTGTATTACGTGTCTAGTACTAACCTGGGTGGTGGATTATTTGAACAGAAAAGCTAAAAACAAGAAAGTCCCAAACAAAGCACAGACCTCGCACTGCACTTTAACTGTGGTGGTGTTTTCTGCAGCTGGACTACAAGCAACAACAAAACACTCTGGATTCCCTGTGAGGATGGATAACGCCGTGCCAATTGTACCCCAGGCGCCGGCCGCGCAGCCGCTGCAGATCCAGTCGGGAGTGCTGACGCAGGTAACAGCCACGGCAGCTCGGACACTCGGTGTTTGTCCTCGAGGATGGTATTTGCTTTGACTGTCAGATCTTTCTTGGTTATGATTCAGTGGACTTAAAAGGAGACAGCTCTAGAGGAATGATTCCTTTTTCCTAACACTATTGCAACTCAGACAGTGTCTTCCTTAGACTTACAGGGATAAATACCCTGACCCTGAGAAACTGTGTTTTGAGTAAATTCACTCCGACTTTGTGGGATGTAGTTAATTTTTTATAGACATGGAGTAACATTTTGATTCTAAAGATAAAGTTGCCCTTTTGTCCCCTTCAGTGGCCCCTTTGCTCACTCTTTCAGAATGACATCATGGCAGAGAGGCAGCATCAGATTAGGATGCCTCTTCAAGTGTTACATTCCTTCACTCTGTGTGTTTAAGCTATAGGAAGCCTTAAAATTTTCTACCTGCTATGGGACATGCAACTAAGATGGGCAGGAACATCATGAAAGACTTACATAAGCAACAGATACTGTATTTTCAGTTCTATGTGTAAATATTTGTGGCCCATGACACAGAAGAAATTTGGAAGTCCAAAAACTCTTCTCTTGAGAGTAGGAAGAAGAGGAATTATTAATACATGCCTTTGTTACCTGAGTTTTGTAGAACCGATCCTCTGAATCTGGCCCAAGAAGGATTCCTGTACTTGATTGCTTTAGGCCCTTGACATTTGATCTAGTAGGCTGATGCCGTGCAGAGTTGAAGGGGCAAGTTGTGTTTGTACGTGCATTTAGGTGATACAAAATGACTGCTTGTTGGTAATATCTTGGGGGGAATGAGAACCCTTCTGAATCCAGATAACCTGCCTCCGTGTCTGTTTCACTCACCTGCCTGATCTACGTTGCAGGGAAGCTGTACACCACTAATGGTAGCAACTCTCCACCCTCAAGTAGCCACCATCGCACCGCAGTATGCGGTGCCCTTTACTCTGAGCTGCGCAGCCGGCCGGCCGGCGCTGGTTGAACAGACTGCCGCTGTACTGGTAATTCCCCTCACTTGATTGTGTTACTAACGGAGTTTCTTTGGTTTCTTTCTTTTTTATTTTTTCCTGCTTGTTTTTGTTCTGTTTTCTTCTGGTTTTCTCATTTAAAAAAAAAAAAAATTAACTTAGTCTTTGCAGAGGGCATGGAAGCATGTGCCATCTTGTGGCTGTGTTCTTGCTACATCTTTAATGTCTCATTGTTTTCCTCCCCAACATTTGCTGAAGCACTGTTTGATTCTGATATTCAGAGTGGCTCTGTAAGGAACCAGATCCTTTTATTTTTCTTTGCCAGCTTAGTGTGATAAAAGCTCTTGGTGTAGCCTCAGAAGAGCTTCAACACTGTATCTGTTTTTTGTTCTTTTACCCTCTGATCCTTGAGAATAAAGGAAATGGCCTTTAGTTTGGCTCTGCTGCAGGTATCCGGATGGCCAAAATTTGAACTCCTTGACAAGTTAGCTTCCTTCTTTATTTGCTATTTTAAGCTTCTAAAATTTTTGTGCGTGTAGAAATGTTTAAGATGCTCCTAATTTATTGCTTTATCACTTGATGTTAACTTTTCTTCTATGAACATATGAAGATAACTCTCTTTGCCACTCATGATCAGTGGCAGCTGATATCTTCCATTTAAAGATGTTCCCTGTAGAATTTTTTTAGATCGTATTTCATTTGTTGGTTGAGATTAAATATAAACTCATTTTTAGGGGTTTATGGAGAAATTAATGACTTTACAAATAGGTCTTTATACAGAGATGAAAATATGGCTGAAAACCCTTATGCTAATACAATACCTTTGTGACTAAAAGTCCTGGGGAAAAGTCACTAAATGCAGCAGCAAATGCAATAGTATGGGGCTTAGAGATAGGA
This sequence comes from Martes martes, assembly GCF_963455335.1. Lineage (NCBI taxonomy): Eukaryota > Metazoa > Chordata > Mammalia > Carnivora > Mustelidae > Martes > Martes martes. The sequence continues at coordinate 95,358,776 of NC_137891.1, read as the reverse complement.
AAAATGAGTAGGACCTCAAGGTGTATTTCAGGATTTGTACCCTTCAGAGTGGTCTTTGGATGTGTTTTGGTTTATTCGGGGGAGTTAGAATTGTTTATTGGACATCCAGCATTTCATTATTTGAAATTTAAAGCTAGGTAAGCATTTGAAAACCTTATTGATACTACTGAATACTGATTATCTGCATCTTTTGTGAAGGGGCTTTTAAATTTCCTTCGTTGTTTCTCAAGGACTCTGTGTGAGTGTAAACACTTCCAGAAACATACTTTGGTTGTTGGAATTTGTTTGGTTTTTAGTTTAAAAGCCTTTGTCACCTCCAGATTAATTATATCATGAGCATAAAACCTGAGTGCAAGGGAGTCAGATATATTTCCAATTTGATTGATCCAGGCCACTGGTTCTAACTTGCTCACCTATAGTTTTGAGAATGTTAGTTGATACTCTCCTTTGCTGCTTCTCTTAAGTTTGCACTAGTCATTTGCTAAGCTTTGCATATTTTTGTTCTTCCTCTGTCAAAACAGTTCGTCGCTTGGAACGCCAGATTTCTGCCTCACGTTGGAATGTTATTTCTTGCTCTGTATTAAACTACATGCTTTGTCTTGTGCAGGTGTTGGCTTATGGAAAGACGCATGGTGTGACTTAACATACTTCTCTTATTTTTTGTTTTGTTTTATTTTGTTTTAAATTCTGCTTATGGTAGCAGACGTGTTTGCAGTTTCTCTGCTTTGAAGGCTTCTTGTTTGGAACCGGTATTTGTAACAAGTGGATCTGTTACTTGCAGAAATATTTTTAAAACAGTGTGTTGATGGCCTTGCAGTTTGAAATTTAAGAAAGAACCATATGTACCCTAGCATTGTAGGTGACTGTACTGTAGAATTTTAAAGTTTAAAAAGGAAACTTTCAAATCTGTTCCCATTTTTTAAGAAAATGCCAGAATTTCTGTAAGAAGTTCAGAAAACATATTTGTTGCTGCCTATTGCAAGTACTTGTTAAAAACCAGAAATGATGTATTTTCTTGTAGTGATTAGTTTTTATGTTGAAGTATATTTTTATAAATGATATGTTAAACAGTATATTTTAGATAACTATTAAACAAAATATGGTGCTCCCTGCATCTATTTTGGAAATATTTTACTTACTGCCTTATTTAATTCTCTCATATGGCTATATATGATGAAGTTGGCTTTCTGTTTCTGGCATATGCTTGTTTGCCAGAGGATTTTGGCCTTTGGTCATTCACATCTGGCTTCATGTTCGAAGTTCTACCCTTTTAAAAAGGCATAATTCTCCCCCTTTGTTTTATGGGTTGAATTGACCTGATGTCTTAACTGATTGGCACTTAAATTTTAAAATTCCTATCTTTAATCTCAAGGGAGCTGTCTTAACTCTCTCTAGGTGTATTTTTAGAATCCTTGCAAAAATGATATTCCATCATTTAACCGGAGCTTACCTCTGAACTTTTCAGACTCTTTGACTCCACAGTATAATAGAGAAACTCTTAACCACAGGGATCTTCTTTTCTTTAATACCCTGGTGGTCATGTTACAGAGGTGGCCCAGAGAAAGCAGTATGTTCTCTTTCCCTATTCATAAGACTTGTAACCTTGAGCCCCTCTGACTTTTCTTTTTTGATCTCTGCAAGTTAACAATCTACAAGCAACTTCTTTTACAATATGAATTTTTCTTTCATCTAAAAAACAAAAGAAAAAGCCAAGAATGAGTCAAGTCTGGATCTTTTTTGTGTGTGTTTCCTTACAGCAGGCTTGGCCTGGAGGAACCCAACAAATTCTCCTGCCTTCAACTTGGCAACAGTTGCCTGGGGTAGCTCTGCACAACTCTGTCCAGCCCACAGCAGTGATTCCAGAGGCCATGGGCAGTGGCCAGCAGCTCACAGACTGGAGGCAAGTACCCTGTGTTCCTCTCTGGGAGATCTGCAAGGGCAGATCCCTTAGGGTAGGAGTGCTTGATGATTTGGTCAGACTCCTAGGAAGAAAATAAAGGAAAGGAGAGACGTATCTCTGTTTCAGATTCTTTAAGAAAAGAACCCTTTTCAGGCTAGGAGATGGAGTAATGAAAAACTTGGAATATAGGAAAACATAGGTTCTGAGATCAGGAATAATTTACTTCAGATTGAAAGTCTTATGCATTTAGAAACCATGCAATGAAAACCAAGGCTTTGTCATCCAGGTGCCCAATTTAAAAAATAAAATGCAGCTCTATTTGGTTGTCTTAATTGCTTTTAATACCTATCTGGTCCTAATTTCCCAGTGGTTTAGGCATTCAGTCTTCTCTGTGTCTTTCTGTTGGTACAGGAATGCCCACTCTCATGGCAACCAGTACAGCACTATCATGCAGCAGCCCTCCTTGCTGACTAACCACGTGACGCTGGCCACTGCTCAGCCCCTGAATGTTGGTGTTGCCCATGTTGTCAGACAACCACAATCCAGTTCTCTCCCTTCTAAGAAGAATAAACAGTCTGCTCCAGTCTCTTCTAAGTAAGTCTTTGTTAGAGTTGGTAGTTAAAAGTGCCATTTTTGAGAAAGATGTCGCCAGCATTTAAAGGGCTGTGGTATAGACTTTTTTGGTGAGAAGCAGCGAGTAGCTGCCAAATTGAGGAAGAGATAACCTTTTCATTTGGGCATGCGTACCAGATGTGTCCTCCTTATGCAAATCCTTTCTCTCCGCTGCCACTTTGAATCCAGGTCCTCTTTTTTTTTTCCTTTTTATATGATTTTAAAAAAAATAAACATAATGTATTATTAGCCCCAGGGGCACAGGTCTGTGAATCGCCAGGTTTACACACTTCACAGCACTCACCATAGCACATACCCTCCCCAATGTCCATAACCCCACCCCCCCCAACCCCCCCTCAGTTTGTTTTGTGACATTAAGAGTCTCTTATGGTTTGTCTCCCTCCCAATCCCATCTTGTTTCATTTATTCTTTTCCTACCCTCCAAACCCGCCGTGTTGCATCTCCACTTCCTCATATCAGGAAGATCATATGATAGTTGCCTTTCTCCGATTGACTTATTTCACTAAGCATAATACCCTCTAGTTCCATCCACATCGTCACAAATGGCAAGATTTCATTTCTTTTGATGGCTGCATAGTATTCCATTGTGTATATATACCACATCTTTCATCCATTCATCAGTTGATGGACATCTAGGTTCTTTCCATAGTTTGGCTATTGTGGACATTGCTGCTATAAACATTCGGGTGCACGTGCCCCTTCGGAAGCCCTCTTTTATGCCAATGTTTTTATTTTTCTGCCCATGTTACATTGGGAAATTTAACTATGGAATAAAGGGCATACAAAAATAAAATTTACATTGTATTTTAGGGTTCTTGGCCCTGGTGGAAACCCTCTTTTAGAGCAGTTTGTTTAGTTTTTATTGAAACTTCTATAGTCAAGTGTATTGAATTAATGATTAGGTGGAAAGGAGTCAAAGAACAAGTTGGAAAGAGTTCTGGGGAAAAGGTGGATAATTTTGGGGGCCAGGGACTGAACGGTGTTTCTTGTGGCCTTTTTCTGCAGGTCTTCTCTGGATGTTCTGCCTTCTCAAGTCTATTCTCTGGTTGGGAGCAGTCCTCTCCGTACCACATCTTCTTATAATTCCCTAGTCCCTGTCCCAGATCAGCATCAGCCAATCATCATTCCAGATACTCCCAGCCCTCCTGTGAGTGTCATCACCATCCGCAGTGACACTGATGAGGAAGAGGACAACAAGTATAAGCCCAATAGGTAAGATAGGTGAATGGCTCCCTGACCCAGTGGCTCCTACCCTTAGTCTTAGACCCTTGGTTTCAGACAAGTGGTCCAGTTTGGGCTATGAAAGGAAGGACTAAAAATTGGTATTTTGGAAGTGTGGCCTTGGATGCGTGAGTCAGAACACTCCAGTTTCCACGACTGAGCATCATGTTAAATCTGTCTTTTCAGATACATTAGCTGGAAGGGGAATATTAAGTTGCTTAATATTAGCTGCTTTGGCTTGGAATGCACATTATACCATGGACATGATTCCCTGCCTTTAAGGACCTTTAGGGTCTGAAAATAGATGCCATAGCAGAAGCACGTAAACAACAGTTAATTGGAAAAGTCAGTAGATAGGATGTTATTTGTAAATTCTTAATCTGCAAAGGCCACTTTGGAAGAGGTGCAACTTGAAGTAGGGCTACTTTCTTTCTCCTTCTGCTTTGTGGTCTGAAAGTTGAGGAATGTCAGTACCAGATAATTTCCTCTTATTTCAGCACCTTAATCCAAGTTCTTAACTGGGCAGTTAACCAAGAGAGAGTGGATACCTTGAAGAACTGTTATATATACCTCTCTCTTAGTGGGAACATAGTTGCTTTGATTGTTCTGTGTTGTATGCTAGGCATAAAGAAGAGGGAATAACCCCACGTTTACCTGGGGAGGTAGGGTTCACACATGACAGTAACTGAGAAGACTTTGCAGAGTTACATATGAATGAAGTTTAATGCTTGAAAGAGCGGATTTAGAATGAAGTACCTCAAAAGAGGTATTTACAAATGATACTTACAGTTACAAAATGGTATTTACAAATGGGATGTAGACTTGAAACTAAGCATTGAAAGCGGTTTCTGAACTGATTTGGGGAAGAGAAAAGGTAAACTTTCCAGTGAGGAAAAATGACTGTGGAGTGGCAAAAAATGTGTAACCAGCAGGATTGCTTTGACTAGAGCCAAGTCTCTTAAAAAAATGAGGAAAAATTAAAGTTAGGAAGGTGGAGTTCAGTTTATGAAGGAACATTTAAAAAAAAATATGGTGAGAAGTTTGTTTAGACATACCAAGGTATCATTTATATAATTTAGCAGGATGATACGGAGAATACTATAGAAATAACCGTGAGTGGAAATGGCTGAGCAGCAACGTGGAAGAGTTGTTAGAGCTGTGTATCTGACAGCATTCTGTGCCAGCTTGAATCCTGTCTTCACCATTTACCACTTGTGTGACCTTGGCTGAGTGTCTTAATCTCTCTGTGCTTCAGCTTCCTCATCTGCAAAATGGGGGTTATAGTGACGACTTCATAGAAGTGTTGTGAGGATTTAGTGAGACCTATGTGGAGGGTAAGAATAGTGCCTGATGCAGAATAAGAGCTCAGAAGTCTGCTGCTGCTTGTCTTACTCTGTTGCCATTATCGTCCCAGCAGGAACAATGATCATCAAAGAAACATTGCTAAAAGGGGGCTGAATTTTCACGTATTTTCTTCTCCTCAGCTCTGGCCTGAAGGCAAGGTCTAACGTCATCAGTTATGTCACTGTCAATGATTCTCCAGACTCTGACTCTTCCTTGAGCAGCCCATATTCCACTGATACCCTGAGTGCTCTCCGGGGCAACAGTGGACCCCTGGTGGAGGGGCCCGGCAGAGTCACAGGGGATGGCGCCGGCACCCGCACCATCATTGTGCCTCCACTGAAAGCTCAGCTCGGTGACTGCACTGCGGCAGCCCCGGCCTCAGGTGAGCATTCTCACAGCCACATGGGAATTCTGTCGCTGTTTGTGTCCTGAACGTGTCGCTTTAATCTACTTATGCCAACGGTAGCAACCAGTTCCTTAATTCAGAAATCAGTTCCTTGGGATGTGAAAAAATTTTTGGCGATCAGTTTATCTTACTTGGTTTATTTTGTTCAGGTTAACATAGTGGTGAATTTGTAGTCTCAGAAATGTACTCACTTTTGATGGGAGAACACAGACAAGAGCTGTCGTACAGCCGGGAGAATCAGCAGGCGAATTTTTTTGTGGTGATTTTTTAGGTGATTCATATTTGATAATCCAGAGTGAACAGGAATTGATACTATTTTTTTTTTTTTTTGAAAACAGTGTGTACTTAGATCTTTTCTTACCCGATGTCATAGCAGTGATACTTTGTGGTTTTATTATCAAGCTGGCTTCCTCCATCTTTTTTGCTGTTAGATGCTGGGCTTAGGCTCGCTGCTTCAGTTACCGGGTAATGCTAGCTGTAGTAACAAGCCGCAGATCTCCAGGGCTTGACATAATAAAAGTTTGCTTCTCAGTCACATGACTTCCCAGTGCTAGTGCTCCTGGTTGGTGGGCCTGCAGTGAGTCAAGGATCAGAGCCCAGGAATCCTCAGCCTCTGATGAGAAGAGGGAAGAGTTTGGAGGAGGGACACACATTGCTTTAGCTGTTGAGCCCTGGAAACAGTGCATACTAACCCCATGGCCCCACCTGGAGGCTGGGGGGCCCAAGAAACGGAGTCCTTGTCTAGGCAGCTGTTTTCCGATGGCAACTCTGTACACCAAAGGAGGGAAGCATGAATTTTTGGTGTCAGTATAGCTGTCTGTGCTGTACTTAACGTAAATTAGTGTTTTACTCTGAATTGTGTTACTGCCAGGGACATGAACAGGATTCTGATTTTAGGATATTGTGTTAAGCTTCGATATGGTCCCCGCCCCCCACAGAAGTGGGTAGCTGTCCCATTGAAGATAAGGCAGAACTTCCTGATGCCAGGCTACTGAACGGTGTTGTTGGAAGCTCTGTCCACTGTTGGGTCCAAAGAATAGAGGCTACTCCACAAATCATTGAATAAATGATTCCGTTTTCCTAGTAGGACTACAGAGGAAACAAAATTTTGAAATTGAAAACAAAATTTTGAAATTGATCTTGCTTATATCCAACTGGCCTGCAGTTTCTTAGAATTTGAAGCTAGTGAGTGCCCAACAAATGTCCTAAGTATTACCAACATCTTATTCAGCTTCCCATTGCCATTTCTATACTTGTTTAACCCCTTCCTACATAAAACTCTAGGCCCCTTGGTGTCCCACTGGTGTTTGTATTTCCAGTAGTGCCTTGCACATTATAAGAGACTAGATAAGATTTACTAAAGTGAATCTTTGGAAGATCCTTTATGGAGCTTTGTAGCAAGCCAGAAAAGAATGGGTTGTACAGTTTTTGTTTCTCTGGTATAAACATAATTGAGGAAATAAGATACACATGAAACCTTAACTTTTGCAAACCTCTTTCAGATGTGGACTGATGAATATGATGCCATCTGAGGTTTAGCTGAGGCTACTCGTAACTCATTACGGCCGACCCTTTTTTTAGGTCTCGTGAGCAGTAAGACCAAGCCAGTGGCCTCAGTGAGTGGGCAGTCATCTGGATGCTGTATCACCCCCACAGGGTATCGAGCTCCACGCGGGGGGACCAGCGCAGCACAGCCACTCAACCTTAGCCAGGTAAGCGCTAGGGGCTGCTGCCTTCTGTTTGGGGCCCTCCCTACTGTCATTCTCTGGAGACCCCTGCTTCTGGCTGGACTGCTGAATAAAGCCAAATGAAGCCCCTTTTGTGTCAGACCATTTAGTGTTCTATGGCCTGCGTCATGTCTGCATGTGCTATGTCCCTTTATTCCCTCTGTAAGTGTGTTGAGGATGCACATTCCAGGTTTTCCATCAGACCTCCTTAAGCTGTCCTGGAAGATTAGAGAAATGTCTGGAATTTAGGAAGAGCCTCGGGTGCTTTAGTCTATGCCTGCTTCTGTACCACCACATACTTTCCTCCCAGGTCCTCTTCCTTTATCGCCCAGGTCATAAATAACCTTGAGCATCACACCGATTACTTGAGGCAAGAGACAGTGCAAAGCTTTGTGGCCGCTTCATCAACTGGTTCTAGTGCTGTGTGTTGCCTTGAGTCTGAGATCCCCCCCACAACCACTATGTGATCTGATAGGGTGGGGAGAGATACTATTCTGCTTGTAAAAGAGGTACTATTTATTCTTTCTTAAGCTAAAATTCTGGTGCTTGTATGATGTCTACCAGTAGTAAGAAAGTGTAAACATGAGGATGTAACTGTGTGTGTGTGTGTGTGTGTGTGTGTGAGAGAGAGAGAGAGAGAGAGAGAGAGAGAGAAAGCACATGCAAGTGCAAATGTCAGTTCGAGTTAGTGCATGTGTTTTAGGCTCCACAAGTCAAGAGGGATATGAAGAACTTAGAGGAGAACAAAAGAAAACAATGGCAAGAAAGAAAGGTTAGGAAAAATTCAAACTCCCTGGCACCAAAATAGGGTGAGTTGAGTCAACCGTTACTAACTTTCAGGAGTGGGTAACCCTGTGAACTCATTTTTTTTTTAAGATTTTATTTTATTTATTTGACAGAGAGAGATCACAAGTAGGCAGAGAGGCAGGCAGAGGGAGAGGGGGAAGCATGCTCCCTGCTGAGCAGAGAGCCCGATGCGGGGCTCGATCCCAGGACCCCGAGATCATGACCTGAACCGAAGGCAGAGGCTTAACCCACTGAGCCACCCAGGCACACACACACACCCCGGCTCCCCCGTGAACTCTTGATTCCCCCATGGCCTCTGTCATACTTAAGAGCAGTTTGCTGGTATCTGGGCTGGGTTAGGATCTGTTCTGCCAAGAGGTGCAGGGATGGAGGCTGACTTCTGACAGCATTGCCAGTCTGGGAGATTCTGTGCTGTGGCAGCCCAGGAACAGTACAGGTTAGAACCTCACCTCTCCACTTGGCCTTTGGTCCCCGAACCGGAATGACCTCAAGGTTCCTCACCCCCTTCTTCCTCCTTCCAGAACCAGCAGTCATCGTCAGCTCCAACCTCGCAGGAGAGAAGCAGCAACCCTGCCCCCCGCAGGCAGCAGGCGTTTGTGGCCCCGCTCTCCCAGGCCCCCTACGCCTTCCAGCATGGCAGCCCACTACACTCGACGGGGCACCCACACCTGGCCCCAGCCCCTGCTCACCTGCCGAGCCAGCCTCACCTGTATACGTATGCTGCCCCCACCTCTGCTGCTGCATTGGGCTCCACCAGCTCCATTGCTCATCTCTTCTCCCCCCAGGGCTCCTCAAGGCATGCTGCAGCCTATAGCACCCACCCTAGCACTCTGGTGCACCAGGTCCCTGTCAGCGTTGGGCCCAGCCTTCTCACTTCTGCCAGTGTGGCCCCTGCTCAGTACCAACACCAGTTTGCCACCCAGTCCTACATTGGGTCTTCCCGAGGCTCAACAATTTACACTGGATACCCACTGAGTCCGACCAAGATCAGCCAGTATTCCTATTTGTAGTTGGTGAGCAGAGGGAGGAGGGGTCATGGCTGTCTGTTCCTGGCCCTGAGTTCTTAATAACAGGCTATGATGAACTCCTCCCTTAGGCCCCTCTTGAAACTCCTTAGCCAGCAACTTGTTCTGCAGGGGCCCACTGAAGCAGAAGGTTTTTCTCTGGGGAACCTGTCTTAGTGTTGACTGCATTGTTGTAGTCTCCCAAAGTCTGCCCTATTTTTTAATTCTTTATTTTTGTGACAGCATTTTTGGTATTTGGAAGAGTTCAGATGCCCATCTTCTGCAGTTACCAAGGAAGAGAGATCGTTCTGAAGTTACCCTTTGAAAAATATTTTCTCTCTGACTTGATTTCTATAAATGTTTTTAAGACCAAGTGAAGCCCCTCTTTATTTAACTTTGTTTTATTGTAATTGCTGGTCAGAGGAAAAATGCTGATAGAAGGACTTGAAATCTGGTAACAAGTGAGAAAAGAAAAATCATCACTTTTTGCTTATTTAAAAACCAAGACTTAATTGCCTCTTTTAAGAGCAGCTTACACAAGTCTGTATTTGACTATCAGGCATTTCTCCTCTCAAAATTTTACCTTTCCTTATGGGACATTAGACTACAATGTTTAGTTTGTTTTCATGTCGTGTTATACTTACTGGGCAATTGTTATTTTTGCAAAACTGGTTATATACTGCTCCTTATTACTCTTGGGATTCTCTCAGTTGCTCCTGTGTTTATTGTAAAGTAGTGTTAAAAAGGCAGCTCACCATTTGCTGGTAACTTAGTGTGAGAGAATCCATACCTACCGTGAAAGCACTAGGTATTACTCTTTTTAAATGAAGTACCGTGCATTCTTCTTAAGTTATTTTTAAAAAGTATTTCTCTCTCTGATTCAGCTTAAATTTTATTATTGGAAAAGCCATTAAGGTCGTTATTATTGTATGGTGGTGGTTGTCTTATTATATGCAAAATCTCTTTGTATTATGCGATACTGGTATCGATGAGCTTTGCCTAAAGGTTGTTGGCATTGGTGAGCTTTGCCTAAAGATTAATATGAATTTTCAATAATACACCTCTCTCTCTTTGCCTCATCTCTCCCTTCTGTTCTATGATTTATTTGGGGAGAAAGCTAAAGAATCTGAAACCAGATAAGAACGTTGTGTATAGCTTTTATACTTTAAAGTAGCTTCCTTTGTATGCCAGCAGCAAATTGAATGCTCTCTTATTAAGACTTATACAATAAGTGCATGTAGGAATTGCAAAAAATATTTTAAAAATTTATTACTGAATTTAAAAATATTTTAGAAGTTTTGTAATGGTGGTGTTTTAATATTTTGCATAATTAAATATGTACATATTGATTAGAAAAATATAACAAGCAATTTTTCCTGCTAACCCAAAATGTTATTTGTAATCAAATGTGTAGTGATTACACTTGAATTGTGTATTTAGTGTGTATCTGATCCTCCAGTGTTACCCCGGAGATGGAATGGATGTCTCCATTGTATTTAAACCAAAATGAACTGATACTTGTTGGAATGTATGTGAACTAATTGCAATTATATTAGAGCATATTACTGTAGTGTTGAATGAGCAGGGGCATTGCCTGCAAGGAGAGGAGACCCTTGGAATTGTTTTGCACAGGTGTGTCTGGTGAGGAGTTGTTCAGTGTGTGTCTCTTCTTCCCTTACTCCTCCTTCCCTTATTGTAGTGCCTTATATGATAATGTAGTGGTTCATAGAGTTTACAGTGAGCTTGCCTTAGGATGGACCAGCAAGCCCTTGTGGACCCTAAGCTGTTCACTGGGATTTATCAGAACAGGATTAGTAGCTGTGTCGTGTAAATGCATTGTTGTCAGTTTCCCTGCCGACGTTGAAAAATAAAAGCAGCAGCTTTTCTCCTTTAGCACCACGTCTACCCCTTTCCAGTCTGGAATCTCAGCTGAGTTCTCACAGAAGCATTTTCCCCACGTGGCTCTCTCACGGTGCATTGCTACCTTGCTTCTGTGAGAATTTGGGAAGCAGATGAGAGGAGTCAAGCCAATATGAAATATATGGTTGTTTTCTTTTTCTTTAAAGTATGTGCAATCACTTTTAGAATGAGATTTTTCTTTTCCTTTTCCCATGTGGCAGTCCTTCCTGCAAATAGTTGCCATTCCTAGTAAAATATTTGCTTGTTGGAAAAAAACATATAACAGATCTGTTTATACCAAAGAGCCTGTTGTATTGCTTACCATGTCCCCATACTATGAGGAGGAGTTTTGTGATGCCGCTGGTGACAGGGAACTCACAGGAAGGTTTCTGAGCCGGTGAAGAATATTAAAAAGAAACTAAAGCCTGTTGAGTCATCGGGCTTTTGACGTTTCTTTTTAACAACTTGAATATTCTTGGGGCTGTGAAATTGTCCTTGTACTCTCAGCTCCTGCATGGATCTGGGTCAAGTGGAGGGTACTGGGGATGGGGATGTTCCTGCCCATAAAAGATTTGGGGGAAGAAGGTTAACTCTAAGATAGAGAAGTGTTCCATCTGAATTGAAAATTATGTACTTGAGGGCTAAGTCTAGGACTGGTTCTTTGTAGAGATGGCGTCAAGGAGGTGCAGGATGGAGATGGGAGATTTCATGGAGCCTGGTCAGCAAGCTCTGTACCAGGTTGAACACCGAGGAGCTGTCAAGGTATTTGGAGTTTCTTCATTGTAAAGAGTAAGGGCTTCCACGATGGGGCACATAGTCAGTACAGCCTACCAGGAACATGTTGGTGTTTTCTGCTTTTTCTCTTTTCTTACTTCTTTTTTCTTTTTTTTTTCCTTTTCTTTTTTCTTTTCCTTTCTTCTCTCTCTTCTTTCTTTCTTTCTTTCTGTCTTTGTTTCTTTCTTTCTTATTTCTTCTTGTGGTCATTTTCCTGAGTTGTGTTTGCACCGCTATATTGGTGAAGATACCCAAGCAGCTCGTATAGTTTCCATCACTAGTTTTACACATTTTTCTGGTCAGTGTGTGTGATCTTTGTGTTTCCCTTTTTGCCAAACATATTTTGATTTTCTTGTTCAAAGGCAGACCTAGTTTCTAGAAGAAACATTTTTTATTCCTTATCTTTCCTCTACAAGGGATAAAGATTTGTTGTTTTTGTAACAAATGAGATATTGGGGGGCGGGGAATACAAAACACTCCACTCCTGCCCCCCGTCCAATAAGTAGATACCACTTAAGGTGCAAGTGTTAACTAACTTCATGGGGAAAAGACAATACCCAGAATGTGTATTGTTATCTGAAACATCTGTACTAGCAGTTGTGGCTTTAAGAATTTTAGAAATTTTTAGCCTTAACCTGCAAATTGGCATTTCAAATTTACCAAGATAAAAATCCATCTGTGTCTGCTGAATACAGTGCTCAATGTGGCTTTAGAATCTGTCCCTGGGGCTTCACATTGCCAGCCCTGACAGGATGGGGGGAAGCCCTGTGAATTCAGTGAGTGGCTGGCACCTAGTCATAGTGGCCTAACCTCAGGCCAGCTTCAGGCTTTACGTCCTTTCAGAACTTGTGCTTCCAGCTTCTCTCCTTCAGGGTGAGAGAGAAAGTGGGGAAGGCTTAAGTACAGCCACTCTGGGCTCATCGGGCCACTTGATCACTCCAGAGTTTTAATAGCTCCCGGGAGGGGACACTGGCGTCAGTGCTCAGCTCAGATACCAGCCCCAGAAATAAGAACTCCATTTCACACAGTTCTGGCCATCCATCATCCTCCACTAGAGGGGCTCAGCTTGACTGCCCTGAGCCAGGCAAGCACAGTAATGTGTGTTTTATTCAGCATTATTCTGCAAAAACCCACTGGTTAGGTTGGTTGGTTTTAGGATAGGAAATGAAATGCCTCTCAGTGACAGGAATGGCCCAAGCCTGCTTCCTATTTTGGGTTTTGGTTTTTTTTTTTAACTGATGGATGGTGCAGCATGTCCACATGGTTGTTTGTCGCTAAACTTTATATAATGTGTGGTTTTGATTCAGCTTGAAAAATAATCTCACTACATGTAGCAGTACATTATATGTACATTATATGTAATGTTAGTATTTCTGCTTTGAATCCTTGATATTGCAATGGAATTCCAACTTTATTAAATGTATTTGATATGCTAGTTATTGTGTGCGATTTAAACTTTTTTTGCTTTCTCCCTTTTCTGGTCGTGCGCTTCCTTTTACAACAAGCCTCTAGAAACAGTTTCTGAGAATTATTGAGCTATGTTTGTAATGCAGATGTACTTAGGGAGTATGTAAAATAATCATTTTAACAAAAGAAATAGATATTTAAAATTTAATACTAACTACGGGAAAAGGGTCCATTGTGTAAAACATAGTTTATCTTTGGATTCAATGTTTGTCTTTGGTTTTACAAAGTAGCTTGTATTTTCAGTATTTTCTACATAATATGGTAAAATGTAGAGCAATTGCAATGCATCAATAAAATGGGTAAATTTTCTGATTCATGTGGCTGTTCTTGACTTCTGTTAGAGGGGTGCAAAGGGGACCAAAAAATGGCATCTTTGGAGTGGCTAAGTACATTGCATCTGAACATCAGTGGCGGCTTAGGGGCAAATCCATCTTTCATACAAATATCCACAATGGAAATGAATCGGAGTTGGTAGAAAACACTGCCCAAGAACGGAGTGTCCGGGCCCTAACTGAAGATCATCTGGTCCTGGCCCTCTGAAAGAGACAGAACTTCTGACCCAGGATAACTAAACTTTGTTTCCTAGCACATTCTACCAACTATCTGAAGTATCGTAATGAAAATCAGAGCCACCACAGAAGACACTATTTTTTCCAACTTTTAAGCTGCATTGTTAGAAGTCCTTTTGGAGAAGGAGCCCCTCTGATTAGATTTCTCTTGATTCTAAAGTGAAGAAAATTTCTGCTGATAAAGAACTAGAGATTTGTCTAGATCAATCAATGCAGGTCTCTGAATAAATGCTATACTCACTTGGCTTTTGTTTGACCCGTGTTTCAGGCCACATCTACCCTATAGTGGCCATTAATTCATTGTGGGGTTCTGCAGTCATGGTTGGGATATAGAGATGAGACACATTTAGAAACACTTCTGGACCATAACCAACTGAAATGGTCAATAAGCTCTTCTCTCCCATTGGTAGGGAAGTCAGAACACATTCATTTTGATTTAGACTGCAACACATTATATTTTTCCAATTTTTTTTCCCTAAATAAATGAACGTGAAACGAGGGTGGACTCACTGAAAGTTCCCCAGTTTTGGTAAGAGAATATACCTAGAAGCGTTCAGGTAAGAGAAAGCCAAGTAGAAAGGCTCTGCCATCAATCTCACTTCAGGTAATCAAGAATTAATTTAACTAGTCAGTGATCTGGGTTTGTTTTTGTTTGTTTTTAAATCTCAGTTATATTCTCTTCCTTAGGCTAAATCAGAGAAAGATTGGGATAGCCCCTTAAGTAGTTGGGTAAGTCTGTGGGGGAAATCTGTGTTTTAATGATGAAAACCCCTGTAAACTCAATCTGCTTGACTCGCTTTGTGGAAAATTTTCCACAGGACGTGAGGTCTAAGCCTTGGTTTCCCTGTGAATCCTGAGATGACACCAGGTGCCTATCACAAGATGGCGCCAATGAGCTATAGAAGAACGTGGTGTAGCTGGGACCTCTGATCTTTTCTCCCACCTCTTCCCTTCAAACCTCATCTCTCCTGCTTCCAGCTTCCACTCAACAAGGCAGAAAACAATTCTTGCTATTATTGCTGGGAAGGGAAAAGATTAATGATGGATGTTTCTTAAGAAGCCAGCACTGACTGGAAGGAAGCATGCATTCTCCTAAAGCAGGAATAGAGTTTACTGAGTGTACTCTGGGGCCCCTCCCTCCTGCTGCTAGCTCCTTTTTCTGGGTGACTGCCCGGAAGCCCTCTGCCCTGGGGTTTCATCTCCTTCCCCTCTCCTGGGGAGCCTGCAGCCTAGGCTGGAGGCGGTTAAGGCTTCTGGCTGCTCTGCCATAGGGCCATCTGTGTTTGATCAGTCCAGGCAGAAAGGAGTGGGTGGGGGCTGTAAGGAGACTGTGAAAGCATTCCAGAGTAGTGAGAGAGACCCGAGATCCAGAAAGAGAGAAGGCACCGCCCCCACCCCGCCTCCAAAGCTAAGCAGCGGGCTTGAGTGGAAAAGGCACAGGACCTCACACTCCTACTCCGGCCCCGTTCTCCTGCTGCCATGGGGCCCTGCACGCCTCTTGTCACCTTGTTCCTTTTGTCATGGCTGCAACCCCTTCAAGGACAGCAGCACCACCTTGTGGAGTACATGGAACGCCGACTAGCTGCCTTGGAGGTGAGTGACTCCTTTCTCTCCTGGGCCAGGCGGGAAGGACTTCCCATCTCTTGCTGATTCACCCAGTGTGTCAGGGGTCTGGGGACATGGCAAGACAGGGCTCTGTGAGGACATACGGAAAACTCTTATTAATAAGAGTATCCTTACAAGTGCAAGCCCTCCTCCTACCCCCGCAAGGACAGAGCGATTCCAAAGCAAACAGGCCTTTGTGTTTTACCCTGAGATTGCGTGGGATAAGGGGACTGAGGACACGGACATGAGAGCTAGCATGGCAGGACAGCATCTCAGGGGCAGCTGATGATTCTGTGAGAGTTGGAAGTTCCCGGAGAATCTGCAGCTTTGTGTCTTTTTAACAGTTTGAAGTCTGTGGCATTCCCAAATTGAAATCTGTTCATTCCCAAGAGGAGAACTGTACAGGGGAGCCGAGACCCCTTACCGCCCTCATGTACTTAGGCCACCCACAGTGGCTCAGAGGACATGAAGTGGGGGTAGAGGCCTAGGTGATCCCAGCTGGGTTTTTTGCACATTTGGCATCTCTGAACATCTGGTTTCCCTTCGGTGGGAGTTGGAGGGGAGTTGATCTCTGGCCGAGTTTGTGCTTTTTCCTGTTCCTCACTCCCTGGTTGGGCCTCTCCCTGCCTGGGAGTGGTAACCCTTCAGCCCCTCTCCTGGCCCCCATCCCTGCAGGAACGGCTGGCCCAGTGCCAGGACCAAAGTAGCCGGCATGCTGCTGAGCTGAGGGACTTCAAGAACAAAATGCTGCCGCTGTTGGAGGTGGCTGAGAAGGAGCGCGAGGCCCTCAGGACCGAGGCTGACAGCATTTCGGGGAGAGTGGACCGTCTGGAGCGGGAGGTTGACTATCTGGAGACCCAGAACCCAGCTCTACCCTGTGTGGAAGTTGATGAGAAGGTGACTGGAGGCCCTGGGATCAAAGGCAAGGGCAGAAGAAACGAGAAGTACGATATGCTGACAGGTAAGCAGAGGCCTGACACTCTCAGGATATGTATTCTGCCTTGGCTCTTCCCTGTTTTTCTCCTTGTCCCAGAGACCACTTTGGTGTGATCTTCTGGAATCTGCTTTAGGGGACTCTATAATGACAGGTCCATTGTGAGCATTTCTGGGGATCCAGACCTCTGGGGCACCCTTTTCCCTATCCTCTGTATGAGTGGAGGCGTCCACCGGCAGCCGTCCTCAAGGCGGCCCACCCTGGGGGGTTCCCGCAGCGGGCATCTAACTCATGTGTGTATTGCCTTGTCCCGTGCTCTTCTCCGTCCCCGACAGACTGTGGCTACACCATCTCTCAGGTGAGATCAATGAAGATCCTGAAGCGGTTCGGTGGCCCGGCTGGTCTATGGACCAAGGATCCAATGGGGCCGACAGAGAAGATCTACGTATTAGATGGGACACAGAATGACACAGCGTTTGTCTTTCCAAGGCTGCGGGACTTCACCCTCGCCATGGCTGCCCGGAAGGCTTCCCGGGTCCGGGTGCCCTTCCCCTGGGTAGGCACGGGGCAGCTGGTGTATGGTGGCTTTCTTTATTACGCCCGGAGGCCTCCTGGAGGACCTGGAGGGGGAGGTGAGCTGGAGAACACTTTGCAGCTCATCAAATTCCACTTGGCAAACCGGACCGTGGTGGACAGCTCAGTATTCCCGGCGGAGGGTTTGATCCCCCCGTACGGGCTGACGGCAGACACGTACATCGACCTGGCTGCTGACGAGGAGGGACTTTGGGCTGTCTATGCCACTCGGGAAGATGACAGGCACTTGTGTCTGGCCAAGTTAGACCCTCAGACCCTGGACACTGAACAGCAGTGGGACACCCCATGTCCCAGAGAGAATGCCGAGGCTGCCTTTGTCATCTGCGGGACCCTGTATGTTGTCTATAACACCCGCCCTGCCAGCCGCGCCCGCATCCAGTGCTCCTTTGATGCCAGTGGCACACTGACCCCCGAAAGGGCGGCACTCCCGTATTTCCCCCGCCGATATGGGGCCCATGCCAGCCTCCGTTACAACCCCCGGGAGCGCCAGCTCTACGCCTGGGATGACGGCTACCAGATTGTCTATAAGCTGGAGATGAGAAGGAAAGAGGAAGAAGTCTGAGCCCCTAGCTCTGGTGGTGGAATCTCCCTCACCTCTACACATTTCTGTCCCCACGACATTTCCTGCTCCTCGTCCAGATGTGGGCAACTTGCAGTTTGGGGCCCATAAACGCAGCCAATGGAAGCCAAATTCTCATAGTCCCTCCGTTTCCTGTGGGACCTTAGATCTTGAGAGATCTTTTCAGAGCTGAAAGAGACAACCCTAAGTGTCGCTCCCCTCCTGCCCCGTGACAATGAATTTCGGGCCAAAGGCCACGCAGACCTAGAGCTCTGACCCTCGTCTGGGGGCAGCCCCAGCAAACGGGCAAGAGAATATTTCTTGCCTCAGTGCAAGTCCGGTGGAGGGAGAGAGTTCTAGGAGGAGGAGACTTTGGCTCTCTGCCCTTTCCCTTTAGTGCCCCGGAGAGTGGGGGCTTTCTCCACATCATTTTGTATTGCAAGGTTTTGCATTAAAAGGAAAATCCACTGTTCCTCGCCTGTGTTTGTTTGGGGTGGCCCTCAGCTCGGATTTCTCCCTGTGACCCCGCATTTTCCTCCTCCACCCCACTGCCACTCCTTAAGCCACACGAGGGATTTGGCAGGGCTCTCTTGCTGAGGGAGAGGGGACTTCTCGAGTTACAGATTTTACCGTGAGGCGCCTGGGGAAGCGCAGAATCCCGCCACTTGAGGAGGCTGGCCGAGGAAAGGCCTCCCTCCACACCCACCTCTCCTCCGCAGTGGCCCTCCCAGAGCCGCCCTTGGCTGCCAGACTGGGGCCCAGGGGCAGAGCTTCCCATTCCAGTTCTCAGAAGGTTTGAATCATAAAGTGGACTTGAGTCCCCCTGGACTCTAGTGAAGGCCAGAGCCCCAAATGTGTTTTGGGAAAGAACCTCGGGTCTCACTTCTGAGGGGAACTCTCCCCCAGCCCCAGCCCCACTCCCCTCTCCAGCTTGGGGCAGTCCCCCAGGGCCGGTTACACAATGGAGCTTGCTCTGAACCGCGCTGATTTTCCTGCTGCCACGGCGTCTGCGGTTTGGGCCAGGAGGAGGGCCAGCGACCATGCCCCAGATGGTAGCTTTACCAGTTTCCCAACACATCCCTCTGGTCACCCCCACCACAGTCTTGGAACCTGGCTGAAGCCTGGCCAGGAGGCCTGGAAACTTAACCCTTTCCTGCCCTGGCCCTCAGGCTCGGGATTATAGAAAGCCATGGGGGAAGGGAGAGGGATCCAGAGAGGCTTTGGGAGTCTGGTCCCTCCCAGGGGTGGGGTGTGTGTGGTAGGTGTGTGTGGGGGGGGGGTTGGCCAGCCCAGGTTCATGCCCCCATTCTGCACTCGGGAGCAAGGCGGTGTGATGATGATGCCTTTCTGGAGAAGGAGAACTCAGGCAGCCCGGAGGGTCCTGGTAGTTATTGACCTCAGTGTGGGGAGGGAGGAGAAAGGAACACATCTTTTCCCTAAAGAACACCCCCCCATAGGGTGGATCAGCCAGGGCCCTGTGATCCTCCTTTTGTCTTCTTTTCTTCTCTCCCCAGGCAGAGCTGCCCCTGAAGTAGGTTGGTGAGGAAGGGAAAGGAGAGACAGTGAAGCACCTCACAAAGGCGCTATTGTAAGGAGCCCGGGGCGGGTGGGGGCTCTCTCCCATTCAATTCTCTCCTAATGTGGGGCTGGCAACAGTAATCACCGCCTGTCACCCACAGAGGGGGCTGCCCACGGAACATCTGGCTCCAGCAGGCAGTGCAGGGGAGGGGTGTGGAGGAGGGAGCTCTCCCTGGAGGCCTGCAGAGAGAGGGGTCCCGGGCCCAGCGGGGGTCACTGTATGTGTGTGCACGTGGGGAGGATGGTCTCCTCGCTCCTCATGAGCGTGACACCCTCACAGTGTGAGTACAAGCTGCCGAGAGGCTGGGGCCGGATCCGTGGAGTTATCTTGATAGGGCTATAAACATCAGGAACGGGTTTTGGACGACCCTCAGAAGGGAACGGCTCTGAGACTGTGTGGACATGACATCAGTATGAGGAGCAGGGTGTGAAAACCAGGACCTTCTGCCTCCCGTGTGGGGGCCTGTCTCTGTAGCGTCTTTCTTTTCCTCCATCCTCAATGAGAAAGGCAAAAACATCCTTTTTTTTTTTTGCAGGGTTTTATTTTATTTTTTATTTTTTAATTTTTTTATAAACATATAATGTATTATCCTTTTTTTTTTTTTTGCTTCAATTTTCTTTGGAAAAGTTCACTGAGACTTTTCTGAAAGGGCAGAAATCTCTGGAGCCTTGTCATTTATTACTTTTTGCTTTTTTTCTTTTTGGCTCCCATACAATACCTAGTGCTATTTTGGACGTGTTTTGGAAGGTGAGTGGAACTGTGTGGGCAGATCCAGTGAACTGTCCAAATTCATTAAACTAAATTATCTGCTGCTCAAGGAGAGTGCTTCAGTAGCTGAATCCTATCATCCCAAACCAGCCTTAGTGCCCCTTCTCAGACCCTCTATAACCCGTCACTTGGCAGAGACAGGTTGTGACCACTGCTTTGGGTTGAACAAAAGGCAGTGGGAGGCAGAGCCCTGCATGGGGGAGAGGGGACTAAATGCCCAAAGAGAAGCCCCACATCTGCCCTCAACCCCTGGCCCGACAAGGCTGAGCTGCTGGGCCACAGCCGTTGGCCACATCAGTGGTCCAGATGGTGCCTTTCCATCACAAGGCCAGTTGGAGAGGGCTCCCCTTCCCCCTACTGCAGCGCTGAGCCTCCTGCCCTAACTCCCAGGCTCTCCTCTTTGTTCTCAGTATCTTCTCCTCCCTGGTGCTGGTCTTTGCATCTGGGTCTGGCCGCCAGAGAGCCCTAAGTATTCATCTTGCCATTTTTATCAAGGAGCCTGAGCCAATGTTGTCTGAGCTCGGATGGCAAGGAGGGAAGGGCAGAGACGGACGGATGAAGTTGTTGATTCAGCTGTCAGTGCTTCCTCTGGGACAGGGCTCCGGACTAAGCAGGAAGCAAAGCCCTTTCCCTCCTCCACTTCCTCCTCCTCCAGGCTCAGTCCATCTCCTAGTGCAGGAGCCCTATCCTTCCCTGAGGCTCCTGGGATCCTCCACTAACTGTTTAGGACAAAACATGCTCATTTTGAGAGTTGTTGAGATGTCTGTCCCAGCCTCTGGGGATGGCTCTCTTTAGGACCTGCTGTCCAGCCTCTCTGTGGCTGCCTGGGCAGGGCAGTGTGGTCCAAGAGCTCTACTGTGTATGTGGCGTGTGTGGGCTGGGGTCCCTCCACCCTCTGCACCTATCACTGTCTCCTCGGCCCCAGCAGACTGGAAGCTCCCTCCTTTTCTACCCCTGCCACCAGCCACCAGCCACCACCGAGGCCGACAAGCTCTCCTCTGCCTGCTCTTTAACTTCTGCTCTCACAATGCAGAGCTTAAAAGATTAAATCTTTATTTATGGATTTAATAACGCCGCAGAAGAATTATAAATGTGGAAGCCAATGTATTACTTTAAAGGGCAGACCTCTCAGCACTGTCTTTCCAGAACATGGGATCTGACAATGTCTAGAGTTGGACACCTCTCCAGAGCCCTCCAGAATGACCCCCGGGGGTCTGCCCTGCCGCCCAAACCCTACCTTCTCTGAGAATGGACACCCACACGCCCTGGGTGGCCCAAGCGGGAACAAATCACATTCTCTCTCCTGAGGATTTAGAATTGCAGATCAGAGATGTTAGATCTGAGAAAGTGTTTGGAAGCATCTTTTGGCCTGCTACGGAGAGGCAGCAAGAGCCAGATGCAGAGGGGAAAGGGAGAGGTGGCGGGGGCAAGGCCGAGGCCCCTCGAGAAGGGGCCGCTGAGGGCCTGTCCTCTCCCTACCCATCTCCCCTGTGCTCCACCCCTGCTCTGCTAGCCTGACTTCTCTGAAATGGCTGACTCCTTAAAGCAGATACTCCCTTTCTTGTTTGCTTTTCTTTTCTTTCTTTACCTTTTGCTTTTTTTTCTCCAGTTAATATGTTTCTTCTCAAGTTATTTCTCAAGTTTCTATTTCTTACAACATGAAGACGGACAACTCCTCATCCTCGACTAACCTCCCGACCGAAAACATTCACCCTGTCCCATGGACTGCTCGGCAGGGGGCCCTGCCCCTCTAGCAACCCCCCCCCCCGCCCCGGCCCCCTGCCATGACCCAGAGGACACACCAGGATAATGAAAGAACCTGTGTAGCCTGTCATACCCCATCCCCATCACCTTCCGGATGGTGGCACGGTTCCCCTTTCCTGCTGTGTTCATTCGTGGTATGCTGTGTCTTTCTTCAGCCCAATGTCCTCTGCGGCCGCTGTCCATATTAGAATGTGCACAGACTTCAGAGTCTGGCAGGCTTGGAGTCAGAGACTCTAGTCTGCCACTTCCTGCTGTGGTGCCTTGAGCAAGTTCCTCATGACTTTTATCTATAAACTAATAGGATCTGCCCAACAGGACTGTTGCGAGGATTAGAGCTGATAACGGAAACTCTTGAGCAGTGCAGACAGTCAGTGTGGGGCTCTGAAATCTCACTTCCTTGGAGTTTCCACTCCCACCCAGCAGAGTCAGGTGCCTTTTCTCTGGGCCCCAATTTACCCTGGGCACATCCCAGCTCTGGCCTGTACCACCATACCCTGTATCTTTTTTTTTTTAAGATTTTATTTATTTATTTGACAGACAGAGATCACAAGTAGGCAGAGAGGCAGACAGAGAGAGAGGAGGAAGCCGTCTCCCCACTGAGCAGAGAGCCCAAAGAGGGGCTCCATCCCAGGACCCTGAGATTATGACCTGAGCCGAAGGCAGAGGCTTAACCCACTGAGCCATCCAGGCGCCCCAACGCACCCTGTATCTTGCTCATCTTTGTGTCCCCAAGGCCTCATCAAGATCCTGGCTCATAGATGGGGCCCTGTAAATACTTGTTTTCAGGTTCCCCCCGTTAGACTGCACACCCTTGGAACCTGGGGCGTATCTGTCTCCTAGCTGGGGACATCGTAAATGTTCTCGGTGGCATTCTTCATTTCAGTTGGACAAAGACCAGCTACAGAGAAACACTGAAAGCAGTCTCCCTCAATGGCAGAACATGCTGGCCTTCCCACATGACAATTTCAAGCTCCAGCATCAAAAGGCAAAGTCTCACACTAGGCAAGTTGTGACCACAGGGGAGGAAGGCAATAAAACTACAGAAGGTAGTGGAAGCTTCTGGTTCAGCAGCTGGGTCCTGGCAAGGGTTCTGGAGCAGGGAAAGCTGCTCCTACCCTAGCCCTGCCCCCCACTGCTTGCCCCGTACTTCACCTCTGCGAGCCTCCGTTTTTTTCATAGAATGTGGGTAGTTGTACCCATTTCACAGATTACTGTGAGGATGGAATGGAGCAATTTCTATAAAGCAGTGAGCCCAGTGCCTGACACATAGTACATGTTCAATAAATTTCATTCTTGTTATTGTTTGTAATGTCACCATGATTGTAGAAGTCTTTTCAGAGAGCAAAAAGCTCGTGCATTTAATCTCCGATCTTTATAACAATTCCACAAGAGAAGCAGGTCTCAGGAGCCTGAGGGGTCTAAGGCCACATGGCTAATAAGTAAGTACTGGAGCAGAACCCATGTCTTGGAGGCTGCTTGAGGAGTGGAAAGAGTGGAAAGAGTGGAAAGAGTGGAAAGAGCTGGAGCTGAAAGTGAAAGGAGTGAAAGGCTGAGTTCAGATCCTGGCCCCGCCACTCCCCAGCCTCAGCCTGAGCACACCAATTCTCTGAGCTTCAGGGAATGTTACCTACCCCAGAGCTGGTGAGGAATGCAGCCAGCAGAGCCAGGAATGCTCATTCCCAGGGCTGATTCACACTGTCTTCTTTTTTTTTTTAAGATTTTATTTATTTATTTGTCAGAGAGAAAGAGAGAGAGAGCGAGAGAGAGCACACAAGCAGGCAGAGAGGCAGGCAGAGGCAGAGAGAGAAGCAGGCTCCCCGCTGAGCAAGGAGCCCGACGCGGGACTCGATCCCAGGACTCTGGGATCATGACCCGAGCAGAAGGCAGCGGCTTAACCCACTGAGCCACCCAAGTGTCCCTCACACTGTCTTCTTGTGAGGAGTATACTGGTGGCCATTTCTGGTTGACAGGGATCCTGCACCTGCCCCCTTTTCTCTGTGCCTAAACCAACCCTACCAGCAGTAATGTGTGTGTTTGGTTTTTGGGGTTTTGCTCATCTTCCCCCCTCCCTTTTTTTAAATGTAGAACTCCCAAGCTGCCTTTTTCCTTCTACCATATTTTGTCTCAAAGGTACTTTAGCTGTTTAGCATGGGTGCCTGGTAGACATCACTATTGACTTTTATGACTTACCTTGCTGTTGACCTTGACAGATCCTTCAATGCCATTGAGGGTGCACGTGGTCGTACAGATATTTATGATTGTCCAGTTACACACGATTTTTGTTTTGTTAGCTGCTGAATGTTGTATTCCAGACCGGGAAATCCGTGCCATTGTCAGGTGCGTGGGCTGTTCCCTGTCTATTCTGCTGGCCCTTTTGGAGGAAGGAAGATAGTGCAGAGAGAGCGCAAGGGAGAGAGGAAGACGCATCTAGTCGGTGTGATTGGTCCATGTGGCTGAGTGTCTTGGCCCTGCTTGGCATCGACTGTGTCACCTTGAGCCAGACACCAACCCCTCTGAGCCTCAGTTTGTTCATTTGCAAAACAGGATTCTGGGGTCTGGGTTACCACCTCATGGGACTGTTGAGGTTCAAGCCATAAGGCATAAAGCTTTCAGCGTCCCCAGGAAGGAAACTCAGGAACCACAGAGTTTGGCTCCCTCATGTTATAGCTCAAGAAACTGAAGTTCAGAACCTTTTGAAGGTGAGGACCATACTTTATCCATCTTGCTATCCCTGGATCCAGAGTCAGGTGCATCCTAGACGGCCAGGATTAATATTTTGCAAATGAGTCCAGTTGACCAGTTAGCTCTCAGTGACATATCTAATGGTTGACCTCTCTTGATATCTTGGAGTTGTCATCAACATTAATTCCTACACTGGGCTGCCCTGCCTTGATGTCTTCGGAACCACTATGCTGAATAGAATGTGGCTACTGTGCTTTTCCACTTAACGTTTCTTCTCTTACCTCTCTCACTGTCACCTGTCAGTTCTTCCTGTAGCCACTGGATCCACTCGGAGGAATCTGCATCACCTTCTAATTGCTGTCCCCTCTAGGCTGGGACAGAACTATAGTGGAGGGCTTTGAAAGATTTAAAGGGGCACCCGCACCAGGTACCATGATGGGAGCCCCAAGGAGTGTGGCAGAATATTCCAGAGACCAGAAGCACAGCCTCTTCTAGGCTGGACGGGGAGTGAAGTCATCTGGTCTCATCCCCTCAAGACATACAAATATCTTCTAACTCACTGTGCCCTTTGTACACCTGGAGTGATTAGTTTACCATCAATGGCTGGTACTGGCTGGGCAGTGCGCTGGTTTCTGCCCCCTGCAGTCTCTACCCAGTGAGTGACCTGGATTCTCAAGTCCTTTTCCCTCCCAGCCCAGGGGAGGGAAACACACAGAGATGTGGATTTCTCCTCTCATTTCTGCTTATGATCTAGTAAATTCCCTTCTCTTCCTCCCTCTGACCTTGCCAGCCCTCCTCAGTCCTGACCGGGGTGAATTATTTCTTGCTGTTGCAAACTAGTAAAGGGATAAACTAGGAGCACTCACTTAATAATAATTCAGGAGGTGAGGAGAGACATAGGGGAAATGTTAGTCATATCACTGGATTTTAAATTGAGATAGGAGTAATCTCATTTCTATCAAACTTCAGTATTCAATTGAAAGCCTGTAAATTGCAGATAGGTTATCAGCTGTAAATTGGGATTTATGTTCTGTGGGGTTTTTTTAATGAGGGCAAATCAGGCAGCTCGACACTTGTACTGATTCACGTCTGGAAAGCCCCAGCTGGCTCATCCTCGCCGAGGGCAGTGTGGTGGAAGGGCTCAGAGCAGACGTCAGGGTCCACGGCATAGGCAGTATCAACACCTCCCTCCCGGGGACAGGGTGATGACTAAATGAGATAACGTATGTGAAAGGGCTTTGTAAATCATAAAGCACGCAAGTGTATACAAATGCCAGCTGCTCACAATAACCATTTCTAAATTAGCATAGATGTCTCTCGGCAGTGCCGGGTTTCAGGCAGTCAAGGACCAGAGAGAAGGAGCAAAGGGGTGCTGTACAGATGAGAAGTCGTAATTAGGGGAGTCGATTATTAGCAACAAAGGGAACTTGTAGATATCCCAGACTCTAAAAGGGGCTCTGAAACGCTCTCTTACCTGGACCCTGTGTGGGATTGCATGGCTGCGAGTGGTCATCAGCAGGCCCAGCAGACAAAGCCAAAGATGGTGTTCGGACGGCACAGTTCAGAACACACGAGAGAGCTGAGCGGG
Source organism: Martes martes (assembly GCF_963455335.1). Classification (NCBI taxonomy): domain Eukaryota; kingdom Metazoa; phylum Chordata; class Mammalia; order Carnivora; family Mustelidae; genus Martes; species Martes martes. The sequence continues at coordinate 95,332,952 of NC_137891.1, read as the reverse complement.
ACCCAAAATCTTGTTCCCAGAGCAGGAAGAAAATCGGGGTGAGACACAGGTCCAAGATAGGAAGGCCCTGAGACGCACTGAGGCCTGAACGGAGCTCACGTGAGAGGTAGTATCTGTAGGAACACTTCAGTGTCAGAGCCAACTGGACAATGGATTAATTAAGAAAGTAATGAATATTGATGAAGTATTTACTATGTGCTGCATGCATATTCCCAATATTGGATAAGACAGACATGGACATGTCTTCAAGGACTGTGGACCGGGGGTTTGACGGGATGAATCAACAGGCAACTATGTCACCGTGTGATGGGATTATGGGAGAGGAGGACCTTCCACCCTAGCCTTGCCCTGGGGGGGTGGGGGGGCGGAAGCTTCTGGAAGCTCCTCTGTCTGAGCCAAAGGGACACCCCACCCCCACCCCCGCAGGCTCCTCCACACACCATTGGCACGGCTGTCATGACCACTCGGCTGGCCCATTGCAAGAGGCTCCCAGTTGACCTCTTTGACCACGAGTCTCTTCCAGTGCCTGCACACGGGTCACATCTCTCACTGTCATTATTTGTGACTGGACCCATCCCCCCACGTGAACTGTGGAACAGCCCCTGTCTGCAGGGAAGCAGGTGCTCCAGCATGAGGGGTGTCTGCCAGAAAGAGAAAGATGAACGGGCCGGAAGGTGCAGAGGTAGAAAGCAGGGTCTTAACCATCCAGGGGCTGTCCCCTCCTCCGAGGGATATTCTCCATGAGCTTGAGAGGCCAGTGTGCCCCCTCCTCCCCGAAACGAGGCTTTTTCACAGGTGTCAGGGCTCCAGAAGCAGCTGTTCCTCTCCTGAATGGAAAATGTGCCAAAGGCCAGTAGCCAGAGGGCCGGAACCCAGGGGCCATCTTTGTTTCACACACTGTTTTCTCTGTGAATCTTCTAGTAACAGGGGCCTTGTTGCCAGGCTCCCATCTGTCCCCTGCAACCCCTGTCAGCCTAGATTCACCGGGTGTGGCCTCGAATTCACATTTGCCTCAGGCTCCATCTTCTGTTGGGCCCTCACCCCTGGGCTGGGCCACCAGCCCTTATAGGTATTCAATAATAACACAGAAATAATAAGCAGCAGCACCGTCTACCTACCGAGCCCTGTGCACCCACCAGCCATGGCCTGAGTGCGGCGGTCTCCACGCTCAGAACAATGGATCCCACCAACAGATATTTCACAAGAGCCAGGCTTCATGCTGGGGGTCAAGGAGGACTCCATGATGAAGTTTGTACCTCAGGAGCTGATGGTTCAGGTGAAGCAGGGGAACAGGGAGGTGTTGCAGGCAGGATGATAAACAGGCACACGCCTCCCTCTGCTACCCAGGCTTCCCGAGGGGTCAAAGAGCTGTGCCTTAAGACAGGGTCCTTCATAAGATCTCTAAGGAGGAAGCGGTCATTCTCTGACGAGGGAGATTTGAAGAGGCTCTGTAAGGGGGTGACATCTGAGGCTGGCCTTGGAGGGAAGACGGGACCTAGAACAGGTTCTGGGAGACGGGACTAGCGTGAGCAAGGGTGTGTGGGGGGGTGCGTCGCTCAGGCATGGTCGGGAAATAGCCACTAGGCTAGTTCTTTGAGAATATAAATTGCCTCTAACTGCCCGATAGGTTTAAAGCCAAAAGGACTGGAAGGATTTGGGTTGATCTCAGGTTTATGTAAGTAGGTACAACGAAGTGTGTCTGCTGCAAAAGACGAGTCTTCTTAGGCCGCGTAGGTAGAAGCCCAGCATTAGTGTGAAGGAAGCGGAACAGTCAGTCCGGTGTCGCTCTGCTGTGGTTAGGCTGGAGAAGTAGTGTTGCCTTCTGTCCCAGGGCAGAGGATAATTAGAGCTGCTCCTACATACTGGAGGTCTGCCATGGGCGAGGCTCCTGTGAGACATTTGCGTGCATTCTTTTGATTTTGATTCTGATTATTTGTTAAGAATTATTTGTTTATTTCAGAGAGAGAGAGAGCAAGCAGAGGGGCAGAGAGAATCCCAAGCAGACTCCACGCTAAGTGTGGAAACCGAAGAGGGGATCAGTCTCACAGCCCTGAGATCATGACCTGAGCCGAAGGCAGAGGCTTTTAACCCACTGAGCCACCCAGGTGCCCTGGCATGCATTCTTTTTAATCCCAACAGCAATCTTGAAAACTAGATCTGTTTTTTAAAGATTTTTTTAATTTATTCATGAGAGATAGTGAGAAAGAAAGAGAGAGAGAGAGGCAGGGGCAGAGGGAGAAGGAGGCTCCCTGCAGAGGAGGGAGCCTGATGTGGTACTCAATCCCAGGACCCTGGGATCACAACCTGAGCTGAAGGCAGACATTTAACCAACTGAGCCACCCAGGTGCCCCAAACTAGATATTATTATCTCCATTTTACAAATAAGAAAACTGAGCCTCCAACAGGTTGTCACAGGCCAAGTTCCCTGGGCAATGGAGTGGCTGACACCTATTGAGAAGACCTGTGGGAAATAAGAGCACTGCCTTCAAACGTCTGAAAGGTCACCAAAAGGAAAAGGGATAATGCTTGTTTTATCTGGCTCCAAAGTGTAGAAAGAGGCTCTCAGTACATGTTAGTTGCACGAAAAGAGAGTTTTACTTAACAAAAGAAAGAATAGTCAGCCCTGTGTCAGACTGTTCTGTGCTATGTTTGGCGGTAGTGAGGTCTCTGTTCCTGGAGGTATGCAAGCAAAGGCTGGATGAATGTTGGGTGGGGCTTTACAGGGTATGCAAGTGTTAGAGGGGTGGAACTAAATGTCCCTTATGGTATTTTCCAACATTCAAACTTTGTTCCATTTTTCAGCAAGATAAAAAAGAGGAAAAGTCAAGAGGGAAGAGGTTCAAAGAACTTGGGATGGCTGCCCCGGGGCAAACCTCCTCATGGTGAATTTTAACAAATGAGAGGGGTTATTCTGGCCATTGGGTGAGGCGTAGAACTGGGATCCTGTCCAAACCCACCCCTGACTTGACCTCAGATGAAGTCTCCTGGAGAAGTTAGAGGAAGAAGAAATATAATGTGTGAATTTCTGCCTAAGCAACTCTGCATCCATTTTTCAAAAGCTCTGGCTCAGGCAGGTGTCTGGCTGTGGTTTGAATCTGATTTGTTTGCATTTCTGCAGCAGGCAGCCCCTGTGACTGGCTGCAAAGGGAGAGATTTGCTTTGCACATAATTTAATACAAGGGTTAGTTAATGAGTTTGCTCCCTCTCAGACAAGGGGAATCAACATGCTTCTGCCAACCTTGCCCTCGCTTGGTCATTAGCAGGGTTGCTGCTCTGTGAGCCTTGTTAGTTTCATGTGATCACAATTCACGGGTGATTTGCTGTAACTCCTGATATTAAAAACCTCTGAGTGAGACATGAGGAATGAATAATGCTTTGTAGTGAATTTGTTAATGAATTTCCTCTCTGCTCCCCAAAAGTAGGGACTGGCAAAAAGAAAGGGGGGTCTTAGACCAGGGAAGGACCATAATATTCTGCAAATGAGAGTTCTTGATGAGTCTGGATAGAAAGTAAGCAGAAATTGCTTTAAAAAAAAAAAAACAAAAACACCTCACTTCTGTTCTCAGGAGGCACTGTCATTAATTTCAGGGTAGAAAATGGGTTGGCATCCTTCCGGTATTCCTTAAAATAGAATAAATAAGCAGTCACCTTAAGGGAAAAAAGGAGGTTATGATCCAGGGTTTAAATAATCTTGGCTGGCTTCTGATTTGCATATATATGATAAAGTATGCCAGTGTTCCAGAGGTTGATTGCTGGGAAAGTGGACTCAGGAAAATGAAAATCTGTTCAGCAACAGGTGAGGAAGCAGTGTGACCTCCCGCCAGCTCCTCCAGGCACCGTGCAGGTCTGCAAGCCCTCACCTGCTGCGTTGGGGTGCCCTGCTCCAGACCAAAGACTGGGGCAGGCTTCCTGGACACGTGATCCCAGCAGCCGCACAGGGCTGCCTCCTTAGAGGGCCCCACCCTTGGTATAATAATGCTCTGCTATTGCTGTCTCAAAAATCTTAATTTTCTTTATAGAACTTATGTATTTGAGGGAGAGAGAGAGATTGAGCACAAGCAGGGAGAGTGGCAGGCTGAGGGAGAGGGAGAAGCAGATTCCCCATTGAGCAGGGAGTCCAACGTAGGGGCTCGATTCCGGGACCCCAGGATCATGACCTGAGCTGAAGGCAGACAAGCCACCCAGGCGCCCCCAGGAAAATCTTACTTTTTGAAAAAGGAGGTTCTTGCTTTCATTTTGCACCAGATCCTGCAAGTTATTTAGCTGGCCCTGCCAATGATTCTTTCATCAATCAATGACCTGTCCTATGTTCATCTGTCTCTTCCACCTCTGGCTTTTGTCCAGAGGCAAAGTGATAAGAAGTTCATTCAATGAGTATTAGATCAAGTATATGGCTGTCCTTTAGGAAGATGGACAATTTACTGTTATTGTCTGCTGACTGAAAAACATTACATGCTAATTGTGGAAAATTTTAAAAGTACAAAGAAAAAAAATCATCCGGATACCCGTCTTCCCCACCTTCCTCCTCCCCACCCCCGCCTTTAGATGTAATTGGAGATATACTGAAATAATGTTTTGGAAAATGCTTTTAAAAAATTCTCAACATAGCATGAACTTTTCCCCCTACCTTTTTTCCCCCCAAGATTTCATGGTATTCTAGTGGTCCCCAAATACCGTCATTTGTTCAGTCCCTTATGTTGAGTCATTTGTATTTATTATGAATAACACTTCAAAGAGAACACTCAACAGATTTAAGACAAAATGAAACAGACTGTTTTTCCTGGGGTAGATTCTTAGAAGTCAGACTTAGTAAGACCTTTGGCACACATCACCAAATTCTCTCTGGGAGACTGTTCCAACGTACAGTGGGGAAGGGAGGAAGGAGGCCGGCGGAGGGTGCAGAAGAAATAACAGGACAAGGGAGCCCAACGTGGTCCTTGTGCTCTGTTGGTTCTTTTTTTCTTTTCTTTCCTTTTCTTTTTCTTCCCCCCAATTTTTATCTCAATTCCAGTTACTTGTTGAGTTTCTTTTTCCATTCTGATTGCGCTCCACCGCCGTCAATTAGAAGTGAACTACTTTCGCCTCTAGACCAAAACTCCTCCCTGGAAGAGGCTGGACTCTCCTTCTGGCCCCCACCGGCAGTGCCCCAGGGGATCTGACAGCCCCGATGAGGGGAGTTGCCAGGAGCTGCTTCCCGCTCCTTGCAGTGGGACAAGGGCACTGTGTGCATGAACATTTTAGAGTTCCAGGCTTGGCCGAAGGTCTGTATTCCTTCCAAAGTCTCTCGGGGTGAGGAGAATGGCATTCCAAGCTTGACAGCCTCTACGAGCCTGGTGAGAAAACGGAGCCTCCAAAGGCTGCTGCCCCCTGCCCTCTGCAGGTTCACCTCTAGTGTAAAGGATCTTCGTGTGCATTCACAGAACAAGTCTGCCCATAGCTGTCATGATCATTTAGACTTCTGTTTCGGTGTGGGGGAGGGGGAATGGTGAGCGGTGGGTGTGTTTACTACCGAGGCCTCTGCCTGTCTAAGTGTGGGGGGGCTACCATATGCTGTTGGTGGGGAGGGAGCTCTGGAGATCTCTTTGAAATGCAAGTTGGGAAATTTCCAGATGTTTCCACTCTGGGTCTGTGGCCAGGGTGACTGCCGGAAACAGGCTCCTGCTAAGGGAGAGGGGAGGTGAAGAGGGTGTTCTGGACAGCGTGGGGTTGAAATGGCATTTAGACAGCAGCTGTTCAGGGCACCCAAGGGATCCTCAGCCCCTGCAGAGTCTGTGGCGGAAAGGAGGGGGCACAGGGGTCCTTCTTGACATTTAATGGCTGTGGTTCTTCTCTGCTTGGAAGACCTTCTCTTGCCTTGGCGATGTTTCCATATGCTGGAGATGCAAAATTCCTCAGTTACATCGTTTTCCCTGAACTTCTTTCTGCCTCTGCCCACAGTGTATTTCACCCTCAGGCTTGTGTAAGGCCCTGCTGGCTGCAGGGTCTGGTGGGAGTTTGCTTACACCCACGGGCTGGACCCACGCCGGGCTGGAGAGGCCAGGGCAAACCGCTGGCCTTTTGGCTCCCTCTCCTTTGTCCCACCCCCATGGGAAGAACAAAAGGCTCTGTCTCTGCAGACCACCACAAAGAATGTCCCCTGGAAGGAAACCACACTGTTGGCCTGCTGGCCGTGGAAGTGGCCTCTGCATTTGGCTCAGCCCCAAGTCAACTTAGTAAACAAGACAGTCTTAGCTTCTGCACGTTCTCCAAGAATTGCTTCAGTTTTGACTTCTCGACATGATAAGCTTTACCAAAGTTTTTACTCCATTTATAAAAATAAAAATTTATTTTGAGTCACTGTTTTTGCATACGTGTTTTCAGGAATCCTATGAGAAATTGTCTCCTTTAAAGAGGACTGAACTTCTAACAGTTTGAGAAATACTATCTTGTACCTCTAATGAGAACAGCTGTCTTTGCGAAGCCCTTCATCAATGACAACCCCCCCATGCAGCGACTCATTCGTGTCCTTCAACACTACTGTGACACAGGCATGGCATCACCGTCTCCACCACCCCCATTGTCCAAAAAAGGAGAAAAAAACCCTAACGCACAAGCCAGAAGCTAAGATGCAAAAGTCCCATCCCAAAGCCCACACCTTCTTAATTTGAGTAGAATCTCCCCATGAGAAGCATCGTTCTAAGTGTGGGGATGAGGGTGGAGTGAAGTTACAAAAAATTCCAATGACCCTGGTCAGTTCACAACCCATGAGGGGTTATAACACATTACACACATAACTGATAAAGGTCACACAGTGATTTTTTTTGCTCATGCAAAATCAAATGCGAGGAGGTGCTTAAGAGCAGAGGAAAGATGAATTCTAGCTTAATAGGTTAGGTTTGAAGAACATAGGAAACAGAATCATTTCTTTTTAAGCTAAAATTTAAATGAGCTGCTACTGTATGCAAAGTATTGTGCCAACTGCTAGAGGTACAGAGATGAAAAGGACACTTCCAGTCTTCAGAGCACTCTCTAGGGCAGCAGGATGAATGAGTGGGCAATGAGGAGGCAGTGGGGAAAAGCGCAGGAGTGGAGACAGCACAAGATGGTACTTCCTGGGGAGCACGGATGTTCTCCTCCCCCTCCGAGACCCTTGGGGAAGCGCTGAAGCAGTCAGACAAGAGAATAGCAAAGGGGATAAATCCGGCATGCAGAGAGAGCTGCTGGAACAGAGGGTCAGAAGCAGTGGCCCACAGAGGGAATGAGAATCTGTTCCATGTTACTGAAGGCAGGGGGTGCTCCTTACATAATGACTGCAGCGAGATTAGACAGGTGAGTCTAAGCTCAAATCACCCAATTTTTAAAGCCTCACCAAGGAAAGTGACATTTTCTGGCAAAAGAGGAGACCTGGTAAAGGTGTAACGAATGGGAATGATGTGTTGTAGAAAGCTGACCAAGGCGGCACTGATGGGGCAGGCAGGGTGAAGGCTGGAGTCAGAGAGGCCAGCTAGGAGGCTATTGCAGTAACGCAGGTGAAATATGGGGAAGTTTCAGTTAAGGCTACCCACTGCACTCAGAGGAAAGACCAAAACAATTGCAGTGACCTACCAACCAGGCCCTTGCAGGCTGATCCCTTATTTCTGAGACCTCCTCTCCCACTCAGTCTTTACTGGTCCAGCCACACTGACCTGCTAGCTGCTCCTTGAACATGCCTAGCACTGACCTCAGGACCTTTGCACCTTCTATTTCTTTTCTCTGGAATGGTCTTCCTCCAGTTGTTCACATGGTTCCCTCACTTATCTCCTTTAGCCTTTGTTTAAAATTTTCTTTTCCATGAAGACCTGTGAGTCATTTTACTTAAAATAGCCCCTCCACCCTCCACTATGATTAATTTTTTCCATCCACTACACTGTATCCTTTGCTTATCTATTTTCTCTCTCCTTCAGCAGAATGGAGTTCTTTGAGGGCAGGGAAATTCCTTGAGAGCAGTATTGTTCACTGCTGTCCCTGAAGTATCTTCTCAGAGCCTAGCACATACTAAGTATCAATAAATATTGGCTAAATGAGTGAATTATTGAATTTATGGATGAACGAAAAAAATCATGAAGGTAGGGGCAATAGCAGTGGGGTTGAGAAAAGGGGAGAGATGGAGAGAAATCTAGGAGATTGCTCACAGGACTTGGGATTGCTAAGTATGGATGAGGGGACAGAGAGGAATCAAGGATGACTCTCAGGTGTCTGGCTCCAACACTGGGTTAATGGAAGGCTATGGCAGTGGTTTTAAACTCTGTCTGGTTGACTTCTTTGGGTGGACCCCTGGGGACTTTCTGGAGCCACTTCAGAGGCCAGAGAAGGGAGGAAGGGAAGAGCTCCAACCAGAGAAAATCTGTGTTTCTCTATTTGTTTTTGGTTTCCGTGAGAAAATAGAAAAATCCAAATATTGGTCTTTCCCCCACTTCTTGACATAGGGCTTCTGAACCCTCATAAATTCCTAAGTGATAAGAACACTGGAGACATCTTTTGTTCTAACGAGATAACTCTGGGTAGCCTCCCTGATGGCTCCTGGATGGGGGCTGTTCCCCAGAAAGACTAAGTTGAATAGAAGGTTGGAGTTTTCAGCCCCACCGCCCATTTTCCAGAAAGGGGAGAGGGACAAGAAATGGAGTTAATAATTGATCATGTCTATGTAAGGAAGCCTTCATAAAATGCCAGTAGTGTGGTTTTCTGTCAGAGAGCTTCCAGGTTGGTGAACACATTCATGTTACCAAGGGGGTGAAGCACCCCACGTCCATGGGGACAGAAGCTCCTGTGCTATCCTCTCAGACCTCACCTTACAACTCCTCCATTTGGATGTTAATCTGTATCCTTATCATATCCTTTTATATTACACCTGTAAACTGTAACTGCTTCCCTGAGTTCTGTAAGCACGCCAGCAAATGAAACCGTAGGAGGCAGGCGTGGAAGCTTCTGATTTGTAGCTGCTTTGTCAGAAGCACAGGTGACAACCTGGCATCTGAAGCTAGGTGAGGCTCATCCTGTGGGACTGAGCCCTTAACCTTCGGGGTCTGATGCCATCTCCAGGTAGACCGTGTCAGAACTGAGTTAAATTGGAGGCCAGCCAGCTGGTATTGCAGACAATTGCTTGGTGGGGAAATGCCCCCCTCCCCCACCATCTGTTGTCAGAAGTGTTCTGAGCGCGGTGGTCTTGTGAGAATAAAGAGGTACATAATATGAAAGACTGGGAAGTTTCTTCCAACTCAGTTTGGTTTAACTTTTAATACACTGAGATTGGAAATTATAATAGGTTAGTTACTGAGTTCCTACCATGTTCTGGATATCAGGCTAGGTAAGCATTAAAAACTGATTTATCCGGGCACCTGGGTGGCTCAGTTAGTTAAGCGGCTGCCTTCAGCTCAGGTCATGAGTCCCACATGGGGCTCCTTGCTCAGCGGGGAGCATGTTTCTCCCTCTCCCTCTGCTGCCTGCCTGCTGCTCCCCCTGCTTGTGCTCTCTCAGTCTCGCTCTCTCTGTGTCAAATAAATAAAGAAATCTTTAAAAAAAAAAACCTGGTTCATCACATTTCTTCTTCATGACATCTTGATGAGGCTGACACTAATCTATCATCCTCTTTCTACAGACAGGAAACTGAGGCAGAAGAGAGGTGAACCGACTTGCCTCCGGTCACACAGCTGGTCACACAGCACTGTGATTCCTAAATCCTTGGGCTAAAGAGAGAGTAACAGGCAATGTGTAGACCGATGGAAAACAAAGTCTTAACCTTTATTACCTGCTGAAGCTCTCACATCTGGAGCAAAATGGGGTCCTTTGGCAAGGGACCCGCCCCAAGGGCTTGAGGACCCAGAGCCAAACAGAGCCAGACAGAGCCAAACAAACCACCGAGAGAGAGCCGTGGGCAGGTGGCTCCGAGCTGGAGGGGCGGTGCCTGCCCTGTTTCCGGCAGCCCGTCCGCCAATCAAGAATGGGGGCGGAGCCAGGGGCCGGAGCCAGGGACGGAGCCAGGCGGGGCGTGGTCGACTCAGGTTGGTTCCTCCGCAGGTACAGGAACTGTTCCCAGTGGGAGGGTGAGCAGCTGGGGGAGCTACAGTACATGTTTTTGAAAATCTTACACAAAAGGACCTAAATCGGTCAAGAAGGCAGACTCCTCAAAAAGAAATTGGTCCGTTGGGGACCATCTGGCCCCATCTGAAGGGCAGCTGCCGACCTGGTCTTGCCGTCTTGCCACCAGGGAGTGTGGGCTCAAGGTTGCCTCATTTTCCAATAATAATTAAAAAACAAAACAAAACAAAAAACCCAACAGCAACTAGAAATCAGTATTTTTGTGTAAAATCCTCTGACCTTTAAACGTTGCCAAAAGCCCCCAAAATACTGTGCCATCCAAACCAATAACCTCAGAAGGCCACATCTGGCCTGCAGGCCCTGATTTGTGACCTCTGACAAGGATTCTTAACTTCTCTGGGTCTTGAGGATCTGATGAAAACTATAGTCTTTTCTTCAGGGGAAAAAATATGCCTGAACAACCAAAAATTGTGGATATCCTTTGTGGGCATCTTTGTGCTCCCAGAATCATTCTTTTCTAAAGGCAAACTTTGTAGAGGCAGAAATGACAAGAGCTTCTCCTAAAGGGACCTGAGGCTCTGGAATGTACAAGCTGACCCAGTGGGGATGCCTGGGTGGTTCAGTTGGTTAAGCGTCTGCCTTAGGCTCAAGTCATGATCCCAGGATCTGGGGATCGAGCTTGGCATTGAGTTCCCTGCTCAGTGGAGAGCCTGCTTTTCCTCCTCCTGCCCGCTTGTGCTCTCTGTCATTATCTTTGTCTCTCTCTCTCAAATACATAAATAAAATCTTAAAAAAAAAACAAAATAAAACAAGCTGACCCAGTGGTACTTGGATGAGGTGAATCTTTCATCTGAATAAGATGGCAGAGTTTGGTGGGGTCAGCACTTCCACCTCCATACACCCTGTTCCCACGCTCTGTACCCACCTTTCCTCCTCAGTCTTGGTTAATTTCCTCCATGTCAGGAGGTATGGGTCAGGAAGTTTGACCCGAGGAGGAGGAAAGGGGCTGGGAGGCTGGGACACTGGTCTGGAGGCAACTGGGGCAACCTTGAGCAGGTATGGAGGGAGGGAGGAAGGCTTGATGGACAGGGAGCTTTTGAGCTGGACTTTGGAGGGTTGATAGAACTTTAAAAGACAGAATAGATAGTTTTCTGCTCTTGGGCAAGGAGCAGGGGGTGTGGATCTCAAGTGGGAATGCTCTACATGCCAAGGTTCTCTGCAGCTAGGATAGGTATCCCATGCCAGATGCTCTCCTTCAGGCATGCCTGTGTCCTAGCTGGTCTCCTGAACTTTCACACGTGAATGACAGCCCATCTCCAACTCAGCCTATTAAAGAAAGAATGTGGACCTGCCCTCAGTTGGTAAGAAGGCGGAGCTGAACTACACGTCCTTGTCATTTAGCATAACACTGAGCTCCCTGCAGCTCAACATTTACCAAATGCTCACTGGCAAAAATGTAGCATTCATAGATGAAAAAGACAGGCATTCCCACCATTCCTCTAGATTTCCTAGTCTTATCCTTGGGTAAATCAAACCTTCAGAGATCTTCAGAGAGCTAGATGACTAGACACATGATCTTGGTCTCTGGTTGGCTAGCTTGTTGGAACAGGGTTTCTCTGCTATGTACCTGGCCTAACAATGATGTACTTAGAAGCATGGGAAGGTTGAGGTTCGCTTTATCAGCAAGTTTCTACTTTTTGAATACTTATGTGGCAGCCTCCTGTGATCCTTGCCTCCCGGGGAGTCATGTCTTTATGTGGTCACCTTCCACAGTGAATAGGGCTGACTGTGTAGCCAAGAGAATATATGTAGAAGGATGGAGTGTGACTTCCGCAGCTAGGTCATAAAAGATACTGTGGCTTCTGCCGTGTTCTTTCCTATACTGCCCACTCTGGGGAACGTTGGCTACCACGTTGTAAGGAAGCACAAACAGTCCTGTGGAGAGGTCCTGTGGTGAGGAAGGGATGCCTCCTGCCTACAGCCCACGAGACTGGGTCAGCTTTGTGAGTGAGCCTTCTTGGAAAGGATCCTCCAGCCCCAACTTTCGTAAGCTCCTTTTTTTTTTGGTACTCACTCTCACATCTCTAAATAACAAGCTTATACAGCTGCTTCCTGATTTTTCTGTTTTAGGCATTATCTAGTGACTTCCCACCTTTTCATTTTTATAGCGAGAACTACAAATTACTACAAAATTAGCAGCTTAAAACCAAAAAAGTCATCTCTCACAAGTCACTTTCTTCTCTTAATATATGATAGCATCAATTTGATCAACATTTATATTGATATTTGATGATTACATGAAGAGCACATAAACCCTATTCATAGCAGAGTTATTAGTTTCATTGTACTTTTTAAAAATAGTGGATATAATTATTGCCCTGTCATTATGCTTAATTTCTATGAATTTATCATTATTTCATGCTGAACTTCCCCATACTTGTCTAAACTCTTTAATACTCTCAAACACATCAGGTATTCTGTTGGTTTCCTCCCATGGAGACAGCCATTTGGAGACAGCTCCTGGAATGTTCTGGTGCTCTCCAGGCCTGCTGCATGGCTAATACCCTGGGATTTGCCTTTATTTTCATGTTGGAAGTTCCCTTTGCCTCTCTTTTATTCTGAATTCTTTTGTTTTTTAATACATTTGTTTTTATTTAAAAGCACAGCAAATCACATACCTCATGTTTCCTCTTTATGTTAGTTGCCAGGAAGCTCAGAACTCAGTCTATGACCATTTAAAACAAAGGGTACAGAAACTGATGGTGATGGAATGTATTTTTGGCACTTTCACCTTACTCTTGGATTCACCCTCCTTATTCTAATTTTGCATTTTCTTCTCATTTATGATCTCTTTAAAAAAATCTTGTTATAGTCAATGCATCTCTATTAACCATGTCAAATCCCTCTACCCACGAGAGACAAAAGCTAGAGTGTCAAAGTGCTGAATACAAGACAAAACTCTGGCGAAGGAGCCAAGAATCAGGGACAGAAAGGAAAGAACACCAAAGCCGAAAGAGCAGGGGTAAGCAAAAAATTGAGAGGTGGTTCCAGAGTTGGGAGGCAGGATAAGTGAGGATAGGTTTAAACCTTAAAGAAGGCAGGCCAGTGTCCCCATAACTTAGGGAGGATTCCCAGCTTGCCCATGGTCAGTACAGGCATCACATTAAAGGCTATGGGATGCAGACGTCTATGTCCATTATAGGATGGAGTCCTTTTTCTGGTCCCCACTTCTCCTGCCTCTGGAACCCCGGCCTCCCTCTTGCTTCTCAGGCACCTCTAAGTTCTTGCCCTTACTGGAAGGAGTTGAGGAAAGGATGAAACTGGACAGACTTCACAGTAATCTCAGTAACAGATGCCAGTCTCAGTTTACAGGGAGCAGGGAGCTATGCATGTAGTTTTATTTCATGAGAGCTGGGAAAGCCACTGCATCTCGGGGAACAGGTAGCCCTTCTCCTATCCGTGTGAACCCTGCCCTCCCTCCCTTCTCTACCGTCCCCTTCTATCCCTGTCCTCTTCTCTCCCAGATGTGCAGTCTCTTCCTCTCTCCCACATCCTTTTCCCCTGTAGATATGTAGGTTCTTCACATCCTTAAAAATTCCCTTCCTTGGTTCCCTCTAGTCCCACCTTCGTCTCCTTCCTTACCTTCCCAGCCAGACTTCTTGACTTTTCTGCACCTGCCGTGCCCACATGCGGTGTGTTTCTCCATCTGCCGTGGCACGGATCCACTCCCTGTTGTTACCAGTGGCCTTTCCGTGGTTGTGCCTGTTTTGGTCTCGATGTAATCTGGCCCATTTGCATTACCTGCTGCCCCTGCTTTCTCCTGCTCGAAACCCCCCTGCTCCTTGATATCTACGACGACTCGCTTACTCCTCATCTCTTCTCCGTCCTCCACAGCTTCTAATTCCTCCCACTCCTGAAATGAATGCTCTGTTCTTGGCTGCCTTCTCTTTTTCCTCCAGTGGCTTTGCATTGCAGTGCTCCCAAATGCACCCGTTTCCAACTCAGGGCCCTCTCCCTCCTTGAATACATATGTGCGTACCTACCCATGGCACCCTAAACTCAGCCCTCCCCACGTGGACTCTGTGGTCTTGCCCAGTCCTGTCCATCTGGCCATCCCCCTGGATATCCTGTTCTGGAAAATGGCAAGAAGGCTACCTTGCTTCCCGACCAGAGGCTGTGATGTCATCCCTGACTCTCTCTCAACCCTCCTCCGACCCCACGGCCAGTCAGACGCCAGTCAGCCTACTCCTTGGTCCTTCCTTTTACTGTCTCACAACCTTGCTCTCTTCTTTCCATCTCCAGGGAGGCTGCCTTAGTGCAGGCCCCCAGGTGCTCCTCCAGCCTCCTGAATAGGCTCCCCACCTCCAGGCTTTCCTCCAGGAGCCCAATCTGCGCCCGCGTCAAGGGTGGTTACGGAAAATGCATGTGGGGCTGTCATGTTCTCCTGGGTGAAACCACACCAGCTCCCGTGCCCATAGGCAGGATCTGAACTCCCCGGCTTGGTCTCAGAGGCCCTGGGGAGCAGGGCCTGCCGCCTCTGGGGCCCCGTCTTGTGCCACCTGCCCTAGCCTGACCTGAGCCGATCACTCCTTAAACCCTGCACGCCTGCCACCAAACTTTCTGCTTCCCTGCGCCTGCAGTCTCCTCTTCATCTTCTTCACCAGATCAACACAGACCCATCCTTCCAGAAGGGCTCAAGTGCCCCTCCTCCAGTCTTTGCTCTCCTACTACCTCCCACAGTCCACTAGGCCCAGGCTGGTGGGGTGGGGGTGTCCCCTGCTCTTGGCTCCCTTGTCTTCACCTCGATCAGGTTCTGTCACTCCATAGGACCTATTTTTTTTAAAGCTCTGTATTGGCACCGTTTGGACAGCTGTGGGTGCCTACCAAATGTTAACACAGGGAGTAAAGAGATGAAAGACCGTGTTGTGGGAGAGAGTGTTGTCCAGACTCTTCACAAAGCTGATGCTTCATAATAACACGTGTTTTCTCCCCCTGATCTTCCAGTGCACAGGGTTGGATCGGCCCGCCCCTCAGCTCCTGTCACGCAGGGTCCCCACTGGTCCTTGCAGAAGCCTCGGCATCCATTCCTTCACCTCTTCCTTTTGTCCCCATTCCTTGGTGCGATTACTAGTCTAATTTGTTTAATGTTGGATCGAAGAAAAATGCGTTTGGTTGTTTTGTGAGCAGGTGTATTTTAAATCTCGGTGAAGAGTATTGTGGTACACAGCTCGTTGTGTTTCTTGCATTTTCTATCCAGGGTCCCGTTCTTAAGATCCGGCCGTGTAGGTAGGTGTACAGCTAGCCCATTGCCTTGAACAGCTTCATTGTTCTCCAAAAAAACAAAAACAAAAACAAAAAAACAAACCATTAAAACAGATTTTTTTGGTTCCCATGAATTTTTTGTTTCGGTTTTGTTTTTTAATTCGATCCTCGTATCAGCAAAGTGAGGACGTCAGGACAAGTATTCATATCTTCCATTTACTGAGCAGGAAGTTGAGGCTCGGAGAGATTAAGCAACCTGCCGAGTCCCACAGCACTTTTGTGGCAGGACCTGAATGGAGTTCCCTGTCTTCTAGCGCCAAGTTCGGCGTTTGCTCGAGGTCTGCACTCCTTTCTCAGGTGGAAGTAGCCATTTCGGAACCTAAGGCTGTGAGAGATCTGAGCTTGTCCTGATGGTCAGCTGCAAGAGGGTACCTGGGGCAAGCCTCACTGGCTATCTCAGCATTCCTGCTTCCTCAGAGTCGGATTAAAAGGAGTGTCCAGGCAGCTGGGGCTGGAAGTAGGGAGGAGGACACTATGCAAAGGCAACCCCTCTGGGGCTGTTAGAATTCATGTGGGCCTGGGTTGTGGTGTGATTGCTGCTTGTGTATAATGGACACTCGCCTCTCTCTCCTTTGGTTACTTCTCCGAGTAATTGTTGCGTTGCCTGCAGGGCAATGGCCCCCATCTCCAAAGCCCAGTCTCTGGAATTTACCCCTTCCGCCCACTAGCCTCACTGTCTGTCTCAGGCGCTGGTGTCTGTTCTGCAAGTTCTGTAAGTGACATCTGTGCTTGTTTCTCTAATTAATGAAAATGATGAAGGACTGAAAGTAAAGCTCCTAGAAGAGGCCAGGTGAGCCCTCTCTAGATCCTGCCCATGAAGAAGAGTTTCCAGGAACTCAGGCCACTGCCTCTCCCCATTAAGGAAATAATACATAATTATAATTACAACTAATAAGCACTATTTACAAAGTATTATTCCTTCCTCTCATACATCTTTAACATATGTTATTATCGCTTTTTAGAGATGAGAAAATCAAGGTTCAGAGAGGGTAAATAACTTTCCCAAGGTCACACAGCAAAAATGTAGCACAATTGGGGCTCAGATCTAGATTGTCTGATCACAGATGTTATGCCTTATCCACTACACCCTGTCAAGGGCAGATAATCCAGTTTTTCTCCAGGAGAGTTCTGGGTGGGTGCCTAAGACTCAGCATGACAATGATCTTCTAAAAGGAAATTGCTCATATCCAGTGAGTACCCTCAATGGAGCAACGTATCATCCTTCGTTTAGCAACTATGCCCTGAGCCCCCATTAGCTGTGCAACTGTCTCTGTGTAAGCGAGAAACTTTCAGGTCTCCTTCTGTCTTCAGAGCAACAGAGCCATCTCCCAGTGAATCATTGATGACTGATTAAAATGCATGCTGTCCTGAGCTCCCTGGTTCATTCTTTCCCAAAACAGACAGGGGTTGAGGGTGAGGGCAGAGGATGGAAGGAAGCAGAGAAAGAACAAGAGTCAGACAAAAAGAATGGAAGGAGAGACAGGCAGAAAAAGTGAGAAGGAAAAGAGGGAGGGAGGAAAAAAGGAAGGAAGGAAAGTTAACCTATTTTTTTTTTTCAATGTAAACAGGTAAGCTTTCTAAGTCTTTAACAAATTGACACTTGCTAGAATTTTTAAAATTTTTAAAGATTTTATTTATTAATGAGAGAGAGAGAGACAGAGCATGAGCAGGGGGAGGGTGGAGGGAGAAGCAGACTCCCTGCTAAACCAGGAGCCCGATGATGCAGGGCTCGATTCCAGGATCCTGAGATTATGACCTGAGCAAAGTCAGACACTTAACTGACTGAGCCCCAGGCTCTCTCTTGCTAGCATTTTTCAAAGAGCTCTCAGGTATGAGATCGTATTGGACCTCCTATGAGACCTCATGTTTTAAGTAAAATTTATTATTCAATTTTACAAATGAGGAAGCTGAGATGTTTGGAGACTGGGGATCACTTAACCTTGAAGATAGCCTAGAACTGGAAAGACCTTGGATTTTGATGCCCAACAGACCTATGAATGATCAAGCTGGTCTTTACCAAGTTACTCAGCATCTCTGAGCTTTGTCTTCCTCTTCTGAAAAAATGAGGGTGATACCAGCACCAATCCCTTAGGGTTATTCTGAGGATTAAATATATTGTGTGGCTCGTAGAAAGAGCTAGAGAGAGGCTAGCAATCTTGTTACTGTTGTTTCTGTATTATTGTCATTACTCTTAGTAAAGTATCTGGCTATACTATTACTTATAATAGCAACATTCAGCAAAGATTAGTTTCCCCCTACACAACCCCACACCTCCACTTCCCTATGGTATCATAGCTAGTGATTGCTGGGGACAGGCGGGCCACGGCTTTTGACTTTAGTACCAGCATTCTTCTGCAGTATCTTTTCTGTCCACCTCTCTGTTTAGCACCTTAAAAACGCAACCAGACCATACTCGATCTGTCCATGACATTAATATGCTTTCCTTTTCAAAAAGATATCCAGATATCTTAAGCTCAGTTCTTTGGAATATCCAATTATCCTCTGCTGCTTGGGGGAAGGACACGTGTGCCATCTCTATTACAGCCTAGTATCCCAGGATATGACATTCCCTCTAATTATTTTTCAGTTTAAGTAGACAATCAATTCCATAGAAACAATAAACCAGGAAGCCTGAAAATAATGGGAAATTTAATGTTGAAATTAATCTTAAAGCAAAGTTAATCAACACACAATCATCTTTGTGCTACATGGTGATTAGGTATAAATGAAAGCTATTTGTGTAAGTGAAAATAGCCGGCAATATTTTGTGTAATCAAACCAAGTACTTGCAGGGGCTTTTAGGAGTGAGCAGCAGTCCTGAATGTGGGTGGGTAATACCGCGCTAGCTCCCAGTGTCTCTAACTTGCTTGAGGAAAGGTTTGGCCACTGAGTCTCTAAGATGCTCACTCCAATGCCTGCCAGTTGTACAGATGCATTATATGTTCGCTCCTCCTCTTCCACATCTATTTCTTCTTCTTTGCCTACCCTCTTCCCATTGTTATTATTGCTATTATTATTCCTTAGCCTTAACTAACATGGTCCCAAGACCACTACCTTAGTTCCCAGGGTCTGAGAATAAGTAACCGTGTGCTAGGGGCTTAAAGGCCCCTGTTCAGACATTTGCAACGAGAAGAAATCTACCCCAGAAAAGAATGGTTTTAGGATTCATTAGAAAGTGCTAATAAGGGGCACCTGGGTGGCTCAGTTGGTTAAGCAACTGCTTTCGGCTCAGGTCATGATCCCAGAGTCCCGAGATCAAGCCCCACATCGGGCTCCTTGATCAGCGGGGAGCCTGCTTCTCCCTCTCCCTCTCCCTGCTACTCTGCCTGCTTGTGGTCTCTCTGCTCTCTCTCTGTCAAATAAATAAAATTAAAAAAAAAAAAAAAGAAAGTGCTAATAACAAATGATACCTTCTCAGATAAGAAAAGCAATAAATAAAGAGTGAGATTATAGTAATTTTTAAAAACTCAGTGGATGGAGTTACTGGACTAGAACATCAACAGTCGTGACGTGGAAAAGCAACTCTGTCCATGCAGGGTGATAATAGGGGGATGGCTTCCTGTCCCTCGCTAGCCCTTTGAGAATCTTCCCAGCCTCACCCCGTCTACTCATTGGGGTGTGTTGGTATATGTTCCCTTGGTCGAATGGGAAGGGATGAGGACTGGTGCTTGACTCAGGCTAAGCCAGTCGGACGCCTTCCCCTGAGAGCCTGGAGCTGTCATTCCAGGACAGTGACATCCTGTGTGTGGATTGAATTGATAACATATAAACTCGAGAGTCAAATGATGACTGTCAGGTAGAGAGAGAGAAGAGTGGAACAGAGGTACAGAGAGAGAGGCAGGGATGATGGGCTATGTGATACTAAAGTCAAAGAAAACCAGAAAATGGCTGATCTGGTCTCTGTGGGCTTTCCGGTTTCTGGTTTGGACTCTCCTGAGACCCATAGCTTCTGCTTGATCTTGGGTTCTGTGAGATACTCTTATATCCATGCAATCCATTTTCCTCTTTTATTTACGCTAACTCAAATGGGTTTCTGTTATCTGCAAACAAAACACCTTAACCAAAACACATTGCTTAGTCAGATGGCTTCTCTGATACCTTTTACTGGAAGAAGAGGAATTTGGGCAGTTTGGTTGGCAGATGATAAAATGGACACTGCTGCTTCCTTCTTAGAGGCTAACACCAAGCTTACTTAACTTTCTTTAAATCACTTTCCTCCTTCTCTTTCCTGGCCTGAGTTATTAGGTCAGAATGGGAATGGGTGAATATGGTGAGAGCAGGGCAGGGACAAGATACAAACAGCTGTACTGGAGATTTTCTGTCCCAGGCAATGTTGTATACTCACATCTCCAACACATGTTGTTACCACTATCCACTGTCTTGAGATGAAAATATTGAGGCTCAGAGAGGGTAGATAACTTTCCCAGGGTCATAGAGCAGAAAAGTAGGAAAATTGGGAATCAGATCTGGATCCTCTGATCAGTAATTCCCAGGACTCATCATCTAGAGGAGTTTCCTCTCATCTGACCCTGCTTCCTGCAGACTTTTCAAGGGTCTCCAGGAACCTACTGCCACAGTTCTTGCCACTGAACCAAGGCAACCACTGTCTGCCACCCCTGCATGTCACCAGCAGATCTGGAATTAAGAACAGCTTTTGGAGGGGCTTAAAAGTCATCAGGTCAGGAAAAACAAAGTATTAAGGGGAATGGAGAAATCAATTGCTACAAAATACAAGTCCACTTTTGTTTCTTACAAGTAGATGCAACGGTTCTTAGAAGAGCACCAAATATGGACTTAATTTTTAAAAAAAGTCCTTAGTTTTCTCCTCTGTCCCCTGCTGCACAAAAACTCATTTTCCCAAGCAGTTTGGTGTGGTAAGAGTTGCAGAATGACTGGTAAGGGGATCCAAATGTGTTCTCTGTGTTGGAAGTAAATTAAAAATCCCGAAAATATTTACATATGGGAGCTTAGTTAGGACAGAAGGGCCCCAGATTTGAAGCAGGTCAAGCCTGCATGGGTGTGGAGGATGAATCTGTCTCATTGAACAGATACTTCCTCTACAGAAAAAAAATCAAGGACAAATTCTCTGAGTCCCATCTATGCACACTTGTGGTAGATTTCTGAATTCTGTGAAATTCTGGGACCAGCCAGAAAACTATATTTGAGGAGATCAGAAATTCTAGAAGAGAAGCTTCTTTGGTTATCCACCCAGCACACATTTGGTGAGCATCTCCTTGGGCCAGAGCACTGAACTGGGGGCAGCAAAAGGAACGAGAAGTTCACCAAAAGCACAGATCCCACTTTGAAGACTTAACGTGTCACTTATGTATCTAGACAGCATTTATGAAGTGCTTGTCTTGGCATTGGAATAAAGCCATGAACTTGAGTAGTTGAGATCCCACTGCCATGGAGTTTAATTCTAGTGGGAAGAGACAAAAAACAAGCAAGGAAGTACTTAATAGCAGATAAATATATATGCAAATTTTCAGAGAATAAAGAACATCAAATAGAATAATGGGACTGTTTTAAATATGGTGGCTCCTGAGGCCTGGATAATGAAGAGAAGACAGCCAACTAAAGCTGGGGGCAGGGGTGGGGAAAGTTTTAGGTGGAGAAAACAGTGTAAAGCTGAGGGATATTTGAGGGCCACACAAACAAGAAACAGAGTGCTAGAGAGTGACAGGCGGGGAGGCGACAGAGGGCAGAGGCCAGCTCACCTGAGCCTCACAGACCCCAGAAAGAGTCAGGTGTTAGGCTGGGTGTGATGAGAAAACCTTGAAGGGTGTTAAGCAGGAGAGTAATATGATCTGCTTTGTTTTGAGAGGTGGAAGGCCACTCTGGACCCCTTGTGGAGAGTGAGCTCCAGGAGAGCAGGAGAGGGAGTTACTAGTAGTTATTACAGCAGGAAGCTCAGAGGAGGGGTGTTGGTGGCTAGGACAGGAGGGGCGGCAGTGGAGACAGTGAGACATGAGCAGAATTAACAGGCAGCCTAAGGGGACAGGACTTGCCTGAGGTTCCAGGGGTGGAGATGGGTGCAGGAATTGAGGACAGCTCTTGGGATTTGGACCTGAGCAAATGCACAGAGCCGCCAGCTGAGGCTGGGGAGAAGGGGGTAGGAGATGTTGTAGTGGGAAATTGAAGAAGTTTGGTGGGAAAATGATGGGCACCATTTTGGACATATTACATTTGAGATGCTTCATGATACAGCTTGGTTGGACAAACACATGGAACGGGCAAGACAGCTCAAATAGTATAGAAAACAGGATATTCACAAGAGGCCTTGAATATATAAAACCCCCACCAGACTTCACACCCTATGACAAAGTGTCCTGTACCTCAAAGCTCCAACTCCACTACTTACCAGGTGATTGTGGGCACGTGCTTAACTCCTAAAACCTTCTATTCTCCACCTACAAAACACAGATAAAAATAGCATCAACTCCATAAAGTTGAGATGACAAAAAAAAAAATTCTGCAGGAGAGGACTTAGTACAGCTATCGGCACATGGTTAAGCGTTCAATAAATATTAGCCATTAGTAACTCAGGGCTGCTGTAACAAGACACCACCAACTGGATGGCTTCAAACAATAGAAATTTATTGTCTCATGGTTCTGGAGGCCAAGGAGTCTGAAATCAAGCTCTCAGCAAGGTTATGCTCCCTTTTGAAACCCACAGGGGAGAATCCTTCTCTGGCTCCTCCAGCTTCCGAGTCCATGGGCAACCCTTGGCATTCCTTGGCTTGTAGCTGCATCTGCCTTTGTAGTCACATGACTGTCTTCTTCTTGTGTGTCTCTGTGTCTTCACATGGTGTTCCCTCTGTGTGTCTCTGTCTCCTCTTCTTACAAGAACACCAGTCACTGGGGGGCTCTCCCTCTGCCCCTCCCCTCACTCTCTTTCTCAAATAGATAAATACATAAATCTTAAAAAAAAAAAAAAAAGTAAGAAGACCAGTCATTGAACTTAAAGTCTCACCCTTCTCCAGCATGATCCCACCTTAACTAATTACATCTTCAAGGACCTTATTTCCAACTAAGGTCACATTTTGAGGCATAGGGGCTGGGGAGAGGGACAAGATACAGTCCACGACAGTAGTACCAATAATATCACTGAGAAGTTATTTCCACATCTTGGTCGAGGGCCCTGCCAAACAGAACCAGTTACAACCAGTTCTTCCAATTCATGGAAAGGTATCTGTCTCTAATAAAGAACTTGACTGTATGTGGTTGGCATTTTGACGGAAAGTTGAGTTGCGACGATCTAGTCATACTTAGAATCACGGGAAAATTTGGTCCAACTCCTTCACTTTGTGAGAGAGCCAGCCGAGGCCTGGAAGGTGATGTGCTGTGATGGAGGACACATGTCTGCAAGCAGCCTTGCCCTGACTAGGAAGCTTGGCTTCTCTCCTCCAAATTCATGTCCCCCTCCGCTGTGCTCATTCGGTCCTGCAGTCAAGTGCACTTGAACTTCACTACCTTCACCCCCTCCTAATACCCTCTCCCTCTCCCAGCACCACACCCACCTGGAATCAAACCCTATGTGCCTCTCCAGCTGGATTCAGGGCCCTGGTTTTTCACTTCCTGTTTGACTCTGAGAAGGTTAGGCAGCAACTGAAGGTTGTAAAGTATAAAATTCTAAACAGATGTGGTGGGTTATTGCGACTTCAGCCCTAGTTTCTGCAGCCAGGGGATGGTGTTATTTCAAGCGACTCATTCTTCAAAAAGCAGTTCTAGTGTGATGAACAAAGCCAACGTTAGGATTTTTACCTTTAGAGGAAAGCAAAGGCTTAAATGTCTACTGGTGAGGGGGCTTTCGGCAGCAAGTAACATCAACAGCTGAATAAAATTGGGGCTTGTCTCGTATAATGAGAACGTCACAGTGAGGCAATAAAGGATTGCTTCACTTGGTCCTTCCGTGCCAGTTCAGGAGGCCTGAAGCGGCTTCTCAGGAATCCTGGAGGCTTTTTCCTGGGGTCACAAGATTTCTGCAACAGCTCCAATGGCACTTGTGTTCATCATGCTGTTCTATTTTCTGTATTTCTGATGCTTTGAGCTCTCAGACCTTTGCTGGCCCTGGGGAAGATACCAGCACCACCCCCCCCCCCCCCCCCCCCCGTCCTGCAACCCCTGGGGTAGCTAATTCATTAAGATAATAAACCGCTGGCCTGTGAGCCTGCCTTTCACACGCGAACCAACCAGTCCAGATCCCATACCCTCACCACCTCCTTTATCAGACTCTCACGGTCTGGCCGACCACCCACCTGCCCTTGCCATCTAGGGCCAGGTTCCAGGCAATTAGGGACTTCCCCTAGGCCTCGGAGCCTGCTGAAATTGTTCTTCTTCTTCTTCTTTTTTTTTTTTTAAGATTTTATTTATTTGAGATGGAGCAAGAAAGAGTGAGCGTGAGCTGGGGTGGGGGGCCAAGGGAGAGGGAGAAGCAGGCTCCCCGCTGAGCAGGGAGCCTGACCCAGAGGTTGATCCCAGGACCCTGGGATCAAGATCTGAGCTGAAGGCAGACGTTCAACAGGCTGAATTTATTCTAACTAGCCAGTCCCAAGCCTGCTTATCCTACCTCACCTGTTCCGCCATCAGAAAATTGCAACAGAGCCCCTTGTCCACATTTTCCTCCATTCCCTCTCCCTCCAGACTGACCCTGGTGCTTCCCCACATGGCACGGCATGCTCGGTTCCCTGAGAGCCATGAGAAACAAACTCCCTTTCCAATGGCAATTGTCTCCTGATCTGTTGGCCTCACCACGCCTGAAAAATAATAAACCTATGTTTGAGAAACAGTAATATCCTCACATGACAAGTCCAAAAGCATAAATGAGCTGGGGAGGGAGCACCTGCCTAGAGCACAGGAGGAGGGTGAAGATTGGAACTAAAGCAGAGTTCTTGTGGCAAAGGCACAGGAGGGATCCTGGCTGTTGGGCAGACAACCCACTGTGTCACAGCCCCAAGGGAACACAAGGAAGAGAAAGATCAAGACTGGGTCCTGATGAGGAAGACTTTCTGGAGGGCATGGGCTTCCAGTGATATCTAGAAGTCCAGGATGGACTTGGTATGTGTGGTGCATGGAAGTGAGAAGTCAGTGAAGGCAAAGGAAACACAGAAAACAAATGAGCAGCACCTTGCTGATGATGGTGGACACACACACTTGGATGTGCAGAGAGCATGAGCCTTGGCCAGGGATGTTGCTGGAAGATTCTGGCATTTCTTCCTCCCTCCCTCCCCCTTCCTTCCTTCCTCCCTCTCTCCCTCCCTCCCTCCCTCCCTCCCTTTCTTCCTTCTTTCTCCACTCTCCCTTCCTTCCTTCCTTCCTTAACCTGGCTGCAAAGAGCCCCAGGATCCATCACCACTCAGGAGTCCTGAGTCAAAGATGCTACAAGATGTCTGTGACAAGGAACAGTGGGTCATAAGATCTATTTCTGCCTGCTGCCTATGACTCAGGGGATGACTCGAGGTGAATCTCTACAGGTCTCTGAGTCTCTGGTCTCTGGCCCCGGTCTGTGGAGAACAGATCACCACATTGGCATTTACCTCTGGCAAGGTTGGCTGTCTGAGCAGGGGCTGTGCTGAGATGACTGGCCTGTCTCATCTGCCCACCCGCCCGCTGACTCTCTCTTCAGCCTTCCGGACTCTCCCTCCCACCTCCCGCACTTTTCTCTTTTTCTCCTTTTCCAGATAGCACTGCTCCAAAGCAACCCAGGCACGTGTGCTGGGTAGGCTCTGCCGGCTGGCCCTGAGCCTGAGGGGCAGGCTCACCATGGCTCCCTCCACGTGCAGGATAAATAATGGGAACCTGAGTGCTGGCTCCTGAGGGCTGGAGTGGATTTCCATTTTGCAGCGGGGTCAGTATCCATTCCCCTAGGGGGTTTTGAATGTTAATAGGCATTTCTCTCCCCATGCCCAGTTCTATTCTTTACAAAGCACGGTCCAGGAGGGACCTTCCATTGGCACTCTCCTGAGAGACTATTACTCTTCTCATTGTTTTCCTTACAAATAAGTTTCTGGGTTTAATGGCTCAGGTTGCTGAGCAGACCTTGAAAATTGGGGCGGAAGGTGGGGTGGGATGAGCTGGCGTGCCCATTATGGGCGTCTGGTTATTGGCAGCTTCTGGGAGTGTGTGGCTTGGGATTGAGGCAGAATGAACTCTCCTTGGTCTCTTGGAGACTTGGGGGGTAGGAGGGGGCTTTCTCTTCCCCCAAAAGGAATTATGTTTGTGTTACAGTATGTTTAAGTAATTTTAGAGCGGGTGGGCCTTGGACTACAATAAACTGAGAACAAGGATCTCAGTGGGATGTGGGGGAGTGTTGCTCAGTTGGGGGAGGATTTGGAATTAGAGTCAGAACTGGGGTTTGAACTTTACTGCGGGACTGTCTCATCAATGCCCCGGAGCACTGAAGGAAATAATCCAGGATACCCCTGGTGCTGGGAAAGCGAGGACAGGTGCGTGGGGGTGGGGGGGGAGCAGACAGGGAGAAAGTTGAGAACCATGGTTCTGGAAGAGAGTGGGTACCCAAGAAGGTCGCAGGGTCTGTGAGGAAATCGGCCGGAGCTGGTAACCTGAGTGAGTCATCTCTGGGTTTGGGACGTGTTAGTCATCTCTGCAGCGAGCAGGGACGAGAGGTGCCCTTCAGGCTGGAAACTGCAGCTGAGTGGGAGTTCCCACAGAGGTCTGGCGCTTTGACACAGGCAAATGGAAGTGGACATTGGGGTAAACAGAAAGAAACACAGCTATTATTAGAAGAGAAATTGGGAGATCAGAGAAATTATACTGAGGAGAGGGCGCCCTTAGTGTTTCGATGCAAGCTGATGCCTTTTCAGTTAATGGAGATGTTTTGGAAAAAAAAAAAACAAAAACAGGCCAGGAGTGGGCGAATGAGTGGTCCTTTAGCATAACAAGGCCAGGGTAATTACTTCCCAGAGAGTAGGGTCAGAGTTGTGTTGGTGGGAAGAATACGCACTCCCTATGTAGCCCAGGCTGTGAGCTTTGGAAGAAAATTGTTGCTGTAGCAAGGGGTGTTTGCCTTTAGGTCGTTCAGGGGAAAACAGCCTGCCGCCTTTGCTGAGGGACGAAGCTGGAGTTGAAACACCTCTCAGCTCACTAGCCCTCCCTAACCCACTGGGCCCTGTAGTTCCTAAAGGAGCAGCAGAGCACCAGGGACAGGAAACTCACTGAGAGTCGCCGGGGGAATGGCGGCCAAGAAGAGAATGGGCTGAGTCTGACATTGTCCTATGGGACCGGAAGGAGAGCCCTGTAGAGGAGAGGCTCCAAGGGAGCATGTAGTGGGAGGAAGAAGTAGGTCAGGAAGAGAGTTAGAGAACAAGGAATATTCCACCAGGAATGTTCCACCTTGCCTCCCCTTTCGGGCAAGCAGCTAGCATTTTGGAGGACCAGGTCTGTTCTAAGCTCTTGTGCATTGATGGTCTCATGTAAGCCTCACCAACAATCCTAAGAGAAGGTATTGTCTCTGTTTTATAGAGAAAGTAAAGGATTAAAAAGCCCATGTGACTTGCCCAAGGTCATTCCACTAGCCAGTGGTGGCACGAGGGTCCACCTTGGGCAGTGTGAGTGGAGAACCCTGTTCTCAAACCCTGAGCCATGCTGGCACAAGGAGTCAGAAATGAAATGGTTGTCCCCGCAGCGCACGGGGGTCTTCCCAGCTTTGGACACCTTTGATGACGGCTTCAACCGCCATCAGAAACGTGGCTATACAGTGTGGCTATACACTGGTCAGGCCATACACTAGCATGGAGAGAGAGTCCTTTTAGAGAGTTTGATACCTTGGTCTGTGGCCCTGTTTGCCCAGGCAGAGAGGAGGAGCGGATGGCAGGGCTTGGAGATTTGGAGGGACGTGTCACATGGGTTACAGGGCTCTACCTAGCTGGCGATGGTGGTGGCAGTCTCCCACATCACTTGGCGGCTGCTGAGACTCAGCTCTGCTGGGGACCCAGGGCAGCAAAAGAGCCGAGCCTACCTTGACACCCGTGGATGGACTAAGTCAGCCTTCTTCCAGCAGCTGCACGAGACAGAAACAGACTGGAGCCAAGGCAGGCCTTCCAGAGAACAGAGTGACGGACACCCAGATGAGAGGGGGGGAGGGCTTCTGTTCCTTCATTCATTCCATCAGAAATGTTCACTGGGCAAGTACTATGAGCCAGGCGCTGTGTTGCCCGGTAAAAACACACGGCCTGGTTTATGTCTCCAAGGTTTTAATAGTACAGATACACGAACAAGCCAAGTTCAACTGAGTATGAAAAGTGGAAGCAAGCCCAATGTGCTAGCTTGGGGTGGGGCACAGTCAAGGATAAGCTTCAGGCTGACACCTGAAAGTGAACAGGAGTAAGGTAGGCCTGTTGGGAGTTGCAGCAGGAAAGGTGGGCTTTCCAGGTAGAACCTATAGCCTTCCGCCGGTAAGGCAGAACATGGACAACCTAGATCTTCCTGGTTGAAAGCTGATGTTGGGGAAGGTGAGCCAAAGCAGTGTTGTGAATCGCTTTGCCAGGGAGTGTGGGCTTTCTCTTAGGGCACTGGGGATCAGATACATACTTAGCAAGGTTGCTCTGGCTGAGGTACAGAGGGTGGTTTGGAAATTGTCTGTTAGGAGGCTATTGAAGTTTTCCCAGCAGAAGATGATGGTGCTGTGACCCTCAGGTCTGTGTGGTATACCTCAAAAGAAGGGAGGAATCTGTTGGTGGGGTGTGGAGACAGGCCTTCTTTTCCCAGTGTCCAAGGATCAGGGTACAACCTGTAAGTGCCAGCTGCTAGAGATGCCTATAGTGAGTGAGGAGATTTGCAAGAAGGTTCTGGAAGAGACCAAAAATTCCATCAGATAGAGAAGAGGTGTCAAAACAGATATTTTTGGCCTAATGCCAAGTCTGCCATCCAACCAGAGAGGAAGTACAGGTGAATTTCCAGGATGGGAACTGATTTCCCTGTAGTATCATCTAAGCTAGAGGCAGGGGTCCAAGAGCCATAGCGCTGAGGCCATGGCAGTTTCGGGGACTTTATAATTTCCCTAGATTTGCCATTTAAAAATTCTGTTTGCTTTGCTTTTCTGTGGGAACTAGCTATAAAACCCTTAAAATGCAGAAGATTATTACTTATTTAGCAAAGGCTGGTGGGGGTCAAACTGGGAAGACTGTATCCTACTGGGGCAGGGCTGGAGGGTGGGGGGAAGTCAGTGGTGGAAGGGAGTTTGATAGTAGATGGTGACTGCTGGAAAAAAGATAAACTGGTTTCCAGTCCTGAGGAAGAGGGATTGAGGTTGTTTGAAAATATGTCATCAGGGACGCTTGGGTAGCTCAGATGGTTAAGTGGCTGTCTTGAGCTCAGGTCCTGATGTCAGGGTCCTGGGATTGAGCCCCACACTGGGGGCCCAGCTCAACGAGGGGGGATCTGTTTCTCCCTCTCCCCTTGTTGTGCTCTCTCTCTCTCAAATGAATAGATAAAATCTTAAATTAAAAAAAGGAAAGAAAATATGTCCACAGATTCTTTTACAACTATGCGCTTCAAAAGTAGAGTCTATTTTCTGTCCCCTTAAATGTGGGCCAAACTGCATAACCTGATCCTAATGCCTAGAGTGTGGCCAAAGTGACAGGGTGCGACTTCCCAGGCTTGGTCATCAAAGGTGTCACTGCTCCTCTCAGAGTCAGTCGCTCAGGGGGAGGTCAACTGCTGTGTCTCCAGGGCCCTCCTGCAGCCCTGAGGGGAAGCCCATGTGCGGGGAAACAACTTGCCCCCCCCCACGTGGGGCAGCGGCCTCTGAAGCAGCTCTTCACCCTCAGCCTCAGTCACACCTGCAGATGACGTCAGGTCCCAGCTTTCAATCCGCCAGGTGAGACCCCAGAGACCTCAGAGGGAGGTGAATCATGCCTGGTGTGTCTTGTCTAAGACATGACATGCAAAAACGGTGAGATAATGAATGACTGTCACTGTTGTAAGCCGTTCAGTCATGGGCCGGTGTGGGAGGCAGTAAGGGGATGAGGTTGGATCAGCCTGGGACTAAGAGGGGTCTCTCCAAGTTTAACTGAAGAGAGGATCTTTTGTTCCTTTACAGTGGGCCTACCCACCTCAGAGCGTCATCTGTGTATTCACTCACACGCCATCCATCCATCCATCCATCCATCTCTCTGTCCACCCATTCACCCAACTTCCCACCCACACACCCAACCATCAACCCACCCACCCACGTGACAAGCCTTTAGAGTATAAGCTCCAGGCCAGCAAGGACTCTGTCTAGTTTGTTTATTTTCATGTCCCCAGTGTTTAGAGCCATGCCTGGCACATCATTGGCACTCAACATATATGTGTTAAATACAGCTCATTCGTTGTTCCCCTCCTCAGAGAGTTCTCAGGGTCATGGCAGCAGACAAGAATATCCATAATGGGAACTCAAATAGAGACGAGCATGGGGGATATGGAGGACAGAGGGAAGGCCTGTGCCTTGGGGTGAGAGGGCTACAGTGGAGTTGGGAGAGGCTCTGAAGCCTGAACTGGGTTTTGAAGGATGAACAGAGTAGCCCAGGAGGTTGAGGCAGGGCTGGCGTGAGAGACTGTGGGCTATCCAGAGAGAGGGGCAGGCTTCTGGGCGTCTGGAACTCTGTAGGCCCTTTGCCTGAAGGAGTGAGGAGGAGTGAGAAGAGACAGGGACGGGGCAGCCTCCTGACCTGGCCGGGCACCAGGTACAACCCGTTCAGGGTAGCACTGGACCGTTGAGGAAATTCAGTGCTGCCAGTCTGGCCACACCACTGGCTTATTCCCATCCACACTCACCTGTCCGCTCCTTACATCTTACTTTCTCGTCATTTTGTCTGTGTGGCTAACACACAGTCACCCTTCAAGATTAGGCTCAAGAAACACCTCTTTTATGATTAAAGATCAACCTGGTCCCTGGTAAAACTGACCTGTTCGTACAATCCCATCCTTACCTTCCATCCTGCCGGTTTCCTTACCCACCATGGATGGTCTCATTCTCTTGGCTTTCTCCAGTTCGAATTCCTCAAAGAGAGAAACTCTTATTTAGTTAGGTCCCTAGTCACCCTCAAGTTTAGCTGCTATTGGGCTATGTTGTGGACTGAATATTTGTGTCACTTCAAAATTCCTCTGTTGATGCCCTAAGTCTGATGGCATTGGAGGCAGGGCTGTTGAGAGGTAATTAGGTTTCAGTGACGTCATAAGAGTGGGGACCCCATGATGAGATTAGTGTCTGGCCTTTAAGAAGAGGCCAGAGCTCCCTTGTACTCTCTCTCTCTCCACCATGTGAGGATATAGTGAAAAGGTGGCTATTTGCAGGCCATGAAGAGAGGCTCATCAGGAGCCTTGATCTGAGACATCCTAGCCTCCAGAACGATGAGAAATAAATCTCGGTTGTTGAAGCTGCCCAGTCTGTGGTATTTTGTTACAGCAGTCTGAGTTGACTAGGACAGGACAGGTGTCTGTGTCTGTCCCTGGGCCAGTCAGCCGTGGCACAGGGAAGTGGACAGGGCTGTGAAGTACAAAAAGAGCCGCATAGGGCCGCCTCTTCAGCAGAGTCTGATCGCAGAGAAAGTTCCCTTTGGAGGGTCTCTGAGCAATGGAAGGGTAGACAGATGTGAGGCAAAAGGTTTCAGAACTCGTAGCAGACAGTTTTGGTGCTTTGGGCCCCAGCCCCTTGGTCCACCCCAATTTCCGTTGCTGTAGTGGTGGATGGTTCTGGGCAAGATCAGAGGTCACGGCTCGATGATAGTGGTCCCGCCTCCAGCACACTTCGCCTTCTGCCTCTGAGGGTCTCCAAGGCTACCCTGGGAGCTCTCCGCTGGGGGAGGGCTGAGTGAGTTTCACACTCCCAGACAACCTCCAGCTGGAGCTGGTGGACAAAGGTTCTAGCCTCTTGCCTTACAGGCGAGCAACGCTGGGAGTGACTCAGTAAGGGGTCTTTGTAGAACGGAGTCCCGTTGCCTTCAGCAGTGGTGTCCCAACAGCCACCCCACATGGGCTTGTTCTCTTTGTCTCTCTCTTCCTGCTCCCCTTCTCCTGCTTTCTGGATAGTCCTACAAACCACCTGCACCCGTCTCCATCTTAGACTCTGCTTTCAGGGAACCCAACTGCAATTTACTCTGAAGGCAGTAAGGAGAGCCCTTGAAGCACATTTCTCCTTTCTAATAATAAACCTCTAATGAACTCTAGGCACTCCTGCTGAGCAGAGAAGATAGAAGTACAATACATGGAAGTCCTTGAACTTGAGGAGCTTATCACCTCCTCCTAGAACCTTCACAATGTTTTTATTTCCATGATCTCGTTTGGCCCTCTCAGCAACCTTTCCTGAAATGTAGTGCAAACATCATTATTCCCACCTTATAGAAAATGCAAAAGGAGACAAAAAGGTTAAAGCAGTTTGCAAGGTCACAACAGCTAGCACGTGGCCTTTCAAGCAATTAAAATCTTCGGCTGGGTCTATAAATTATCATAGGTACTCAGAGAAAATAATGTTAAAAGAGACACATTTGCTGTAATTTAATTATTCGCTTGCTTTCATTATATTTTCTTTGCTTTTTCTGTTTCTCCTCAACTTGCCAAATATTGTCCTGGCTGTTAATCAGTGCTATAGAATTTCTTCTGTGAAACTAGGTCAATGTACAACGTGTTAACATAACTTTCCTTTTACAGTTTAAACAACGTTTTAGTTAAACTGAATCTTAAAAGAAGAAAAAAAAAAACCCTTTGATCACCATTGCATAATTTTAAGCAGAACAAAAAGATCAGATTTGCATTCTAGAATACCCTGTTCTGAGGGCAGCTTGGAGAGACTGGAAGGGCATGGTTCTGTGTTCCCTCCCTAGGCGGTTCTCTCCCTTTCTGTGGCTTTAAATAACATCTGTATGCTGGTGACTCACACATTTACATCTCCAGCCCCAACTTCTCTTCAGAGCTCGAGCTCTGGATTGGCATATCCAGCCCCCTAACTGTCAGCTTTACTTGGATGTCTCCCAGGAGCTCAAACTTAGCATGTCCAGAGTAAACTCTTGGTTTCCACTCTTCTCCCAAGCTGCCCCTCTGAGACCTCCAAGTAGAGATGTCATACAGCGGGCTTGATCAGGGGTACAGCCATAGCCCCAGGTGTTCAACCCAGAAACCTGGCAGGCATTCCAGATCCCCTCTCTCTCACCCTGTGTATCAAGTCAACTAGCAACTCTGGCAAGTTATATATTTTCTGAACAGGCTTCAGATCTGTTCACTTCTCCCCATCATGATGGCCACCATCACCTCTTGCCTGGGCCAGGGTTGTAGCCCCCTAAGTGTTCTGCCTCCTTCCTGTTGAGACAGGGGTGAGGGGAAGGCGGGAGTTTTCCCTCTGGTTGATTTCCTATTTCCCTGCAGAGCCACCTCCCTGTTAGGTGAACAGTGTTGGCTTCTCTCCATGATCCAAGTGGTGAGTTTGGGGAATGGGATGGCACACGTGGCTTCGATTTCTTTTGGAATGGTCTGCCTGCCCCGGGCAGGCTGTGTTAATTTTCTGATGCCATGTAACAAACTACCCCCAACGCAGCAGCTTAATGCAACGTACACATGTCATCCCAGAGTTTCTGTGGCTCAAGGCTCCGGGCATGGCTGAGCTGGGACCTCTGTGTCATTCTGGCAAAGTTGCCATCAAGGTGTCAGCCAGGGCATTTTCACTTGCAGGCTCAACTGGGGAAGAATCTGCTTATTTTATTTGCATTGTTAGCAGAGTTCATGTACTTGAAGTTGTATGCCTGGGAGCCTGGCTTTTTGCTGGCTATCAGCTGGAGGCCACCCTCCAATCATGGGAGCTGCCCGCAGTGTTGCCACGTGGGCTTCCTCGACATTGCTGTTTCCTTCCTCGAGCCAGCAAGGAGAATCTCTTGATCCAGCCTGCTATGATAGAGTCTTCTGTAAAGTTATGTAACGGTGGGATGACATGGCGTCAAATTTGCCGTGTAATGCAACCTAATCGGGAGAGTGATAGTCCATCACCCTTGCCATATTCTACTGGTTCGAAGCAAGGCAGGTCCTACCTGCTCTCATGGAAGGAATTACAGAAAAACAGGGACACCAAGAGGCAGAAAAGCACAGAGGGTCACCTCAGGGCTTGACTCTATGGAAGCATGTGCCGTGCTCTGCTTCTCTATCCAGAGGCTTATAGGAATGGCCCCCACAGAGGAGCTGCTGTCACAGATTGCTGCATGGTCCTGAGGAGCCGGACTGTATGGATGGAGTTTCTGGGTCTCGTCCCGCATAACCGACCGCCCAGACCTGCACGTACGCAGGCAGGCTGAGGAATGTTGTTTGTGAGACTCCTACCGCATGAATGACCTTGGGAGCCTGGTTAGTTGAAATTTATCTGGCCTCCAATTCAGAACTGGCCCTTCTGGTCTGGATGCCAAGAGCTATAAATCTTACTTTCCATCCGCTCTTATCTCCAGGCTCTGCTGGCCCTCCGGAATGGAATCTGAGAGAAGAGCAGGCATACATAGCCCAGGCTCCCTGAACATGTAAAAAAACATGATAACATAGAAATGCTACCTCCCCTAAACTGCACAGAGGCAAACAAAGCTTTAACTTCAAACCCTGTATTTGCCCTATAAATGCGGCCCTTATGGGGGTGGTCAGTGGGAAGTGTCACTTAGGGGAGGACGCTCTGCCCAGGCCTCTGAATCTGGACTCCAGCCCCTCTGTCTCCACAGGCCTTCCCCAGCTAATGAGGTTGGATGTTGTAAGTACCTGATTTGATGTAACTCTGTCTTACTCTTATTTACTGCTTACTATTGCCCTCATCTATGTGTACATTTCCCTTTTTTCCTTTCTGTCTTTACTAGGTTTTTACAATATCAGTAAAGTGTTTTTCCCTTTCGAAACCAAAAACATAGTTGTTGTGAATCTTTTTTCAGAACAGGAGTAAGAGGTTGGTGACTCTGTATAATTCAGGGATAAAGTATTAGAAAACTCATTGTTGTCACAACTAAGCCACATTCTCTAAACAAGCTTTTTATCAGTAATATGGAAACTATTTTGATTTCCTATTGTATAGATGATTCTAGAGTATCTCACATAATTTAGAAACCAGTTGGAGAATAAATGAATGCTTTGTTTCTACTCCCTCAAACCCAACATCCCTACCACTATTCTCCACAGAGAAGACAGAATGATCTCTTTAAAACCATAAATTATGGGGGCACCTGGGTGGCTTAGTGGGTTAAGCCTCTGCCTTCGGCTCAGGTCATGATCTCAGGGTCCTGGGATTGAGCCCCACATCGGGCTCTCTGCTCGGCAGGGAGCCTGCTTCCTCCTCTCTCTCTCTCTGCCTGCCTCTCCGCCTACTTGTGATCTCTCTCTGTTGAATAAATAAATAAAATCTTTAGAAAAAAAATAAAAACATAAATTACGGATAACAGGAAGAGAACAAGAAAATATTATGAACAACTTTATGTCAATAAATTCAACAACTTAGATGAAATGGACAAATCCCTTGAAAGACACAAACTCTTAAAGTTCTTTCAAGAAGAAATGGATATTCTTATATCTAAATAGATAGTTGCCTTTTTTTCTACAAAGAAAACTCCAGGCCAGAACTATTACTACAAATTCATACTGAAGAAAACAAACTTAGATCCATACCTCACACCATAAAAGAAATTAACTCAAAATGGACCATAAACCTAGTGCTCTCTCTTCCTACAAGGATACAGATCCTATTGGATCAAGACCCCATTTTTATGACCACACTTAGCCTTAATTACCTTCTTATAGGCCCTATCTCCAAATACAGCCATGTTGAGGTTAGGACTTCATCATACAAATTTTAGAGGGACACAATTCAGTCCATAGCACATAACTGGAGCATAAAAACTGCAAGATGAGTCTGGAACATCTTGCTTGGTGAAAAGTGTGAATCTTTCTTTCTCAAAGAAAGAGAAGTATCAGAAATATACAAAAACCAGTTTGAAGGGGATCATAATGACCAAATCTGGAAAAAAATGAGCGCGAAAAGAAATAATATGCACCTAAAACTAAAATAACATTGTATGTTAACTATACTGGAATTTAAAATAATAATAATAAAATTAAAAACATTTATATCTTAAAGAAAATAAAATGTTACTTGAAAGACAAGAAAGAAAAGAATTAATAAAGTAGGGGCGCCTGGGTGGCTCAGTGGGTTAAGCCTCTGCCTTCAACTCAGGTCATGATCTCAGGGTCCTGGGATCCAGCCCCGTGTTGGGCTCTTTGCTCAGCGGGGAGCCTGCTTCCCTCTATCTCTCTGCCTGCCTCTCTGCCTACTTGGGATCGCTCTGTCAAATAAATACATAAAATCTAAAAAAAAAAAAAGAATAAAGTAACATATTAAAATCCTTTGGAAGAAATAGAAAACGAGTCACTGATATAAATAAATAAATAAATAAATAAATGGAAAGTTTGATAAGGAAGGAGATATTACATTGTTTCTAAATACCTTCTCCCAAAATACTAATTTCCAAAGGGAGAAAGAGTAGCTTTATGGAGGAGAAGGCTGATAGACCTCACTTTAATCAAGTGATCAAAGTTAACATCATTGGTAGCTGAGTGAATACAAAATCCTGTGCCACCTATAAGATGCACTGAGAAGAACATAGCATCAATTCTGTGATATTTGTACCAAAGTTTCATAACCTAAATACAATCATGAGGAAACAATAGTCAAACCCAAGTTGAGAATATTCGACAAAATAACTGGGCTGTAATCTTCAAAAGTGTCAAGATCATGAAAATCAAGGAAAGATTGAGGAAACTTTCAGATTAAAAGAGACTAAATAGACATGACAAATAATGCAACATGTGATCCTGAATTGAATCTTTTTGCTCTAATGAACTCTACTGGAGAAACTGGAGAAGTTTGAATAGGGTAATTATGGCAATTCAGGCAGACTAAGACATCATGGAATCAGCCATTTCTCTAAGAAGTCCTAGTTCCTTTACATGAGAATGATATTTGGAAGCCACAGTCTGGGTGCTGTGTGTGCTCATTACAGTGGAGGTGTCGCTGGTCTCTCAGCACACAGCCCTCGAGAACACATGCACGTGCTCGCATGCACACATTTCAAGTCCCAAATCAGTGTTCATTCTAGTTTTCTCCCTTTCCGAGTTTGTAACTCCTATGTCCAATAATGAGAAAACTAGC
The DNA here is from genome assembly GCF_963455335.1 of Martes martes. Taxonomy (NCBI): domain Eukaryota; kingdom Metazoa; phylum Chordata; class Mammalia; order Carnivora; family Mustelidae; genus Martes; species Martes martes. The sequence continues at coordinate 95,296,423 of NC_137891.1, read as the reverse complement.
TCCACTAGGCTTAAATCTTAATTTACTTGTTTGATCAATTTCCCTACATGTAACCAATCTCCCATCCCTGGTGGAAGGATCCCTTCCTCACCCCTTTTGAGCTCTGATACCCAGTGCTGAGCTTGCACAACTACCCCATGTGGATGACTTCTTCAGCCTGTCTGGGCTCCCAAACTGCACACTGGGCCACCCCTTACATCAAAACCTTCCTCATTCCTCTCAAGCTCTGATACTCACGCTGGGATGTCCCCATCCCCATGTGAATATCCTTCTCATTCCTCTCAGGCTCTGACACCCTGCCCCAGGTCACCTTTTGATTCAAATGTCCCCTTCATCCTACTCAGCTTAGGACATGCTGCACTGGGCTATACCCTGTGTGTGTACCCCTCCTGACTCTCTTGGAATCTGACATTCTCTCCTGTGTGGACACTCCTTCCTTACTCTGCTCAGGTTCCATTATCCTGTGCTACCCACCCTCTATTGCTGTTGCTGTCCTCAAGCTCCGATACTCCCACTTCCTGGTGTAGACAACCTCACTTTAATTAGGCTCTCACATCCCACTCTGCGACCCCACAGATACCTCCCATCCCCCAGGCAGACATCAGATTTGTTTGGCCTAATTGTACCGAGTTGTTCCAGAAGGCAAGGGAAGAAGCAGTGGAAAGAGGAAGAAGAATCTCTTATCAACTTTTGGACAACTTCTTCATCTTTGGGAAATTGAGTCCTGCCTCTCCAAGACAGAGCCAGAAATTCAACCGCCTCTTCTAGCCTCCCTTGAAGCTCAGGCACGGATACGTGAATCTGCCAACTAGCTGGACCCAGGTGAGGTTTAATTCAGAAGTGAATGGCAAGAGAAAACAGAATCTTCTCCTCCCCCTCCTCTTCTCCTTTGGTCCCTCCTCTTCCTCCTCCTCCTCCTTCAATGAGAATGGTGGGGGAGGTCTCAGCTTCTCATGGACAGCAACAGTTGCATTCAGTTCTCTGTATCATCAGGGAGGCTGGGACCTTGGTGTGTTCCTAGGAAGACCCTGCAGGGGGTTGGAGGCTAACTGTGTAGCTTCTGAGCCCACTTTCCAGCTCTTCTAGAGATTCTTTGAATTCTCTGAACTTTTTAATAATTTCCTTTTCTGTTTAACCTAGTTAACTGGATTCTGTTGTTTGCAACTAAAACACTGATTTTTGTCTCTATTATATCCTTGATGATGACACATAAGTATTTGTTGTTACATTAATTCTGAAAAGCTTCACTTTCACAAGGGCCTCTTCTTCTCTTCTGAGTAATGTAGAAAACAAATATTTACTAAGTCAAACATGCCATTTAGTCAAATAAACAAGTTATACCTAGCACTCTAGGACTTCAAGTAAATAGGATCTATGAGGCCAGTGATGCTGAAATGTCCTTAAAGAATATTCCACACTTCATTGTTTTCAAATCAGGAAGGAGTGCCTATCAGTATCAGTGAGAAGATTTGCTTTTTCCCCAAAATGACTGAGCCTTTCCCAGGGAAATTCATATTTGGTAGGTTTGAGTTGGGGGCCTAGGAATGTATTTTTTTTTTAAGATTTTATTTATTTATTTGAGAGAGAGAGCACAAGCAGGGGGAGTGGCAGGCGGAACAAGGAACCCCATGTGGGACTCGATCCCAGGACACTGAGATCATGACCTGAGCTGAAGACATTTGCTTAAGCAACTGAGCCACCCAGAATTTACCCTTTTTGAAAGCATTCTAATTGATTTGGATTTACCACCATGAAAGAAACAACTGAACTAAAAAGGCATGTAGGCCACAGAGATTGTGGGAAGAACTCTAGGTTGAAAGCTGGCTCAGAGGCTAGGCAATCAGATCAAGAAGTCAGGAAGGGGCGCCTGGGTGGCTCAGCGGGTTAAAGCCTCTATCTTCAGCTCAGGTCATGGTCTCATGGTCCTGGGATCAAGCCTCACATAGGGCGCTCTGCTCAGCAGGAAGCCTGCTCCCCCTCCACCCCGCCCCCGCCTGCCTCTCTGCCTACTTGTGATTTCTGTCAAATAAATAAATTAATTAAAAATTAATTAATTAATTAATTAAAAATTAATTTAAAAAAAGAAGTCAGGAAAAAGGGTCCAGTGTCAGCTTAGCAGCAGTCGACAACCCTCTAAAAACTTGGAATTGAGGTTGCCTCGGAGATAACTAATAAAAACAATTTCCAATGGATATGATTGTAAGTCTGTGGAAATAAGTTATAGTGTGAGACTGAAAAATTTTGGAACACCCAAAAGTCCACTCAAGGGGGTATGGGAGGACTCTCTGGGGGTAAGCCTGAAATGTGATTGTAATTTGGTGAGTAGTAACCCAAGGATTAGGTTCTGATTATTGTATCCATTTTAAGGAAAATGTGTCCATAGTGAAGAGGACAAACCAGAGTATCACTGGCCACTTTGGCTGGCCTCTGCACCCATTAAAACTTCCTAGAGATCCTCATAATCCATATTTCTCTCTACTCATTATGGCAGCTGTTCTTTGCAAAGCTCTTCTCACTCTCCTTCCAGAACATTCCGACCCGTCTGGCTTCTTTTGCACTTCTCTCTATCCCAAACCTCTGCCTCTTGCCTTCTGAGCCTCTCTTTTCTTTACTGGCGCCATGCCTCTTGTAACAAATCTGACTGACTTTTACATTCTTTACCCCACCCATACCCTAAGTTAAAAAAAAAAAAAAGGGTGGGAGGGAATTTTCTTATAATGCAGAGGGAGGGGAAAGACTGTGAATACATTAATATTTTGTCCCTATCTAAGATATGACTTTGGGGCGCTTGGGTGGCTCAGTCGGTTGGGAATCTGCCTTCAGCTCAGGTCATGATCCCAGGGTCCGGGGATTGAGTTCTGCGTGGGGCTCCTTGCTCAGCCACGAGCCTGTTTCTTCCTCTCCCTCTGCCTGTTGCTCTTCCCACTTGCGCATTCTCTCTCTCTGACAAATAAATAGATACAATCTTTAAAAAAGTAAATAAAATATGACTTTGTTAGTTAAGGTTCTTTAGATACAAGTAACCAACCCAGCTCAAGCTAGTTTAAATCAAAATGAGAACTTACTGGATTCATGGAATCCAAAAAGGAGTTGACAGTCGAGGTGCCTGGGAATAAGGGCAACTCTAGAAGCTTAACATCAGATATTTGTGGGTCTTTCTTCGAGAGTAGGGATCTCAACATTTTCCACTGTGACTCACTGAAGGGGAATGAAAACCTTGAAACCTTTCAATTATTCCCAATATCCAGAGGACAAAAGTCAGTGCAGGCTGAATTATCACCGTACTCATAAAAATCCAAGGGACAATATGCATGCATTTGCATATGCATACATAGAGGCATGATGATGCCATTTGAATTATAATGCATAGCTTTAAAGTCTTATTATTGAAAAACGATAGGTCCAAAAGATCACTACCCCACAACAACCACAATAAACTAAACTGATACTTATAAGCTCAATAATCGAGAAGCCAAGTTTATAGTAATTTATAATTAATATCATTTATAATTAATGATCAATGTAATTGAGTCATCAAAACCCACAGTCAATTCTAAACAACACCGATAAAGCACTGATGGTAAAGTGTCATTACACCAAATTGCAGGAATTCAGCTATCTGGGTGCCTGTGCTGTGAGAGCATCACTTCATTGCCAAGTTGGCCCGGCAGACAGCTTCCCCAGCACAATGCCGAATTAGCGTTCTCAGAACACTCTTCTAACAATCACTTTAGTTTATGAATCCTAAATTTTAGTAACCCATAGTGACCCATTTGGCAGATTATTAGAAAATAGTCCCTCATTATACATAAAAACTTATGGCAGTATGTACTAAAGTCATTTGCACATAAGAATATGAATGGGGCAAGGGGGCGCCTGGGTGGCTCAGTCAGTTAAGTGTCTGCCTTCAGCTCAGGTCATGATCCCGGGGTCCTGGAATCGAGCCCCGCATCAGGCTCCTTGCTCAGTGGGGAGCCTGCTTCACCCTCTCCCTCTGCCTGCTGCTCCTCCTACTTGTGCTCTCTCTCTCTGTCAATTGAATAAATAAAATCTTAAAAAAAAAAAAAAGAATAGGAACAAGGGCTTGCACTTCGGGTCATTTTGAGGCTCCCTAGGTGCTCCCATGGTCCTTTGGGAGCCACAGCTCTGGAAATCTGCTGTAATTTCCAGCCACTAATAGCACCTCTTCTTCAGACCAAAATCTCCAAATCCCAAAAGAGATTCGGATTGGCCCAGCTTGAGCCAGGTGTCCAGCCTGGAAACCAACCACCCATGGGGTTGGAGAGCAGGGAGGAGGGAACAGGAACTCTTAATAGAAAGCAGTTTGGTTTGTTGGCATGGCCCCAGGGGTGTGGAGGGCAATTTGCACAAAAGAGCACTCCACAGCAGACAGCATCCACTAAAATAACACCATCAATAAAAACTGAATTAAGGTCAGAAGGCTTACACCATGCCTTGGACATCCAGAGGGAATTGGATTCTTTATTTTGTCTCCAGCCTCTAGGTAGCTGGAAGAAAAATCTAGATTCCATCGAAGGCAACAATGGAAACAATACCTCTAGGAAATACTCAATCTCTCTGTCTGAAAATGCTCAGTCTCCCAGCTTCTGGAGTCTTTTTCCCACTCGCCCCTTTTCTACTGCCCCCCTTGGAACCATATGGTGGTGACCTTGGTTTCTGGAGTCTCCAGGGCTTTGTCTCTGGCTCCAGTTATGGTCGCCGCTTGCAGTGCTGAATCTGGCAACTAGGAGGATTTGTGATCTGGTCCCTCAGGCTGGTCAGGGCTCTACGTTACTCCTTGGCAAACTCAGCTCCACATTACAGTTGCTGGCTGGGTGGAGATCCTTCGGAGCTTCTGTCATGTGCCCTTACTGGCTCCCCAACCCTGGGGATCCCTCCTAATCTTCTCTAGACCCTCATTCTGCCTGGCATAGCTTGGTTCTCATTAGCTATGCTTTGACGCATGAGGTCTCTCTGTCATTAGTGCTTTTCATTCTCTGGATGTTTCAGGTCAGTCCTAATGGTTGTGTGTGTTTGTGTGTGTGTTGTACAGTTTGCATGGTGTGCGTGGAGTGTGTGATGTGTGATGTATGTGTGTGTGTTTGAACGGTATGTGTGTATGATGTGTGGTGTATTGTGTGTGTGTGTGTGTGTGTGTGTGTGTGTGTAGTGGGAGTTTTCTCCTTTCTTTCCCACCTCCTCTTCCCATAATCCCTCAGGACTGAAAGGAAAGGCTTTTATCACTTTCTCTCTGACATATCCCCCATCACCACAGAGAGAACTTCATGGCTTCATCGATACTCTAAGAGCCTGTTCTTGATACTCTGAAGAGGAAGATAAAAGAATTTTGAGAATGATGCTTACTGAATGCTTGTTATGTCCAGACACTTTCTAACTACCTCTAAGTGTTACAGTGCTTGGTAGCTAGAGGGAATCCAACTTGTTGAACGCACGCTTTCTGCATACTAGCTGATTAAATGCTCCAAACAGTCCTCTGAGGTAACTATTATTACTCCCATTTTACAAATAAAGAGAGTAAGTCATAAAGAAATTCAGTAATTTGCTGAAGGTCACATAACAGGTAAATGGAAGAACCTGGGTTTGAGCCCAAATACTGTACCTGAGAGTCTGTCATTTTAGCCAGTTGGTCATTGTAACTCTCTCAGACAGGAGCCTGGATCTAAAGATAAATGTCTTGCTGAGAAATCTCATTTTAAATGCCAATAGCAGAATATTAATTCTTTATTTCTTTTTCCCTCCTTTTATAACAATTTAATCTTTCCCCTGGCAGATGGGTGCTTAGGGCTAACCACGGGAAGGCCGGCTTTCCTCTGAAAGGCAAAAAGAGGAAAGCACATTAATAATTTTTCAATATACTGCCCTCTTGCTAATCATAACAACAACAATAAGGACATAGAAACATAACAATAGTAACGTAATGGGGCAAATTGGGATGGTACCCATCTAAGCACTGTTTTGGGAAATGAGTTCTTGGCCAAGCAGGCGTACGCTCAGATCTTCTTGACAAGGGCCACTTCTGAAGCCGTAAGAAAGAGGTCCTCAAGCTTCTCAGCTCAGAGATCTGCCTCTAGACGGTGAGATCCCGCTGCCTGGGGATTCGCTGCTCTCAGAGGACTTTCTGGCCACGTGGCCTCTCGCGTTTCTCAGCTACAGGGAGAAGAGACGCCCTGGCTAGGCGCTCTTGAGTCTCTGGCCAGACTGACAGTTACATTTTCTGTGGTGACCAAATAAGCTGCCCCTGGAGGGGATCCCCTATTGGGTTCTAAAAAAAAATCGAATCTCTGAATGAACAAGGCTGAGGACCAGATATGGGGAGCGGCGCCTTGCAGGGGACCCCCCTGGGCAGTCAGGCATTCCTAGTGGTCCCCCTCTCTGTCTCTGAGTCTGGGTTCCCCTAAACAACAAGCCAGAGACTGTCTTCCCTGGGAGGTTTTCCTAGAGAGTGGGGGCCAGACAGCCTAGTGAGAGATGGATGGAGAGGCCTCATTCAAAGACGCCCTGCAGGGCAGGCCAGCCACTTCTGGTGGCCTGATTGTGTGGGGCTTGTCTGCAAAGCCCCCTGACAGACATCTCCGAGCTGTCTACCTGGAGGAGAAAGAGAAAGGTCTCATGCAACAGCGGTCATCCTCCCTGGTCAGAGGTCCATCCCTCCAACAGCTGGCCAAGAAGTCCCCAGCATATACAGAAAGGAAGTCACCCCTAGGATGCCAGCTGTGCTGTGTTGACAGCTGTCGGGTTCAGCATGAAGACAGTCTTAGCTCACAGAGGACCGAGGACTGCAGGAAAAGACAGGGTGAGGCCAGCCGTGTCCGAAGAGGAGGGATAGCAGCACCTACCTTCTTTAGACAGCCACCACCAGTGGTGTGAGCTCGGGAGGGTCATTTAAGCCTCAGGGCTTCCAATTCCTCATCCATGAAGATTGGGGGGACCAGGGACATGAGGCAGTAAACTCGGTCATTAAAGCTCCTTTTGACCCACACTCCACATAGGACAGAACTTCCAAAAGGGATCTGAGGAGAAAGAATGGGCTGGGGAGCAGACAGTGGGGAGGAGCGGGCCCCCTGGGGAAGGTGCGTCTTGGTGGGGGCGGGAGGGTGTGTGAGGGGGTGGAGGGGTGGGGAGACAGCTGAGGCAGAAGATGCACAAAGGCTTACGGGACGTGGGCACAAGGAAAATTCAGTTTGTGTAGAACTGTAGGTGATCTGGGGATCGAGTGGGAATGACAGCCTCTAAGGGTAGAAGTGATAGCCTAGGGCTGGGGTACCCTCCTTAAGGGGAAGCTGGCTGGGGTCCTCCAGGAACAAAGATGTGTTGCGGAACTGCTGGGCAGTGTAGCGAGTAAGGAGGACACCAACACCCTCTAGGAGGGCCAAGAGGAGGCCCCCTATCATGCTGAGCCCGCCATGGCCATTGGGCTGCCAGCACTGCCCTGGTCAGTTCTCGGCTCATGATGGAGTTCCAGGGATCTTCTCTGCCCTGTGGCACACCAGGCCACGGTTGATGGTGGAGAACAGCTTCTCCCCACACACCGGAAAGCTACCTCCAGTCTGGGCGGCTCGGTTCCCCCCAGCGTTGACACTAACTCTCAGTCGGTGCAAATTTTGACAGGGGTGTTTCGGAAGGCCTTGATGGCCTGGAAGATTCTACCACTGATGAACCCATAGGGAAGGCAGTCGACTACCATTTGCCAGGGGCGAGGCTCTTGAGCGTACTCCTCCATGGCGCTGGCATCCGGCTGCACGGTCTGGCTTGGTTCAAGCTCTCTTTCCACGATGCAGAGGAATGGCAAGGATGTGGCTGTCCCAAAGGTCCCAAAGGACCAGCTCTGGCCAAAAGAACCTAAGCAGAAGTGATGTATCTTATTTCTCAGCTGAGCGGATTATTAACTGTGCTTCCCCCAACTGCCGTCCCTTTCCCAGCCTCCGGAGGCTTCAAGTTCAAGATGGCAGCATTATCGCAGGCTAGGGGGCCTGGATCCCCGAACCCTTGCCTGGGAGACAGCTTCCCAGGAACATTATCATCCGACTTGTCACAAGAAAGAAATACATTTGTATTGTGTTGATCCAATCATATTTTGCGGTCATTGTCATGGCAATTAGCCTATCCTATCTAGGACAGCTATACTAGGAAATTCCAGTAAGCCCCAGAGCAGAAGCTCAGCTATCTGGTAATCTACAACTTGGGGGAACCCAAGGATGAGTCCACTCTTCAGTCTTGGGTGATACTGGTTTTATTTATTTAAGGAGAGATGACCACGTGCCAGACCCTCTTCTCCATTCTGGGGATGCAATGCTAGGATGACACAGCCCACGGTCCTGTGTGGTTTACACAGAGGAGAAAGATAACAAGCTGACATGCTAAGTGTATGACTTGTAGGATCAAAGCAGAACTGACTGTCTTGCCCTGCCTGTCCGAAGTAAATTCAGTGGTGATGAGCTTTTTGTGCAACAGAAATGTGGGCAGATCTCGCGATTGTTCTGTCCACTCCTAGGTCGTAGACAGTTCTTCCTCGTTAAGTTGTAAAACAGCCTCAGTTTAAGAAATGGAATTCCTGGCACAAGATAATTAAGTTCTTTGATTTCACCCAAAGGTTGATGGCTTCCGGACTCAGGGAAAGGGGCGGAGCTGGCACCTGCTTTCTTGTATTGCAGCTTCTTCCCATTCTCAAGTTCTCTGGTGTTCTGCTCTTTTCAGGTGGGAGTTGTGTGTATGAGGGGCAGGAGAGTGTGTGGTAAGGGGACAGAGTGGTTCTTTCTAGAGTGGGAGACTTTGTGTCCCCTGGGCTTGGCAGATGGTTAAAAGTGACTCCTTCTTTGGAGATTGGGAGTTCTTTCGGCCCAGGTAGCTTTATCTTAACTGTGAGGGGTTATTTTCTACTCTCCCTTGGCCTCTAGGAACAGCCTTCACGCTCAGCTTCTTGTTGCTGGGATCCCTGCACCTTCTAGAAGCCCCCATTGGGCAGAAACCCAGAAAACCCTTTTGTGATTTTTTTTCTCGTGGTTCACATTAGTCCATAGGAAATACTCAAGCATCACTGATCCCAGTGGGTTCTGGATGTGTGGACTGAACCCAGGACGGCACCCTCTATCCTGTTTTCCTAGGTTAACCACTTTAGGTTTCTCAGGTGAGTCAGGTACGAGTCCAATATCTGACACCCTTCCTCCCCTCTCACCAACCTGAGAGATCACATAATAAGCTCTCTGAGTGGTCCTTTTTCTTTTCTCTCTCTCTTTTTTTTAAAGATTTTATTTATTTATTCAATAGAGAGAGAGAGAGAGAGAGAGAGGGAACACAAGCAGGGGGAGTCAGAGAGGGAAAGGCAGACTTCCCACTAAGCAGAGAGCCCGATGCGGGACTTGATCCTGGGACCCTGAGATCATGACTGAGCTAAAAGGCAGATGCTTAATGACTGAGCCACCCAGGTGCCCCTGAGTGGTCCTTTAAAACCCTCTCTCTCCACACTTGGGGGAGGTGGCTCTCCCCATCTTACTGCCCTTTCCCTTGGGTGGAAAGAGCTGGCTCTCTTAGGACAACGCCTTCCAAAGAAACCCTCTACAGATCCCTCCTTCTTCATTTTCTTTCTTCTTCTCTTTTTCTCCTCCTCCTCCTCCTTATTCTTCTTTTAAAGATTTTATTTATTTGAGAGAGGGCATGAGAGAGAGAGAGAGAGAGAGATCACAAGCACGGAGAAGGGTTAGAGAGAGAAGTAGACTCCCCGCTGAGCAGGGAGCCCAACGCAGGGCTCGATCCTAGGACTCAGAGATCGTATCTGAGCTGAAGGCAAACGCTTAATGAACGGGGGCACCCAGGCATCCTCCTCCTTAATTTTCTTACCTCTTTTTTATATGCTTGATCTGGCTGAGGGGACCAACAATCATGGAAATGTTCTTGGCAATTTCCTTGTAGATTTTGTAGACAGCAATCTAGCTTTGAAATTCATGTCTATTGTCTCTTGGTGTTTTGGTGGAAACTTCTACTTTAATGTCGGGTTACCCAGGTAAACAAACAAAGAGAAGGTAATGGAAGGCAGAGGCTTAACCCACTGAGCCACCCAGGTGCCCCAAGAAGGTAACTGTAGATAGTAATCAGCTGCATAAAGAAATGAAGTCGGGGTGATGCGACAGACAGTGGTCCAGGAGGAGAAGAGCTAATTTAGAATGTGTGATCCAGGAAGGCCCTTAGCTTTGAGATGGTGGCAATTTGAGCTGTGACCCGAAGGACAAGGAACCTGTTTTGTCAAGATCTGGTTATGTCCATGGTGAGAGGGGAGAAAGCATTTCAGGTGGTGGGAACAGCAAGTGCAGAATCCCAGGTGGGAACAATTTGGCGTGTTCCAGGAAGGCCCTAGGGCAGGGCTGCATCACCAAGTGAAGAGACCATTGGAGAAGCGGGCTGGGCCAGGATCCAGCTGGGCCTCAGGTGTGGCAAGGGCTTGGGATTTCATTCTAACTCCTGGGGAAGCAGGGAATCAACTAATCTGATTTATACTTAAAGAGATCAATCAAGGGTGTGGAAAGAAATGAGGGGAAACTATTATAAAATAGAAGAGCCTTGGGACACCTGGGTGGCTCAGTTGGTTAAGCATCTGCCTTTGGCTCAGGTCATGGTCCCAGAGTCCTGGGTTTGAGTCCCACATTGGGCTCCTTGCTCAGCAGGGAGCCTGCTTCTCTCTCTGCCTCTGCCTTCCGCTCTGCTTGCTTGTGCTCTTGCTCTCTGACAAATAAATAGATAAGAATCTTTAAAAGAGCCTTAAAGAACATAATGAAACAAATGTATAGCTCTGAAACCACACCCTATAGTTAATGAGGTTAAAACTCACCAGTAAGACTCCCACCGACCCCTCTTCTTCACAGAAATGCTAATCTTATTTTTTAATGTAGGCTCCCAGGGTGGGGCGTGAACTCATGACCCCTGTGCTGAGACCAAGAGTCGGACATTTAACTGAGCCACCCAGGTGTCCCTAACCTTATCTTTTAGAGACAAACCACAGGAAGAGCCTAGACTAGTTTGAGCTCAACCACACACAGTGGCGCAGATGATGGCTTGTCCCAGTTACCTCGGCCTCATTATAATGTCACAATCTTGGCCCAAGGAGGAGCACGAGCTTCATTAACATGACATGGGATGCATTATAGGCATGTGTTCTGTCTGCTTTAACTTGCTGTGAGACTACTCCCCTTTCTGAATATCCATCCTAACCCCAAATAAAAGGAACCCGGGGCACCAGGGTGGCTCAGTTGTTGGGCGTCTGCCTTTGGCTCCCGTCATGATCCCAGGGTCCTGGGATCGAGCCCTGCATTGGGCTTCCTGCTCAGTGGGGAGACTCCTTCTCCCTCTCCCACTCCCCTTGCTTGTGTTGCCTCCCTCGCTGGGTCTCTCTCTGTCAAATGAATAAATAAAATCTTAAACACACACACACACCCACACAAAGGCACCCACTCACACTGGCTCAGGGTGTCAGGGCTTTGGAAGTTATTCCCTGTGGTCTCTTTATTTGCTGCAAATAAAGTCTCCTCTTTGTGATAAATCCAGCTGATCTAGTCTCACGAAAGAGCCAACTGATGTTAGTTCAGTTACAGACCTAGTCTGGATCCCTATTCAAACTAGCTATGAAAGAGATCTTGGAGACAACTTGGGAAATTTGGTATCCATTGATTTTAAATAATTATTCTTAATTTTGGTAAGTGCGATACTCGCATGACTCTTAGGTTAAAAGAAAGTCTATGTTAGTTTGAGAGGCATAATGCACAGGTGGTTATGGGTGATAGGCCATGATATCTAAGATTTGTCTTGACACATCCCACATGCACAGAAATCAACAAGCCTTCATGTTAGGTGGTGCCTAAGTGGGGGTGTCTCTCGACCTGATGGGGGCCCCCAAATGTGGGGCGATGATCAGCAGAAGCGGGTGGCACGGGGGTGGGGTGGTAGTGGAAGAATTCACCTGAGGCAGAACAAAGGAGCTAAAAGGTTATGGAATCCACCCACGGCAAGGGAGCAGCGGGTAGGACAGCGGAGGAGCGGTCTGCAATGAGGCAGTGGGTGGGGGCCGTTTTTAAAGGGAGAAGATAAGGAAGTACGGCAACTGATGGAGTCCTCCCTTTTTTAGTAACTGTGCCTGGTTGTAAGCAGCCCATTGGTCATTGTGGGCCTATGGATATGTTGAGGTGGGTTCTCTGATGGGCTGGTCTGTATCCAGCCCTTGGTACATTCCATTGCTCAAGCCTGTTTGTCTAAAAGTAGTCTCTCCATTTTACTTTGCTCTCTACTTAGGGATGTTTTTAAAAATGCATGTTAAACATTACAAAGTAAATAATTTGGCTGTGGTGTGGAGAATGGGTTGCAGGAGCAAGAGGGGAAGCAAAGAGACCAATTTGGAGGCAGTCACCCAAAGAACGGAGAGAGGGGATGGTGGATTAGAGCAGAGCGATCCGGTGTAGGTGGAAATAAAGACAGAGGTTTTAGAGATAAAGTCAACAGAGCTTGTAGATCCCACGGGAGGGAAATGGTGGTAGCCTGGGCAAGAATAACAAGAAAGTGACTCAGGGGCCAATGAGAGAGCCCATTATTCCAAACCACTGCTTGCTTTCTCCAATCTCCGCACTGGACCAGGGGTGGGGAAGTGGGGAACTAAAGCTCTCCCAGTTACTTCTGTCTCACGTCAAATTTATACTCTTGGATTTGGGGCTGGGCTGAACCCAAGTCAGCAACGCAACCATGAGGGGCTCGCAAAGAGGCTGGGGAACAGGAGGACTGGCTCAAATGTTTAGAATACCTAGAAATTCTGGAATTGTATGAGGTGGGCAACTGGAAGAAATCACTACCCGTTCAGAGTTGTGGTCCTCAACCTTCAGGAAGAACTCTTGGTTTATCCGCTCCTGGAATGAATGGGTTTTTCCACACTAGGCCATACCAGAGTGCATTTCAGCAGTGGAGTCCAGAAACACAGATCTCAAACCACCTCTTGGTTGGATCAATTATGCAAACCCCCATCTAGCTGCTAGAACACTATGTCAGCACTTAGAGAGCTTTAATTCAGCCACAAGTGCTGGTCCCAGCAAGGGACCTGCCGGCCTGTGATCTGCCCAGGGGCAAAGCTGTTTGTTGGTAGTGATTTGTTTCGGGTGTCATTCTTTTCTTTTCCTTGCGGTACAACCTGGAAGACAAATGGAGATGTGCGGCTGTCACTGTGGATCTATCAACGGCTTGGGTTTTCTGGATAGAATCTTGTTTAATGGAGCCAGCCCTTTCTTGGCCTTTTTCCCCTGTGTGTGAAGCATTTGGTTGCTAAAGTGGTCTGATGTCCTAGCACTAAAATACACACACAGAGAATACAAAGAATTCTTATTGATCACTATGAGCAAAGCCTCTGAACGGTGCTTGGAATACAGCTGGGGTGGTGTTGAGTGGGATGGACAGACCTCGTAGGCAGGAGCTGCTTGCCCTATTCTGTCTTCCACCATCCTACTGGATCCTTGATCGGCCCCCTTTGGTTGACCTTCCTTGTCATGCTGTTTTCTAGAAAACCAAGTCACCCTGTGCCTAACTTTCCCTTGGCCAATAATTTTTAGCTGCTTATTGAGCTGGTGGTGTTTTATCGAATCCTTGCTCAGCCTACCCGTGTGCGCTGCCATTAGAAAACGCCGTAAATCATCACTTAAGGACCGTAATATCCACTCTAATGGTTAGAACACAAAGTGGCCCTCTCCCTCGTGACCAAGTGGCAGTTGCAAGATCCTGGAATAGGTCCCCCATTGTTTTCTTATCAACTTCCGTGTCTGCTGAGTTAGAGTCTCGCATCTCACTACTCAGAGCGCATATTTCTTTAGAACCTGTCCATTCCCGTGCTTTCTCTGCTCTCAGAGATTGGCACCTGCTCCCCCGGCTGTCACTTACGGATTTCCCAGTAAGAACCAGTCCTTGCAAGTTGACGTCAGATGAGTCATTTCATGCATTTGAGTCATATTTCCTTCTCGGGCAAATGAGAATAACATTCCTCCCTTCCTCCATTCTTGGTGTTGTGCCAGGGCTGGGGTGTGTGTGGGGGGAAGGGGGAGGTGGCTTGGATGATCCAATAAGACAAGACTTGTGAATACCCTTTACAAGATATAAGACCCTGCACAAAAGCTGGCAATCTTAATAACAAAAAGTGTCGATAGGAGCTGGGAGGTTTACATACAGCAGCAGATAAATGTGTCTTTTTGATTCAACAAACCTGCATCGAATATATGCGCAAGCACTGGGCTGTATACAGATAAGAAAATAGGTGTTTACAATCCAGAGTGATGAGATCTATGGTAACGCCAAGCCCTGTATGAGAGTGCACGGAAAATACCTCTAACCTGGACTAAGGAAGGTTGGAGAAGAACCCCCAGGAAAGGTGTTGGGCACCTGCAAAGCTGAGTGAAAAGAGAGACTGACAACAGTGGCTTCCAGGAAAGGGGAGCTGGCTCTTAGAGTGAGGTCAAGCAGCCGGGCTAGTGGGGTAGGTGGAGTCGCAATTACGGAGGGTCTGGAACATTTTGGAAAGGTCCTAAGAGTGATATGATCAGAATTGTCTGAAAACAATCTAGGGAATATTTTGGGAGGAAGAAGGACTGAGGAAGATCAGTGAGAAGGCTACTGGGATAAGCTACTTTGAAGTTAATGACAGCATGATCTAAGACAATGCTGGACAGTTGAAGAGAAGTGGATGGATTCAAGAGATGTTCAGAGGGTAAAATCCATGGCATTTATTGTTTGACTCACATAAAGATGGGAATAGAAGGGACGGTGAAGGGTAACACCCCCATTTCTAGCTTGGGTGGTGGTGCCATTCATTGAGATAAGGATTATGGAAGAAGAGTTGCCATATATAAAGATGATCATTTTAATGGGTGCAATGATTCATTTCCAGGGCTATGGATTCCGTGTAGAGATATACATAGTCTTTGGGTAGTCTGCTACTTGTTCCATGATGCTTGCTCCAGGAAGGGACAGAATTACAGGCTACGTGGTCCTCACATGACTGCCAATGCCAACTAGACATGGAAGAGAAGTCAGACACAAAGGCAGTGAGTACATTGGCTGACCGGTAAATTTTTGTGTGTGTCTGGCCCAGATATGCAAGCTACACCAATCAGATTTTGTCTCTGGAGAGTTTCAACCAAGCCACTGAGTACTGTCAGTCATTAATGGACATTGGTGTTGGAAGGTTTTAGAGTCAGGGGCCGTGGTAGCAGCCACTGGGGCCACACGGAAGGTGTTGGGAGGGTACTAAAGGTTTCAGTGTTAAATAAACTCACATTTAATTCTTTCTTTCTTTAGTTCTTTCAAGTGTGTAACCAGAGAAGTCACAATTAGAATAGAAACTGGTACCAGGAATGGGGTTCAAAGTGATAGAGCCCTAACACATGAGCCTAGCTATGGTATTGTTGGGATGAGATACAATACAAAACTGTTTTTGTTATAGGCTAGGAAGTTTGCAGTCTGTGGTTTCTGGTGGAAAAACAACTAATTAAGTTGTCATCTGTTGTCCCTTGAGACTCAGACCATATGCATACCAAAGGTGAAGCTTTGGGAAGCTTGATGCCTGAATGTAAGGATAATGAAGCAGATTATTTATTGCTTATAATCTTAGATAATGGCCAGCAGCAAAGAAAGAGTTTTCTGTCCAGAATGCATGTTTAGGAGCAAATAAGAAAAACAGGGTGATTATGTAATTCTGGTGCAGAAAGCCCATTTTGCCTCTAGCTGGAGCTCTCTGATTACTTCCAGCCAAGTCCAGAAACCAATGGGCCTTGCCAAACTGTGGTCTGGTCCCAATTTTCTGTCTCATTGAATTTCTAGTGACAAAGTTAAAGCTCTGATTGACAAAGATGGATGTTGAGACCATTGGAAAGGCATTGTTTGGGAGGACAAGTTGCTGGGGATCACGATACCCCCTTTGAAATGCTGAAAATGCCCTTTTCAGCATTTTTCACTCCATCTTCCCACGAAATAAGGGGAGCCTTCCCACTGAGAAGCAAGTCTCACAGTGAGGGTTGGAATATGGATAAGGATAGACAGACTAGGAAAGACAAACCACCTTCACCTACATCCTTCCTGTGCCATGTGCTATCAGCTATCGAGAGAAGGACAGTCAGCTGGAAGAAGCTATTCCTGGGTTCTAAACAACAAAAGATTTAGGAGCCTGGTTCTCAGGATTCATTTGGGCTGGTAAGAATAGGACCCCTTCCAAGGACATTGGTTTTACTCTGACTGTCAGGGGTCCCCTGTGGCCACAGGGTTTGACATACCCTTGGGCCAGGAGCCACTGTGTGGTTCTTGCCCCAGAGATCTCTTCCTTTTCTCTAGTTTTCTCTTTCTTTCCCCTGCTTTTCCAAGTAAATTCCACCCCACCGCTGTCATCTTGGTTTCCCTTCATGGTCAATGCTGGGGGGATGGCACAGGTTAAATTTACCATTTCATTCATAGATCGTAAGAAAGTGGGCAGGCACATTGGGACAGGATCCCATGGAATGAGAAGAGGGATGGACGGCCCCTGAATATTGTGGATGCTGAGGCCGGCAGGCAACCGCACAGCCGTCTCATGACACTCACTGATTCCGAATGGGGAGCAGAATGTGACTTTATATGCTGGTGGGCAGGTGCATGATTTATAGCTGTAAACGACTGTAAAGTTGATTTAGAGTTGTAGATGGGATCCAGTTAGGTAAGAATATCTTTGCAAATGTCTGAATAGGGAGAAAGTTACATGTGCCAGGCAGCGCAAGCAGAAGAATAAAATTGATAGGCTTTTATTATTTGTCCCTTCCAGTGATGCCACCAGGGACAGCTCTAGATACCACATGATCCCCTCCATGTCTAGAACCATAGCTATTGGACCTGCCATAGACCTCTAACCCAAGGGGCCATCCTGTGTCTTCTGCTGTCTGGATCAAATGGATAGACTCATTCCAGAAGACTCTTTCTCCCAACACTTGAACAAGGAGACATGGAATCTCTCACCATTGGGAGTAGGCTCTAGACTTGGGTCTTATATACTTGGAGAGTGATAAGTAGGCAGGTGGTGGAGTGCAAGAGGAGAACAGAGCAGACCTTGGAGTGGGAGAGACAGTCACTGCTTCTGTTCTTAATGGGTTTTCCCCAATCTTAAGTGTAGATCATCTCAGATCTGGCAAGGAGTTCTGTCCTTGGAGTTCATTGGATTTCTGCTTTCTTAAAATACGTCCCAAATTGTAGCAGACATCTAGAATTCAGGAGAGAGATCTGGACGGGAAGTGGTTTTCGGGCCTGTCTATATTTCCCCCAAATGAAGACCGTGGGAGACGATGAAATCACCCAAGGAAGGGATGAAGGGAAACAGAAAATGTTGCTATTCTGACATTATAAATACTTTACCCTTCAGGCTTGAAAAGACACATAGTGCTTGTGTGTATTACTTTACTTACCCTTCTAAACAACCCTGTGAGGTCGCTATTATTACGATCCAATTTTTACAAACAAGGAAAGGTGGTAAAAGGGTTCAGTCCCATTGCTCAGGTCACACAGCCGATAGCAACAGCAGGGATGGGCCCTGTTTTCTGGCTGGTCCATGTTTAAGCTGCCATTCTCCCCTTGAGGTGGGCACCACTGGCACTGCCTGATATTTAGAGAAGTTGGCGAGAGAATCAGTGAAATGAGGGATACTTATCTTCAGAGCCCCCTTGTTTCCCTTTGTGGGTCTCACCCTCCTTGGCCCCCATGACCTGCTCTATCTACAGCCCCTCTCGGGGAGACGGCTGATGCCCCATCATCGGAGCAGGGAGGGGTCTGTGTTCCCGATTACCCCTCCCGAGGTCAATTCCCAGGGCCTCAGGGCTGGGTTGAATGCTCCCAAATTCTACTGGCTGGGGTGGCTAGTGGGGAGAGATGGTAAGTAATATTTTGTGGAAAAAAAAGTTTACGGGATCAGAATCAGATCGTTGGGGAAATCCTGAGTTAAAGCAACACAAAGACTCCTTTACACTGTTTTCAGAGCATTCGATATGTTAACGTGCATCTCCCCAAAGGACCTATCACCGGAAGACTTTCCCAAACTTATTTGACCACAGACTTGATGAGGGAGCAGGAGGCTGGCTGAGGACAAAGCAAAAGCTGGCACCTTGCACCCCCTCTCCATCTGCTCCCCTCGGTGATGTGTGTGGCATTCCTCAGGTACCCCTGACTGCCAAAACAAATAGTTAACTTGCTGAGATCACAATCCCGCAAGACAGGAGTCTCCCTTGGTTTAACAAAGAAGTTACATTATCAATAGCACAATTTCCAGAGGCAAATGACTCAGTTCCTCAAGCCTTAATGTCACCCTCCCCTCTATAAACAAAACTGAAGGAGGCTGGGGTAGAAGGAAATGTAAGTGAAGTTAAGTTTCTTCTGTACCTAAATCTCACTAACAAAGACGCTTGATAGCAGAATTGTGACATTTCACCAGGAATCTCCCAACCATCTTGATGTTAATGGCTCGCCAAAAGACAGCATTGATCAAGCCTCCGGTATCCCTGCACCTCGGAGGCCCCCTTTAGCATATGAAAGCTCCGTTGAAACCTCCCTTTCTCTCACCTTACCCCAACCGCAGGGTACATAACCTGCCATCCCTCACAACCCGGGGCAGCAGCTCTTCCTGCCCACGGGTCCTGTCCCCGTGCTATAATAAACCACCATTTTGCACCAAAGATGTCTCAAGAATTCTTTCTTGGTCATCGGCTCCGGACCTCAGCCCACCGAACCTCACCCAGGTTCTAGAACTTCATCAGACTGACTTCCAAATGTGGTGGTGTTCAAAGTCATAATAAGGAAGGGGAGAAAGACAGAATGGAGGCGGGAGGCTGGTGGCTTACAGAAACATCTCACATCTACCTCCAGGGTTAGTGTCACCTGCTCCCTGTATGCTGGGAGCTGGCCACGATGGGATGTCTCCCCTGATGTGTGTGGGCTATTGTGTGTCCCTGTGTCCATGCAGGTAGGCGTAATTCCTGGCTCTCAGCTCAGAGGCAGGAACCAGATTGATTTTCATCACTTAGCTCTTAAGGTCTCTCATCCGCTAATATGTGTTTGGGTCTCTCTGGGGACTCCTTGCTCAATAAAGAAGCACAGCCCGCCTCTCTCGGGCTCCGGTTGGTTGGGGTGCGGCAGAGGCCGGTGGGGAGCTTATTCTCATCCTTCCTTCCAAGGCCAGGAAGGAGAACAGGCAAGTTAAGAAGGTACTCACCCCTACTGCAGACCTTGACCCTGGGCGGCCTCTTTCTTGGGCGTCCCCTACCTACTGGGGACGTGTTGGGAGAAGCCTTTGCAGAGAACTTCTAATTGACACCCTCTGTTTATTTTTGCACCCCTAATTACCCTTTCAACTTGCCATGGTTTATTTTTAGAGGTTTCCCATCCACCTCATTAACAGCTAGTAAGAGTTCCTGTCTCATATTTTTACCATTTCTACCCTTAATTAAACACAGTGGCCTTTGTTATCTCTGAGTAGTGGCCTTGTTAGAATTTAAATAGGATCACTTGCAGCTATTCTTAACTGCTTTTTAAAGCATTCCATCCCTTTCCTCCATCCCTTTTGTGCACCACTGGGCTATCTAGAGCCCTGTCTCCCTGGGGCTCTCTGTTCCCTTGGCTTATTCCTTTCATAATCAAGGGCTGGGCTGAGCTGAGCATGTTTCAGAAGGTTTGGGATCCTGGCTGCTCTGGTGGGTTGGCATTGTTTTGGTGTTTTTCGGTTTTTGGTTTTTGTTTTTGTTTGGTTTTGGTTTTGATACCCTTGGCCTCCTTCCTCTCCCCCACCCAGGGTGAGGGAAGAGGTTGGTTGGGATTTTTTCAAGCTTTGCCATCCAATGTGTGAACAGAACAGCGATACTTAATTAAATGCACACCAGGACTCGGATCCCTGACCTTACACCTGCTGATCCTCCCACTTCATCAGGAAAGCGCTGCCTAATTACCTTTTCCTGCTGGCCCAGTTTGTTTTCAAACCTTCGTAGTGGGACTGGCCAAAATATTGAAGGCATTATCGTCAGAGGCACCTGCTCCCAGGTACCACCTTGCAGGGAGAGGGAGGCCGGCAGGCGCAGAGGCAGTGCTCTGTCTGGGGATACACTGGCATGGGCCCAGGTGGCTGGGACAGGAAGGAAGCTGTTTCCCCAGCAGCGTTTGGGGTGCTGGGGAGGAACCCACACTTTGCTCAAGGAAGCGCAGTGGTCTGTCCTTTGTGGCCTGGGCTCAATCTGCTTGTGGAGCAAACAGACTCTCTGGCAAGAGATAAACATGTTGTTGCCCCGATGGCTCAGGGACAGCCAGTGGGGTGCAGGCAGGGGTGCCCAAGCCCTGCAGAGGCAGGACAGAGCAGCTGGGGACAGAATCCCCTTGGCCTGAATCCTGGCTCTTCCCCTTGGCCTTGGACAAGGGACATGACTTCTCTTACTTGTTTCCTCATGTGTTATGAAACAATACTTATGGTACCTCCCTCATGGCACAGATGTCAGAACCAGTCAGCTAATGCAGGAGAAGAACCTAGTGTGGAGCTTGGCCATTGACCAGACATTGACCAGATGATAGCTGCTACTATTAATGTTAGTGTTATTGGAAAACAGTGGCCACTATAGTCCTTAGGGACCACTCCAGACCACTCTGGGCAGTGGAAGTACTTCCAGAACCTTCCAAATATGGATTCTCTTTAGCCTATTGCTCCTGGAAATGACCCTGTGTTCCATGGATGGTATAAGATAATTCTGGGTCATTGTGTTGATTTTCGCTTATAGGAGAAGTCATCTACCCATTCATTCACGTTCCCAACGTATCCAACAAGCGTTTACCAAGCACCTTCCTGGCACTATGCAAAGTACAGTAGGGACATCAGCTCTCAAGTGGCCTCTACTCTTTTGGGGAAGACCCTAACTGTGATGTATATAAGAATGAAATGTCTTCTAGAAAGAAGAAGCAGACACTGGACTTATAGGGACAGAGAAGAAGGAACTGACCTGGGTCGTGCAGAACTCAGGGAAGATGGAGGAAGGACACTAGAGCAGGAATGTGAAGGACAAGAAAGGTTTCGAGGGGCAAAGGAAAGGTGGAAGAATGCTCAGAACAAGCGAACAGCATGAGCAAAGTGGTGGAGAAGTGGAAATGCATAGGTGGTTGGGAAATGCTGGCTGTGTGGAGAGAGGAGGTGAACGTGTAGGGTCACCTGGCACTGGCCTTGAACACCACAGTAAGGAATCTGAAGGAACTGGGCAGAGGGATCAAAGAGAAGTGACATTGGACCTTTGTCCCAGAGACTTTGCTAACTAGGATTGTGTAAACATAGACTGGGTCTCAGGCTCTCGTGAGTGAAGACCCCTTTCATTACTGGACTCCCACAGGTCTCACAATTGGATTTCAGTTGCGTAACAAATCATCTCCACGAGGCTGTATTGAAGTAAATGTACCGTTTCTAGTAGTCTTTTAAATACTGCAGATCCATGGATAATCTGAAAGGGTCACTTTGGGAACCAAAGGGGGTAGAGAAGTCAAGCCGTAGAGACGTGCTGGCTCCTTCGTTGTCAGGGCCACAGGTGAAAGGACAGAGCCGCTTCTGAAAGAGCAGTTTCTGAAAGGTGGGACAAGTATGAGACAGACTGTGGGTGGAATGGACAGGACTTGGTGAGTGACTGCGCCAAGGAGAGGGAGGAGTAGAAAATGATTCGGAGGCCCTGGGCCTGGGGGGTGAGAATGTTAATGGTGCCATCACCAAGACTGGGAGCCAGAGGGAGGAGTGTTGGTTGAGAGCAGAAGGCTCACCCCATAGTCATCCACCTGGAGATCTCCAGCAGGAAGCTGAGCGCTTTTGAGGCATCTCAGGACCTTTTCTCATGGCAGGAAAACTGAGACTCAATTGCCTTCCCATCCTCAGACTCCGGGGACTAGTGGGTGGCACTAGCACCCTCTCAGGCTCCCACCTTCTCTCTTACCTTCTGTTCTCTGATTGTAGGTCAGTCCATGATTGCAGAAGCTTCCCTAAAATTCTCTAGTATCTATCCCTTGGGGCTTGGGTAATGCTTGTTGACTCTAAGAAGGAAAAGATTGGGTTAGGGAGAGGGGAAGAGGTGCGAGGCCAGGGTCGCACTCCACCATCGCCCCCTGGCCCCTTTTGTGCCCAGGCTGTGGTCAGCTAGCTTTGAGCAGATGCTCTTGGTCATGGTCAGCCTGGCTGCCTCTGCTTTTGGTCTGCGGCGACACAGGACAAGGGTGCGGGAATGAAAGCAGATGGCCTGCCCTGCTATGGTCGGGGCTGAATTGTAATTTCATGGGGCTGATTACATGCAGGGGGGCTGTTAGAGCTTCCACACTGGGTGCCTTTGCTGCTAACCCCCACTCCTGTTCACACTGACGGCATGCTGCCCATGGGGCTGGGGCAGCCAGAAGGATACCCAGGGTGGGCGTCATCCCATCCCAAGACTGTCCAGGAAGAGCCCTCTGTGGCTACCTTCAGTGTGGAATTCAGAACGCAATCGCCTGTGAGCTGGGTCTGGATCAAGGTCTTCACGATTAAGAACAACTCTCCCACTTCAGGTAGAGCCAAACCTCTAATTCTGGGAACAGCTGTTCCTCAGAGCGTGGGCCAGGGTTCCTGGCACCGGAATCACCTGCCTGCTTGTTGATACATGCATTCCTAGGCCCCAACCCAGGTCTAGGGCCACAGGATGTCTGTGGTAGCCATTTACACTTTTAACAAGCTTTCCAGGTGGTTCAAAGGCACGGTGAGGGCTGAGAGCCACTGCTGGAAACTATTACCATGACCATTACCCTTGGGCTTCTCGAAACTATTTTCTTAACCACACACTTGCTATTCTGAATCTGAGTACTTGACTCTGGTTTTGGCTGGTGTGTCCTCCCTGGCGGGAGATGCTTCCCCTCTGACAGGCTCTCGTGATGGGGCACCTGGGTGTGTAGGGTGGCGGGAAGGCGCCAAATAAGAGGAAATCTTTGATCCTTGCCACAGGTGGAGGACAAGAACACATGCATGCGTGGAAAAAAAAAAAAAAACAAAAACCAACGAGACAAGGCAATGCACACCTGCACACGTGGTAAGGGAGTCTGTGCCAGGAACTGCTCGGGAACGTGGTGGGGACACTCCCCCATGCACCAGGCTGGGGAGGCTTTTCCAAGAGGAGAGGCTGGAATTAGGTCTTGAAGAGTGAATGTTATGTTTATATTTCCCAGCGGAGGGGAGGGCATCCTGATAGCAGAGTCTGCATAAGGACAGCGCGATGAGAGATGGGGTTGCCTATGGAAATGGTGGCAGGGACCTGTGAGGGGCCCTGAATGCCAGATGAAGTCATTACCATTTCATGTAAGGCAAAGCCCTTGATAATACTTAAAATTTTATGCAAACAATAATCATTCCTTTCTCCTCACCGTGGGCAAAAGGGGAGTAACATTTTGGAGTAATGGTGGAATGTGTACTAAAGGTGTCGGAATTGGGGTACCTGGGTGGCTCAGTCGCTGAAGCGTCCGACTCTCTATCTGGGCTCAGGTCATGATTCAGGGTCTTGGGATTGAGCCCCACGTCAGGCTCTGGGCTCAGTGGACAGTCTGCTTGTCTCTCTCTCTACCTCTCTCTCTCCCTCTCTCTCTCTCCCTCTGTCCCTCTCCTTGCTCTCTCTTTCTCAAATCAGAAAATCTTAAAAAAAAAAAAAAAAAAAGGAGGTGCGCCTGGGTGGCTCAGTGGGTTAAAGCCTCTGCCTTTGGCTCAGGTCATGGTCTCAGAGTCCTGGGATCAAGCCCTGGGATCAAGCCCGCCATCGGGCTCTCTGCTCCGCAGGGAGCCTGCTTCCTCCTCTCTCTCTGCCTGCCTCTCTGCCTACTTGTGATCTCTGTCGAATAAATAAATAAAATTTAAAATAAAGAGAGAAGGAAAGAAAGAAAGGAAAGGAAAGAAAGAAAGAAACAACGAAAGAAAGAAATATGTTTCAGGGTAATGAAACTACCAGGAAAATGGAGACTGGCTTTTTAGGGGCTGAGAAGTAGTTGTCCAGGGGCTGAATCTGATTAATATGCTAGTGCATTTTTTAAAAATTTCAATTTAAATGTCCTTAGATAGAGCTTGCCCCCTCCAGTGCCACAACCTGCCACCTTACCCTTGACTTACAGCTTCACATATTTAAGCTATCTGCTTAGCCGCTGCTGTCTCCGAGTTTCCAATCCCCAGATCGGCAGAGAGGAGGACTAGAAGTGGAAATCCCAAGCAGCAGAGGCCACGGGGGTAACCCAGGAGGGCAGTGATGAGGGTATGGGGGAGGGGGCAGCGAGACAACACAGAAAGAAAGAAATGTGGTGTCCTGGCTCAGGCAAGGAGAGAAGAGAGTTCCAGGATTAAACCCATGGGGGAGGGCTACTGAAGTTCACAGACGGCAAGGGGGCCTGCTGGGCTGCCTCAGGACGTCCAAGGGCCTTGCTTAGGGCAGGTGGCAGGTGGTCCCTGGGAGAGTCATGGCACCTGGGGATGGACCAGCAGCAGCACGGAGGTTGGAAGTGATTTGGGGGTGCAGGGGTAGAAATGGTGTAGAAAGCTGGCAGGGAGGCCGAGGACTGGGCCTGGGGGCCTTCTCACTTCTAAGGGTATATGCCTAAAAGTTGGGTGGCAGCAAAACTGGCTCCATGGCAGACGCCAGTCCGGAGAGAAGCTCCAGGAGGGAGGGCAAGTACACAGGAGGCACTCTGCAAGATGGACTGGAACGCTTGCCACATGGAGCCTGGGCTTTGTGAACTGGTGGGAAGGCAGCGGGGGAGGGTGTCCCTGTGGTCTGGCTCTGGTCTAAGTGAGAGCACATTTAGGTGGTGGGACTCCTGTGTGTTTGGCTTCACCTGGGGGGCTGGCATGGACTGCCTGCACAACCTGGCTTTGAACCAGACAGTGGAAGGGTGGCTTCCTCTGACATGTCACCCTGTGCTCTGTGCGCTCCCTGAACAACCGGGCTTGGCCAAGACTGAGCTGTTGTCTTTTATCCTGAGCTGGCTTGCCCCGCCCTGCTCCCAGGCAGCCTAGAACACCATGGCCCTTCTCCGCTTCTCAGGCCAGAAGCTGAACTTGGCTAGATGAGCAGGGCTTGCAGAACTTTGAAGTCTGCCTAGCTCACTTAAACCTCCACCAGCTCGTTTTCCATTTGGCTTTTAACGGCTCCTTCACCTTGCTTCTCTGCGCCCATAAGGAGGCGAGATTGGCCGCTCAGCTGTGGATGAAAGTGGGGAAGCTCACGTTGGGGGTTCGGGATGGAGTTTGGGATGAAAACTTCTCAATGCCGCTTGGCTTCATGTTTTTCCCCAAAGTGAAAATCCAGCTGGTTTGTTCCCCAGTTTGTCTCTGAAGCAGTATCTGGTATTTATAGAGGACTGCACCAAGGGCCAATCAGCTCAGAATGGAAATTCCTGAGCCTGGAGTTCTCTGGAGCCCCTGGCTCTTGGCTTTCTTTCTCCCTGGAGTTCAGCTAAGGTTTTCTCCTGAAAACTTGTAAGCTCTGAGAAGTTTGAAGAGGCATAAATGGAGGATCTCCATGAAAACATGGACGTCTTTCTCTTAACATGGATGCGTTGTGTGTTTTTTATAGTTAGTGGCAACAAGATGGGTGAAAGGCAAGGAGACGGGACCATGGGGGCCCCAAGGAGCAGCGGCAGGGTCGGGCTCTCCTCGGGTGACAGGCATTGTCCCCTGTTCCTTCCGCCGCCAGGACCTCCTGCTTCTGAAATTCTATGTCCGTGCTAACTCACTGGGCAGAAACCAGAACTGGTTGTTAGCACAAACCTTCCAGCTGCAAGGCAAAGGGATTGTGAGATAGCTGACATTTCTAAAGACAGCTGGAATGAGTGAGATATCAACGGACACATTCGTTAAATGTCACTACTTTTGTTTTCTCTGCAGCGTTCAGGGCTTAAGTTATTCCAAATTAATTACCCAACCGCTTGATTTATTCTATACATTCCCCCTCCCTGCTCCCTCCCACCCTCCCCAGATTTCAAAGCAGCACAGTCTTATTCCCTTTGTTCTCCAGCTACTCTGCTGCCAAAGGTGAGCAGGTTTCTAAGGAGGGAGGCCGTGGTCCACGCAGCACTGGCTTCTGAGCTGTGCTCTTGCGCTGCAGACCAGAGCTGAGCCCACCCACTCCACCTCTGTCTTATAGACTGGGGGGTGGGGGTGCGCTGTGGGGCAGGAAGAGGCTCAGAGAGTTTACATGACTTGCCCAGGGTAGACTGAGGAAGCCGAGGAGCCAGGGCCGAACCCAGATCTTCCGGCTCTTGAGTTTACCAAACGTAATGGTGTTGAAGAGTTGAATCAGTCCTCACGTGGCAAATGTGGCAAGATACAGATTTACAGGTCAGGTAGCCACCAGGATGGAACAGAATGGAAAATACCGTTCTGTCCCAGCTTCCTGGCCGGGGAGAAAGCAAGCCAGGAGCGTCAGGGCCGTCTGACGGTTCAAGACCAGGAGGCACAGGGAGAACCTCTCTGCCTAAAAAGTCAGGCATCTTTGGACCATCTGGAAAAGAAAGCCAGTAGTCATTGAAGGAGGACAGTTTGTGACGCTTGTCTGGATTTTCGATTTCACCATCCACTTTCACCGCAGTGTGTCTTCGTCAGTAATTTCTCCGGGGAGATGAAGGACCACAGCCCTTTCAACTGTGATTAGCAAGTCCTCTGTCATCTCCAGGCCTCATGTTTCCAAAAACACTGAGAATGCCTAGCCACGGGTTTGCATTCCTCATTGTCCCAGCTCCGACACAGACCGAAGCCGCACAAAGTGAAGCCAGAGAGAAAAGAAGAAATGCTACATATTTTGGGACACCCGAGGCGCCTGCCCACATGGGCGCTCTGTGTCTCTCTGGATAATCCCTGATGTGTCACCAAACTTACCCAGTCTGTGCCGGAAAAAAAAGAGTCACCTCAGGGAAAAGAGTCACACATCTCCCCACTCTGTCCCCAGGACCAATTTACTGCCAGGGAGCCATCCTTGGCTGATGCTCCTGCAGGAGGAGATTCAACCCTCCGGCACTGAATGGGAAGAGATTCGAGAAGGCAGGAGAGCTGAGCTAGCCCGTGGGCATTCCTGAGTTTGCAGAGCTCCTCCGAACCCTCTGAGTTCTTCTGTCTGCCCCCTCCCATGGCAGCTCATTTCCCTTTATATTGAGTCTGATGGCATAGGCTTTGTTTGGAGCTGCGTATTGTAGAGCGATGAGCCTTCCTGCCATTTCTGAGCTTTCTGGTAGAGCTACTAAGTTACAGCAAGACTTTGTTCTTCCTGGCATTGTCCAACATAGGACACGTTTATGGGGTGACTGACTCGGGCTGGGGGTGATGAGTGGACTCCACAATTCTTTAGCTATTCTTGAAGGAGTAACTGATGGCTGGGGGACGGCAAATGAATGTGTGTGAGTCCTGGTTCACAAACAGGCCATTGCAGGGCTGTCTCCTGGAAGGAATGAGGCTGGGATCTCGGAGGGTACACTTAGGGTTGCACTAGGAAGGGTATACACATAGATGGATGGCTTAGGCAATCCTTCTCCAGGCTTACCACATTGTAGTAATTGCCTCTTTGTGTGTCTGTCTCCTCCTCTGAATCATGAACTCCTCGAAGAGATGTGTTTTCTTAGAAGGCAGCTCAGCATCGTGTTGATCAATGATTAAGCATCACAGTTAAGCAGGTAGACAATGGGATTAAGGTATCTGGATTTAGTTGTATGACCATGACCATTGACCTCTTAGAGTTAAAGAGAAAATTAAGTGAGGTAATGGATATAAGGCACTTAAAACAGTGCCCAGCATAGAAGTGTGTAGTGTTGGCTAGTTGTTATTATTAATTGGTGTGCCCTCAGCCTAGTGCCTTATCTGATATATACTAGGTGCACAACAAGTTTGTTGAGTGAATCCCTCTGCTCATTCAGAAAAAGAGATGAACCTGCATTCATGGGAGTTAGTCCCCTGAAGTTCTTGAGTGTTCTGGGGCCAAGTAGGGCAGGAGAGAGATGCTGGGAAGTAGGTTTGTGTTTGGTTGGCACGTTGGGAGTTAGTCCAAGACATTTTCAGTTGTGGGAGATGAACTCCATAGGAAATTGGCAAGAATTGGGTAAAAAGTCTAGTTAGCTGGTTAAACCTCCATCACTGTGCTTGGCCCTGTACCAAGTATCAGAACATATGTTTATCAGCAAAAGCCCCAGAGATGAGGATGTGTTTGCAGACAGAATGTCAGCAAATGGCACCTTATAGGTGATTCCTATAGGATATTTTATAGTGTCCTCAAAAATTGAAGCCCTATGAATATATCTGAAGCTATCTATGGATTCAATACAGTCCCTCTCAAAATCCCATTTTTTTGTCAAAATAGATTCATCCTAAAATTCATATGGAATCTAAGGGAACCTGAGTGGCCAAAACAAATCTGAAAAAGAACAAAGTTGGAGGATTCATACTTCCTGATTGCAAAATTACTACAAAGCTACAAGTAATCAAATTAATGTGATACTAGTATAAAGGCACACATATAAACTGATGAAACAGAATAGAAAGCCCAGAAATAAACTCTCACATATAGGTATGGTCAAATGATTCTCAATGAGGGTGCCAAGATCATTCAGTGGGGATAAAGACAGTCTTTGCAACAAATGATGTAGAAAAAACTGGATATCCATGTGCAAAATAATGAAGTTGGACCCTTACCTCACAACCTATACAAAAAATGAAGTGGATCAAAGACCTAAGTGTAAGAGCTAAACCTATGAAACTCCTAGAAGAAAACATAGGGGCAAAGCATCATGGCACTGGATTTGGCAAGGATTTTTTTTGGATATGACCCCAAAAGCATAAGTAACAACAACAACAAAAAAAAGTAGGTAGATCAGACTACCTCAAACTTTAAAACTTTTATGCATCAGAGGACATTATTAACAGCAACCCACAGAATGGGAGGCAATACTGTATTTGTAAATCCTAAATCTGACATGGGATTTATATCTCAAATACATAGAGAAATCCCAAAATTCAACAACAAAAAAACAAACTCAAAAATGAGCATTGAATCATGATATTGTACTCCTGAAACTAATATAATACTGTATGTTCATTACATTGGAAGTAAAATTTAAAACTTAATAAATTTTTTAAAAAAATAAACAAAGGACTCAAATAGACGTTTTTCCAAAAGATTTACACAGATGGCCAGTAAGCACATGAAAAGATACTTGACATCACTGATCATTAGGAAAACGCAAATCAAAATCACAATTAGATACCATTTCACACCTATTCCGATGCTACCATCAAAAATATATAAAATAACAAGTGTTGGTGAGGGTGGAGAGAAATTGGGACTTTTGGGCACTGCCTGCGGGAATGTAACATTGCGCCACCATTATGAAAAACAGTACGGCAGTTCCCCCAAATATTAAAAATAGAATGACCATCTGATCCAGCAACTCCACTTCTGGGTGTACACCCCAGAGAAGCCGAGACAGGAAGAGATCTTTGTATATCCACGTTCACAGAGGAATTATTCACGATAGCCCAAAGGCGGAAGCGACCCAAAGGTCCACCGACAGATCAATGGAAAACAAAATGTAGTATATTCATACAATGGAATATTATTCAACCTTAAAAAGGAAGGAAATTGTGACACATATACAACATGGGTCTACCTTGAGGATATTCTGCTAAGTGAAATAATCTCGACACGAGAGGACGGATATGATATGATTCCACTTACATGAGGTATCTGGAATAGTGAAATTCATGGACACAGAAAATAGAATGGGGTTGCCAGGGGCTGGGGATCTGCTGTTTAATGGGTGCAGAGATGAGAAAAGTTCTGTGAAGGGCCGGTGGTGACGGTTCCCCAACAATGTGAATATATTGAAAGCCGCTGCATTGTACAGTTAAAAATGGTTCAAATGGTAAACTGAAGATAAGTATATTCTACCCCCCACACACACCAAAGGCAAGAGCAGAGGCTAGGGGAAGGAAGAGGGGGTCCCTGCCAATGTGGGGGGAGCAGACTTGCGACTCAAGCGATGTCCAAGCACTTTGGATGAACTTGTGAAGAATCCTTTTATGAGGCCCTTGAGTGATCTGTTTTGTTCATCCCCATCCTCATTGATCAGCTTTGCTTGGGCACACCACCACTTTCTTTTTCCTTGACCTCTAAATCTTGATGGTTCCCCAAGAAGCCCTCTTTGAGACTCTCCTTGTCTGCTTGTACCCATGTGGCTGTGTCAGCCTCCTGGCTTCACATCTCGTTCTGGTGCATAAGCTTTCTAGAAATTAACATCTCACGCCTGACCTCTCTGCCAAGCTGCCTCTCGAACTACTGCTGCTTATCCCTTCTGCATCTCAAATTCAGTTGACCCAAACCTGACTCATCGCTGAGCCCAGAGCTGATCTGTTGAGTCTCCAGTTTCTATAGGAGACTCCATCATTTTTCTGGTGCCTCAAGTGTGAGAACATTCAACTCTTGAATCTTCCTTCCTTCTCCCTGCCTTCCAGATCTGCTAAGCCGTCAGCCCTGCTGCATGGTCCACCTGTGTCCACTGTGTCCTGTACAGGTGCCCTCGTTCCCCTGTGTGGGACCTCTGCCTAGCTCAGCCCTCCGCCCCCCTCCTGGGTGAACGACTGCAACTGCCTGCCAGCCTCTTGGCCTCCAGTCTTGCTGGTGGGCTTGCCATGGCTGTGCTGGGAGTGCCGCTGTGAGCCAGCCAGAGGAAAGCCATGGGGGGATAGGTGGAGGCCAGTCCTGTTCCCCTTCCTAGGCCATCAGACATCTAGATGGGGCTGACTGCAAAGAGGAGCGGGCCACGGGACAAATCACGATGTCCCAAGTGGGCTGTGGCTGCAAAACTTCCCAGGGAGGGGAGGCTGGGTAAGTGGATGAGGTGTGACAGCTAGACAGAGTCTCAAAGTCAGGCAAAGCTTGCAGTTCCAGGGGAGATTAGCCCACCTGGGAGCAGAAGTCAAGCCAGCAGTGGAGGGAGGAGGGGCGGCGGGCCCATTTTGTGGAGGCACCTAGCAAGAACGAGGCAGAGGCCACGTCTGCAGCCTGGTGGCATGGTGTATGGGCCCCTCAGCCTGGGATGTGCTCCCTCCCCACAACTCACGCACCCCAAATCCGAGCTGTTCTTAAAAGCTCTAGGTCAGGGGCGCCTGGGTGGCTCAGTGGGTTAAAGCCTCTGCTTTCGGCTCGGGTCATGATCCCAGGGTCCTGGGATCGAGCCCCGCATCGGGCTCTCTGCTCAGCAGGGAGCCTGCTTCCTCCTTTCTCTCTGCCTGCCTCTCTGCCTACTTGTGATCTCTGTCTGTCAGATAAATAAATAAAATCTAAAAAAAAAAAAAAACCAAAAAAACTCTAGGTCAGACGCCCCATCCCTCTTGAAGCGGTCATTCTGCCCCACCGTAATTTGCTTTCTTGGAATTCTGGAGCCTTCTATTTCATCTCCCATCCCGTGCTCACCACTTTCTACCTCAGACTATAATCACTTACGCTGCCAGTTCACTAGCCGAAAGCTTTTGCCGGCAGCATGCGAGTCTGAGGCTGGCCCAGTTGTGGGGCTCCATCTAGTCCTTGAGTTCACTCAATAACTAATGGACTGTAGCTTCTCGTTGTTTCTCTGACTCAGCCAGGCGGCAGCTGTCACCCTTCACGGGGCTGCTAACTTCACTGTGGTCATCCCAAGCACTGGGCAGTGATTTCCAGTTCTTCTTCCCCTTGGGCGCTTGAACCCCTGTGTTCTGGGAGGCCCCATGAGTAGTCGTGAGCCATGAACGGGGAGGGAAGGGGACACGTGTCTCCTCTGGGCAACAGTGTTGAGGCCAACAGAGAAGCTGCAGAGTGCTCGTTTCCCTCGGGTGTGGCAACTAGCCATGTTTGAGATGTTGGCTGCTCTGTCATTCTGGGTCCCCCTGAAAACACCCGATGAGCAGCGGTCCCCTTGCCGACCTGCGACGGGCACGAGGACGAAGGAGAAGCCTTTGTTGTTCCCGGCCACAGAAGTCTGAAGGTTGTTCCGGCTGCCTGACCCAGCCCGGCCAGCCAGACCCATTCACCCCGTCCCAGGATCCGCTCCAGATAGGAGTGGCGCATCACCGAGCCCCGCCTGCTGATGGGCGACCCCTCGGCTCGCAGAAGCCCTGGGAGGCTGTGTGTTTGGGAAGCAGAGTGCTTCCCTCAGCACTTGGGCTCTCTCCATGGCAGCTCACTGCCGACCGCCAGTAATTTAGATGCAGATGTGCAAGAGCGGACAGTACCTTCCACGCTCCTCCCTATGGGCTGCTTCCTAAATTAATTAAAAGCTGGGGGTGAGCACAGAGGATATTCTATTAAGTCAGAATGTTCTTTTTAAATGTTCAAGTCTGCAGCAGGATTTTTCTCCTCACTCGGCCAAGTGGTGTTTTATGAGAGTTAGCGGGATTCCTCCCCTGGTGGGTGGAAGTGTTGCACTTTCCGGCGATGAGCGTGCAACCCGCTTCCCTAGAGAAGCCTGGGCATCTGGAGGGGCTGCTCGTGCAACCCGCTTCCCTAGAGAAGCCTGGGCATCTGGAGGGGCTGCTCACTGAGCTGAACAGCTAGGAAACAGCACAGCCCCGCGCACCAAATGCTCTGCGAGCCATAAGCCTGGCAGAACACAGGTGGATTTTAGCTTCGTGGGGTATGCGGGTATTTTCTGGGCAGCACAAAAAACAAACAAGCCTTCCACGATAGCTCCGAAGGAAGGGAACTGATTATCTACGGGAAACAACACTTAAAGACAAAAGCTGTGCCGTGTCCTGTGTGTATGCGGACGGCTGAGCCTCAGGAACATACGATGACAAGAGAAACGGGCAAGACACAGAGATTTAATTGAAGAAAAACTCCAGGCTGTGACGGGGCGGGAGACATGAAGCGATAATTAACAACATAATTATTTAAATGATGTTGCAATTAATTAATATCCTGAGTATGCGAAGGAAGGGAGGGCATCTTTCAGCCCAGAAAAACTGCTGAATAAAGAAGAGAACTTGGCATTTTTTAAAAAAACATCGATATGCAAAAGGCCTTGGTTATTATGACTTCAGCAAAGCTCAAAACACCGACCCTAGAAAAAGGCTTCTTGTGGCAGAGAAGCTAATAAATGAATCGACTTTGTATTTCATTTTATTCTGAAACTTGTAATTCATTTTACTCTCATCTGCGAGGAAGAAGTATTGGGCTAGATAATGACATTGACAGACATTCAGGTTCATTCATGCTTTGGGTTGAGGACTAGTCCCCCCAGAAGACACTGGGGGTGGGGCTCCTGGAGCAAAGAGCCTCCCTGGGGTGGGCTTCCCAGCCTGTAGAAATTTACCAAGACTGCTGCAGTGGGAGCGGCAGCAGTTGGGTAGGTAGTGTGGGGCTGACCATAATGTGCTCAGGAAGTGATTTCCCAAAACCACTGGGAGGTTCACTTGTGTGAGTTAGCTGCTTGGACATAGAAGGGATGTCTGAGAGCAGTAACGATTCCACTGATCACCCTTCCTCCTCCAAGAGTTAATTGGTCATCCTCATGTGTCCAGGGGTATGAAGATGGCAGCTGGACATGTGTTTTGAGATCACTTCCGGAAAGACCCTCTCACACTCATTTCTGGGCTGCTCATGACCCGGGAAACTCAACTGTCCCCTTCCTAGTTGCCTCTGCTCAGTGATCGAGATGGCCATCTTGATGAGGTCAGTCTAGAGTCAAGAGACAGAATGAAGTTTATGGCCTGCTCTGAGTCTTGTCGTAGGTTTTTGTCTCACTCTCAAAAGAACACCCAGCTCAGTACAGCCTGACAAGGATGGCCTCTCAATCACAAGATATTTGGGGAGAAAATGATCTCTATACCAATGACACATTAACTCCTAGCCTAAGGCTCAGTACAGAGTGGAATTTGGTGTATCTGCCTCTGCTTCTCTAGCCACAATATCCTGGTCATCCTCACGCCCAATCTGAACTTTGGGTAGAAGACACTGCCTACAGTTCTATCAGAGAAACCTGATGACTTGGCTTCAGGGGAGGGTTACTTTATTGAGTTTCTGCTCCTAAAGCACGTGACATAAAGCCTAAGACACAAGGTGCGTGAATAGCTTTTCCCTTCTTGACCTTCCCCTGGTGGAAGAAGGGGTTCTTCAGCAGACTTGCCTCTTGCAAGTCACACACACAACTCTGGAAGCGGGCATCGCGTAGTCACAGATAAAGTAGAAACTCACCTCCACAAATTTACCAGGGCTCTACGGACTGCGACTGAGGAAATCAACCAAATTGTATGTGGTTGGTGGGGAGACCACTATGAACTCAACAGAAACGTACTATTACAATACAGAATAGTTGAAACTTTTTTTTTTTCCTAAACTGAATTTGGCCTAAGGTAGAGATCTAAAGGGGGTGGGGGGGGGAAGCGTTCACTACCACTAAAACAAACACTGAAGTACTTAGTAATCTACAGAACTAAAGTTTAAGATGAATACTGTCCCAGAGTCAAGGGGGCTGAAAGAGGCTTAAGCTGGCTTTGTTTCAATCGAGAAGATTCTCTTCACAGAAAGATGGATTCCAGCTGTGACTTGGATTAAAACACCCCATTCCCCAAAGACCATTTTATGCAGGTGTTTCTTTGATCTGTGTAGGCATTTTTACACAGTTGCTTGATACTTCACAGAATTCATAAAGCTACGCACGACACAGAAGTCATTCTGAAACACGTGTGCCTTCTCTTCTTTACAACGAAGGTTACCTTTGAGAACACAGACCCTGCGTTCAAACAAATATGGTCATTAACTGTGGTGTGCCAGAAAACATTCGGCATGTTTAGTTTCAGCAGAATCATTCCTAAAGAGAGGGGCTGAGTTCTCAGGAGTAGTCAAGACATTTTCAAATGATGAGGAAAGTCAACAAGGAAGCAGGGGCAGATGGGGACACAAGGAGCCCTGCACGACCAGCGGAGTTGCGTGGACACTTCAGAGCGCTCGTGCTCGTGATTTCACCGTAGGACCAGGAGTCTGCATCGCGGTCTGTGTCACAGGGGCAGAGAGCTTCCAAGGCTCACCACTAGAGCCTTGTCAAGGCTCTTGGCCTGATTTGCACCTTTCTGCAGGCTACTGCAGACGCAGCCAGGCGGAGACACAACACTGAAGGAAATCACAGCACCTCCCCAGAAGAGAAGACTATTTTACATTGTGTTTTATATGAACCAGCTTCCGGGCTCTCTACTCTTCTTTTTCTCCTACTCTTCCCCCTTCTCTTCTTGGCAGCAGATCCATAAAAAGTGAAAAACCACAGAAAACATCACCTTGGGAGACAAGAAAGACTAAGACAGGTCTGGCCCCACGACAAGGGTCGTGGCCTTGACCCACGCAGGAGCAGTTAAGACTCGTGCTACGGCTGCTGCTGCCCCTGCGCGACACTGTGTTTGGACAGTTGAACGAGTGCAAAAAGAGCGTCGCGGAGTCCCGTTGGTGTCGCCCGGTCGCACCGCTCATGGTGTGGGAGGTGGTTTCGGAGACGGGCACGAGCTCTCGCTGTCAAAGCTGGCAGCCCGGCCCTGCCACTGTGGAGAGGGGAGAAGGCTGGTTACCAATGGCCAAGGGGACTGGCATTTCAACTTTTGAAACTTCTGTGGCCCATGCACTGAATTCACCCTTCCCGGCTTTTCATAAGCTTACTTGAATTTTGCTGTCAGCCATGCAAAAACAGAAGGAAAAGAGCTGTAGAGCTTCCAGTTTGGAATACCTGATTTTTTTTTTTTTTTTTTTTTAAAGACCTACTGCAGAGGTAATGAATGCTTTCTCCACTGTGTGAGTGTGTGTGTGTGTGTGTGTGTGTGTGTGTGTGTGTTAATGAGATGCTATGACTGGGCCATTTCTGAGTGCTTCAGCCATTTTTCACACTGAAAATCGGATTATGTTAGCAGCAAAAGAGGCCATCTACAGAATGTGCCCTTACTGCCAAGAACCCACGTCCATGAATTATTAGCAATTTGTCTGGGAGCTGTTAGTGCAGCTACAAACCTGATATAGCTCTAGTATCCAGCTCTCTGTCTCAGGCTTAATGCTTCCTGTGGGTATTCACGCCCACCTTGTGAGGAGCTGGGGGTATGAGGCAGGCAGCCCCTCCCCCCCTCAGGACCATCCCTCGCCTTCTCCTGCCGCACAGGTTGCCCTGTCAGCCCCACCCTGACGCTTCTGTCAAGGTGGGTGATGTAAGGAGGCGTAACAGAGTGAAGAAGAGGGCTGAGAGTGGATGGACCCGCACCTGAGCCCCTCGACCCTTCCTTAACTGAAAAGCCAGTTGTGCTGGGGCACTGCTTTCCGGGCAAAGATTTGGAATATTCTTCACCCATCTTGGGGTCATGTAACTTCAAAGTGAGGCAGAGTCCACTGTTCACTCCATCCTTCCTGGGAGCTGAGGAGACCCAAACCTCTCCCAGGTGCCCGTGGGACAGGGCTCCAGAGGGAGTCGGGGAGGTGGTCGAGGTGGTCTTTCTGAAACAAAGTACAGCCTCCTCTGCTGCCCCTGAGCTCTGGGGGTCTCCACGGTGGAATGATGGGCTGAGTAGAAGCTTCTCTCTGCACCTGGGCACGAATGGGGGCGGGAGGGGGAAGGATGCCATGCTCCCCACAGCACAGCTGTCTCTAGACAGAGCTGAGCCACCTAAGGAATAGAATGTTTGCCAGCCAGTGTTTCCTACTGGAAATCCACGGCACTGAGGACAGACCCAGACCTGCGGGACATCTCCACGCTCCACTTCTACAGAAAGCCTCTGTCACCTTCCCCAGGCTTGGTCCCTTCGTGTCCCTGTACAGGGACACGATCTGGCAGATCTTCACAACTAACCCCACTCTGGGCCATCGGGTACGGAGGAGGACCACCACTACGTGCCCTAGACCTGAGCAATCTTAGCATGCCCGACCTGGGGGCAGGCCCGGGGCGCCATCCACTCAACTCTCCAGTTCTCACATATAACAAAACCAAGACACACAGAAGTCAAGACACCGCAGGTTAGGGGTGGAGCCAGCATGTGAAACCAGGTCCCCTAACTCCCAGCTCGGTGCTCCCTCCACTCCATCCTGCTGCCAGCTTCGATCCGGCCACAGCCGTGGGAGAAGGAGATGCACGGGGCAAGAGGAAACCTAACATCTTAGGGGCCACACCGGGTACTTACTCCTAACTCCAGGTGACAGTCTCTCTGCTTGCAGCGTCCACGTGAATGAAATCACAACCGAGGGTTTCCCTGGTGAAATATTTTAAATAAATAAGTGCCTGGTTGTTGAGCCCATGGTGACTTCTGACTCGAGTGCCTCTTAACCAGAAGGTGACCCAAGATGGTCACCAATGCTCTCATTTAACACACCTCTGTCTTAAGGGATCTACTTTCTCTGTGCCAGCCTTTAGTGCCGCTGAAAGTTACACAGTGATTCCTGGCTTCTCCCCTGGTCAAGCATGCCACTTAAACAATCTTAAACTTAAACAATCTGATTGATAGGCCAGTGTGGAGGAGAAAAAGCGAAATGGCCACACAGGGTACCTTTCTTTTCTTATAATAGCCCAAGTCACGCGGAGCGTAACTGTCCATCCAGGACACATGCGGAAGGCACGTGGCTTCCCTGCCAGCCCCTGATTGTTTCTGTGAAGACAGAGGAAGGAGATGGGGCTCGTGGACAACGGGAAGGTGAATGACTCCAGCAGGCTTATCACGGTGGCTCTGAAGTCAAAAAGACCGGCCTCCCTTCCCTGGCGCCTGGGAAGGTGATTGTGTCAGGACGCCTGTGTTCCTTAAGACCTTTTGTTGTTCTGCAATAGGGTCACGCTCAGACAGATCTGAAATCTCTGTAAGCTGATCTCCACTTGGCCCTTCATGATAGAACACCCTGGAGAAGGCTGCTGGTCAGCCTTGGCTCTGTGTGCGGTGATAGCAGTGACACGCAGCACCGGGCAGCAGTGCCTGGAGGGAAGGGGGCCACGGCCACCGCCAATACCAGGGAAGGACGCTCGCTGGGGCTGAATCCATTTCTACTCACTAAAAACATCCCAGCAGGGGAAAATGCCTTTTCAGTTCATTTGTTCCACTTAA
Source organism: Martes martes (assembly GCF_963455335.1). NCBI lineage: Eukaryota > Metazoa > Chordata > Mammalia > Carnivora > Mustelidae > Martes > Martes martes. The sequence goes on along the minus strand of NC_137891.1, from coordinate 95,258,313 downwards.
CCTTATTTTAAAACCCAAACAAGTGGGCAAGTAGGGTGCCCTCTGTTTTCATTAATAAAAAAGAAATGATCATGGTACTCGAAACTTCTCAAAGGAAGGTACAATCTAAATAGAGAGTACTTTATAGATGTGAGTACTTTATAGATCTTCCCGGGAGCAGGAGATTGAGATTTCTGTATGTAGGATATGAATGGGAGAAGCGAGTTCCAGGAGCAAGGCTCTTGTTCAATGTCCAGAACTTAACCGAGGAGGCAAGATGGGAGCTTTAAGGGTGATTGAGGGGGGAGGTGTTCGAGTGCAAAGCATCACTTGAGCCCAAAGAGGGTTTACTTCCTATCTACCTGGTAGGGTTTTAAATGCAGTTTTATAAAGATCCTCAAACTGTGGGTGTTAAAAGTGTAGGTGAAATCCTAGGTTGCCAAGATGAATGTCATTTTCAGCTTCTTCATAAGGAGAAATGATCCGCTGAGCACAGAATGGTAGGATAATGAGAGGGGGAGGGGCGGGCTTGGGAGCTTGGTGTGCTCCCAAGAAAAAAGTAAACCCAAAGGATATAAATCAATTTATTCTCTTTTCGTTTTCCATATACTGTTACTTTCCCTTTACTGTCTCATCAAATATTCATTTTCAAGGGCTTGATTCTACTTTATCTTTCTTTCTTTTGTAGTCTGGCCTAGTGAGTCAGAGTTTTCAAAGGAATGGGACTCAGAATCAATTATTTGGCTTAATTAGGTTGTATTCACCGTAGAGTGATTCTGGAACCAAGGGCCGGCACCTTCTGGCCTCCCTGCACACACCTCCAACTCCAGCTGCCACGGGCCGGTAGCTTCAGTTTGTGTGGACAGGGCGGCCCAGTCACACGGGGAGGGTTATCTTTCTGAGCTGGTGCCACGGGAGTACTCACTGGTTCTGTCCCCCATCACTTAGGGTCAGAGTTTCCTCGAAAAGCAGAGATGATGGGAGCCAACCCCCTCATTCACCAACCAGGGAACTGGAGAGGGGGACAATGAGTTGCCTAAAGCCCTACAGTCCATCAGCTTACATGTCCCTGCCCCTAAACCACTCTGAACATTTTAGTATACTTATTCTACTCTTAAATATCTCCAAGGGATTTAAGAGGAGGGAGGGGGCATGGCGCCCTTCATTGGTTGAATCAGGCCTGCGTTCAGTGAGGCATAGAGTGTGGACCCCCGGTCATCCTCGGTTCCTTCCAGGAGCTGCCTCCTGTGGAGTCGGAGGTTGGTCGTGGGTGCCTCACCCACACCCTGTAGAGAGCCTTCTGCCTAAGAGGGGGCAGAGGCTCCCTTGCGGGGAGGGACCTGGAGAGCCGAGGGACCGGTCCCCATCATTCAAGCTTCACCACTGTGAATCAAGGCAACCACAAGACAGAACCAGGAGCCCTCCGATGAATAGGAGCTTTGTGTGGATGCCTTACTTCTCCATGCTCATCCCAAACACATGCCTACTGCAGTAGGTAAATCAGTTAGCCTGGCTCCCAGAGCCCTCTCTCCCTCAGAGCCCTCAGTCTCTCCTAAGACCACTCACACCGCTGCAAGCAGGGAGAGACAGGCCTGGCCACACCGAGAAGAGAAGGCAGAGCTGCCAGGTCCTCTGGCTTTGCTGCTCGCACCTTTCCTGTGCCCCAGAGCCGGAAGAAGGGATTACAGTTAACCCTTGAACAACACTGGGATTAGGGGCACTGACCCTCCACACAGTCAAAGATCTGCTATGACTTTGACTCCCCCAAAACTTAACTACTCATCACCTACTGTTGACCAGAAGCCTTACCGATAACATCAGCAGTCCATGAACACATATTTTCTATGTTATAGGAAGAATATACTGTATTCTTACAATAAAGTGAGAGAAAAGAAAATGTCATTAAGAAAGTTGTAAGGGAGAGAAAACACATTTACAGTGTTGTTCTGTATTTATTAAAAAAAAAAAAATCCACACACACGTGGGCCCGCACCATTCGAACTGTGCTGTTCAAAGGTCAACAGTACTCTGTTTTTAAGGTGACTTCTTTTAAGCTGAGGGGCCATGTGGTGTAAGGGTTAAAGCTTTATTTATTTTGTTTATTAGTCGATTTTCCCATTTTAACCTCTGGACTTCCTAGGCTTGAAGCCGGGGATGAACAAACAAACCCTGTCTTTTTAGGGTATGGATTGGGGTATGAGATCCTCAAAATGAGGTTTCAGGCTCGCCTGGCTACCCCCACATCCCAACCCCTTTGAGAAAAAGCAGACGTAGGAGTCACCAGGATGATAATTTGCAGGATCTCACACCGGTGGAGTTTGGTGGAGGGGGAGCCGACTGTAAATATCATGGGAAGGGACATTTTCTTTTGCCACTGAGAGAAATGACTGGCTGGAGATTATACAGCAAGTCGGAAGGGGCCAAGTTTGGAGCCCAAGCCTCAGGACTCCTGGGTAGTGCTCCACGTGTTCCGTCCCTGTTAGGATCCCGTCAGAGAGCGTGATGCCTTAAAGCCATGCTCTCTCGAGCAGTGGGAGAACCAGCTTTCATGGCAGCAGGATCTTGTCTCTGGCCATCCGCATGGAGGCCATAAAGACTGCCTGAGGACGGCCTGGCTAGAGCCTCAGGGAACATAGTGATTCAACAAGGGTAGAATTTCTTGCCAAGTTCTGAGCTCACCCTCGTGGGGCTTTCTCCCAGAGGACCGAGTTGGCCCGGGGGCTCTGTGAAAGCATTCCCGGCCTGGCACCGGGGAGCCGCTGGGAAGGCTTCCTCCCGGTTTTAATTTTCCATTTAGGACTCAGTGTCACTTTCAATATACTCAACATCAGAGGCTTTCTGTCAGGCAGCTCCCCTCATCCTTCTCCACCTCCTTCCTGCCGCTTACGCACACCCCGGGAAGGAGCAACGCAGGCGAGGTCACACAGCCGCCGACTGCCATTCTCCAGCCCGCGTGGCCATGCAGCAAACATGCCAAGGGCCGAGCACGACCTCACCCACCTCTTTGAAGGATTTCTTTACCTCCACCAAGGAGTGCCAGTGTGCGATGGGCTTCCGCGGGTACGCCAGCATCTCGTTCCAGTGGTCCCGGCCCAGGCCCTCAGCATTGATCCCCACACGGCAGACTCCTATGATCTCATTGTGGCCCACTCTGGGGGAGAAACAAAGGGCCTGGAGCTGGTGACTGGACATGCTGTCAGAAAGGGAGGCCTGGGGGTCTGGGATTCTGCCTGGCAAGGCTAACTCAGAGTGCTGAGCTCTGAAAAATAGATGCTTGACAAGGCCTCACTCGGACTACCAGCGGCAGTGAAGCTTTGCCCAGCCTCCTTGGGTGGACATTGACTCAGACAGATGAGAAAAAGGTTATAAACGCCTTTGGGATCTCAGGAAATGGTGGGCAGATGGCCTGACTTTAGGGAACAGGAGAATTTCAGTCTTCTCTCTTCTTTGACTCAGCTAGCACATCACACCCTCGCTCGAGACATCGGCATTTGGAAATAAATCACCCTGCTCTAAGCACCATTTCTCCATACCCCCAGTGGTTAGAATGTGATTTACTCACTCAGCAAGAATATCAGTCTTCACGCAAATATGTTTAGCGAGTACCTAGTATGCCCGAGAACTTGTGCTAAAAATCTTACATGAAGGCTTTACTGCATGTTTGTTTTGTTTTTGTTTTTTTTTTCCCTCCTTCAGCTGGAGTGAACTGGAGAGGTGTCATGGTGGCTTTTGTTGGGGGGGGGGGTGTTGGGGCGGGGTTGGGAAACATTTTTGAGCTAGCCTTGATGGAAGAGAGGATTTGGGTAAGTGGAAGAGAAGAAATCCATGCAAGGAAGAGGAAATGAAGTTGGATGATGATGCTGGGTCCAGATTCTGGAAGGTTTTGAGAAACCAGGGGAAGGGCCTGGATTAACAGGAACCACAGATGGTTCCGAAGAAAGTGGTCTTTAAGGAAGGCGAGCCTCCCGTGCATTGGCTGACTTGAGTCAGGGAGTGATGGAGGCCATCTCCTGGGAGGCTGCACAGCTGTCCATCAGTTGGGATGGTAGTAGCATCAGAAATGGAGAGGAGAGGTGCTTGGACTTGGTGCCAGATGGAGGAAAAGGAATCAGCAGGAGCACATTCAGGGAAACTGATGGGTGGAAATGGGCCTGCTGGGAAGCAAAGCATGAGCTTCTGCTCAGGGGAATCCAGGCTCTTCCTCAAACTTCTGCACCCTTCTTGCGTGGAGCCAGACTCGAGGCCACTGGGCTCCTGAAACCCTGCACTGCCCTGGCATGGGGGTGAGAGGCAGGGAACCATGACCCTCTGGGACCCTCACCTACCGATCATAATCCATAACCGAGATGAGCAGGCTGACTTGATCCATGTTCTCTGGGGGGATATCAAAGATGATGGCTTCGTTGTAGACAGGATTTAGAGTGTTTTTCTTTATGGTCGTTTTCTTCTTCTTTAGTCTCCGCCCGTCACAAAGCAGGGACACTTTGACATATGGATCTGCACCAGTGGGAGTGATGGGAAGGGAAGGGAGCATGTTAACCAGATGTCCTGGAACATCATTTGCAGCAGAGGGATGGAAGCCATGGACCTACTGTTGCTCATCGGATGGTACCAGTGGGTTGTTAGGATAATTAAACCACCTTGTATTTATGTAGCACACCTGTCTCTGAGGATACTTCGTGCTTCATAAAACACAGAGTCTTTAGCGACCTCAGGATTACTGGGAGAATGCCTAATGGACTTTCACCAATGGTGAAGCTGGCCTCAAATCAGACAGGACACCTGCCCATGGGATTGCAGTTCACAGCCCCACCTCCCAGCTCCATGATGGCCAGCTGGCTCCAAAGGGTGGTGAAGCTGAACAAAGGCACCCTTCCTTTCACCTGCTTGGAGTCCTTTCCTCTGGGGGTTCGTCAGCATTAATAACCAAAGGATAAGGGGAGGGGGTAAAAACAGAAGTCGATGACACCCAAGGAGTCGCAGCTGTCAGAGTGAAGGAATGGCGACAGTCGCAATGCTGTTTGTGTCCTCCCACCTGACAAGAGGATTATAGGTCTCATTGTCCCAGCAAGCTCATTTCCAGCTGGCATCAAGAAGGACCCTGCTCTCTGCTTCCCCGGAAGCCGTTTCCTGCCCACTTCAGGGCAGAGGAGGAGGACGGAGCTGTGCTGGGGCCCGGAGTAAGGCGGGTTCCTGAGATTCGGGGCAGCCCGGTGACATTTCACTACCCAGTGGGACCTTGGATCCTCTCCATCGCCACAGGAGATAGCTTTTTACTAAACCTCCACATGCCCCCCTCCCTGTCTCTTCTTTAGCTTTCTGACTACATGTTTCATGGTCACCCTTCTACCCTGAAATTTCCCACTCATCCGAGCGAAGGGACACCTATTGTAGCTCATAGCACAGGTGTCTCAGGCACCATCATAATTGTTACTTATGCGTCACAGCTCAAGAAATGGGAGAGCGACTCACAGGTAATAACAGCTTCTGAGATGCTGATATACTGAGACACCTTCTTGCCTAGGAGCCAGGGTTCCCGGGAAGCCATGGGTGGGTGGGGGGGCGGTGTGTGTGTGTGTGGGCCGAGCGTCCGCTGCCTGGAGCCTTGAGACCCAGGCACGTGGTTCTGTCTCCTGGCCCCTGAGCACCCGCCAGGCCCTCATGCTCCCTGGACATCGATCACAGGGCAGCTGAGGCACCCAGCTCTGGGGAAGCTAGAGAGAACTATGACATGTGAGCTGAGACACCGAGCCTTGAAGGCATTGCCACAGACATCCAAAGAAGCCTCGGAATAACTAACCGTGACAGGGCAGCTATGCCTTAACCATGGGGGCACTCGGGTTTACGAGAGAGCTGGCAAGACTGTGATTAAACAGAGGTGTTTAATTGACCTGCTGTTTCCAATGACCCATTTGGAAGGTCCTGCTCTTGGGGGTGTTGTCAGTAAAAAGGAAGGTGGGGTTCCTAGAACCTCTGTGAGACAGCTTTCTGATGTCAGAGGGCTCTATTCTCTATGGATATGCCCAGGGCAGGGTTGAGGTCCGAGCAGTCAGGTGGAGAAAGCTTGTTACAAGACCCATCACTAACACAGCAATGTCTACACTCCATAAGGTGGACACTGCCTTGGAAAGCGTCTTCAGGCTTGAGGCTGCCCGAGTGCTCTCCCAGCCCTTGCCATGCCCATTTCCATGCATTCCCACAGCCCAGCGGTGTCCCATGCCACATAGCTTGGAAAAAATATGACAGAGCCAACTGTCCCAGAGGCCACTAGGCAGATAGCTGGCTTATCACCAACTGGGAGAGTCTCAGCTTCCTTCCCCCCTCTGTTCACTCCTACGAGGCATATCCATTTATAAAACTCAGTGGGTGTAGCTCCCTTGGAGAGACCATCAATCTCGTGATTGTCCAAGAGGCTAAGCAGAGAGATGACTGTTCCTTAGCATTCTCTGGGGCCAAAAGTGTGTGGCTTCCAGCAGAATGCTGGCTCTGTAAGACTTTGGAGGTTGTTTGCTCTCTAAGAGCCTATGATGTTCCATGCAGCTGAGGGAGGGGGCACAAAGCCTGGCAGTACCTTTCACCCCATTGTCATGGGAACCATCACAGTCCAGCATTCAATATGTGCCAGGCACTGTGCTGAGATTTACGTACCTTGTGTCTTTTAAGTTTCCCACCAATGCTATAGAATATCTATCATCATCATCCCCTTTTACAGATAGGGAGATGGAGGCTGGAGAGATTCAGGAACTTGCCTCGGATTTGAACCTAGGTCTGTCTGACTCCAAAGTTTACATTTTAAACCACTAGACTCAAATCAGTAAAGACCAGATGTGGAAAAGATGAGTGCTGTTGCTCACCACCCTTTTGCGGTGTCCTGATCCTTATTATTATTTTGTGATCATTCCAGTGGATGGGCTTAGAGAATTGACTCAGGACTAGTAAAGTCAAGGAGACTAGGTAGACCCTCAGGCTTGGTGGTCAATGTCATAGAAATCAAGAGCAGGCAGTGAGCTCCACTCACTCCCTGCTTTAGCCCAAGATCCAAGCAAGTCTAGACCGACGGCAACCTCAAACTCATTCTCAAAAACAAGAGATCTTGTTTGAGAGGCCCCCGGCACACATGCCCCACTGTTTCACCCTCTGACAAGGCTCCTCACACTATTCATTCATTCATTCATTCATTCAAAATATATTTACCCAAAGCCTAGTGTGTTGCATGCTCTGTTCCAGACACTTGCTTACATCTGTGAACCAAACAGGCAGAAATCCCTGACAAAAAGAGGACCCCTGAATTTTCAGAATCAAACTGAGATTTAACAGCAGATTCCAAACCCAGGTAGAAAAGAGGGTCAATTGCAAGAGGGAGATTAAAATTTAGCGTGAGAAAATCTCTCCCCCAACCCTCTGATGTGGAACGGCCGTTATGATTACCTCAGTGGCTTTGCCGTAAGCTCTCTCTCTAGCACATCAATTTAATTACACCAGAGAAGATAGTGTGGGGACTTAGGCAGCAAAATCCTATTTCCCTCAGCAGGCTTGACAGTCCTCAGCGAATTTCTGTCCCCAGCATGCACTTATTTTGATATTGAAATGAAATCTACATTGGCTGTATTTTTGGAGGACGCCGACTTGGTGGGGCCTGAGAGCTTTGCACACGTCGGAAGAGGCTCTTTAAGCTCTTCCCGGCGTCCTCCCCGAAGTGCAGTGGGAGCTCCAGCGGAAGGAGGCATTAGGGTGGACACTACCTTGGGGAGCTTTCAGCCTGGAAAACATGAGCACTGCACAGAGATGGGGGGCTGGGAGCAGAAGCTCCGAGGGAGTCAAAGCGGCAGCAAACACACATTACCTCAGCGTTTTCCAACTTCCTTTCCCCAAAACCTAACTATTCAAGGTCTAATACCTCATCTTCTTCCAGCTACACCAGGTCACACCTGGGCCCAGAGGTTTGCAGCTGGACCATCCCCTCTTTATGGTAACTGTGCTGATACTACGGGGTTTTCGAGGAAAATAAATAATGAATGAATAAAAGGAAACATCAGCACCTCTGGAGTGGTTTGACACTGGAAATCTGATTCATCAGAAGAGCCCCTTGGGTGATGGGTCTAGGGAAACAAGCCTTTCCCTACATTTGCAACTCTGAGCACAGCCCAGGCTGTTCCGCACGTCTGCTCTTTGGGACACTTCTCTCCTTGGGCAAATGTGAGCCGACAGGAGGAAGGAGGCTCCTGGGACTCAAACAATGCCTCTGTTATATCAAAATTCAGATACCTTCTCTGACAACGACTTACAGAATCATGGAAAGGATCACGACTTACAGAATCACGGAAAGGATCCGTCTCTGCAGTGGCCCCCAACCAAGCATGTCCTCAGTTGCTAGAATGGGACTTATTCTGTACCTAACAGCAATCCTGGTGTAGGGGCTGGGGCCAGGAGTCCTGCAGAAAAAACTCAGATACAAATACACTTGGCTTTGCAGGGGCTTTGCACCCTTGACTAGATCTGTGGGGCTGCCGCGGGGCCGTGCGGACCTACAAACATTTGCACACTCAAACTTGACAAAAGCCTTGAAAGTCCTGGGGCCTCATGTAACTAGAAGGATTTCCCTTGGTTTTTTTGTTTTTGTTTGTTTTGTTTTTTGTTTGTTTTCCCCGATGTGTTTATTTCTTACTCTCTCTCCTTTGAGGGAAAATGACAGGAGGAGCTAATGTCAATTGGCAGGCCACTTGGGGAGAAGAGGTACCTGAGTAGCCTGTGATGTCCATCGCCTTGAGGTTCCGACATTTGATCACTGTGAGGGTGAGCCGGCCTGCTGTGGGCAGGTAGCACAGGGAGAACATGATCTCTCCCAGATCCACGCTTTCCTGCAAAAAAGCAGATAAGAGGGCACATGAGGGGCACACGGCTCCCAGGGCCGCTGCTGAGGGCCACTCTGGGACCTAGGAGAAGGCTCTTTGAGGCAGAGTGCCTTGTCTTTTGGACCTGAGGGTCTGGCCTCCATGCTGGGAGTAACCGGGAGTAAAAGACAATGAGGATGATATTGCCTCTTCAGTAGAATCTGCCCTGTGCGTTGTTCCTTCTCAACTCTGCTCAGACGCTGGTCCCAGTCCTCGCCATCCTGCTGGGTCCTGCCCTGCCCTCCATTGGCCCTTGGCTACAGCCTCCAGACCAGCAGCCCTGGAGTGGCCCAGCCCTGTTCCCCTCCAGTTCGCCCTTCTCAGCCACTGGTCCCCTTTGACTCCACACCCGACGCCCTGCCTGGCCGTGGGCATGACAGTGTCCCACACAAGACACGCTCCGACCAGCAGGGGCTCTCTGCCTGCAGGTCTGCCACCAGCCCCCAGGCTCAGTTGTCCCTCACCAGTCCCTCTGCCCGGCAGCTTCCCTGCCTCTCCCGAGACCCACCCAGCACTCTAACCTCCAGGCCTCAGCACGAAAGCACAAAGGATCGTGACCTTGCTCAGGCCATGCTGCCTGCCAAGGAGATGTACACTCCCCATCCCGGGTCTGTGCCAGGCCTTGGATCCACCTTATCCTTTTCCCTCAAATGTGATCATCCCTCGAATATGACCCGGCAGGGAATATAGCATCTCCTGCCCCCGGGGGTGCCCAATCCTAGGAAGTTTCTCAGTAAACTTCAAAGAGGGTAAGAATGTCTGTCTGTCAAGTGAAATAGCACTTGGCTGGACTGCTTCTTCTCCCTGCTCCCCACTTGATGAAGGAGGATGCTGTTGTTGCCAAAACTACCCCCAGGCTCTGAGGCTGGTCTGGTGCGCCCCTCCCTGGCCCCCAACCTTGGGTGAAGGAGGAGGGCAGAGTTTGGAGGGGCTCTGATTTCAGATGGGGCCATCCGCTCGCTCATTGATTCATTCAGTCAATCGACAAATGTTCACTGAGCGCCTGCTGTGTGCAAGTGTTGTTCTGGGTGCTAGAGATATGGGAAAAAACAAAATACACAACCCTCCCACCCCCACCCCCAACTACCCCGCGGAGCTTACATTTTATTCAGGCAAAGGACAAGAAAAAAGGTAGAAAGTTAGACAGTGAAAAGTATCGAGGAGAAAAATGTAAGGCAGGGAAGGGGGATGTGTCATGCTCGTAGGGGAGGCCATAGTTGTTTGAATTTTAGACAGGTTGGCCGGGGCAGGGCTCCCTGAGGAGGCAACGTGTGAGAAAGAGAGCAGTCAAGGGTGACACCAAGGTTTCTGTCCCTTCTTCTCATAAAGAACCCCCCTTGTTCAGGACTCCTAGAAACACGTGATACCTGGGCCCAGCTGGAGATGAATCCAAGCCTCTCTCACCGCCTTCCAGAGCATGCGGTCCCAGGGCTCTCCTCTAGGTGGGATGGGTGCCCATCCTCGCCCCAGCGCAAAATTCAGTCTCGGTCTTTTTATTTGCTCCACTGTTGAATCCCAGAGCGGCAGAAGGGGAACCCCCCCAGCTCCAGGAGGGGACGGGGGGGGCAGAGCTGTATACTCCCTAGAGGTGGGACCCCCTCCGGCACACAGAACCCCACAGCGGTGCAGAGTCAGTGAGCTGAGACCCACAGCCACGAACTCTCCTGTGCACAGCAACTCTGTGAGGCAGGAAGTGTCCTTATTCCTTCCACTTCACAGGCTGAAGAGCTCAGTGTTCAAATGCAGGTCTCAAAGCTCTGTCAAGGCTTACACCGCTGGCGGGAGATGCAGCTGGACTCCCGACTCTTAGGAGAGTGCTCCTCCCACTCACTTTATCTTGGAGCACCGTCAGGCTCACCCAGGGAGCACCTCAAGGCGACCCCGGCTCCTCTAGAACTTGGCTCCATGCTCTGTGAAGATAGAGTCCCCCCTCAGCACGCACACGGTCTTGGGGGGTGTACAGTTTGAAGAAGGTGCCAGGGTCCCCATCTCCCTCGGGTGTGTCTCCTGTCCCCCTAGTTCCCTAGTCCAAGGAGGGAGACAAAGGAAATGGCCCTGTGACATGGTGTTGATGGAGTGCAACCTTCCCCTCATGTAGCAGGTCCCTGGTGCACCTGGCTGGAAGTTCTACCTCTGACCAAGGCACTGAGGCATAAGGGGGCCCCCAGCTCCCTTTATTTCCCTAATAAGGCTTGTAGGTTCATTCCTACCCGAAGCTAGAGAAACCTTTCAGACTCAGTCATGTGTCTGCCATATGCCAAGTCTTTTGCCAAATCATCTCAGTGAGTCTTACCACAGCCCCTCAAGGTAGGTGTTCTTATCCCCACCGCAAACAGGAGAAAAGGACTGTTTGGTGAAGTTAAGTAGCTTGCCCAAGTTAAGCCACTTGCATGACTAGTGAGTACTCTGGTGCCAGTTTTTACAGATCCAGGCTGCTGCTCAAACCCCCCAAAGGCTCCCCCTGTTCGGCTTCTGGAATCAAGAAGCTTGCGTCTTCTTAGCTTGCACTGAGGCCCCTCAACAACGGGGTCCCATCTTACCTCCTCACCTCACTTCTTCTCTACTCCTCTACACCAACCCTCTGCTCCACAGGGCTGGTGGAGCTTCGGTCCCTTTTGCCAGAATGTTTTTCCTCTTGTCCTCGCATGGACAATCCTATGCATCTTGCAGGGGTCCTCACCCAGGGTCCAGCCCATGGAGAGTGCCTCTCCCCCTTACCCCGGCCGCACCTTCTGCCCCTGAACCACGGCGTTACCAAGTGCCCCCTCTGCTGCCCCCGTGCCCTCCCACTAGCCTCTGGTGACTGGAGGCCCCTTTGGGTCTAGCTTTGCTTTACACCTACCACTGCTTCAGAAGCAGCCACATGTGAGAGGAGCTCCATGAACGCAGATTGAAACACAAGGCTCTATCTTAGCCAGGACAGCCCTGGAAGGAGTGCTTCTCAATGTCAGTGGCCCCTTCTGAAGGGGCTGGTTTCCCTGCCACCGTCACCCTATAATGCAGAGTGACCCTTTCAAGGGCTGTCTTATTTGGGGGAGTCTGAGCTGATTTGTTTACGGACTCGGGAGACTGGCTTGGGGTGTGGGGGAATCACGTGCAGCTCTCTGCACTGCTCTCAAGGATGCCTCCCTCCAGGGGAGCACAACACAGCAGGGCCCCCTATTTTCTGCAGGGGTGCCCTTTCTTGACAGGACTGTGGCAGCTGGGTAGCACAAGGGTGCTGAGTCTACAGTGTGGTGTGAGGCTCCCTACCCTCACTGTGGTCCCTGCTTCTGATTGTGAACTCCTTTCTTCATGCACAGTGAAGAAAACAAGCCAAGATCTGCCCCCATGACTTGCAGGCAGAGAGACAACAGGAGCCAAGGGGCCTGCAGCTGGGCCCAGGACCTTCTGCCGTGGGTGACTGGGCCTCATGGGGCCCGACCACAAGTTGGCTGCCCTTGGCTCAATGGATGGAGGGGGTGTTGTTCCCCTGCCCATGCAGGCAGCAGAGGACTGGCCTGTTTGATAAAGGAAAATAAAGAGGTTACTTTTGAGTAAAAAGAGGGATGGGGGGCTAAGCAAACACAGAGTCAGCATCTCCTGGCAGTCACCTCCCTCTCTGGGAAGCTGGGCCCCAGCTGGGCCCCTTGGGTGGCCTTGCCAGATCCTTGCTCTGCCCCACCCCCTCTCTTAGGAGGTTTCAGCCCCAGATCCTATACTCCTTGCCAGTCCTTTATGCTCATTAGTGATGCCTGAGACTTTGGCTTTAATAAAACCAGGGTGACCAGGGGCTGCAGAACAGCCCACACATTATTGCTTTCATCTTCACTGGCTGTCAGGGGAGGCCGCCTTAGGGCCCCTGATTGGTAATGAGCTCCCCAGTGATGGAGAGGTCACTGCTGTCCAGAACTTGGCAGAAACCAACTTGGCCCTCTCAGCTGCTAACCTGCAGGCTGGTGGGGGCGAATGGGGGTCCAGGAGCACTGGCTCTCAGTCCTGGCTCCAGTTTGGAGAGGGCAGAGGGCCGCAAGATTCTGAAAGGCCCCTCCATGGCACACCGCTGCTCTTGTGGGTTGCCCGGTAGGCTGTCTGCAACAGAGTCTCCTCCTCTTTGATGCACTCACAGAGCCCTAAGCACAGAAGAGAATTCCTGTCTGGGGGCTGCCCAGGAAAAAACAGTGAACCACAAGTCAGGAGCCACCAATCAGCCACGAATCCTTCAGCCACCAATCAGCCACGAAAACTTGGGCTCGTCCTTTCACATCTCTGTAACATGAGAGGATCATCCTAAACATTCTAGTCCCTCCCTGCCAGCCATAAAACCAAGGATTCACACTGGAAATCCTACCATCAACATCACCAGTGGAGACAACCCAAGGATGCCTGACTGTTGTCTATAGCCCGCCTCAAGGAATCTAGCAACTCCGCCTTGAAATCCAAACACTCTCATTCCTTCGGTCCCCACTACCCCCAAGTGTTTTAGTCTTCTCCGGCGCTAGCCACCTTCTCTTCCTCCCAGATAGGCAATGAGTGACATCCACGCTCTGGGTCTGTCTTGGAATCCAGGCTAAGCGAAGCAAGAACCATGCTTCCCCCTCTCTTAGAGAACACTTGTCTCTTAATCATTAAGTGGCTTGTCGGAATCTCTCATCATCAGCAGAGAAGCATCTGCTACACTTGTAGGAAGGCCACAGGAGACCGAAAAGGATCTCTAAAGCACAGGGTAGGAAGTGCGGCTAAGCCACCCCAGGGCAGGGCAGCTTGCAAGAGAGACAGGGTGGAAGCCACTTGCCTCCAATGGGTAGAAAAACTTCCAGGGAGCAATCCCTCTGTGAAGGCCTGCGGCTTGGAATCGGGGTAGAGCTGAGTCGGAAGTGGAGGCTATCTGGCTCTTGGGGCTGGGCCCTTTCCTCTGCCCTCAAAGTACCCCAGACCTCCTCTTCCGTAGCCCAGGCCACCACCCTAACTTTCCTATCGCTCGTGCGGATTCTGTGACAAATGCTCTGTTTGCCTTAGATCGTGGGCTCTTTGAGGGCAGAGACGGGGTCTCTGTCACACCTAGTCCAGGGCCTGATCCACAGTAAATGCTCAGTAAATACTGGCTGATGAGAGAAAGGCTGAAAGTATGGATTGGGGCTCACTCAGCTCAGGGCGGGGGGGGGGGCGGGGGGAGGGATGATCCAAGCTCCAGCTGTGATGTGAATGAGCAGTGTCACTTTCGCAGTGTTGGTTTCTTAATCTGTAAAATGGGGCTAATAACACAACATCTACCTCTTAAGGTTGTTGTTAGGACTCAATGACGTCATCTGTGTAGAGTGCCTGGCGTAGTGCCGGGCTCAGAGCAGGCTCTCAGTGACTGTTAGCTGCTATTATAATTATTACTTCCATCTTTGCGAATATTATAAAGATCTCACAGTCCTGGGGGAGGGGCAGGGAAGAGAAAGCATAGAAGTAATCTGTTGGTGTGATCCGTGCTTTAAGACAGGCTTGGGCGAGATGTAGGGGGAAGGGGCGGAAGAGGGAGTAATAAAGTGCCCTGGGGTTACAGGGTAGGCTTCCAACAGGGTCTTCGGCAAGGTGAGCCAAAGGAAAACGAGCGGAGGAAACCGAGTGAGGCCATTCTAGGCTGAGGGAGGGGACGTGAGAAATTCTGTATTAGAAGGTGAGATGCAGGGTGGGGACTTCTGCACATCCGTGCTTCTACCCTGCTCTTGCCACTGCCTGAAATCATCTGTCCCTACCTCTGATGTCCCTGCACGACACTCGTCCTTCCAGGCCAGCTGCTCTGTTCTCTCCTCTTGCGTTGCCTACTCTCACCACCCTGGTCTGACTTGGGCTTCCCAATGCCTCTGGGTTGAAAGATCAAGCGTTACAAATGCCTTGAAGCAAAGGCAGCACGTTTCTGAGACAACGATCAGCAGGTTCTAGTGACCCGCGGGATGATGGGGCTGCAGGGGCGGAGAGCAGAGACTGACACCCTGCCCGCCCAGCGCCCCTGGATCCCAGGGGGTGGGCGTGCTCCTTCCTCAGCAGCTTCCAGGACTCCTGCTGTGAGCGGGGGGTGTGTGCTCAGGGAGGGACTGAGGCTGGGTTGGCTCCCTCCCTGCCCTTCCTCAGGCCCAAGCTTCTAGGGCTTTGGGGAGAATGTTGGGGGTGGCCGAGGTGGAAGGCGGACATGGCTGCTGTGATGCTCGGGTTCCCTGCGGGGGGGATAGGGCAGGTTCCCTTTGTTCTGAGTTCCATCTCTGCCTGCTTGTTCTCTCAAGTGCTTTCTGCCCCAAGGGCTTTGCAGCAATGTGAATAAATGATCTGGCAGGAGAGAGATGCCTTATATGAACTCAATGGACTCCAGCTGCAGCCTGTGGCGTGGACCCTGAAAGCCCGGGATGGCCCCCGGTAAAGAGGGAGACCCTCCAGCTTTTGGGGGGCAGGGCGTGCAGGAGGAAGTCGGTGAGATGCTCGGGCTGGGCTGGGTCCCTGGGACCTGAGAGATTAAAGCACATGGCGGGGGAGGGGGAGGCAAATGTTGCCGTATCTGAGCATCTTCAGGGAAACAGATGGTTTTATTTAGGAAACTTTTTCTCAGCCTCTCTTCCATGAACCTGCCCTCAAAAAGAGGTTTAGTGTTTCACATGCACCATTACTTTTGGGCAAATATCCGTGAGTCAGAATCACACTGGGAGGTACAGATCTCTTCCTAATGACTTTTTAAAAGGTGGGCGGAAAGGGAGAGGGGCTGTGAGGGGGTGGAAGGAACTTGAGGAGAGTAGAGTTTGGGAAAGTTCTAGAAGAGATGGAGGCAATGTCTGATCAAGCTGGAAAGTCTGCCCCATGGGGGCATGTCCATGGGAGGCCAGGGACTCGGCTCTGGTCTTCCACGGGCATCACATTCATGACAGGAATAAATGGCACATTAGTGAAGTTAACAATGAGAATGGGTCTTCCTTTCTAGCCTCCAGTTGTCCTGCTGTGTGGTTATCAAACTGCTGTCAGTTTCCCGCTGGGGCGAGGGTGGGCATCTCAGTGGTGAGTGATCTGATCTCTGCCTCAAGCAGGGTGGTGGCGGCAGGGGCTCTCAGCAGGAGGGAAGATGCCCCGGTCCCAGGGCCATGTTCTCCTGGGGTAGCCGAGGGGCATTTCTGCAAACAGGTGCCCTGGGGATGCCTGTGGGCAGGGCTTTGGTCTCGGTCAGGGGCACGTGCACACAGGGATTTTAGCTTCCTTGTTTCTTTGCTGACCTGAGGGTTCAGGTCTTCACCCCCTCCTGCTCCGACACTCGAGAATCTCTTCTTCTCACTGTGGTGTGGCTGCTGTGTGAAGAGGCTCTCAGCAGCCGCTCCTGCCCTTGACTCTCCTGCCCTGGGGTCTCCTCCCACCTCTCTGGCTTCTCCATCCCAGCTCCTGCTCCTTCCTCCTCCCATCCCTGCCTCTAAACAGTAGAATTCTAAACCCCCATTCTCTCTCTCTGCTCATCCATAATGTTAATGCCCATTTGCATTCTCAGGACTCCCAAATTTATGGCCCTTCTCGGACCTCTCCTCTAGACTCCAGACTCATATATCCAACCCGACGTCTCAATATGGACGTCTCACAGAAATCTCAGATCTCCCAGATGTTCAAAAGTGAACTTCAATCTGCCATGTACATCCTCCCCTTGTTTTGCCCAACTGGGGAAAAACCCCTGCATCCTCCCAGTTGCTCGGGCCAGAAATGAGACAGTCTCGTCGCTGTCTGCCTTCTTCTCTCCTTTGGATGTAGTCCATCACCAAGCCCTGTCAATTCCACCTCCAAATTCAGTCTCAAGCCTGCCCACTTCTCTCCATCTCCAGTACCGCACAGAGGGCAAACCCATCTCTCGCCTGCCCACTTACAACCGCCTCCTAATGGACCTCTCTGCTTCCCGTGGTCGCGCGTCCCACTTTCCATACAGCAGCCAGAGTGTTCTTGCAAAATTATAAGATGGAACTCATCACTCCTCTGTTTAAAACCCTCCAGTGTCTTCCCCTTGTGCTTGGATTAAAATCCAAAACACTTATCAAGACCCACAGGGAGGGCCCTACCTGATTAGGGTCCAAGTCCTAACCCTCGCCCTCCCGCAGCAACTGAAGTGTTCCGGGGTCTCCCCACTCCTGGGACTCCGCACATTCTGCTCTCTCCGTCTGACCATTCTTTCCCCAGCTCTTCACATGGCACGCGTCCGCTCACCCTTCAGGTCGCTTCCTCCCAAGCCGCACCCCTGCTCTGGACGGTGTGTTCCTGAAGGACAGTGACTGGGTTTTGCTTCATCAGAAGCAGGACTAGGGTGAAGCAAAACGGGAAGGAGGCCCTCCCTGTCAGGTTCATGCATGCCTCCAAGAGTGAGGGCCTCCTTCAGTCTTGTCCCCCCAAGGCACCTTGTTTCCCTGACCCTAATCCTGGCTCCATATTTCACTCCCCACTGTATTCCCAGGACTGAGCACAGTGCCTGGTACATAACACATGCTCAGCAAATAACCGCTGAATGAATGAACATCTTAGCTTTGTGGGATACACCCGGTTAAGAAGGTGGTGAAGGGGGGTGGGTGACATGAGTGGACCTTGGTTAACCTCAGTCTCTGGTCCAGGGAGGTGCCCTCTGGGTAATGAGATGGCTTTAGGGTTGAGCCTCGTAAGGTACACCAGACCTCCCTCCGGGGAAGAGGAGGCTTGATTCTTGAGCTGTGCCCAAGACAGACTGAGTCAGAACCTGTGAAAGTGGACTGTGAATGACTGAGAAGCTCGCCAGGTCATTCTTGGACATCCTCGGTTTGCAGCACAAGGAGAATGAGGGGATTCTGAAGCCACCGTAGATCAGACCCTAGCAGAATCCCTGCGAGATGGAACATAACCAAAGTCATTCAGTATCAATGGCACTAAGCAAAAGTTAGGAGGATGGAAGGGCCCCTTCCCTTCTGTTGGGTGTAGACAAGGGTTCTGATGGGTCAAAGCCATGCGAGATCTTCCTGGAGAAGTGTGCTCACTCTCACTCTTCACCTTTCCTCAATGTACGATGCATCCCCTGGATAGCTAAGTTTTAGCAAGAAGGCGCCTGCCCCAAATTTGGAGGGTTTAAGAAACCTGGGTAGGGCTTTAAAGATGTCTGACACTAGTCTGTAAATAGTCCTATTGCAGTAGTTTTCCAAGGGTGTTTCCTTGACCAGCAGCATTGGCAACACTTGGAACTTGCCAGAAATGCAAAGTATCGCCCCTCCCCGCCCCCCATGTGAGAACCACTGCCTTTTCTAGTTAGCAGAACCAATCGAGCATGCACGCTCTGGCCAGCATTTTGAACTTTCTTCTACTTCTTTTAACCTACTTATCTTGGTGACCCAAGCCAAAGTCAAGAGCGAAGGAGACTAACAGATATGGAGCATTTGGATACTTGACAGATATTTTCTTCATCGCATTCATATCACATTCCTTGGAAGAGCCCATGATCATTGCCATCTTGAGATTCAGAGAGGTTAAGTAACTTGCTAAGCTCTCGGAGTAATTGGCCAAGTCTGGATTTGGACTCCTGTCTGCTGACACTGAAGACTTTGCTCTTCTCCACCATGTAACTCAGAATCCTTTGGAACTGTGCCCACGCCACTCACTCCCCTCCACCGTGCCTGGAGAAAGCTGGACTGGCGGTAGGCAGAAGTTCTTGTCTCCATGCAAGGACCCGAGGCTCTCTCTACACGTCTCTTCCCACCTGAGCTAGGGTGCAGACACCGGGACTGGGAGGAGGAAACCCTTAGGTGGAGAAGTTTGTCTCCTGCAGAATGGGAGCTATTTTCTCTCACTTTCATCTTCTTGCTCCCCTAGGTTTTGGGTAAGGGGCTGGTTTGTGGTCCCTGTGGGTTTCCCAAGAGGAGTGCAGGTGCCGTATCTGGAGATTCATGCCCTTGATGTGGGATCTTTGCCGATCCGAGCAAGACCACTCCAATCATATGTTTCTAGACAGCGAGAGACCACAAGTGATCGGTCAACTCATCCAGTCCCAGCTTCTAAGCAGGACTTCTAAACTCAACAACGAAGTCCCCTTTTAAAAACATCCCACACTTTTCTCAGCCATTCCACTATCTTTGAACTCAGGAAATTCTCCTTGATGTCCAACCTACTGACTTCCAAGGCAGGTATGCCCTTCCCTCCCAGTTCCCACCTACAATTTCCTTATGATGCAGACATTACGCCCTCAGGGTCTGGAAGACTGTATCAGTTTTCACTGTCTTCTCTTCTCCAAAGCCCAGAAACTCAGTGTCTTTGGCCTTCTACGGTTTCCAGGCATTTTAGTGGCCCTCATGTAGACCCAGAATATTCAACAAAGAACTCTTGACTGGGGGTCGGTGGGAAACTGGGGTCTTGGTTTGTCATCCAACCAGAGGGGGAGGGAATCACTAGTCTGCTTCAAGGGAATTAGTATAAACAGCCCCAGTGGGGAATGCGTGGGGTTTGGGGCACAGCCTGGGGTTCAAGTCCTGGCTCTTCTGTTTCCCGACTGCATGACTGTGAAAGTCATTGAACTTCTTTGACTTCGTCTGACCCTGAGTATCAGCCATTCTCAGGGGTTTCCCCCCTGGGAAGCTGCTGTAAATCCCTGATCTGGAGACAGAAGAGGAGAACACAAGGTAAACTTTGCCAGTGGCCAGGAGAGCTACTGAGATGCATACACAGCAAGCAGGCAGGGTATAAACCTCTTATTCTCCAGCCCCACTGGGGCAGGTGGTGGCCCCACAGCCTAGGGACAGGCTAACCAAAGCCCCCCTGGGAGGCTGAAGGGCTATGTGTGCCCCCTGGACATCTGGGTCAGCAAGAGAAGAAGGCGGGGAAGCCACCTTGGGCATGTCCCTGGTTGGAGGGCGGCCATGAAACCTTCTAGCCTGGCTCTCAGAAGCCAGCTTCTGGCTTTGGGGCCCACATGAAGAAGACATGCCAGTTGGTAGGAGGCCTCGTCCCTCTCTCCCAGCCTGGGCTTCCCCACCCATCATCACCTTCAACAATCGGGGTGAGGGAAGACATCTTGTGTGTCCTCTCAGGCTCCAGGTTCCACTCACATGTCCTCGGCACTAGAATAAACTTAGAGCCAGGAGGCTTGGGTTCTAATCCCAACCCCATCACTAACCTGCAGAATGATCTTGGGCAAGTCACTGTGCCTCCCAGAGCTACGGTTTCCTTGGCTGTAAAATGAAGGCATTGTAGAGGCGGCCTCACCTTCTCGTCATACAAGGGGTTGACGGTTGAATGATGTGTGCACTTTACCCCTGCAGGGCAGACTCTTGGAGCATTTCTGCAAACTTCCAACCCCCCTCTTGCTTTGTCCTGCCACAGAGCTGCTTCTGGCAGCTGACTTCCACCCTCTTCAAGCCGCATTCTGACAACACATCACAGGAGGGAGAAGCCAGTAGTGGGGGAGGAGGCCAAGAGAAGGGGAGGCCCGGCTTCCCGGCCCCAGAAGATGCCCACAGCGCTCTGCACTGGCTGCTTGTTTGAAACCAGACCCCAGGCCTCTCTCTCTTCCCCCTCTGCTCACCCAAGAGTGCAATGATGAAACACCAAATTAGCTCCATTATTGTAACTCCTCCAAAAATTATAGGTCGCGTGTTCTGCCAGAGCCTGCTAATGTCTCCCACTGGTGAGCAGGTGACACTAATGGTTCTCCCCTCCCTTCCAGGCACCAAGTGGAGAGGGGCAAAAGCAACATGAGGGTTGGACGAGGAGGCAGCTTTGAGGGTGTGGGGATCCAGGGAGCCCGGGCTCCTGCCTGCCCCCCAGCCCAGAGCCACAGCTAGTGGGTCCCTGAGCCCCCCAGCAGAAGTTCTTCCAGGTCTTTCCTTCCCTCGCTGAGAGGGACTTCCTCTTGGCACTGAATGAGCCTGGAAGAGCATAGCCCGGCATGGAGGCAAGGCCGTACCCCCTGGCAGGGCTGGCCTCAGCCTCTAGGCTGGGCATCCCCGGGTTCCTATGGCTGCTGGGGCTGCCGCTAAGGAGGGCAGCTGCCCGGTGGATGACCCCATGTCTCGGGCTCCTTCCCCAGACCCTAGGCCCTCGTTTCCCAGAGCTTCCTGCCCTCCCAAACAGCAGCCAGTGCTTCCTTCTTACCCCTGCCTCCCTTCCCCACCTCCGCCTGCCTCTCCTCCTACACCAGAAAGAGCATCTCCCGTCCTGTCAGCTGAGGTCACTCTTCTTCAGGTCGGGAGGACCCACATGGGAGTGGAAACACTAGGTTCACAGGCAGACCCAGGCCCCATCCTGCCAGGCCAGGCCAGGCCAGGCAGTGGGACATGACAGAGCCTGTGTTCACTGCCATCCACATGGCTCACGGCCCTGCAGAGCGCCCGACAACCCTTTTCTAGCCCAGTGCCTTCCTAAAGACGAGGGTGGGACCTGGGTCTCTAAAGGGTTCCTGAACCTTCTGCAGTTAGCAGTTTCTGAGTAAACCCTTCTCTGTGATAATCAGGGTAAGAGCTCAAGCGGCCTCCGATAATAGAGATCCCTGCTCATTTTACAGACCAGGGAAACAAGGCTTTGAAGGGCGGTGTGGCCCAGGTGACGCTAGATGGGGTTTCCTGATATTAGACCACTTTGGAACCCCTTCCTCTCCCTTTCCAATTTCACCCCACATGTATAAATTGAGCACCTGCTAGATGAAGGTCAAGGGCTAAGGGTTAAGGGCTGCCGGGGACATACAAACAAATGAGGTGGCAGAGGGACGAGAACCCCCCAGATTCCAGGGACTGCCCACCTCTACCACAGTTAAGGAGGATTATAGGGAGAAACCTTCAAGAAACTACTCACAGCTGACACTCACTGGGCACCTGCGTGAGAACGCTGCGTGTTTATGAGTAGGAAATATTCTTACCCACATTGTACAGATAGGGAAGCAAGCACAGAGATAGCAACCAGAGATTTTAACTGAAAAGGAGGGTCATGTGGCTCGAACCCACACACCCCCTGTTAATCACCAGGGCAAGCCAGCTTGATTTTGTGCAAGGCTGTCACAGGGATCAAATTCATTACACTCATTACCCAGTGTTTGAGTTTCCCCTAACGCTTCTGGAGTCCTGATTGAGGAAGGCATGACAGTGCTTTCGTACACTACCCCAGCTCCTCATTTTCATAAACCTTTTCAAGAGACTCTCGTTTGTCACAGCAAATTTAGGAACTAGGTCTTACGATTACCGACACATTGCAGATGAAGAAACTGAGGCCTCAGGGGTGCTAACAAGCTTTTGGAATTCAATGACCATGCCCTGGACAGCCTCCGTGATGTTCATTATTCTCTCCTGTGCTAAGACCAGGACTAGCTTTGTTTTCCCCCAAGCACCCGGTCTGTATTTACTTCATGGACACAGAATTCCAGGACTAGGTTTCCCTCTTTGCGTTCGCTGCTAGAGTGCTTAAAGGGAGCTGTGTGCCCGACGGCAAGGCACGCGTGCCGTATGGTGTCCTCTCTGAACTTCAGGGGACTGTCTTGCGTGGATCCCTTCCCTAACATTTGCATGCCGTTTTAAACTTAGCTTTAATCGCGTTACAGGTCTCGTGGGCTAGCTAAATCCTTTTTGGAGCAGCACAAAGTCACAGACAAAAATAAATGACAGTTTCTAGTACTTGCTATGCAAGACTTCAGACGGTTCTCTTTGTCTCTCTTAGCTTATTTTCTCTATCTGCAGAATTAAAGACTTGTTGAGTATTAAATGAGACAATGTGTGAAAAGCGTGGTCAGTTCCATAGTTCCATATAAAGGTAATAAGCTAGACATGTCAGTAACATTATTATTAATAACGAGATGGGTCCCTGCCCCTGGGCACCTGCACCATTTACGGTCTGGACCCAGGGACTGGTGAAGAGGGGCTTGCTGGCTGGGACCTAGTCCCACATAGTGGGAAGGCCCCCACAGCTGTGATGGGTGTCACCGAGGGGCCCGATGCAGCTCTGGTGGGGGAACAGAGCTATACCAGACCTCACACCCCCCGTACGTGGAGGCAGGCCTCAGTTAGAGCTGTCCCTGCTGCTCTGCCCACTGAGGAGCTGACTGGGGTCCCCCCGGGGAAGGCCAGCAGTTCGCTGTGACATTGTAAGGGTCCACAGAATCCTCCAGGCTTGTGTCAGCCTCGTCAAAGGGAAGAGGAGACCAGCACAGCCACTCCTACTGCTCATACCTCAGGAAATGAAGGGGTTCATTAATAATAGATGAGGAGGGGCCACAGTCTATGGTGAGAAGTAGGCTTAGGGCCCAGCAGACCCGTGAGCCTGTCTGGACTACCCCACCTCTGAGCCTCAGACCTGCAGGCCTAACCATCTTCTTCCTTCTGTTCCCCACACACACATCCTGCCCTTTTCCCCAGCATTCTTCCAGAATCACTTAATCCCAGAAACTTCCAGAAATCCCTCACCGAGCCAATGCAGCCACACTTGCTGAGTCTCCAGCACATTCCTGCCTCTCCCTGCACCCATGTGATCTTTCTAAGAAATAAGACTCTGGAGTCCGTGAAAACAGTAATGGTGGTTACCTTGGGACAACGGGCTTATGGTGAGGAGCGTTTCTTTTTTGTGTGGCTTTCTGTATTTTCCAAAATATCTGAAACAACATTGTAATAATTTGCCTTGAGGCAAGGAAGGAGGAAATATCTTACAACCATCTAGCCTTTAAAGACAATGATCTGTTTGGGTTCTCTGTTCTAGCATCTCAAAGCCACATGACTCCAAAAATTTCCTCAGTTTGCTTCATCCATAAAATCGAAATAGGGATTTCTTACTGTTTCAGGAGGTTAAATGAGGTAATAAACTCAGACGATGCTTTGGAAACATGTTAGGTATTACAGCTGTTAGCATCAGGGGCTATAATTTATGGCAAGAACCCAGGAAGGCCCTTTCTCGTTGATATTTAATACCTCCTCACCACAACCTTGTGAAATACAGGTAATTTCTCAGTTTTACCAGTGAGAAAACAGAGAGGTGATGTGATCCCTCCGAGGCCACACAGCAGAGGCAGGAATCATGCCCCGGTCTTTGGCCTCCAGTCCCTCTGATCCTTGAGTCCCTGAGGGCGGGCACCATGTCTGCCCAGTGGGCCCATCTGTGGGTCCTGACTGATGGGCCTTCGCGGACCGCGTGGCCTTGAACAGATGCCCTTCCTGATCCTAGGCTTCCTCACCAGTGAAACCAAGAGATAATCTTTATCCTCCTTTATCAACCTGTGGGAGACACAACCTAGAGCAGAAGCTGCCATGGGCTTTGAAAACCACCCGTCCGGGTATATAATAAGCTACATAATCTTTAGGACACAAGGCGTCCCCCAGATTATCCTTTTCCAAATGTGATTTCTTAGGGCCACCAAGAGTGTCCCACCCGGGACAACCAGAGCCCTGGGAGGGAAAGGGATGAAAAGCTAATCAAGCAAACTTGCGTCAGGGACCCAGTGTGTGTGTGTGTGTGTGTGTGTGTGTGTGCTGGGGTCTGGCCCAGGGAGGCCCAGGCTGACTCCAGCTGGCCACACGGGCGGTGGTAGAACTCTGCTGCACATCGCCCTTCTTATCTCCTGCAAGAAGGGACAACTGCTCAGCCAGAGTTCCTCTGTAAACAGTGCCCAAATAGGGCCGGGGGATTATTTTCTCTTAGGGAACACTCACTCCCTAAAGAGAGCTGGGTGGCTGCCCAGTCTTGGATAGGATTTACTAATATATTTAAAAAAAAAAAAAAAAAAAAAAAAAAAAGCTCTGTCAGCAGGAATTGGAATTATAAAGGCGCTTGCCGCCTGCCTTTCCCCCTGGCCTCTTTTTTACCCTAGAACTACCAGAAAGGCCCGGAAGCAAGAAGGAAGTTCAGTCTCCTGGCTTCTCTGCTGAAAATCCACCTTGGAGCCCTAACCGCCACCTTCAAAATGCCTGGGGAGGGCAGCTGGCGAGCTACAGGATTCTCCCCATCCCAGCCCTCTTCCTTGCTGCCCTGAGGCTCTCAAACTTAGCTGTTCTAGGGCCTTCCCTCCTGCGCGCCTACCTTTGGCTACTCGCAGCTGAAGTGGTGGGGAGGGTTCCTCAGAGTGTCACTCCAGCAGGGGCCTTGGGGGGTCGACTTGGATGGAGACGGTTTCTGGGATGTGGGGGAAGTATTTTCAGCAGGTGCCTCAAGTCACAAAGCCAGCCTGTCCCCAACTCGTGGAGAAGGGCAGTGCCTCTCACGTTTGCATCATGACACGCCACCAGAGCTGTTTTCGTCTCTGGAAGTTGGACTGTTCTTAGCACATGGTCCCATTGTGTCACTAAAGATGTGAGTCAGTCAAAGACTCCGGGAAGGCGTGGACTCCACCAAGAGGTCCCTAGACAAGGAGCCCTCCACCAGTGCTCTTCTAGGGGGTGGGAGGAACAACTCTCCCCATCCTGCCCCTCAAAGACGGGGCTACCTTATTCAGAGGGAGGGGCTCCGGAGAGGACTTGCCAGGGGAGTAGGGGCTGAAACAGTAGCTCCCTTCTTGCCCCCCTGAGCGTCCCCTTCTTTCCTTCTGGGCTTTCTCTCTGGTCCTAGCCGCTCCCATCAGGTTCTGCCCGCATACTCTCTTTAAAGCTCCAACCCAAGTACAGACCCAAATCTGCTCTACTCTTGACTCCCAGCATCCCCGAAGTGGCTTGGCAATACACAAAGCAACTTCTCTAAATACTGAGAGCTAACAAAAGGAAATAACCACGGGCAACACAGGTGGACCGTCGGGCTCTATCCCCAAAGGGCTGGGACAGCTTCACAGGTCCCTCCCTGGGTTTGTCCCTGGCAGCTTCTGCCTGTCTCTGGAGAGCATCATCCTTGCTTTTCTCAGCATTCATCTGTGGTCTCCTAACAGCCCCTATCCTTCCCGGCTGAGGCCCTGTCCAATGAGTCTGTCAGTCTGGGGCCTCCCTTTCAGGCCTTATCCCTGTGGGAAGAGCTGTTTCCTTCTCAGCCCACAGGCAGAACTGGGAAGGTGGAGATGGAGGGCGGCTTCCCCTCTCCCATCTCGGTGGTAGCTCCGCCTCGCCCCCCAAGGAGGGGCTTCTCCCTGGGTCTGTAGGGATGGCCCCGCATGCCCTTCTGTGGGCTCACAGAACGCCAATGGCCAGAGAAATTCTTAGGTAAGGAGAGAAAACAAATGTTACTTAAAGCCACGGTTGCCTTCTCTGGAGGGTGGAGCCTGGTACAGGCCGGAAACCGATCTCAGGATCCCAGAGCTCCTGGTGATGGCTGGTCATGCCAACCCCAACCAAACACCTTGTGGGGTTTTCAGTGTTCAGAGATGGAGCTGGAGAGAACGACTTGCCCAGGGAAATTTAAAGAAGGCCTTCGTTTGTTTGTGCTTTGAGGCTTAGAAGCAGGCAAGGCGGAGAAGAGCCCAGAGGAGGATGGGAGCCAGTGCCCTCGGGGAGGTTTGGAGGGAGAGCCCCTCAGGGCAGGCACCCATGGGGGGGCTACTGGGCAGTGAAAGGAGAAATACCCAGTCCCCATGACAGCAAACCTCCAACTGAGGCACAGCAACCCACTTTGTGTCCCCAGGGGTGGAGTGGAGCTGGGCTTGTGTCCCATGACTGGTCCGTGAAGAAAGAGCCACCAGAGGCAGAGAGGACATTTCAGAAGAGGAAGAAAATTAAGAGTCAGAGGGAGAACATCCACTGGCCCATCCCCAGGAGAGGCAGGACCTTGGGGAGAGCCCTCCCTAGCCAGCTTTTAAGAGGCAGCCGAGAGGAGGACCCGCAGCACGTACAGTGGAGCCAAGTCTCTCGGTTTGACTCCTGGCTCCCCATCTCCTTGGCTTTGCACCCTGGAGCATGCTGTCCCAGTCTCCTCATCTAGAAACTGGGGATGACAACAGTGTCCACCCTGCAGGGGTGTGGTGAGGAGGAAGAGTAAGCTGCGTCCCTTAGAGAAGGCAGAGAAGCCCCAGCTGATGTCGGCTTCCATCTGCCAAAGGATCGGGCCCAGACAGTCATCCGAGCCCCAGTCTCCAGCCCCTTCCCCTTGCACCTCGACCCTGCCCACCCTGCACAGACTCCAACACACGCTTTCCGATTACAATATAAATTAGTTCCGGGAGAAACCAGCGTCATAGTTGAGGACACTGGAGCCTCCCTGAACGCCAGGCTGTGCCAAGGCCAGCCCATCAGCGGGATAGAACATGGGAGTCCACTGAAGCCATCACTGGTGTGTCTTGGGCCATCAAGTCTGAGAGCAGTGGTGGCCAGAGAAAGGTGAACCTTCAACCTTCAGCCTCCTCCTGTCCTGGGGCGCTCTCCCTGTTCTAATTCCTCATCCCTATGCCAAGTGGACTCCACAGAAAACGCTCTGTCCTGAGTTTTGCTACAGCCCTAGAGAGTTCATCCAGAGAGGAAGACATTGATATTCATGGAGAATGAGTACCTGGCAACTCAGACCTGAGAGGAAAATGTGGTTAGGGACAACGGATGAGGGTGAATGGGGGGCATGGGCTTGATGTGAGAGTGGCGCAGGGGAGGCTATCTGCTCGAAAGGCCACTATTTCCACAGAGTTGCTGACATGAAAACACCCTAAAAATACGCTAGCAACAGGACAAGGTTGACCTAGAGCCTACTGCTAGCCTTGTCTCCGTCTTGTTCCTATTTATGTGTGAGGAGGTTCTGAAGTCAGGGTTACTTGGCTTAGGGTCTGAGGCGCTTTGGGAAATGGCCTCTCTTCCCTCCTTGGTTTTTGCACTGACCTTGCTTGTTGGTTTACCCTATTTCCAGTCTCAGTGGAGACCGGAAGTCTCTTCCAAAAAAGAGGCTACCTGTTGGCAGCGAGAATGTGGTCTTTGCTCTATGGCCCTTGACACTCCTTGCCTTGGGCTTCCGGTCTTCCCTTGGGCCTCTTCCTTGCTGGATAGACAGACTCACAGGCATGGAGTGAAGACGGCAAGTGGGCAGTGGCTTTGGAAGGGAAGGAGAAGGATGGGGAGTAACAAAAACCAGGGCAAGAGAATTCCCCCCCAAAAACCTAGAGACATCCAAGGCCGTGGGCAGAGCCCAGGACTAGGTCTCATGAGACCAGAGTTTGGGGTCCAGATTTGCATGGACTCCCCGAGCCACCCCAGTCGAGTGTGACCTCTCTGGTCCTGACTTGCTCACCTGTAGCAGAAGGACACTGGGCCAGATCATCTTTGAGAACCTTTCCAGCTCTGACCTTCCCCACACCCATGAGAACATGAAGTCCTAACACTGCGTGGTCCACAGGACATTAGAAACCCTTCAGGGACCGTGCCAGTTCTCCCAAAGCGGTTGCTATTCCGGTCAGAGTAACACCCAGCGACCCCAGTCTCTGAATTTATGCTGATCTAGGAGACCCAGTTACAAGCCCTTCCTCCTGAATGAATCCTGGAGTCTGAACGCCCTTGACAGTGTCCAGAGGGAAGGTTTGGCGGTTGCTTACCTTGTGACCAACTAATCTCTCCGGGAGAAAATGTCACTGTGGGTTATCAGGTGATAGAAGCGACAAGACAAGTGCATATGCTCCACGCAGCAAGGTGGGGGAAGCCCAGACAGCGCCCCAGTGTTTGAGGAACAGATTTTTGTTGATGCATGAGCTCGCTGCCTAACGATTTCCCATTCATTCTCGGGTAAGGCAAAGATCAGATATTTATACGATCGCGAGGCACAGCATACCAATGAAGGGCCCGTGGGCCGGGGTTGGGGGGTGGGGGTGGTCTAGCCGGCTCGGGGCTGCAGCGAGCAGCAAGCAGGGGAGGGAGGCAGGACGGGCTCCGGTCCAGTCGCCAGTGGGAGCTAGGCTCTGCCAGAAGCTGGCCAGAGCGGGCAGGGGCGCTGTTTCCATGCTAGGAATTTATCAAGGGTGAGACTGGGACTGTCTCTCCTGGAGTGAGCCTCTGGCCGGTGGCCTCTTAGGGCAGTTTCCTCTGCAGCCGCGGGGAAAGACCTCTCATGAAGCGGGGAGCACCCAAGGCCAGCCAAGCGGTTACTGAGCAACTCTGCCCACAGCCAGGTCAGGGCCCTGTCTGGACAAGTTAGCTTTGTTTTCCAGCACCACATGGGAAACCTTGAACCCTCTGGAGCCGAGAATGGCTCCTGGTCCCAGTGGGCCCAAGGGAGAGGGGGTGAAAGGGCAGGTGCACGCCCATCACCTCTGCCGAAAGGACGCACGGACCTGGATGGAGCCTCCATGGGGGCGCGCAGGGCCCTGCTGTCACTCTGGGAGTGTGTGCCCTGTCTCCCCAACATGCTGCCTCTGGGGTGGAGCTTGGGCCCCACCCCCTGCCACCTCCTCTTGCTGGGTTCTTGGCGGGTTTTCAGCAATGTTTTTCTAGACAAGCCTTGGCCCCATTGGCTTCAGAACCTGGAGCCTGGCAGGGTAAGCCGCATTCTAAGGACCTGAGCTTTGAGCCTGTAGGGACCCCTGGGTGCCCATCCTTCCAGTTGGCTCCTGGTCATTATAAGACATGAGCTCTGAGGGTAGGGCTGCGGTTCTTGTTCTGGGTGGGAAAAGCAGCTCCAGGCTTTGACGTTCCCATCTGACCAAGACTTCCTCACAGAGGAAGTGGCCACGAGGCCCTCCCTCTACTCCCTTCTGCAGGGAGGAGACCAAAGGAAGGGTCCCCCCCAGCTGTCCTGTGCCCTCGCAGGAGCGTGGTCTGGACGTGTCCACCCACCACCTGAGGGTGCAGGAGGAGAGCTCGGGGCTTGGCATTCCAGAGAAGAAAGAGCACCACGAGGCCAGACCTGAGGGAGCGTGGGGGTAAATGAACAGGAGCAGGCAGGGAGGCAGTCCCACTGAGCAGCGTGCAAACAAGGGAACCTTGCTGCCCCTCTGAACCCAGGCGGCTTCTGACTCCAGCGCAGGGTCAAGCAGCCTGGAGGGCTCACTTGGGGGCAGGCCGCCGGAACAGTGGGCAGGGCTGGCAGGCTTCATACATTATTCAGAGCCTCGCTGGTAGAAAGGCTTGGGGAGCCGTCTTCATGGTTTGGGCAAGCAGCCCAGGCCTGGCCTTGCTCCCTCACTTCTCCCGTGGCTTCTGTGTGACCCTGCTCTGCCCTGTGAGCCTCTTTTGGGAACCTCTCCTTCTCTGCTTCTATCCTGGCATGATCCTGCCTGGAGGAGTCCAGACATCTGGGAATTTAAGGCAGAATTCTAGAGCTACTGAGCCCTTGTTGCAAACTCCTGATGGAATATGTTATCTTGGCCTGGGTTGCTCTGACTGGGCTGGAGCCACTCACCAGCCCAGCCGTGCCAGAGTTAGGACCCATCCCTGGAGTCAGCCTACTAGCTCGCTGCAAAACCCGCCTTCTTAGTCCTTTAAATCACATTGCAAGGGTCAGCCACCCAGTAAAATTTCCCCTAAACGATACAATCCATGTCCCAGTCTTCCACATGTGATCTCTTCCCCAGGTGGGCTCTTGTCACATGATGCTGAGCAAAATGGGGAGACCTCAATCTGTCTCTTCCGGGGTCCACCTGGTATGGTTGGTCTTTGCCTCTCACCCTGGAAATGTTCACTTTGCTTCCCAGGGCCCTGCGCTTCCCCAGGTTTCCTCCTGCCTCACTGGCTTTCAGCTGTCAGTCCTCTTGGCTGATTTTTCCTCCCGGTCGCCACCACCAAACAAGACAGTCCCAGTCCTGAGGCTCAGGCTGAACATGGGTCTCCCAGCAAGGGGTCTCAACGAGTCTCATGGCTTTTCACACCATTTCTATGCTGACTCCTATATTTATTTCTTTAGCCAAGGCCTCTCTCTGGGACCCTGGACTCTATATCCAAGTCCCTCTCCAACAATTCCGTTGGGATGTCCCAAAGTCATCTCCGATATAATGTGAGCAAGTCTGAGTGCCTGGTCTTCCTCCCCAGATGAATCTCTTCCTCCAGGACTCCCCATTTCAGTGAATGGTGATTCCCTCCTGAGCTGCTCAAGCAGAAAACCCTGATTCTTCCCTTTCTTCCATACCCCCAACCCTACCCTCAACCTGTCAGCAAATTCTGCTGGTTTGGCTTTCAAAATATATGCAGAACCAAGCCAGGTCCTACACCCCCACCATCCTTGTCCAAACCACCGTGGTCTCTTCCAGCAATGGTCTCTCAACTGATTTCTGTCTCTGCCCTGGTTGTATAGTCTGCTCCCAACCTTCCAGCTACAGTGATATTTAAGGGCTTCTGACTATAGAACCCCATTAAGCTTTCCTGCCCCCTTTACCCCTCTCACCTCGGCTCTTGCTCTGTCCCCTCCCAACCAACTTCTGCGTCCGCCATACTGGCCCTTGGATGTTCTCTAACCAACCCATGCCACGTCCCTTGCATTCGACCTTCTCCCACCCAGATCTCCCTTCTTCCAGATATCTGCATGGCTCTCTCCTTGTCATCCTTCGGGTCTACTCAAAAGGCCCTTCTCAAGGAGGCCTCTCTTGACCAGCCTGTTTCCCACACCTCCTCTCTTTACACCATCCTCTCGTCAAACCACCCTCCCCACCACACTCTCCTGCTTTGCTTTCTCCACAGTATCTCTCTGACGGTACCATTTACCTCACCAACTCGTTTGTGTCCCTCAACCCAAGTGTAAGCGCCTTGGGAGCAAGGATTTGATTTAGCATCACACCCCAGAGCTCAGGACTGTGCTCGGGGCCTCACAGCTGGTCAAAGAGATCACCATCGAAGGCGCCATTCTTAAACAACCCCTCCTCTCACTTCCTCAGTTCTTTTTTCTCTTGGGTCTCCTGCCTCCTGCCCTTCACTGGCCCCTCGCCTCCTCTTCCGTGACTGTGAGTCTTCCGCAAAGCTCAATTCTTGCTCCCAACTTCTCCTCCCACCATCTGTACCCTCAGCCCACTCACCCACCCTCCTGGCTTCCATAATCACCTCACACCATTGTATCCTTCTGATCGCATTCCCTCGCTCTGAAACCTTCACTCAACGAGAAGCTCCTTGAAAGCCAGGACTCTATTAGACCCCTCAGCTGTTTTTGGACCTAAATAAGTTCTCCGACCAATCACTGAAGACATGTTGAGGGGATAAAGAGTCCTCACGCTTCCCTCTTGCTGCCGTTCACCTCCCAGCCAGGATGGAACCGAGAGCCTGAGATCCAAGGTGCGCGTTGCCTCAAGCTGCTGGTCAATGAGCCTTGGGGAGGCTTCATCCCACAGTGATTTAATGAGTCACAGCGGATCAATTTAGCTGATTCTTTGGCTCTATTTGAAGAGGCCTTTTGTGGCTACCCTTGGATCTCATTTGACTTGAGTACGTGGGCGTGAGAAGAGGATTCAACCGAACTCTTTCCTGGCAAGGACAGGCAATTTCACTCCAGGAGCCCAGCCTTCCTCAATGTGCTGGGCTACTGAGGACTTGCATGGCCCTCGGGACAGCAGAGCTACCTTCTGCCTCCCCCGTCAGACTGTGAGCCTCTAAGGACAGGACTGGAGTTTAAGCCCTCGTATTCTCCATGCTAGCCGGGTGCCTGGTCCAGAGTTCATTACACCGCAGCCAGTCTTGCACAAAGAAAAAAACCCAATCTGACGTGACAGAAGTTCTTTCTAGACACTTCCCCCAATCCGGAGAAAATAAAGAAAAACACTCCACTACTCCTGTCATCCCGGCCTTTTAGCACTCTCTACCTTCGCTGCCATCAAAGTCTAGCCTGTAACTTTCCTTTTCCGACCCTGATTTCTTTTCTCCATTTGTCCCCAGCACTTCTGCACCTGGCTTGCTATAAGCACGGTTTTGCTGCAAGCATCCTGAACGGGCCAGCCCATCCCCCAAGCATGTGCCCTGTGTGCAAAGGGGGCGGGGCCTCCGGCTCTACTCTAAGGTGCCTGTCAGCCTGGGCGCTCTGAGGTGGAGGCCTCTTTCTCTGTCATCCTCCCCAGAGCCAGCTCAAGCTCCTACATTCAACAGGCTTCTACCTCAGTGATATAACTGACCACACATCCTCGACACTCGAATGTTTGTTGAAAGAAAGAGCGGTGAACGTCAGCCTACTGCCCACAGGAAGAATCCTGGGGAGATCGGAAAGGAATCCCAGTATCAGGGCAAAGCTGCCGTCTGGAACAAGAGGAAAGAGAGAACCCAACCGGGCCGCAAGAGAAAACAAGAACACTCTTCTGGATACCTTGAACTAGCTGCACAATTTTGGAGCTGTCTTCTGCCCCAGGGAGCAATGTTATCCCGCCATGCTCCCGCCGTGCAAGGACCGTGGGCTTGGTTGAGGACCTGGATTTGAGTCTTGGCTCTCCAACACCTTCTCTCTGGGTGACACTGGGTGAATCACTTAATCCGATCCTTCATTTCTTTGTTTACATAAAGGGAATGATAATGAGGCTTGTGGTGAGGATAAAATGTGATCAAGTTGGTTGTGCTCTAGGCTCCTGGTGGGAGCTCAAGTAATAAGCCCCATTTCCCCAGTAAACAGGGATTCGAAAGGAGGCAGGTGAGGAGGGAGCTAAGTACCCCCTTCCCTCCCATAGGACTGGGCCTCGTGGGAAAAGGAGGAAGACAGCTTGTTGGTGGGGAGCAGGGGCTTTCTCGTGGCAGGACCCCCCCAGAGGACATTTCCCAGGGGCTGGAAGAGAGGACTGATTGTTACTGACATTTACGGGAGGAGGACATGTCTGGAAATTCTGCCAAGTGGCCTACTAACTTATGGACCACACTCCCAGGGCCTGGGTAGCTCTGCCCTGAATGCAAGGGAACCAAGCACTTCTCTCCAAGAGAAGCCAGGAGTCTTAGAATCTCAGGACTTGAATGCTGGTTTAACACTCAGTAAACTGTAGCTCAGAGAGGATAAGTCACTTTCCCAAGGTCACACAGAGAACACAGGGCATGACTAGGACAAGAACTAAACTAATAAGAATACCCCACAATGTGCCAGAACGTGTGGTCGGGACCAAAGCGGGGATCAGGTCTGAGAGTGGCACACACGGTGGTGACCCACAGGCTGGGCCAGAAGGAGAGTCACTGTGAGAATGGGGCCTGGGAGGCTGCTCTGTGACAGTGCCCACTTAGGCATCTCATGTGTGTTACCTTAGTTTTCTACATTTACTATTCCCACGAGCTATGGTACCCATTATGATCCCTGTTGTGCTGATAGGGAAACTGAGGCACTGTGTAGATAACGTCGTCAAGGTCTAAGAGCTAGAAAGAAGAGAAGCTAGAATACAACACACGTCTGGGGGCACCAAAGCCAGAGCCTTTCTGTCCAGCCCTGCTTATTCCCAGGCTGGAATTCCCACTCTATTAGGCCACTCTTCCTTCCTGCAGACTCTGGATCTGGGCCCCCCAGAAGGGCACAAAGCCCACCAGCACCCCAAAACAATGCACGCACACATACACACACACCCGTTCTTGCTCACTCCGACCTGGCGGGGACCTGCTAAGGCAGGAAGATGGCCAGGTCCATTAACACCACCAAGCACAACACATATTTATGGCCCCAATTACAGCCGTCACCCCCCGCCCCCTCCCACCAAGGAGCAGGAACAGCAACAGGAATCGTTGTTGTGTGCAGTGTTGTGTGCAGTGGGGTCTGAGGCCCCTGTAGCAATAACCACAAGATTACAGAGACGTTAGCAAACCCCGGGGACAGCGGCTCTATTATAATGATACATCTACAGCTTTATATAGAAATAATGAGATTGGGGGCAGAAGACGGGGGGAGGGAAGAGCAGGGGGCTTTCAGCCAATCAAAGTTCTAGGGGAAGGGAAAGTGGCAAGCCGCTGGGAATGCCCAGGAGACCATCAGCGGTTCTCCGTCAAGCCAGGCGGCTTAGGGGCAGCAAGAGCATGAAGGGCAACCCGGGCCAGGGCCAGAGTGGATTTAATGAACTGCCGTGATTCCCTTCCCACTCGGAGCTCCTGGACCCCGCAGATCAGAAGAGGCCTCCAATGTCTCTAGCACGTCCAAGTTGCCTGCTCCTCACCCTCAGCCTGGTTTTGGGGGTGGTGCATACTACCTCCACTGCTCCCTCCAGGCTTTCCTCCAGAACAACCGGGGTGGGGGGGATGAGGCCAATGTCCCTTGTGGCTTAAAATTTGCAATTAACCAAGAGGTAGACTCCCCAGATGCCCACCTCTCCTTCACTAGCCTGGAAGCCCGTAATTCGTTCAACAGGAATGCTCCAGGCTTTGCTACTTGAAACCAACTTGAGCCATGGTGCTGGAGCTAAAATGAGGCACAAACCCAGTTCCCTCCCACCCGGGGCTGAGGGTAATGCTCCAAGACAAGCAGAAGGACCAACAAGGGGACTGCATTCATGCACTCGTGTGACCTCCAAGCAGCCTGCTAAGCCCCTGTTTCTCACAATTCCTCTCCCTCTCCTTAGTCTGCACATCACTGACCCTCCGCTTCCGTCCAGACTGTCTGATCCAACTG
Organism: Martes martes; assembly: GCF_963455335.1. NCBI lineage: Eukaryota > Metazoa > Chordata > Mammalia > Carnivora > Mustelidae > Martes > Martes martes. The sequence continues at coordinate 95,223,127 of NC_137891.1, read as the reverse complement.
GTGAATCAACTTACCACTCCAGACACAAACCGTCCACCTGAACCATATCTCGGAAGGAACGCACAGGCTGCGTCTCTCCCCAAAAAGCCTGACTCTACCCATTTTCAAAATACTGTTTGACCTTCTCCTCTGGGAAGCCTTCCCAGGTTATAACCACACCCAATTTCCCCCACTTCTTTAATCATCCTTCGTGTACCAATATATAGTTTTAATTGAATTAACGAAGCTGTGGGCCATTCTACAAAAATGTGCTGAGTTCTTACATTTGCTTAAAATGACACACTCAGCCCAGAGGAAAAATACAAGAGAAAGTCAAATGTGGGACCAAAGGCATTCCTGAGCCATTGGGAGGAATTTGCAAGTCTGAAGATGATTCGGGGGTATAACTGAGGGACCCATGAATAAATCCAGAGGACCGATTCCTCTAGGAGCAGGAGGGCTCAGGGAACTTTGAAAGGGGGACCAGTTTGAGTCAGGCAGGGCAGTGGGGAAAGGCCTGTGTGACAGAGGGAAGCCTGTGATCATAGGCAGGGGACAGGAATGTCAGGGACGCTCGGGGGACCAGGCTGCAGGGCAGAGGAGCTGCCTGAGTTCCAAGCTGAGTGAGGCCCAAATGCAGCCCTAGAAGTGGAATCTAGCATGAGGACAGATGGGAACCCCTGTGCTCATCCGTACCACCCCCACCACGCTGGCCGCAGGATTTCACACGCACTCACTGCTTATCATTCTCAGGGACTATGACTTGGGCCTCTCTGACCCCCAAATAACTATAATTTCAGAGTCAGCACCAAAAAACAGGTAAAAGCCGCCACCTTCTTACTTCCCTTTCCCCTCCTCTGCCTGATTCCTCGTCCACCAGGAGGATAAGCCAGCCCACCGGAAGAGCTGCGGACCGGAGAGCCCCAGGGGCCTCTGTTGGCAGAACATCAGCTCAGACAGACTGCAAGCAAGACAGAGTGTGTGAGCACAGTCACCTGCTCTTCCACTTCAGAAACTCCTGGGCCCAGCCTCCCTGTGCTCCGGGCTAGGATGCTAGCCCTCCCTCTGTCATGCCATATATACCGCCCCTCCCCATTCGGGGAAAATTCCAGCGCTGTCCTAACTCTGAAAGCAACCTCACACAGTACACACTGCTCACTACTTAGCATTACCAGCTCCTGCATGGATGTCTCTTGTCTCTGGAATTCGATTCTAATTTTCTATGGATCAAAGAGGCTGTCTTTTATCCCAGTCCCGCTGACTCCTCATTGCGGGGCACAGCGTTCTGCTCAGAGGACAGGGAGGAGGACTAGAACAGAACTAACTGAGGGTGAGGAAGACACCTTTTGGATGACCTGCTGGGCTGGGGAAAGGGGATGGGACGAGGACAGGGACAGCCACAGCCTTCTAGGGCCTAGGAAGCTGGCCTCCTAAGTGCGCTTAGGCACAGACTGTCCAATCCAGGCCTGGGTCTTCCATCACGCCCACAGCTAAGGTCGCAGGAGAGGGAGAGGAATCCTCAGAGTCTGAGGCAAGCTCTGCTTCCCTAGCCCCCGCCTCACCCCTTCCCACTGTCAGAGGCCCTGGGCCTTGACCTTCACGTGGGGAGGACCGAGCTGCTTTTCTCTACCTGTGCAGCCACCATAACGAAGCTGCTGCCCAAGGAGACCACAAGGGAAGAGCTGCACCAGATGTAAACTTCACAGTGATTTATAGAACAGAGCTCTTGGGCCTGGGCAGGCGCACAGCTGCTGTGCCAGCCTGCCCTGTCCACCCGCCCCGTCCGCCTGGCCCTGCGGCTAGTCCTGTTCTTAGGGGTTTCCCGGAAGCAAAGGCTGGGGAGGCACTGGGACTGAATTGGTCAAAGTCAACCCCAGCTCGGAGAATGGGGTGTCCCCGAGACCCGCCCTGGGGCAGAAACAGAGCCCACCAAGCTTTGAACAAATCAAGTTTCTTACAGAGTTCCCATCAGAGCAGGGTCCGGGATGATTTTCCCGGTCTGTATCCTCACAGATTCAACACGGAGACCTTGAGAATGGACTGTTCAGAAGGAGGGCCTGCAGACTGAGTGGGGTGAGCCCCACCCCAGAGAAACAGTGCAAGAAGTATCTGGGGGGGCTCAACCAGTTAGCACTCAAGACCCCAGACACAAGGCCATTGGTGTCTGATGGGAACACCCATGCTGTGCTCTCAGCTGCCTGGATGGGCTTAGAGAGAGGCTCCCCCACACCTGTGGGATCTACACTGGACTAAAGGGTTCCAGATATGCCCTCTTAATTCTCTGTGCCAAACCTGTCCTCCCTCTGAAAAGCCAGCCTGAGCCTCAGCTCCCTGAAACCTTCCCTGGTGAACTGCAGTGGATCGTAAGTGGCCCAGCACCTCCGTTCCACGTGTGCATCAGCCAGGTGTCCTCTGGGCTGGCCCGGGCAGGGAATGGCTTTGTGGTAGTCAGTAGTGTCGGTCATTGAGTGCTTCCAGTTCCCCTTACGGGCACATGGTAGGATTTCTTGGCTCTGCCCTCCTGAGTTGCCATGTGTCTTGCTGTGGCTAATGAAATACTGGTAGAAGTAACATATATATCCCTTCGTTGTGGAAGCTTTGAGAAATAGTACGTGATTCCCCACATCCCCTTTCTCCCAATGTGGTAACTATGGGAGCACATGTCCAAACGGAACCTCTGTCTGCTCAGACCCCTGGGTCACAAGGTAATGTAGAACCCCCAGCGAGCTGCAAAGCATGGGCAGCGTGAACAAGAACTAGATCTTCGTTGCTCTAAGCTACCAAATCCTAGGATTATTTGTTGCTGCAACATAACCTCATTCGTCCTGATTAACATGCCCTGTTCTTAATTGCCTTTTCCAGGCTTCTAGTACACATCAGTGCACTTGGCAGATGCTGCTGTCTGATTCAGTCTAGAGACCTGCCCAATCCTCTCCCATGATCAAAGAGCTAGATAGCTTTATTTTATAGGCGGTAGACCTGAGGCCAAGCAGTTGGAGGGAACCACCCCAGAACATGTAATCAGAAGCAATGGACAAAAATTCTCTTCGTTGCCAACCCACACCCCAATCTGGGGCAGTGTGCAAGGACCTTCCCTGGGCGGGTGGAGCCACTGGTCCATTCCCAGAGTCCCCCTTCACATTCTGAAGGGCAAAGGCCCACTTGTCTCAGGATGGAGGAGGATAGGGACACAGCCCAGTCACTCCAACCCTAGGAACCCTCCAGAAGCCCAGGAGGCAAGGCTGTACTCACACTTGTGGCGTACTGGATGTCCTTCCAGATGGAGGTTTCCCGGGACAGGTCGGAGACCTCAAAGAGGTTGTCCAGGATGACCTCTCCAATCATGTCATGGCGGGAGAAGCGATCAAAGTCGAAGACACTGAGATGTAGCTTGCGGTCAGCCAGCTCCTCGTAGGGCACCGGGAAGTGGAAGTTCTCATCGAACGTGGGGTTCAGGGTCTTGCGGTGCACCCGGGTCTGCAGCTTGCACTTGCGATCAGGCAGGAGGTAGATCTTGACGTAGGGGTCAGAGCTTCCACAGAAGTCCTTGGCAGGGAGGTCAAAGGCCTTCAGGATGCGCACGATCAAGGTCTCGCTCTCGTAGTCGTAGCGCAGGCTGAAGTTGATTTTCCCGCAGCTCTTGGCGGCCTCGGACTTAGCATCATCCCCGTCCACCGACTTCTGCTTGTAGAGTTCAGGCTTGATTCGGCCAATGCTGGTGGGCTGCTCTGCCGCCGGCGGCAGCTCGTTGCCGTAGTCCACGCTGGAGACGTGCATCTGCCGTGGCAGGTGGCGCTTGAAGGACGTGTGCCTGGCAGGGGATTGGGAGGAGAGGGCAGGGAGAGGGTGGTCAGGGCTCTAGGGGAGGGGTGTGCAGGCCGACACCTGCCGGCCGCCCTGGCTCATCCTACCCTTTGCGGGCCCTTTTCCTCCTTCTCGCCGACCCTCTGTCTGTCTGCACACACTTTGTGCACAGGTGGTTGTGAGCATTTCAAGTCCACGGAAGGGAGTTGGAATGGGGCCTGGTACATATTAAGCTCAATTCAATGGTAGCCTTTGCTGCCATTTTTTTTTCTTTCTTTCTGGGTTTCTTCCTAGTAGATGTGACTCTGGCTCCCCCCATGAAACCATGAGATTCCTTAGGAGAAGGACCATCCTTTCTTACCCTGGCTGTGGCTGTCCCTTCGTCATCCTCACCAGCTCTACCACGGACACCGTAGTTAACAGTGATTGGGCTTGGGAGTCAGACTGTGTAGGTTAATATTGGCTTTGCCACTGTCTGGCTATGGGACCTTGGTCAAGTTATTTAACTTCCCTGCACTACAAAACGAGGTTAGTAAAAGCAGCAATCGCACAGGATTGCTGTGAGGAGGAACCAGATTCATACACATAAAAAGCACTTAGAACAGGTGTATAGTAAGTGAAATAGCGTCGCCTCCGGATTGTCAAAGAATCCAGCTCTGATGGATTCCTTCCTTGGCTCCTCATGGCAGCCTCACAAGTCATTAGCCCTATTTTATACTGGGGAAAAGTGAGGCCTAGGAAAGGTGAGCAACTTGCCCGAGGTCATATGATAAATTCTGAAAATGTGACCCCCAGCACGTTCGTTCCTGAACTCACAGCTGAAGACCTGGTCTCCTTCCCTTTGGCTGGTCCCCGGGGAGCCTGGGGAGACGTTACAGGGACCCAGGAGCCAGCCAGAGCCCTAGGTTTGAATAAATACACACCACTTCTGTTTCTGAATTTAGAGTAGGTTGTTTGTTATTATGCGGTGGGAGTTGTTTTTGGTTTTCTCGGTTAAAGAATGCCATGGATACAGCTGCTGTCCGACAGGGGACTGTGTCAAAGGTTATAAAGGAATCCTCATTCTCAAAATGTTAGGAACCTCTTGTCTTATATTCCATGGACAAGGCTTTACTGGAATATCCCTAGACACACCATGAACTTTTACGCCCCTGGGCCTTTGCATATTCTCTGCCCTGTGCCTGCAATCTCTCCTTATCTCCAACCACCCTGCCCCCACCTCCCACCCACGCACATCCCCACACATGCCCAGGAGCACAGCGCCCCACCTCCGAGGTTCCCCTCTCCTGCAGCCTTTCCTGGTGCCCACCTCCCAGCTGGTTACCCACCACATTGTCCATCCCTTGTTACAGTCTCCAGAGTCCATGTGTTATTATTTCTGGCCTCTGCTCCTCACGGGCTGGAATCTCATTAATGTCTTGAGTCAGAGAATGTGGAGGCGTGGGGGTGAGGGAGGGGAGAAGTCTGCCCTCACCTGGTAGATGACGCTGGCTCCGTGGTCTGTCGCTGCAGCCGTGCATGACGCATGATGTGCTCCTTGACTGACATCTGCACCTCAGCCGGGATATCCGGGGACGTGTGGCTGATCTTCACAGCCGCCTCCAGGAAGCCCATCGTGCTGCTGTCCTTCAGCTTGTCTGCCATGTTGCCTCTGGAGCCGGGGCCCTGGAGGGCCTCCGGGGGAGGGTTAGCAGAAGTGGGACTGGAGGCCTCCTTGCCCCTCCAGCGCGTCCAGCACAGCTTCCAAAAGAGAAAGAGAAAAACTGCCACCAGGGCCACGCCACACACAATCACTACCACTGCGAGGAGGCTGACAGAGGTGCCTGCCCTCGGCGTGAGCCAGGCAGGGAGGGACGGAGACAGACAGAGGTGGGCAGAAGCAAGAGAGGGTGTCAGCAGAGGGGGGCACACAGAAGGGACAAAGACGGGAGAAGAGAAAAGAACGCTCATGAGAAAGCTGCCCGCCAGAGGAGAGGTGGTTTTCGGGGTGGTGCTCCGCCGTCCACTTTGTGAGATGTCTGCAGCCTGGCACGGGCCTCTGCTGATCCCCCCACCCGCACCCTCTTCTCCCCCCTTCCCCTGACCCTCCCCCCACCCCCGCTGCCAGCCCCGGGAGCACCTGGGCCGCCTCCCTTGCCGCCCCTACTGCCTGTCGTGGCATGTGGCATGTGCATAGGGAAGGGAAAGTAATTTAAATAGCAGCCTAAGCAAATGTCCAAATTCGTGAAGCGTTCACATGCGGATGCTGTTTGAATTTCTATTAGAGCTGTTACTAGGGCCAGACTGAGAGCAGAGTCATTTTTTGTATACAGCTCTCTTCTTCAACAGGCTGTGTGGCCTTGGGGACCAGAGGCTCTGCCAACTCCATCTCTAACAGTACCCCCACCCCCACCCCACCGTGGAGCCCAGAGGCGGAGCTCAAGGAACACAAGCTGACATGAAGTCAATGAGAGGCAGGTGTTAGGTCTCAGGCTTCTTTGGGACTCTCAACTCTGCACACAGTAGGCTCAGTAAATACTTGGATGAAGTTGGAATTGGAGCCACACAGCTTATTTCCAAGCTACATACAGTGATTCCTGCAGCCGGCTTTTCCCATTCCCATGGCCAGTTGAGAGCTTTGCTGTAAAGCTGATATTTTTGAATGTTGTGGTTGGTGCGGAGGTGGGCACTCACTGCCTTGCCCCCAGCCCATCCCTGCCCCCCAGCAGGATTCCCGGGATCCCAGAGAGCCATGGGGGATGCCTCCCTCTGGAAGAAATGGTTAAGCAGAGGTCTGCTTAATGATTAAGTCATTAAGCAAAGAACCCCCCCCACCCCCCTTCTGGAATGACCCTTAGAGCCCAAAGCTGCTTCTCCCTCTGAGAGGTCAGAAGGCTCCAAACTAATGGCACACATGCCAGGGTTTGCACAAGGTCAAGCCCACGGAGGAGTCTTGCATGGCTAGGGTGACAATGGAAAATTTGAGAAATTCCACCACCATCATCACCATCACACCAAATTTCTGGAAACTCTGAAAGAGGCTAGATGCCTTGGTCACTGGACCTGGGCTCCTGGGCTCCCTTTGGAGGGGTGTGTCCTCACCAGTCTCCCTGTGACCTGTGTGGCCCCTGCAGACCTGTGGGTTTGCAGGGTCTGAATTATCCTGGCCCAGTGCCCCCAGGAATCTTAGGATTTAAGGTGAGAAATGACCCTACAAGTACTGAGGTCAGGTTGTGCTTTTGTAGACAGAAGAAGTGGTCCAGAGAAGGGACTTGCCTGGGGTCACAGGTCAGACTAAGAGCCTGGACCAGGGTCCAGATATCCACCACCCAGGCTGGGGGTACTTCCACTATTCAACCCTGTTTGTTCCTGATTCAACTGTAGGCTATTGTAACCCTGTGTTTTTATATTTGTCTGACTTAGGGCCTAGCACAGAAACTGGCCCATGAGAATGAATGAGTGAATGAGTGAATGAATGAATGGCACATAAAAGAGCTATAATTATCTCTTAACCTCATTTACTGAGAACCTGCATGTACCAGGTGCTAAGCTAGGCTTGTAGTACCGAGATGCCAAGCCCCCCGAGGGGACTCCAGAGTACTCTCATAGCACACAGACACCAGGGAAAGCGGTCCCCCATCCAGAGGAACCTGGGAAGGCAGTGAGAATGTCAGCTACCCTCTCTGGGGAGCTAGCACCGCCTTCTGACTCCCTGAATGTAGGGTACTGGCCTGGATGAACTATCTCAGCCACCCACCGCAACCCCAGGCCCCTGCACAGAGACATCAGAGCCTCTCCCTTGCCAAAGGAGCTGGTGGGATTAGCGCCTGACCCAGAGACTGCCAGGGATCTGGAAAGCCGACCCTAAGCTCACTTCTAAACTAAAGGCCTCTGGTGTGGTATCCGTGCATCCTGGGGGCACAAGAGGAAAAATATCAGATTGCTTTTGTATTTATCTATTACCTTAAAAACAATAAATGAGAATTGTAATATACCAGTTGGTAGCAATAGAAATGAGAGCATTTTATTTTTGGACTTAGTTAAGTTTTGAACATTATGAGGTCCAAGGTAGAGTGCTTTTTATGCATTCGCTCGTTTAATACTCTCCAGTGAAAGAGGCGTGATTTGTTATTTCCATTTCGCAGATGAGGAAGGTGAGGCACAGAGGATGAGACTGTCCCAGGGTCCTATGGCTGGTAAGCCATGGAATGGCGATACGACCCACCTGTGTATGTAACATGAGGACAAATATATATCAGAGGCATTAAATCGAATAATTTGTGCTGTTACGAGTTCATTATCTAAATGATTTGGAGACTGTTTCTGTAGGTCCTTATGCCCCTGGGGCTCTCGAGGAAAGCTTCCACAGATATACGGGTCCTTATTCTAGGTATCCAGGCATCTCGAGGCCCCTCACATCTGCTCTCACTTACAGCTGTTCTGCAGGCATTATCTACAATGTGAGTCACCTTAAAACAAAAAGGTATTTCTAGACTTTGCTTTCCTTTGATCATACATCTTACTTGCTCTGGTAATAATTAGAATTTTAATGAGAAAGGGGGAGAAATGAGGGGAATCCAGAGCATTGAGTGCATTTGAATGTTCAGCCTGACAAAAAACTGAATTCATAAATGAAAAGAGAGGTGGGGGAAGGGGGCAGGCGGAGGGAATCAGTTTTCCTCTGTGTGGCTGCTATTGTGAATGCTTGTGCATGTGCTCCCCCCCTCCACTGCCCCCCTGCTGTTGTTCCCTGGGAGCTGTGATTAAGCAGGCAGAGGTATGGATTATTGGGAATCAGCACCCAGCATTCAATACTGGTTATATAAGACCAAGAGGCCCTTGTTCTGCCTGGACGATCTCTTTCCAGGACACCTCGCTCACAGGCATTACACGGAGATTGGGGTCCTGTTCCTGCATGGATTCTCCCCTGCCAGAGATGGAAGGCAGTGAGTAAGGCTGGTAAAGAGCAGAATTAGGCCAGGGCAAAGGTGACTATACAGGATTTGCCCTTGTAAAATCACTACATGCAGCCTTGAACTCAGCCAACCCACATAGCCTGAGGTTGGGAAGGACAGGTTCCTGTATGGGCTAAGGGCTCTGCCAAGGGCCAGATCAGCTCCGATGTGTGCCTTCCTACCCCAGGCCTGCTGGGACCAACCCACCAGGACATGTTGCCCTCTAGCAAATCACAGGTGCACGAGTCACCTTCAAAGCCTTTTTCCCACTCATCTTGTTTGAACCTCAACACTGCGAGGCAGACAGAATTTTGATGGGCAACTCAGCTGCCTTTTGAGTCCTGATCCAGTTCTCTTCATATTCCATACAGCTATCGTGCACTAGCTTCATGACAAGAGAGAGGCAACCCTCCAGTAAGGGAGAAAGCCCCCCCCTCATCTCTATATTCTTCCTCCCTTTCCTCCCTTTCTTCTTCCTTCTTTATTTCCTCTTCAGCCTGGAGAGTAAGAATCACTGCCCTAGGGTCACATTGGGGCCCTTAATGTTCATCTCCACTGGCTTTAAACTGTGTGACTTTAGCAAGTACTTAATTTCTCAAGCCTCAGTTTCCTCATCTGTGATATGGGTATAATAAGAGCATCTACCTTCTAGGGTCATTGTGAGGTTTCAGTGAGATCAAAAGTGCCAGGACAGTGCCTGGAATGTAGTAAAAAATAAAATAAGGGGCGCCTGGGTGGCTCAGTAGGTTAAGCCTCTGCCTTTGGCTCAGGTCATGATCCCAGGGTCCTGGGATCGAGCCCCACATCGGGCTCTCTGCTCAGTAGGGAGCCTGCTTCCTCCTCTCTCTCTGCCTGCCGCTCTGCCTATTTGTGATCTCTCTATCAAATAAAATCTTTGGAAAAAAAAATAAAATAAATACTAGCTGTTCCTATTAGAATCACTTAGTTCTGCCCAGTCTAGTCTTGAATATCCCCTCGTCTGGAAAAGTTTCATTGGCAGAACACCTGCAAGCCATGAACACTAATAGACAGAACTCTAATTTTGTCATTGCAAACAAGGAACTAGCTTACTAGCAGAAAGTATACAAGTATTTCACATATAGCTACATGCCAAGACATAATATGTACTACATTAAAGATCTCACATCTCCAAGTTTTTCTGTCAGTACTCATTTGCTTGCTACTTGTCCAGTTTTGTTGGGACCATCACCAGCCATCTGGTGAACAGGAAGGAGCGCCAAAGGAGTAAAAAAGAAAATCATGGAAGAAAAATCAACAATTGAGAGGACATGCTATGGTTTTGCAAAGTTCTCTTGGAAATTTGGAAAAAGCAAGTCCAGTCCATTACTCAATATTAGGTGTGAAACATCTTTATTCTAGCCCTGGCAGGGGACGTAGACTTGGCTGAGTGCTCAGATCCTGGGCAGGTAGCTGAGGCGAGCACCAGCCCCAGAATGACCATAGAGCACATCCGTCTACATTTCTAATTGTGTGAACCTGAGCAAGTTACTTAACGTTCTTCCAACTTTGGTTTTCCTCTTCGATTTCATGGGGATTCTAAAGATTTCTACTTTATAGAGTCATTATGAATATTAAATGAACTAAGACTTTGGGCTTTGTTCCCGGTCCGTGAGAAGGGCTCCCCAAAGGTCAGCTGCTATTTTTTCTTCATGTGTTTATTTTTCTGGTGGCAAATAATACAGAACGGACCCAAAGCTGGGCCCTCTAAGACGGAGAAGGGGGACACCAGACCACAGGGCAAGGCATCCAAGAGACCTCAGGCCCCTCTTCTCAGGGAAGTGAAGAGCTTCCTGAAGCCCACGAGGGCAGGAATTTGTTTGTCACCTTCAGTGAGACTGTTTGCCAAGGGTAATGGCTCACGGCCTCCTTCCTTCCCTGGAAAATGCTGGATTATTAATTAGTAACCCGGGGCTTTCTTATCTCTCCTTTCTCCAAAGACGGAGGCCTGGCGCCCCCTCCCCTTCTCCCCACCCAGAATGTTAGGATTCATCAGCAGCTCTTATCACCTGCTATTGTTTCCATTTTTCTAATAGGTTTCCATGTCAGGAAAATCCATTTTATAACAGTAACAGGCATTTTTGCTAACAGATTGTACCTGAAAAGATAAACTGGGGAGAGGAAGTGAAAAGAAAAGCACCATTTTCTCTGCTTCCCCCAAAGCTGGAGAAAGCTGGCTTCAGGGCTTCTGGTAGACCCTGGGAAATGGGTTACCGGCCGCCCTGTGTGGGGCAGGGACCAACCTGACCCAGGAGCACGCATTCAGAGGCAGAACAAGACACAGAAAAGCACAACCCAGAGATCACATGGCAAGAAATGCAGAGGCCTGAGAGCCTGGAGGGAAGAGCACCAAGTCTAGGAAGGGAAAAGACTCTGGGCAGAATCATTCATATTAATACCGGTAATATTATTTGTTATTTCTTTCTACTTGGTCAGCACTGTGCCCCTTACATTATCTCCTTCAATCTTTACCGCCTCCCTAAGAAATTAGTATGCAACTCTCAAAGATAAATTAACTCAGCTTAAAGGTGTTATTAATTAAGTAACTTCTTCAAGGATACATTGCGTTACACGGAGGAGCTGGGACTTAAACCTGGGACTTCTGATGCCAAAGTCGGAGCTTCTGAGCCGGGCCCCTGAGGGGACTAGGGGCTGAGGGGAAAGCTGGAGGAAGCTGGGGAGGCATTTTTTGTTATAATCAGGAGAGTGTGGGACATGTCCTCTACTATTTGGCCTGATCCTCTGTGCCTGCGGGTAGAAATCTGGAGCCTAGGATTCTGACCAACCTCCTCCCCCACCTCTTTCTTCTTCCCTAAAAAGTATAGACACTGCAAGTTACCCACCAGGTGCTGGGCCCATAACCAGCGGCCCCTGGAAAGGCCTTGTCCAGAGACAGATGTCCCTGAGAAATACCCAAGAGTGCGCGCTTGTGTGCATGTGTGTGTGCGTACATGTGCGTGCACATGCGTGTGTTGGGGGAACAGAGGCTATACTGTTCCCAGCCTTACAGACATGGTCCATTAATAATAAACTCTGCCATGGCTTGTAAATTTATTAGAAGCTGGTGTGATTAAAATTCAGGGTTGGGGGGAGTTGCAGGGAGCCTTTGCTTCCATTCCTTCTTTCAGAGATCCAGGCTGAACTGAACTACCGGTGGGGATAATTAGCAGAGTCGAAACAGAGAAGGAATTAATGCCCCTGAAAAGCTGTGATGAGGAGAGACAATGCCGGGCTAATTATGGCCACACCAGCTTTATGACTGGGCTTTATGACTGGGCACCGACTTCCACCATCATTAGGGGATTCAGAGATAAATCGGAGACTAATGTGGAGTGCTGTAGCTAACAGAGCATTGGAATTAATTTAGCATTTATTAGTATTACTATTTTGGCAGACGGTAACTGTAACTTTCTGCCTGATTAGTCAGGGCTTGGGGCCCCTCTGAGTTGTGGACATCAAGGCTGGGGTGATGAGGGGGAGGGGCAGACAGAGACCCAGAAATGTTCTTTCCCTCTACACCCCCCTTCCTGTTTACACATGCAAGCACTGAGAGGAGCGGTCTGTTTGGTCTGTTCAGGCCCACACATGGAGCAAGAAAAACAGATCAGCAAGAGAGAGAAGGGACATGAGACAGTGTTGTGTACCCAGAGCATCCACAGCTAGATATCCTATTCACCTCCACTTTCAACATCCCCTTGGATGAAAATTCCTAAATGTGACTCAGTCCTCTGGTGCTCAGAGACCTCTTTTCCTAAGCAGGACCAGCAGGGGTGCCACGGAGCTTGGGCAAGACTTTCCCTTACCCTGCTTTTTTCCCAGGCCAGACAGCCTTATCCAGGCCCTAAAGAAACCTTGCCGGGTGCAGATGCCCCAGTCTTAGTCCTAGTTTTCTGCAGCCCTGTGTTATACCCTCAACTCTGTGGACAGAAGAACAGAACGGTTAGAACACATCTTCCATCTTGGAACATGGAGGGGATGGATTTACCATTCCACTCTTAAGGTTCCCACAGACAGAAGTAGAAGAAAACTTCTAGAACTGTAAACCTAAGTGCTCTATAGCTCCTAAATACTTTACCCTAGTTCTAGAATCTTAAAGCTCAAGACACACCATAAAGTCAGAACATTGTCTAAGGGATGTACGTTCTAAAGGATCCTATACTGCACCTTTCCTCAAAGATGGCAACATCTGCGGAATGTCTTCCTGCCAGCAAGGAGTGAGGGACTAACGATTAGTTATAGAAATAGGACATTTGTCTTTTGATGAAATGCTATGCGTTTAACTTGCCATCACAGGCAGGAAAAATCTCATCTGTGCTGTGGAAAGCCAACTTCAAACCAGCTGAATGAATCACAGAACATCTCCAGAGTCAGTAGAGAAGTGAACCAACAGTATGTACCTCTCATGGCCACAGGTAAGGCCAGGAATAACCATTCCTGGCCTCCAGCTTGGTGGGGGCAGGGCAGCTGAGGGTCTCCCAGCAGTTCCGGAATTTTTTTTGAAACACCTCTGAACCTTTGCTTGCTACCTCAAATCCAGAACCCTCCTACCCACACCCAACAGTCTTCACTTTGGCCTAGGAGCAAATTCATTCATCTCCACAAGGCAAACAGCATGAAGAAGAAAGAGAACCGCTTACCAGTGCCCACTCGCCGGGGTGGGCGGGGCGTGAGGGGCTTTGTATATTAAAGAGGATAGTAGACCCTTCACCTTCAGAATGTTTAAAGTAAAACAGAACTTGCTTTCTTGCTTTTATCCGGGACAGTTTGTTCGAGGTGTTTCAAGTCAGGAAAGCGAAGGAGATCTGATTAAGGTTTCCTGTGCAATTCCTAGCACAGACCATGACATAGAGGAGGGTCCCAGGAAATGACAGTGGAGTCTGAATCTCAGTTGTTGAATCTCAGGGTGTTACTACAAATCCCATGAGCTAGAGACTTTCAGTAGGAGGAAGGCAGGGGGAAACATACAGAGAGCTAAAGAGAACTGGGCATCCTCTAGTCACTTGCATTTTTCATGAAAATACAAATGAAGAGATCCCCCATTTCTCTGACTGGAGAATCTGGCAGTGGCTCTGGGATGCAGGTCCCGAACTATATATCTCCCCAGACTTGGGCTCACTTAAACCCCAAGATCGCAAAGCCACTCTCAACCACTTTCTTTTGCTATGATCAAGGGTCTCTTTCTGCCTCCTCCTCCTCCTCCCTTTCAGCACCCTCGCTTGACCCCAGGGGGCAGGGGTGCTTCCTGAGGCTTGTGACTCAGCAGCCAAAGTTCAAGTCCCCCAGGGCTGACAAGTCAAGCTCAAGCAGCCTACAGGGAAGGCAAGCTGATTCATCAGAGGCTGCTTGCTCTTGCTCCTCAACCTTCTCTCACTCTCAGCCTGGTCACCAGGTTCCTGTCGTTCCAGACTGCAGGGTGTCCCTCTGGAGTCAGAACACCAGGGCCTCCCTGTATCTGAAAGTTAGACACACACACACACACACACACACACCCTTCCCAGTACGCAGCATTTCTGCTCTGGACAGACAGGGGAGGAGGGCAGCAGCCTCCATCCCAGGGGGAACTCGACAGGTGTGTTCTCACCCTGAATTACCCCCTTTAGGGTTTGAGAGTCAGGACCAGCATTAAGGCCCCCCACTGGCGATGAATTGTTGGAGGAAAGGATGGAAGGGAACTGGGTAGGCAGCCAGGAAGAGACTCTCTAACTTAGGGAAAATTGTGTGTCTGGGAGATACGGGAAGAGGGATGGGATAGCAGATGATGGCACCTGAGAACCAAAATCTAGTAACACTTGCTGGGCCTCCTCTACACGGAGATTCTTCGAGAGGGAGAATTAACGTCTCCAACATCCATCACTGTACCATCCTCTGAAAGTTCTTCTTTAGGTCTAACCTCAGTCCCTTTTGCTGCAGTAATCAACCCATTGATCCAACATTGCCAGGGCCAGGGAGAGTGCCCGCGAGAGAGCAGCGCCCCCTACAAGCCTCGCAGGGCTGAGGTGCGCTCCATTCCTCCAAGGCTGCACACAATCCCCTCACACACACAATCCTCCCCTCGGTCCACTCACTACCTCCCTTCTATTCCTCTACCCCTCCCCCACCCCGCCCAGAGGCCCGGTTTCTAACCCAGGAGCTTGCCAACAGTTCTGACCTTTAACCTCAAGTGAAAACAGAGCCCTGGAACCTGCGGTCTCTGGGGAGCTTACCCCACCCGTACCTGCTCCAGGAACCGCCGCTCCAGTCTCTGGCTTCTGGTCCCTGGAGACGCGCGTGGAGACGAAATTCCCGCCTCTCGCGGCCCCTTCCTCCCTTTCCCGCGCCGTTGGTGCGGAACCACAGGGGCGACCCTCGCCTACCCCGAGGCCCAGCGCCACCGGGGTCAGGGTCGGCGGACGAGGAGAGGCGGTGTCTGCGGAGCCAAAGGAAGCCCGGCGCCGTGGTCCCTGCAGGATCTCCCCACCCCCACTCCTCACCCTCTCGAGGCTTCACACTGCTCCTCCGCCCCTCCTCCTGGAGGGAAGGCGACCCGACGCTCCCTCTCGCCCAGGACCCTCCAGACGTCGGCATTCCGACAAAGAAGCCCGGCCGCAGCGGGCGAGCGTGGCCGAACGGCGCTGGTGCCGCAAGTAAATACGCGGGCCCGCGGGCCGCCTACCCTCCCGCGGCTCCCGCCGCCAGGGCGCGACACGCCATTGCCGCTGTCGCGACTCCCGAGAGACGCCGACGTTGCGCGCCGGGCCCGGGCCCTGCGGGGCTCGGGCTCCCAACTCACCGGCTCCGGCGAGCTCGCCTCGGCTCGGGCTTCCGCCTGGGCTCGGCGACCGCCGGGGCTGCTGGCGCGCAGTCCGCGCGGTTCGGGCAGGAGGCGCCGGCTTGGCAAAGTCGGCGAGAGGCACCGGCTCAGTCGCGCACCGGCCCCGAGTCCGAGTGAGTCAGAGAGGGACCGAGGGAGCGAGTTATAGGGGCGGGCGCGGGGGGAGGATGCCGAGACACCCTCCCCCGCGCCGCCCCCCGCCCCCCGCCCCCCGGCGGAGACGCAGACAGCCACTCGCAGCCGGAGAGAGGTACGGACACCAAGACCTCGTGCCGCCCGCAGACCCAAGTTTCTCCCTGACACCAGGGGGCTCAGACCGCGTTCGCTGAGAGAACAAAGGGACGCACAGACCGACAGACGGACCTTGGGACTTCGACACCCCCAAGAAACGAGTTACTTCGTCCGCCGGGGTGTCCCTGGTCTCCTAGTCGCTCCACAGACCCCTTCCCTGGCAGATTGCCCGCTGGGTGAGCGTAGAGACGCTAGGGAAACTGAGGCCCCCGTGGGGCGCCGCACCCCGGGAGCGCCGCTTTGCGCGACATCCCCGAAGAGTCACACGGGAGGGGGCTCGGGGAGTCTCTGCCTCCCAGGTCCCCTTTCAAATCTCTCCGCTTGCCCTGCGGGCGATGGAACAGGGCACTGGCTGGGGCTGGTTTCGAATCCAGGATCCTGAGCTGGAGTTCTCTGCCTAGGTTCCGGGGCTCCCGGGGCCGGGGCTCTGGGAGGCAGGACCGCCAGGGTGAGAATCCAGGAAGAGAGGGGTCCTCGGATTTCCCGTTACCTGAGTCGGCCGCGCTAGGACTCCTCTCTGGGGGATGTAGCTCGAAGCTCCGACAAGTCTCCACGTCCAGCCCGAGAGGGGGCGGCCGGGCCCGGCACAGCGAGGCCAGGAGCGCAAGCGCCGCCTGGCACCGAGGCCCCCCGGTCCCCCAAACCCCACTCATGCCCGGGACGCCCCGGCGCTTCAAGCAGCCGCCCGAACCGGTGCCGCCGCGGGACTGGGGCGGGGCGAGGCGGCCCCAAGAAGACCCTCCCCGCAGCGGCCCCCTGCGGCTCCGTTCAGCTTTTAATCGCTTCCCCGCAGGGTCTCCGCCCCTCACGTGGCATCCCGCGGCAGCTGGCAAGTCTGGCGCCTCACCGCCGCCCCCTCTACACCCAGGGACAGGTCTGAGTCCCGGCGGGGTTCGAGGCAGGGGAGCCGGGTTGTCCAGCACCCCGGCGGGTGCAAGGCCGGGGAAAGGGCCTGGCATCTGACTCCACATCCATTGCCTGGTGTGACCTTGGCCTCTCTGAGCCTCAATTCCCCACTCTGTAAAAGGGGTATAATGATTAGGAGGGCTTCACGGACTGCCTGGGAATATAAAGATAGTGTTCGTGAAAACACAGGGTAAATTGCCACATTCCACACAAGTGGCAACGAAATAGAAAGAAGAATGACCCGGCTGGGAGTAGGAGAACCTTGGCCGAGGTTCCTAACGGGAGAAGTTAGTCGGAGTAGCCCCAAGTCCCAGCTTCGGAGGCAGAAGACCCTAAAACTGCGGGGCTATTTGAACTGCAGAAAGACTTTCTGAGCCCCGCAATCCTGCGGTCCACGGTACCCGCACGTTGCTATGGCAACGGGAGGCAGCGGCCGTCTCTCTCCATGGCAACGGGAGGGGAAAGTTTCTTGCAAATAGGAATGGGGGGCATTTCAAGAGGGAGCTCCGTTCCCGCCAGACCCATCTCCCCACAGCGGTGGCAACGCCACCGGAGATAATGCGTCTTGCTATTAAGCATAGCCAGGACCAGAAAGCCTGAAAACTAAACGAGAGGGTTGAGGCTAGACTTAAGGCAGACTTCCCCTCCCGGAACTGGGGCGTGCGGTCCTGGAACAGGTTGGCGGAGGGACTCGGAGGCACCTCACTCAGCCCTGGTGGTCTCTGGGCCGCCACCGGCGCGGCCCTGCAGGGGGCCCTGTCACGGAAATCGCGCGTCCTCGGCTTGTCGGCCGGTGGGGGCCCCTTCCCGTGTGCGGCTCACCCGAAGGTCCAGGCTCAGGTCCCTTTGCCTCCCCCCGAGCTGGGAAGGAAACTTTAGCAGGAGCCTCCGGAAGCCGCGGGGCTGGTGTGTACCCGGGTGGCGGGTGGGGGAGGAGGGTCTTTCCTCCTAATTATCACGCTAATTGGAAGTGGCTCGGGCGGTGACTCACGTTCCAGAGGGAGGAGATTCGGAGCCCTAGCTCCTGGCGGTCTCCACATGCGCCATCTGCGCCAGCCGCGCTAGCTGGCCCTTGGACTGGAGAGCCCCCGGCAGCTAGTGCCCGGAGTACAGAGGGTCAAGCTGAGGCCTCAGAGAACCCAGGCTTAACCAGGTTTTTGCTCTCGGGAAGGGCTCCATGGCTCTGTCCACGGTGCTGAAAGCCCAGTTGATACAATCGTAGCGTGGGCGGAGGGTTAGGGAAGGTGGGGCGATGGGCAGTTGTGGCGGGTTCACAGCTTCCACCCTGACCTCCGGAGCCTGCGATGGGAGAAGGCTAGAAACTCAGGCGGGAGGGACCGAGCAAGCGTGGTCCCGGGGACACTATGCAATCCAGGACGCCCTCCTGAGGGAGGTGCTCAGTTGCTGTTCCAAGAGCAGGGGAGGCTGTGGAGTCCCCATTCGCCCCCCCAGTGCTTCAAGAACCCACCTGAGGAGCCCAGAAGCCCTGTCACCTCCTGCTCCCCCACCCAATACAGAACTCAGCACCGGGGAGGCCCCCTTGTTACATGCTCATTAGCAGTTTCCGAGGGAGCAGGTTTGTGTTTATGTAAAATACAAATGGAGAAGAACTGCTCTCTGCCTATGTTTATGGCAACTCTGTCACTCCACGGCGATTTCTCCCTCCCCCTCCCGAGTTCCTGGGGAAATTCGCAGAACAAAGAGCCTTGTTTCGCCTTTGCAGAGAATGAAAAAACACAGGACCTTCCAAGGGCCCAGGCCTGTGATGCAGGGAAATCAATATTTTGCTTTACAACGAGTGGGGGAATTTGCATCTAAACTGAAGGCAAAGGAGCCTGTTTGGAGCAGAGCAGGTGGCAGGAGCCGAGAATTAACAGATAATTTCTCATTGTTCCCGGATTCAGCCTCCACAGTAGGCGAACGGTTCTGCGGCTTCTCTGGCGCCCCAGCAGCTCTGGACCTGGCATTTCTCAACAGAACAGGGAGGAGTTTCTGCTCTGACAGGGCTGCGGGAAGGGGCTGGGGCTCCCAGGTCAGTCAATAACTATTGAATTTCGAGTGTGTGAATGAGTGTGAATGAGTGTGTATGAAAGAGACAGAAATGAAAGAGACAGAGCTAAACAGAGACACAGAGACAAGAGAAAGAGGCAGAGGATTGAGACATATAGAGACAAATATAGGAGATAGAGAAGAGATACAGAGGACAGGGAAAGAGGGGCAGAGGAACCCATACACCTATAAAGGGGCACTCATTCAGAGAGATAAAAGAGAAATATTTTTTTCCTTATATTGGGGAAAAAAACCCACCTTAGTTGTCTTCTTTGCCTTCTCTCCCTGCCCCCCAGGTTAATGCTGATAACCTGCTGATACTTGTGCTCATGTAACCAGCCACAAACCAAACAACCAACCAAACAAAAAAAACATATAAAGGTGGGAACTATTCCTCTCTAAAACCCCTTTCCCTGACAAGCCCACTCCCACATGAAGAGACCAAATTCAGACTCCCAAGGTCCCACCCAGACCTGAAGAGGGAAGGAGGTAGAAAGAAGTAGAATTGTTGCCCCTGTAGGCTATCTTCCAGAGAAAGACCATCTGAGTTTGATTGAGGGGTGGAGTGGAGAGAAGGAGGAGCAGAAACAGCACTGCATAGTGGCAAACAAAGGCACTAGGCTGGGCCCCAGGAGGCTGGGTTCCAGGACTGGTGCATCAAACCAGCCATGGGGCAGTCTCATCCCTTGTCAGGGTGTCAGTGTCCTTATTTGTACGATGATGAAGCCAGATGAGGAGCTCTTCAAGGCTCCTTCCAGCAACAACACTTTAGGATTTTACATGAAGAGAACAGAGGGGGCTGAGTGGGGAAAGGAGAGAGAGGCAGAAGAACAGTTTTCCTGGCTCTAGAGAAGAGGGTGTCCAGACTCACTTTGGGCTTCCCCTCCCCCATTTCTCTCCTCTCCTCTTCAACTGTGGCTAGAGCTTCCTGAGTCTGGGCCCCTAGTCCCCAGGCCAGACTGCTCAGAAGCAGGGAGGGGAAGTGGAGGTAGGGTAGGATGCAGAAGGAGAGGAGATTTGAAGCAGAAACCAGAGCATCCCACTTCTCTGCCCTCCTTTCCTCGGAAACAGCCAAAGCACACACCCCTTGCCCCCACCCCCAAGTCTTCTAAGCAGGGGCCTGACTGCCCTTGGACAGGTCCTCTACTCTGCTCTGAGAAGCAATGGCCTGTTGAGTTATGCTACAAATAAAATAAATTAAAACAAAATAATAATTTCTAAAAAAAAAATTAAACCTCGGTAGGAAATTGCTAATGCTGTAGGCGAGAAGAATGAGCTCCTTTGACATGAGTCAATGTGTCATATTGTCTTTCCATCTCAATGCAATTTCTAAATAGGGAGCCCTCTCCCCATTCCCTCCTCCCCTCCAAGCCCCCAGCAGAGATGTAAAGGGAGCAGTCTGACGTTCACAGCCAGATTGTCTGACGTATATGGAGAGACAGAGAGAAAAAGATACAAGCGTGCTCATGGCTTTGTCAGGTAGATTGGAGCCAAGAGGACTCTGACCCAACCCTGAGGGCCCCCAATCTCCTGTCCCCACCTCCCCCATCTCCTGCTTAGTGAGGCATGTGGACGCTTTGGGCTGGGTTTTAAATTTACTCTAGGAAAGCAGATATCATTTGAACCTGTTCCACTGCTGGTGGAGAATTAAGTTGATGTTCTATATTAGGGATTGGGAATATTTTACATCATTATTTAAAACTAACACTGCTATGGAATCTCTATGAGGTTTCTGCCAGAACAGCTTTATCAGCATTTCCAGCCGTCACCCCCGACTCCCACCCCCTTGCCAACATAGCAACTCTGGCCAAAGCTGGGTGACTTTTGCAAACCATGCCATTCAAACCATCAGAAGAGTTTTCAGGAATTCCTCTTTGCTTGAAAAGATGCAAAGGACATTGCAAAGCCTTGCATCAATGCTCAGGTATTTCTGAGAGTCCAGTCTTGCTTTTATTCTAAGAAAGGTCTTTAACAGTTCACACTTCCTGAGCCAGGGTACATTTGCCTCTGTCTTATTCCTTCCTCATTTCAGTGGTCTTATTTCTGAGCTGTGCTCGCTCCTCAGGCACAGTGTTCCAGATCAGACTTGGGAAGACTGGACTGGCTTTTTTGCAGCCAGCAGGTCAGGGACTGGGGAAACAGAGATGAGTTCAAGGTCAGAAGGCAACATCAACCTGAAAGTTTTAGAGCTGTACCTGAGTACCTGTGGTGTGTGAGGGCTTTCTCTGTACTACTTGAGAAATGAGAATGATTGGAGGAGAAGAGCTAGGAAGGAAGCCAAGTGTGTTCCTCTTCACACTGACCTCATAAAGAATAAAAAGCACACGTTTTTGGAGTCAGACAGACCTGTGTTCAAATCCTGGCTCTATCACTTACCAGCTCTATCACTTTAGGTGCCATACTTTAGCAATCTGAACCTCAACTTACTCATCTGTAAATGGGACATATAAGGCCTATTTTTATAGTGTACAAGATTATATGAGTAAGGTTAAGCATCTATATATTGTGACGTATTCATAGTAGGTGTTTAAAACAAATGATGGTTCTTGT